>NC_080572.1:284540954-285740954 GCF_030247185.1 Malaya genurostris
AACTTACTGGTATGTGGTTTATTTAAGAATGGTAGTAATATATGAACGTCGCGAGTATCACACATATAAAATTCGGTTACGGCAGTCAAGAACTAGAGCGGGTGTCGGTTTTTTACGTGTTACTGAGGGATGTAATGAAAGAATAATGAAAGAAAGAATAAACATTTCATTACAGTGTCAAAAGTTATCACAAAGATATGTTATCGAGTGATGTCTATAGTTTTCTAGAAAAATATTTGATAAAAATAGATTTAGAGCTTTGTGTTTGAAAACGTAAATCGAATATCTTTATGATGGTTTTCATGGTTTGTAGACTAGGAGCGCTATATGTATTTATATTTTTTTCTAAAATTTGAAAGAACAACATATGTCAAAAAATTAGTGATGCATAATTTCAAGTCATGCATTTGTCGTCTACAGGGTCCGCCATGTAACTTTTTTTTAAACATGCAATAAAACACAAAAGGTTCATCTGGTTTCAAAATTTATTTTTTCATATTAAAGTACAATCTTTCTGGTTAATATAATTTTATTCAATGGAATATAATTTTATTCAAATGGCTGCCTCGGCTGGCCTTGCAGTACGCCATACGGTCGATCCAGTTTTTTAGTACATTTTCGATTGTATGCAGCTTTATTTCAGCTATGGCTGCACGAATGTTGTCCTTCAAGGCTTGAAATGTCTCTGGCTTTTCCACATAACACTTATCTTTGACAGCCCCTTAAAGATAATTGTCTAACGGCGTCAAATCACAGCTCCGAGGCGGCCAAACGACATCCGAATTTCGACTGATAATTCGATCTTCGAAGACTGTGCGCAGAAAATCAATCGTAGCGTTGGCTGTGTGCACGGAGCGCCGTCTTGTTGGAACCAAATGGTGTCCAAGTCTTCCTCTTCAAGTAGCGGGAAGAACCAATCGCTTTTTTTATATCGTTTATTTATACCCGTCTTTAACCTAATTTTGGTCGTTCGCCGGAGAAACCAATCGCTAGTCATGGCGCGGTAACGCTCGCCATTGACTGTGGCGGCGGCTCCTGCCCCATTTTCGAAGAATGATGCCGCCAGACCAAAATCTGCACCAAACCGTCACTCTCTGAAGATGCATTGGCTTCTCCATAATAACAAGCGGGTTTTCCGTTCCCCAGATGCGACAATTTTGCTTATTAACATACCCACCGAGATGAAAATGTACCTCAGCCGAGAAGATGATTTTATGGCAAAAATCGGCGTCTTCTTCAAGCTGATCGCAAGCCCAGTGTGCACTATTTTCACGCGTTCCTCAAGCGTATACACAACCATTTTCGTTCAGCGGAAGGAAAAAATTTAAGTTTTTGTCAAATCAAAAGTGACATTAAGGTTACCAATATCGAAATAACCGCTAGTTCAAAAAAAAAATAGATGGCGGAAGAATAGAAAGAATAGTGTTCCCCAAACATATTAATGATGGTTTTAACACTGGCATGATGAATTCCAAATCGCTTCGCCTATTTTCGCATAGTAATACCCTTCTCACTTAGCCATGTGTCCAGAACCTTAATTTTCATTTCCTTTTCAATACGCGACATTTTGAAAATCCAGAATTTCAACCGCACAAACAAGTAAACAAACGAAAGCTAACAAGCCAATCGCACAGCATGCTGTGATCTGAGCATAAAAATCATCACAAATACATGCGTACAACACAATTGTATGTGGATAGCTTATTTTCGATACACTCCTTATATGAGAAAGGCAAAAATGAAGAAAAAGTGCACTAAATTTTCTCAGAGATTCAAATTTTCACAAGCTTAGGTTCAAATGAAAGGTTCAAACGCCATAGAACACTAACAAAGTTTATCCGGATACGAGTGCTCGTGTGTGCTCCAAACCGGAAATCAATCCAATTTCTCAGTAACGGCTAAGCCGATCTCCGCCAACTCAGATTCAAATGAAAAGTATTATAATTCCATAAGTTAATGTAGATTCTTTTTCCAAATCCAGCTTCCGGTTCCGGAATTGTCATTTAGAGCGACAATGCAAAAAAACGTAAAAATTCTCCTAAATTAGGTTCCAAACTGATTCAATTTATAGGTTATGCTAGTTACTGGCCAAACGAACCGATTTCTGCTATGCCGGTTCGCAGTTGTCGGTTCCGAAAGTACCGGAAATAGTAGAAAGAAAATAAGAAAACGGAACTAGTCTTGATTTTATTTAGAAACAGCTGAGTCAATTTTCACAAACATAGACTCAAATAAAAGGAACAAAGTCTATTAAAATAGGAAATGCGTTCGATCTTTGTTCGGAACTCACTACCGAATAATAATTTAGAGAGAAAATGCAAAAAAAATCCTTTCAACTTGGGTTAATACTGTTCAAAGTTGAAAAGGCCCGAACAAACCCTTTTTGTTCCTATAGAATATTCAAGGAATTTTTGTTTTCACTAGTTCACAGAACTCATTATTTGATAGCCTAACAAACAATTGTTGAGTTTTGTATGTTGCTGCCCGAACAATTTTGATTTTGTATCAAGAATTAAGGAAAGGGATTACTAAGATTCTCGTTGTAAAATATGTGTGTGCTAGGTGTTTTAAAACACGTTTTTTACTTATGAATAATTTTTCTTGTTTTCAAGTAGCAAATTTCGTCTATAGATCCTACCAAAATGCTTATTAAGGCTTAGCGTGCCAATATGAAACTATCGCTTGAAAAAAACAAATTGTATTACTGTACAATTTTTCGAAAACGAAATTTAACGTGGCTAAAACATCTAAAACTTCAATCACCAGCAGATCGAACAACTTTTTATTCGACTCGGTAAACGCTCTGGAGTAGTACCTCGTGCGCAAACTCGGTGTTTGAACATATGTTCAAACTGAAGCTCACGCATTTGTATAAAACTCTTGTGCAAAATGTTCGAGTTTGTAGCAAACCTGAGTGAAAACCCGTATACAAGTTTAAAATGAACTTTCACGCAGTGTATGTTTTCCGTACTGCGAATGATTTCTACAACGTCTTTGAATTCCATATATCTTTTTTCTTGTCATATTAGCAGTAGAGTCTATGTTAGTTTGGAAGCGAAGTCGATTGGTGCAATGAATGAAGTGGTTTTAAGCCTGTTGGAACAAAAACTGCATGGCAATCAACATTTCAGATGATCTACAATCAATCAATCGTCACACTTTCGAATCCGCAATTGCACGAGGGTCTGCTTAGATTGATCTTAATTTCATTAGCCATCCGGCATTCTTGATACATGTCCAGCCGACTGTAATCCAATATCAGCCTTCCAAACGTGCAGTGGTAGTTCAGAAGTCCTGGAAATTTTTTCCGTCATATTTCGGAGCCATTGCGTCAGTAAAAAGAACCCTTCAGTGACTGAAACATGAATTGAAAATCCTAATCAAGTATTACGTAAAAAACGCTATAAGTGTAAAACACTTCAACCTAAAAAAAATAAAAACTTCAAATACTAAAGTTTTCCCAAAGGATGCAGTTCCGTTCCTTCAATAGTGAAACCGCTGGCCAAATGCTCTCTCTTTCTTTTGCCCCACCGCCGACATAATGAATGTTAATTCTGCGGGTAATTTATGGATGGAAGCATACTTCTGATGCGACTCCTGGCAGTACAACACAACACGAATGAATGAATGAATGGCAATAGACGAAGCAGAAGCCAATTACCGGGTCTTTCTGGCGTGTTTTGAACTTCAATCGGAAACCCGCTCACTCTTTCTACGGTCGCTGGCTCTCTGATCGTCGGCTTCAGTCTGACAGCTGAATGAATTTGATTGGATTGCAATTGAACCGAAATCGGTGATTGAAATATATATCTTTGTGTTTGGTTGTCTGTAAACAACTAATCGATGGCTAAAGCGGTTTTCTGTGGCAGAACATCTGCAGTTGTCAGAATGTTGGCGGCTGCAGATTGAACCAGTTATTGGACGGCGCATAGAAAAGTTCGAGTTCTCCTCAATATATCATGCATTACATTAGCTGGAAGAGTTTCACGCAACATGTTTTCTGTTTTTGAATGGTCATAGCTTTCGATTTTCTTGCTTCCATTCATTTTGAAAGCTAAGTAAATTTTCCCTGAAGTGATAAATAATTGCTAATTGAAGTCGGGTGTTGGCAAATATTTCATCATTTTCATTTACGCAGCTGTAGCATAACATTCGAAATGTGAAACAGTCCCAAGCAGGATCCAAATGGAGTTATCTTCCAGTTGGTGTTTAACTTTTGTTGACGGTTGCCTCTAAGAGCCCGTGCCAACGAAGATGAATGATCAACCGGTTGGCCAAAAATGTTTGCCCCAAAACGGAAAGCCCCGACGTCTTCTTGGTTTTTTGGGAACCGTTCGGTCAGTAATAGGTATCTACATTCGAATTGAAACGAGCAATCGGCATTGACTTGAACTGGTGAAAACGAGCATCATTTTTCATTATTGAAATGAGAAAATGATTCCAACAAATGATGCTTCTTCAATGGACAGCATCTCCCAATTCCCGAACCAACAGTGGCCGTATGCAATATAACAACTATGTTTGGCTGGCCGGTTCGGAAAATACGGTTCACGGAACGAGTGCCGAATGGAAATTCATTGATTTATGCAAGGAAACATTGCCATTGCAACTGAAACGGACGGTCGTACAGCAGAATGGACTCGTTTGTAGACGACGGCTAGGGCAGGGAAGGCAGGATGCATTCGTCGAAAGTTTTACGGCAAATAATTCTCACTGTCTTGCATCGTGTCAATTTTCAGCATCCATCCTTTCTTCTATCGGGATTGGTGTTATCTGTATTCAACAAACGATGGTTTATTTGATCAAGTTGTTCCATTGAGGCAGATAGATAGAGTTGAAGTGCTACACGAACTTTTGGTTTCGAGAAGCATCCGAACTGACTGTGTCTATCGCTCAGACGCTTATGTAGTTTGTGGTGTTGGTTTTGCAGTTGCTGTTTCGTAGGAACAGATTTTCTGTTTGTGGCCAATGGAAATGTTTGTTTCATTTTCTACTTTATGACTGCATAATGGTTTATGATGAACTGCTAAATAGCGTCGTAGTTCAACATGAACTGCTGGGCACTAATGAGTAAAAAACGAAATGTATAATAAAAAGAAATTCGCAGGTCAATCTATTAAGCTCTTGAAATACCTGTGCTTTTTACCTGTTTTTATACAAATTAAAAATGGGTATAGAATTCGCTCAAACTTTAGAAAAATTTTCCGTGGCCCAGAGGTCCGAGCGTCATATGCCAATCGATTCAGCTCGATGAACTGAGCAAATGTCCGTCACCATTTTCAATACTGTTTTGTGCAATTTTTTCTTAACACCTAAAAGACTATACACAGCACCCTTTTTCATGACGTTTCGATTTTTAGCACGGTCTGTTTTTGGCAACATAATCGTTCGATCATGACATATATATTAGAAAGATGGCGGTATTTTCAAATTCAAAACAATTTCACATTTATATTGATTTATACTGCTGGCAGCAATAATTTCCTGAACAATACAACTTCTTACCATTCGAAGAAGCTTGTCGGGATAAGCAAATTTGTGTTTGATAAATAATTTCATTATTTTTCTCGGAGCTGGCTTCACTAATTTCTACAAACTCAGACTCATATGAAATGATGATATATCATATATGTATATACATATAATATGTAATGAAATTAAATTAATGTCACTCATTTTGCTAGTAGATGGCTGAACCGATTCCGTCCATTTAACATTCAAATAAAAGGTCTTAAGGTCCAATAAAAATAGCTTGTTTTTTAATCAGATCCGTCTTCAGGTTCAGAAGATACAGGGTGATAAGTGTGAAAATTTCACATAAATTTATCGAGTTTATCGGATTCACAGATTTTGAGAGTCTACGACCAAATACACCTTTTTCAATTTTACCGGTATTCGGTTTTCGATCCCGGAGAGCACCCAAAAATTTTTTGTGGAACGCACTACAAGTTCTCTAAGATGGCTACAGTGATTTTCAAAAATTTCGAATCTAATGAAATGGTTTACAATCCATTAGGTGAATATTACTGGAAATATCACTGATAATATGAAAATAACTAAATACGATATAAATACTAGCGACATCAATTTTCAAAGACAGTTTTTAATTCGCAAACTTCTCCGATTAGGGGAAACCATTCTGTCAATTGAACTACTCTGGATGTGATGAAAAAAAATCTAAATGTTATAATATGTCAATTCAAAGTTTTAAAAATTTCAACTTGGTGGGAAGTAGAAAGAATAATGTATTAAAAGTGGGCACTCAACCAAAAAAGTTTGGGAACCACTGAATCTACAGTCAACGTAGTTTCATAATTATTTTTAAATAATTTCAAGAAATTTAGTTTAGCTTAGTTAACCGTCCTTGTGATTCCTTTGATTGATAAAAAAAACCTGTTTTAATCCACCTAGTGGTATAATGAAGCCTTTCTCATGTACATATAATATTGCGGTATTCTATTTAAAAATTTTCTCTTCGATTTTTCAAAGAAACCAAGAGATTGTTTATGCATAACATATTTGTTGCATCCGAAAATATTTTAGGTGACGGTGTACAATATTGAACACACTTTACCCTAAAATTCCGGAACCGGAAGTTGGATCTGGATGAAATTTGGGAATTCCGTATGTGACCGTGAAATAGCGTGGATTCTGAAAACGAGTTCAGTTCCATAGTTCTAGAGTAAATTCATGACCTGATATTCTCGATCTGTGTTCTGAGTTTGACTTTGGCCAATGATTACTGAGCCGGATTTCGAGTTCAGTGCTTGAATCCAGCTCCTGAACACAGTCCATGTTCATAGTTTTATTGGATAAATAAAAAAATAAATCATAGAATAAATAGATAAATTATGGCGAAAAGTACTGAACAATTGTAAATACTGCTGAAAACTTCTACCGAACATTAACATTAAAATGAATGAATATTCTGACTACTACTAGTTCACTCGATTGCTTTTATGGAAACAAACTTAAGGTCTGAGGACAGAGGGCCACGTGTTGAGTTTTAAATCGATCACGTGGCTCGCTCAATTCCCTTTGCGCATCGTATTTCTCTTGTACTCTCTCGTATATGAGCAAACTGTACCGGGTTGGCAGCATACATTTAATTATGTTGATGAGAAGTTTTATCACATTAATCTATCGTATGGGTTGGACATTTCATGGATTCCAATGAACAATGAAAAAATATTCAACTTTCACAAAGATCGAATGTCTGTGTGTTTGGCAGCCTTGTCGAACTAATTTTATTTCTCTCTCCTTTTTCAGAATGCTATCAGGAAACCAAAGCGAAAAATTTGGTGGATGCATTGAAACTGACTTTGTTTCACAGAAAAATAAAAGCTTTATTTTTATCGCGATGACATATATGTTTTTATGTGCTAATCGCATCTAAACTAAATTATCTAGACTTTTTCACGGTAGATTTATGATACAAGCCTTCAAAGCCGAGATATTCGATGAACAAGTAGAGGTATGAATTTCCGAGCGTTCCAATTTTCAGCAGTTCTTCAGTCAGAAAAAAATACAACACGTCCACTATACTCAATGAATCATTCTGAAAATTTCACAGAATATTCTCAACTAAATTTCGAAGACATTGTCAGGTGGGTTTTTCTATATTCTGCACCGTTTCCAAGAAAATTTTATTTGAAACGGGAAAATAGCAAAAGACCTACCACTTTACGGTACTGTCCTCAGCCCTTAAGGTCATTTATAGGGTGCCTCAGAAATATTTACATTCTTAGAAAAAAGGAAAATAAATAAAATTATGCCTTGCTTTCTTGGGTGATGGCTGTTTCGGTGTCAAATTAAGCTGAATGTGCTGTAGCTGCACAACTTGACTGTAATTTTCATTCTGCTAGCGGTGCGACTGTATGCATTTAAATGCACCTTTAACCGGCCAAGCAGAAGTGTACTTCTGTCACTCAGTCGGTTAACAGACGTATTTTGTGATCCAATGGTTCTCGGTTCAAGTCGAGTCGGGTTGCTATCAGAATTCGATTTGTCTTTTATTTCAGTAAATGTCATGTTTTGGATTCTAGGACACAATGGCCCTTATTCTGCGAGTCGAGTGAGGTGACTGGACAAAACTCACCACGCTTTCACATGACTGTAGTCACCCTATTCTACGAGTCGACTCGGGTGACGTGACAGGTTCATTCCCTGGCGAGTGAGACAATGAACCTCAAGTGACGAACGATTCATTTTCTCATACGTCAAAACGATTGGAAAATGTTGCCAGTAGTGCGATTAGTTTTGGAAATGTTGCCGATTGTGAGGTTTAAATTTTCTCGATATAAATTTTTAGTGTTGAATTTGTTCTCGAATTCCGGTTTGTTTGTTTTTTCTAATCACGAGTGCCTTGTCCATTACCGTTGGTTAGTATGAATAATGTATGTCGATAATCACTACAAGTTACTGGCTTTAATAACTAGTTTGCAACGATTTGTCTTATTTGCAACTTCAAAGTATGCTTCTAAGGAGCGATATATCAGCTGTAAGATTTGTTTATTTAATTTAAATCAGGTATCAAGTTTACCTGCATTACAGTCCAGACCACTGCCACTCATTCGAATGAAATGCTTACCGGTGGACAAAGGCTCGTTATTACATTTTTGTTCAAATTGAAAAGATCGTACAGCTACAAACGAAATCACGTAAAAAGAAAGCTCCTAACTAAAATTAGATCAGTTTGGATTCTATCGCCACTGCGAGCAGATGTATTTTGTGTCGTTTGCAAAGCTACACGAAACGACCGAAATTAGCTCTGCGCCTAATTCGTATTACTGTTTTTGAATTAGTTGATTTTAACAACAAAATTTCCAAAATAAATAAAAAACTAGTTAAAATTGAGAATTTACTTCGATGAAAAAAACTGTTATTTTTAGAGAATATGTTTAGTTGGCGAATATCCTGGACAAAAACCAGCAATATTTCAATCCAATACGAAATTCTCATTGACAACTAATTTGGTTATTAAAATCAGAAAATGTGTTTCTTTATATCTGCCACCATCATTAGTGGAGGACAGCACAAAGAAAACAAACATCAAATTGGTTTTATTTACAAGTTTACTAGCCAAAAACTCATGAGAAGTGTCAAAGCAAAACAATTCATTAAAACCCTTCTTAATCCACCTAGTGGTGTGATAATGCCTTTCTCTTCTTTCATAACAGTCTCATGAAAATATGTTTCATACTTTTATTAAATAATTTTGGATACTAATTTTGACACCAATTGATTCAGATTGATTCGAGTAGTTCACAAAAGCATGCTTCAGTGTTTATGTCACACAGTCAGCATCATTTTTCCAAACCAGTGCTTGACATTTGCGTTGCCTATTTGTAATCAGTGATGCTAATCTAAAAAACTTTACGAAAATAGAGTTGATCCCAAAATTTTGGCACCCTTATATATACAAGAGCGGTAAAAATCAACGTGTTTTGTCGGTTACGTCACTTATACCATCATATATCTGGAACCAAAAGTCACAACCATTTGATCTTCGAACTTGATCAACGGCACGACAGTAGCTTTCAAACGAGCCCAAGTTTGTTAAAATCGGATCAGCCATCTCTGAGAAAATTGAGCGCGTTCAAATACAACGCTTTTTGTCGGTTACGTCACTTACACAATCATATCTCCGGAACCAAAGTCACAGCCATTTTATCTTCGAACTTGATCAATGCCCCGATAGTAGCTTTCAAACGAGCCCAAGTTTGTTAAAATCGGTTGAGCCATCTCTGAGAAAATTGAGCGCGTTCAAATACAACGCTTTTTGTCGGTTACGTCACTTATATAATCATATCTCCGAAACCAAAAGTCACAGCCATTTGATCTTCGAACTTGATCAATGGCCCGATAGTACCTTTCAAACGAGCCCAAGTTTGTTAAAATCGGTTCAGTTATCTCTGAGAAAAATAAGCGCGTTCAAATACAACGCTTTTTGTCGGTTACGTCACTTATATAATCATATCTCCGAAACCAAAAGTCACAGCCATTTGATCTTCGAACTTGATCAATGGCCCGACAGTAGCTTTCAAACGAGCCCAAGTTTGTTAAAATCGGTTCAGCCATCTCTGAGAAAATTGAGCGCGTTCAAATATCTTCTAAAAGTGCACACACACATACACACACACACATACACACAGACATTTTCCGTTCTCGTCGAACTGAGTCGAATGGTATATAACACTATGGGTCTCCGAGGCTCCGTTCGAAAGTCGGTTTTTCCAGCAATTCTAATACCTTTCTATAGAGAAAGGCAAAAAGCTAGAAAGGACAGTCTTGTTGAAACTGATTGCACATTGTTTAGATGTTTTTCGCATGTGTTACAATATATCCATATATGAATTCCTAAACCGATATGTAAAAATGACATAAACTCTTAGTGGAAAGTGTATTTATTCATTATGTATTTTTCTCCAATACAACATCGTATTTATACCTGCCAATATAGAAAAGACTACCGCGACTGACATTTTTTCGGTAGTAGTGTGCCATCTAGTGGATAGTAGTCATTACGGTGTTACCGTTTTTTCGGTGACAGAGCGCCATATAGCTGTAAATTGCAGAAACCAATTCAACCATTTATGTTTGTTGAAAACAACGTTTTATTTCTCTAATTCAACTAAAAAATTAGTTGAATGGAAATGAAGTGTGCCTTAGCTAAGAAATGACAGCACGTTTAATTGGTGAATTCAACTAAAAATATAGCCATTTCAACAAATATTTTATTATTATTAAGGGAATTAGAATTAAAAAATCTAAATTAGCAAAAGTACGATTTTTTTAGTTGTCTCAAAAAATAACTAACTAAAATCAGAAAATCAACTAATTTTTTCGCCAAAATGCTGATTTCGGTCTTTCCGTGTTCTAACCTACCGGGCTACACCGAAGAAAATAAACTTAATAATTTCATAAATTGTGACTAATGAACCAGCGCAATATTAATTTCATTGAAGACTTATGCATTCAGTAAGCACACATATGAACTTTATAAGCATGATTTATGAAATTCATATCAATGACATATGCATTCCCTAAAACACAATTTATGATTTTTATATCAGTCTACCTTGTCAAAATGTCATTCCTTATAAGAACAGTCAAACCATAAAAATGGAAACGAAGACACCGTTGTTTTGCTTCAAAACTTTGTGCAAAGCGCACCATCTGAACATTTTTTCATAATTCGAAATTACAATTGATAGAGTTGATCGCCTGTGGAGATGAAGAAATAAATACGTTCAAAATATCCCGTTCTTCCAGAAGTTGTTTGGAATTGGATTGCAGATTGAAATAAAAGAAATGTAAGTATTCATTATTTTATTTCATGATAGTAACACCTTGTTTATACCTGACACAGCAATTAGAAAATATTGCGTTTGTGGAGGAAGATAACATCCAGAAATCGGAAGCTCTTGTTAATCCGAACTCATTTTCACATGCCTTAAATATATCCGTTGGAACTGGATAGATTTCTAAAAAATCTCAATATGTAGAAATTCATCATTTGCCATCCACGAAATTGGAAATCATTATCTATTCATTTTGTTGTAGGTAGGTGCTTTTTACTAATACTTTACAAATAAACAATGAAAAGAATAAATTCTGCATCATGAAAATTTTAAGTGATTCATATATATATATATATATATATATATATATATATATATATATATATATATATATATATATATATATATATATATATATATATATATATATATATATATATATATATATATATATATATATATATATATATATATATATATATATATATATATATATATATATATATATATATATATATATATGAAAACCATAAGATAGTAGCGATGAATTTCATAAGTTGGGGTTATGCAATATGTAAATAACTTATTACATTCATATCAACATTTTTACATTAATCATAAGTCTACCTAACAAGCTTCATAAGTATGATTTATGAAATCCATAAGTCGGTCAATGAAAATTTTGTTCTGAAGATCGTAAGATTGACTTATGATTTCCATATGGGAAACTTGTAGCAAAATATCATAAGTGTTTCTTATGGATTTCAATAGCTTTTTAGCGACCGTGTACGCCGTCTTGTGTACTAGAGATGGTCGGGTATCGGGTATTTTACCCGAAACCCGACCCGTACCCGTACCCGACGGGTTTTTGGTCGGGTACGGGTAAAAATTTTTATTTTCAATCGGGTACGGGTCGGGTACGGGTAAAAAATTTACCGCTCACTCGGGTACGGGTCGGGTACGGGTAAATTGTTTTTTCGGATCGATTACCCGACCATTTGTGCTTCACAGAAATATGTTTACACGTTGACGAGATTTTTTCATTGCAAAACAGTTCTTCCGAAAAATAATCAATTTGATTCAAGGGGTTTTGACATTCGCGCCTAGGACCAGACCTGTCAACTGGCATCTTTTTCATTTTTTTTCTTCATTTAAAAAAATATCAATCATAGTTACGTGAAAAGGTATGTGAATATTTCCCGCCCTACTTTGTTTATAACATATTTAATAAGACACACTGCCTTAGCTCTATGATGTTGCGGTCGGAATCTACTTTTCATGTAGGTTTTGATGGACTGCCATTTTAAAGCTGTTTAATGCACAATCCAGTAAAAATTATTTGATTCATATACTGCCCATACTCGCATATCAGTCTCATATCGATTTTCGCCAATTTTGAGTTAACTTGAGGAATGGAGTATTTCCTCAATATACTCTCAGAAATTGCAATTAAAGTTGAGGGTTTGTTCAGTAAAATATAAAAAAATATCAACTCATTTCTGTGTCCCATATGCTAAAGTACCCGCATATCAGTCCCATTCAGTGCAAAATTTCAATAATTTCATTTGTTGCAATATTGGAACAGCAAAGGTGTATTACCGATATTTCATGTAATAATACCAAGATTTAGCATTAGGGAGCAAAGCAAAGTCTTGGCATTACATTCCTTTCGTGGAATTTGGCCTTTCTGTTTCAACAGACTTCGCAGCCGATTCTTAGCGTACAGAATCATTGCATGGCTAGTACTATGGATCCTACTGACACTAAGAATCCTTCCAGGTCGGGACTCGAACATACGACAGCTGGCTTGTAAGACCAGCGTCCTATGCATTGAACCGCCAACCCGGGACCAGCATTAGGGAGAACAATAAATAAAAAAAATCGGAAATAAACTTTTGATCGTCTTTTTCTCAACATGCCGATTTTCCATATGGGACTGATATGCAAGGATGGGCAGTATATAAAATGTAGTGTAGTACTCATATCACATTCAGATACCAGAAAACTGTTATTTTAAATATTGGTTGGAGATTTTCAAAATTTTCATAAATATCATTAGGATTCTTACCATAAAAACATGAACATTTAATTCAGAAAATCTGCATAGAAGTTCTTCTTATTCTGCACTTCTGGGTGGTGTCACCTCACTTGAAATGACACCGATTGATGGCACAGCAAGTTGGGCTATATTGCTAGTTAATTTTCGTTTCTTTTCACTGGACAACAAGTAAAAATCTCGATGCGTGACAACGTGGAGTCGCAAAAGTAAGGGTGAAAAACTTTTCTCGCGAAATACTCAAATTTTCACCGTGTTCACTCGTTGAGGGTTCCACCGGTTCAATGGCTGTAAAAACCACCAGCTACCGATAACATCGTGGGAGTGGGTTTGTGAGGCTACAAATCGGGCATAGTTGACAGATTAATTTAAATCAAAATCATAATTCATTTTGCTTTGTAGTAAAAAATTGTAACCAAAAAAATTTCCTACGAATGTTCAAACTACTTACACTTGAAGGACTCACTGTTCACCATGTTCAAAATTTAATTTTTCACACCGGGAATACACGTACATTGTTTGATTCTTTGGTCAATACACGTAAACGAACTGATAACACACTATTCATTTTAGGGGATGTTCGCATAACATTCATTTTCGTCACGTGTAATATTCAATTTGACATTTGGAACTATTTTACGTGATTTTTCAAGTGATTCGAATGTGAATTTTTATTTGTGTGTCAAGATAATGAGCACGCTTACTTGTGGTTCCAAAGAATTGGATCAAAAGTCGCACTGTTTCGTAAAAACCATACCTACCCAAAATTGAATACAACGGGTATTACGACATTTTGGGTAAATATACTTTTCGAAAAATTTGAGTTGATATTACTCCCTTTTGTTCACATTTGTAAATGAGTATAAAGTACCAAAGACATTGAAAATCTACAGAGTCCGCCATCTAACATTTATTTTTGAACTAGCGGTTATTTCGACATTGGTAACCTCAATGTCACTTCTGATTTGACAGAAACTTCGTTGTATCCTTCTGCTGAACGAAAATGGTTTGCATGTTTAAAAAAAAGTTACATCACATTATTCATGCTTCACATTGTATTTATATGTTTAAAAGTAAACAAGCATTTTAATGTATTTTTCTTACCAACTAGAGCCTGATACGGCTAGATATCTAAAACACTTTATTTTTTCCATACTGAATTTTGGTAAAATTTTTACTACTCATTCGGGTCGGGTACGGGTACAGGTAATTTTTAATCGGGTACGGGTCGGGTACGGATAATTTTTTTTATTTTTTTTCGGGTACGGGTCGGGTACGGGTAATTTTTTTGTATTATTGATCGGGTACGGGTCGGGTACGGGTAATTTTTTAAATTTTTAATCGGGTACGGGTCGGGTACGGGTAATTTTTTTTGCTGATCACTCGGGTACGGGTCGGGTTCGGGTATAAGAATTTCTATACCCGACCATCTCTATTGTGTACTACTTGAATTCGGTTTTTGTTTTCCGAGTGCTCAAAGTTTTCAGTGAGAGAGCCGATTTCGCGAAGTCGAATGAAGAAAACAGCGATTTAGAAGAAAAATTTTCAAAAAGAAGTTTGCGTTTCGCTTATGTCTTTTTCTCCAATACAACATCGTATTTATACCTACCAATATAGAAAAGACAACCGGAACTAAAAATTTTTTTCGGTCGTAGTGTGCCATCTAGTGGCTAGTAGTCATTTCGGTGTTAACGTTTTTTAGGTGACAATGCGCCATATAGCTGCAAATTGCAGAAGCCAATTCAACCAATTATGTTGGTTGAAAACAACGTTTTATTTATCTAATTCAACTAGAAAATAAGTTGAATGGAAATGAAGTGTGCCTTAGCTAAGAAATGACAGCACGTTAAATTGGTGAATTCAACTAAAAAAATAGCCATTTCAACAAATATTTTATTATTATTAGGGGATTAGAAATAAGAAATCTAAATTAGCAAAAGTAAGATTTTTTTAGTTGTCTCAAAAAATAACTAACTAAAATCAGAAAATCAACCAATTTTTTCGCCAAAATGCTGATTTCGGTCTTTCCGTGTAGTTTCGTCTCCGACAAGAGCGATTACGTCACAGCTGCCAGTCATTTGCATTGATGAAAAAACAACGGTGGAGAGCATTACACAAAATCAGCCGTTCTAATGGCTCTAAAAGTTTTCTAAAGAACTATTAGGATTTCTTCTTCGCAAATTGAAGATAAAAAACCTCAATTTAGTGCAATTCTAGAACAGTTTGGTTAGATTTGTGCACTTTTCGCTGTGTGAAATTCACAGTAATCGAGAGCAAGTGATTCCTTCTTTGTTTTTGCGAAAAATGTTCCAGAATTTAATGTCGTAGAGAATTACGCAATTTGACCCTTCTGAATGCTAGAAACGAATCCCTATAGCATATTGATAGTTTTCTTCAATAAGAAAGGCCTATTGTATCATTAATCAACCCAGCGAATTAATGTTTTCTTTATTGGAAGATTATAATCGGTTGTAAACGCTACACCTACACCAACCATATCAGTATCGCACCCACGTACAACAGTTCAGCCTGGAATTAGATGACGGAAATCAGCGGCATCCATCGGAATTCGAATTCAACTCATCACTCTCCATAACAAACGCTTTCATAAGAGGTTCTTTTCAGAGCCACCATTATTTTATTATAAAGAACTATACTGATTGTTTCATAATATTTGTGTTTCAGAATGTTAAATGTAACTAATCTGTAATTTAGTCTAGGCGCATCGTTTCAAATTCTACATATAATTTCATACAATTGATCAACTAATTGATATTCGGAAGTGTTACGGAACATGTCAGTTGTTTTCGTATTCACGACATCCAGTTATGTTTCTGACATCTCTGACCCACCCGCCTTTTTTTTCCTTAGTAACATTTATGAAATTTATGTTATGTGAGAAAAGTATCATTACACAACTAGGTGGATTAAAACATTTTTACAAAACTCTGCTATTTCGTAATTTCAGTTATGCGCATTTCGCGAGTATTAGTCGTTTCATCCCAGAGTATTAAGAGCCTAGTCCATCGTCCTCTTGAATTTGCTTCTAATAATTTTACAGCTCAATCTTTCTTGTAACAATTCTCTGGAAGCAGTGGCGTTTCTAGAGGGGGGTGAAAGGAGCACTCGCACTTACCGCCTCCTGGTGACTTTTGTCACTTAATTCGACTGTCAGAATCGTGTGACTCGGGTGACGCGACTCACAGAATAAGGGCCAATATTGAATGGTTTTCCCCGTAAATTTGTGTGAACTGCGACATTGCATTTATGTGCATCTAATAAGATGTAAAATCACAAGGTTTTTTTTCTCGAAGTGTGTGTACCCATATCTTATGAGAACAAAAAAAGGCGGGTGAGTAATGTCAGAGACATAACTGGATGTCGTGAATAAAAAAAAACTGACACGCTCCCATCACTTTTCCGAATATCAGTTAGTTGATTGATTGTATGAATTGTGCAAGCTTTCCTCTATTTCACTAATAGAATTTAAAGCGATACATCTACATTAAAGTACAGATTAGTTACATTAAACAGCTACTAATCTACAACTATATATTCCAAACTTGAAACAATTCCTTTTTAATTTGCTAATATAGGAGGCTAGGTACGACAAATTTGTAGTTTATTTTTATTGAAGCTATGAAGTTCGAAGATATCTGATTCTTCTCGAAATTTCAGTACGAGACAATTGCAATGGCCTGGTCTGAAATGTATCGATGATCTTCGGTATGCAAGAGTGATTCTAATAATAATAATGATAGTAATAATAATAATAATAATAATACAGATTAACCTGTATATATGACAACCCTGTTTCGCATGGCCTATTTTCACACGACCCCATACTAGTATAAAGATGTGTTCAACATTCGCTTTCGCATTGCCGTTCGTACTTTAATGTGTTAGTGACGGTACAAATCTGCCATCTTTTCGGTACCATCGTGCTGACGGTGTCTCGTACGTTCAGAGTAGCTGCTTTAACTCAAATGACGCTATTTCTCATGCATAAATATCTGTTTATTAATCTTATATTTTGTGTATTACATCAACATTTTACAGTACAAGTGTTTTGACCCTTCGGCCTTTCATCTTTGTTGTTCATACGATTCGTTATTAATATTAGATGTTTTAGTTACTCTACCTACTTATAACTATCCCTAACCTAATACGTACAAATTTTGAATTATTTGTATTTCAGTGATTGAGCACGTCTCTTCAAATTTCGTGCAGTATTGTTCGAATTTATGTTCTAGTATATCCAGTGAGGCCATCTCATGTACTTCACTAGTCCTTGTCCAAGGGGGTAGATTTAGAATCATCTTTAAGATCTTACTTTGAATGCGCTGAAGCCTAAGTTTGTGTGTTCGTGCACAGCCTCGCCAAACAGGGACTGCGTATTCAATTGCGGGGTACATGATTTGTTAATAGACAGCCGTCTGGTTCTTCAGGCACAGTTTAGATGTTCTACAAATCAGCGGATACAGAGACCTAATGAGTATGCTGAATTTTTGAACGATTTTGTCAACATGTGACCTGAATATCAGATGTCTGTCAAAGGTGAGTCCTAGATAGATAACTTCATCGGACCATTGAATGATCTCATCACCGAATCGTATTCGACATTCGTCTGATGGAACAAGTTTTGGAGATCTTGAATGTGGAAACAAGATCACCTGAGTTTTTGCTGCAGTGATCACAATTTTACAGCTTGTAAAATATTCAGTTAGAGCGTCCAGACCTGTCTGTAGTTTATTCTTCAGAGCATTAATGACACGACCTTTGTAAAGAATGGCAGTATCATCAGCAAATTGTGACAGAACACCACCACCCGGAAGAGGTGGGATGTCTGATGTAAAAATGTTGTATAGAATGGGACCTAGGATACTTCCCTGGGGTACACCAGCAGGAATAGTAAATCTTTCTGAAAGTGCATTATTCAGAGAAACCTGGAATGCTCTATCTGCAAGATAATTTTTGATAATTTTAATAAGATACATGGGAAAATTATACCGATGCAGTTTGAACACCAGTCCATCGTGCCACACATTATCGAATGTCTTTTCAATATCCAATATTGCCATGGCAGTCGTTTTGGACACTGATTTGTTTTGCTGGATGACGTTGTTAACCCTTGTGAGTTGGTGGATGGTGGATCTTCCTATCCGGAACCCAAACTGTTCTTCCAGAAATATATCCTGTTCATCTGCGAAAGCAAGAATTCGCCTTTGTATTGACTTTTCAAACAGCTTGGATAGGGACGCTATTTCTCACATCACATTTCATTTTATACCTGCTAGTGGTAGCGTTGGACGGACGTCCCCTTTGTTAGAATTCCTTTCCTATACGCAGAACGGGAAACAGTGAAACGATATAAAAGAGAGAGTTAGCAGAGCGGCAGCCAGTAATACTGAATTGGCTGTCGAGCTGTTAACAGCATCTTATGGAATTTTTAAGCAGAAACACGCACACAGGAGGAACAGTTGAGGGCAAGGCAAAGTCCCGCTCAAACCGTGCTGGTCTGAAGTTCCCAGTTGGCGGCAGAATCCATCGTTTGCCTCGGAAGGGGAACTACGCCGAGCGTGTCGGTGCTGGTGCATCGGTCTATCTGGCGGCAGTGATGGAGTACTTGGTTGCCGAAGTGTTGGAATTGGCCGGTAACGCTGCCCGTGACAACAAGAATACGAAAATCATCCCTCACCATCTGCAGCTGGCCATCCGTAACGACATCCGTTGAAAACCCCGTCCTTTTCAGGACGACCACATCACTGTGATGAAGAAATATTTAGGATTGTTTTAAGTTTAGCCAGTTCTGATACGCCTGGAAAGTAGAATGCGTAAATCAAGTGGAAACATTCGTTCATCTCTTTCATTTGTTCAATTTGTTCAACTCTGTTTCGCACGGCAATTGAATGTGTTAGTGACGGTGCAAATTATTTTAACTCCCATCTTGATGAATCTTTTGGTAGGAAATATTGAGATCTGAGATGGTTCTCGTGTGTGTCTTGTTTCAGCAATGGGCCTTGCTGGACTTTTTGGCTACCTTTCTACCGATTTTCGGTGTCATTGTGCTGAGGGTGTCTCGTGCATTCAGATCGGGAAACTGTGAGACGACAGGTCCTCGATGTTGCTCTCATGTGTCTTGTTTCGGGAACAGTTGCTCAGCAAATGGTAGGAAAAATGAACCATTCAACTTTTATATGGATGCTCTTGTATAGATGCAGACATCTCGCGTTCTGATTGGCTGGTGCTGTCATGGGTTAAATCAAACAGGTTTTTCAATAGTGTACTATTGAAAAACTTCGATATTGTTGTAATACACGTTCAAGTTGAAAATTTTCGATTCTATTGGTAGTTAGATTATATAAATCCTACAGATCACTGAGCTATGAGCTTTCAAAATACGAGAAAGGCAAACGCGCCTTATGAATTATCTTCTTTGATACTCGTTTATACCAAACATTTCAGAAAAATTTAATTTTGAACGATTTGAGAATATGTCACACAACTGAAAGTTTTGTCATAAAATTGTGATCATATTTCCGATGGCATGTAGCAAGAATTATGTTGATTCATTATATATAACAGGAGATATTCACGATCAAAAACTTATCACTCTCTCAGAGGGTAAATTTTGAAAATGCGCCCCATAGTAAAGTAAGTCGTATTCACGACAAAAAGAACACGTAAAACACAATAGAGTGCATTAACAATCTTCTGCACAAAGTCAAAGAAAATCTTTTCCCTGACTGAAAACCCTTTCAGATGTAATGATGACTCGAAACAGGAAAGGTTTGAAACCTGTCCATTAGTCCTGGGAAAAATACAACTTACTTGGAGTGCAAAAGGAATACGGGTAAACTTCAACCAGCCACCAAACGAACAGAATATTTTTCATTTCCATTTACGCGATCCTTGAAAATTAACCGCATCGCATTATCTCGCAGTGAAGTAGCCAGTGAAAAAGTTTTCTTCCGACATGTTACCGACAAAAGGAGCTCCCGATCTTCCAGCAGCGAGTCAGCGCGCTAAGGACCAGCTCCCGATGCCGCCAGTTGAAAAGTGCAATCTCGACGGATTTGCAGGCGTACTTCTGGGGGGAAATGCTGCCGCCGAGCGCTTGGCACAGGGCAAAATCTACTTCGCCACAAAAGAACAGAGTAAAGAAATGACAGGGTGTATAACGTTTAATGTGTGTAATTACTTAACTAGATTGCGAAGGATAAAATCTCCGAGAGATGCTGTTCTGTCTGTTCGCATCGCGCGTCGATGGCAGAGGGCAAAGCTCAGCGCGTCAAGTGCGGTGCGGACTTTTAGTGATGAAATGAGACAAAATTCGTTTGGTGGAGATCGGCTCAACTTTCAGCAGGAAGGAACTGGAAAGCGGCTTGCGTATTTCCATTAAGAGGGGGGGGGGGGGGGTGGTCTTTCTAAGTATCACCCACTTTCTTACCCAACATTCATTTCAGTTGGCGGCGTGTGAGTGCGATGCAGACGATGACGACGACGACGACGACGAAACACTTGAGATGCGAAGCTGCAGCCACTGGGAAAAATTAATTACAGCTCGTGAAACGTGCAGGCTTAAGCTGATTAAATCGAGGTGTATCTTGAAGGGAAGTGTTTCTGGGAGAGGATGAGATTGGTCTGACCACTTTTTGTGTGGCGCTGAATGAAGAAAAATTAATTCGGCACTGCCGGGATAATGCGCTTTGCAACATGTTTTATAATTAAATAATTATACAATTAGGCTTACATGAAAATCGGTGTAAATAAGTACAAAGAAGATTGGGTTTAATACCCGACACAGTAAGCTGAAATTACGGCGTGAGAATTTTTTTTCTAATACTTTAATTTGTGAGTCCGGGAAGCCGGGAAGAAAACGATGATTTTTTTGCCGTTCAGCAAGCAATCAGAAGACTCCCCTAAGGATCGTAACTCGTTGGTGATTGGAACCATTAAAAAAAAATCTGCTATCGACGGGAAAAAAATCAAACCTAAAATACGCCGTATTACTATTCGCTCTACCACCGGGCATTGAGTGATGACTTTCCTCAGGAAAATTCCAACAAACGTCAGCGCAACATCCGCAGAGTTTATTTACGATCTCCAAGGAATGATAATCACCCTTCGGTCGGGGCGGTTGCCAAGCTAACGGGGCACAAACTCCGGAGGAAAACTTTTCGGTGTCCGTGGGCTCCGAAGCCTAACGCGAACAAATGTCAACAATCCATTAGAACTCGACCGCAAGAAAGTAGTTCAAATAAATCCCACCTTCGTATCCGCATTGAGAAACAACCTTTAACATGTTGGCTAACCTTGATGTCATTGCTGCCGGTTGTTGGGCACCGAACATCTTTCCCGTTTGTTTATGGATCGCCAAAGCTGCAACCCTCCAACCATATTTCGCCTACATAACTTGGGTAAACAATTGCTGCTGCTGCTGCGATGACCATAATGGAAGCTTTTTTCGATCGTGATTCCTTTTGTTCCGAGGTTCGGGTGGAAAAGCAGAAAAGAAATTGCCATGGTTGAAATAAACAAAATAGCATACGCTTCGATTCCTTTCGCACATCGTAGGGTTGAGCGGGGGGAGGGTGGCGGGTTTTCGGGAGGGAGGGGGACAGTAGTTGGGTTCGAATTTCATTGGATTTTATTGGCTAAAATCGGGTTGGCTTCCGACGTATGCTGACGAGCCAAACAGAAGGCAAAACACAAAAAAAAACGGCTGCCTTGCTTTGCTTTGTGCTTGCTTGCGTTACTTGGTTCGATGTTTATTAGTAATTTTATTGGTTCTGGATGGTGATAAAAATAGCAAACAAATGCCACCACCAACATGTGTTTTTCTCCAGTCGATGCACAGCAGAGTCCGGCCGGCTATCCCCGTCCAGTGGCCCATCCGACTGCGTCGTCGTTGTCGTCCTGAAAAAAAAGGTTACTTTGCACGCACCGCTGTTTCCGATAAGAACAATATTTTGCCAATGTAAGTATAATTCAACAGATTTCATAGGAGCTGGGAGGAATGATTGTGGATTATTGTACTATTTATTGTTGCAGAGAATTGAAGTTTGCACATTTATTCAATATGTTGTGCATTAATCTCGTGAGTAGTGAATCGTTATGAAACTGAACTGAAAGCGTTGGGAAGGTGATCTATTTTTATATCACTGTTCGATATTTTTCCGGTAGAAATGACTTTTTGTAGGTTTGCTCCTTTGACTTGAACAACCAGAGTTTCGAAAAATTACATATAAGAGAAAGTTGGCAAAAAATGTCCCATTTGAGCGTTTCCAAATATTTTTTCACGACTTTTGCGACATGAGGCCGAGCATTGTCATGCAGGAGAATAATTTTATCATGTCTTT
This sequence comes from Malaya genurostris, assembly GCF_030247185.1. NCBI lineage: Eukaryota > Metazoa > Arthropoda > Insecta > Diptera > Culicidae > Malaya > Malaya genurostris. The sequence continues at coordinate 284,563,676 of NC_080572.1, forward strand.
GCTTGTAGTTCGGCTGTGTTCTCGTAATGCACGGCACAAACGCATCAGTTCCAGTCTATGCCGATCGCCCGTCATAGTATCGCCTGGATGTAGCAGCTAATAGTGTACACAACACTCTTTTGGTCACACCAGATGCACAACATGACCTTCGAATCATGAATATTCGGCTTTGGTGTAGATGTTGAGGTCAATGGTATGAATAAATCGCACATAGCGTAGTTTTTTTTGTTGAGGTTATCATAAAATAACAATTAGATGTAAAAAACTATTTCCTTGTTGCATTTGCATTTGTCACTCGCTAGTGAAAAATCGCCTTTCGATGTCTCTCGGTTTCAGTTCATAAGACACCCAAACTGCCTTGCTTTTGAATCATTCCCACGGATTTTAATCGTAGAGAAACTTCTTGTTAATTTACTTCTAATAATTTTGCAAGCTTCTCTAGCGATTTTTTCTTGTTCCCAAGAGCGAGGCTTGTCTTCAACACTGAAATCTCCCCATTTTTTTTTATTTAAAAGATTTTCAGGCCTATTTGCGTACAAGCTTTACGTTAATTTTTTTTTGAGTTGGATCTCGTTGTCACCCTTTTTCTAGGGGGAGAGGAGCTTCCATTTCCCTCCTGCGAGGATTGAGGGGCACTTCGCTCGTGGTTCGTCTCGTCATCCATTGCCGCATCGTTGGTATTGTAGTCGAGTTCCGTCTTCTTTTCGTTGCTAGTTGCTGTAGATGCACCTTGTTGTACATTTGTTGCAATTGCTGGTTGGTTGGAGGGTAAGTTGTTAACTGCAGCTGGTGTACTTTGTTCTATAGGGTATAATGATGGTTTCTTTGAAGAGGATGCTTCACTGTTGTTGGTGACTGTCACAGGTGTACTGGGGTTGCTTGGGGTTGATGTGAAGGAAGCACCGTTGTCCTTTGGTATAGTTGTCTCCTTGTCCGGTTTATCACATGGCTTACCGTAGTGAACAGCTTTTTGGCAATATTGACATGTGGCCATCTGATTGTCATAGGTAACAAGTGATTTGCACGGGATTCTTGTATCTTGACCGAATGTCACATAAGAAGGTATAACCCTATTCAAGTGTATGCGGGATAAACGTACGCCATTTAGAATACCGGGGAAAAAATTCTTCCACTTTTCTTTTTCGATAGAGAGAATCTCTCCGTATTGGGACATAGTTTTACGAATATAAGGATCGATGACGCTTGAAGGAAGATCATGCACACGCACTTCTATAGCACTATCTTCCGTATACACTGGAATGTTGTACTTGATATTTTTATGCTCCACATAGTGCACATTATTATTGTCTTTAGCGAATTGAATTGCGTCCAACTCTTTATAGAACTGGATATAAATAACATTATTGCTCTTATTGCATTGAAGTAAATGGACACGTTTAATGTCAAGATGCATTTGCTCCTTAAGCAAACCTTCAAGTTCTCGTATCGAAGATCGAATTTTGCACTGTCTGAAGTCAACAAAAATTGTATTCTTTCGTGTCGGCGGTAGCTTTTGTTCGTTCGGTTCACTCATTTCAAGGGCCATTTGTCATTAAATTTTTTTTCCATATATATATATATATATATATTTTTTTTTTTGATATTCTTAAACCGTGGTCATTTGAATTTATCTTACGGCCTTTATTGCAATTTTTTTTGTGAATTGCTTATGTAATTCCAATATTCCTTTTAATAACAGATAACAAACTATTATTATAACCAGGACACAAAGCGCGGTGCCTTCGGTTTCTCTCTGTTGTGGGACTATTGTGTTGTTGATGGTTCCGTCTGACGAAAACCAACACATCTTAAAATTTATTTTAATATTTGTGTTATTTATTCTATTAAAATTTTTCTAGAGGTCCCTAATTTTACTTAAGCTAAGTACGTTTGATTTATTGACTGCAAATTTTCTATCTCTCGGTTGCTGTCCGCTTCCAATTTAGCTAAGTTCGGTAGATTCCAAATTCCATGTTCGGTAGATGAACAACTTTATTTATTACGGCGCACATTTCGTTCGGTAGATGCACAACGGCACATAATGGTTTTTGTTCGGTTTTGATTTCCTTCACTTTTGAATGGCTGACTGGGACCAGGTTCTGGGTCCAGGCTGCTAGCACTACTACATTCTATGACTGACACTTGTTCCTTAGTATCATTTTTGGAATCGTCCGGTTTTGGACTCTTGAATTACTTCACTACACTAGCATTCATTTTACTTGCAATGCTGGATGCACGCGTCTCTGAGCTGTCTATCGTTTTCACACACGATTTGCACTAATAATACAGCAAAAGACATCTGCCTTCTATTTCTTCTGTTTTTGTCAATTTTAGCCACCTTGGAGTCACATTTTCATTTCTTAACCGTTCATTTAATTTCTTTCCACTTTTAGGTTCCAAACCTCTTTCACTTTAGCCGTTTCATTGGCTATCGCTATCGCCGAAAACACGCACTCGGTCGCCATTTAATAGGTTTCGTACACCATGGATATTTCTTTTAATAACAGAGAAACACTTCTGTTTGACTTATTATTTAAGAATGAATGTTTTATTTAAATCAATCACTTATTTATATCCTATCCTCTCCGAACTTAGCTAAGTGAGTTTTACAGTATGGATTACTAAAAATCCGGGAGGAGGAGTTAGAACGCGCAGCGTAAATCTGATTTAACCAATGGCATTCGTAGTAACGTCTCAGCCATTGTATGATTTGAGTAGGAGAGAGTGAGTAATGTTTCTAGACAAGTGTGCGAGTGTGATACAGAGAGGAGAGGGTGAGAGTAGTCAGGTTAAACTCTCGTGAGTGTCGGTTGGAGTCAGTGTGTTTTCCTGGGTTACTGTTATTCTAGGTCATGTTGTATGGTACTTGATTGAGAGAGGTGTGGGACGTGAAGAAAAGGGAAATGACATAGCTGTTTTTTTGTTTTTGGGTGACATAACGATTTGAAACGTGACGCTGGCGCTTCCTTATTTATTGTTGTTATTGTTGTTATTATGGTCGCGGTGTTTTCGTCGAGTCGAAGTAAGTGCTGACACTTTAATTGGTTCATGTAGGTGAAGTTTGTATTTCAAATGGGTTTCTGGGTTTTCATGACATGTTTCTAGGTTTTCGTATCGGGGTGATTTTTATGGGTTTTTGTTAGGTGCATGTGATCTGGGTAGTGTTAGAGATTTAATGCCAATGTCTCATATTACACACGTTCAAGAGTTTTGAGTATTTTGTGAATTGTTTTGACGTTTCACTGTCTCAAGTAACAATTAGCAGCTTATTTGAGATCTGTTAGCACCGACAATTTTGAGTGATTGTCGCTTACATCTAACCTCTTGCGTGACTCAAAAAGCGCAGTTTTGACTAGTGGTCAGTGACATAGGTATTAGAGATCAATTGAAAATAAGCTAAGAACTAACTGTCGATTCGTAGCATAATAGAAAAACTGATAACTTTACGGAACATGAACATATCTTATATCAAGTAAATGCTAAAAATTTTCCATGCAGGTCAAATTAACATTTGTTAAGTCATTAATAAAAAAAATTTGGTGTCTTGATACCGATTCTCGATACATATATTACTGCCTTCGGTGCGATAAGGTTGTGCATCGAAGCAAAATGAATGTTTAGTAATTTATATATAAAATAATTAAATTTAAATAATGTTATTATCTTGTTATATTCAAATATTTTAACCAGCTATAAAGCTGCGATTTCGTTACCATTACGTTGCAACAATCTATAAATAGGCATCTAAGTTAATGCTGAAATTGAATGTAAAAATTTAATTATAGCTATGTTACCGTTAAATCAATTCACAGTAACAATTTGCACAAACACATAAGTGCTGATAATTGAGCTGCTTTTGTCTAAGAATTTTCCTATAATAGTAGATTGTTTACGTCCGGAGAGATCTCTCTTCACGAGTACCCAATTCCGCACGAGAGATTGCATCTCCGGGCAGTTAGCTGGGTTCGCTTCTTTCGGCACAATATGGACTCCATTTGCTTTATACCATTCCAAAACATCTTCGGCATAGTGACAAGATGCCAAATCAAGCCAGAATAGTGAGGGTTCGCCATGACTGCGTAGGCATGGTAACAATCGTTTCTATAGACTTTCTTCACGCTATGTTTCCTTGTTTACCGTAGTTGCATATTACCTGCTAAATCAAATATTTTTTTGAGAAGCTTGGCCGTTTTCTTCGTCCTGAAATACTGTTCTACGCAGTTCCATTGCATGGCAGTATAAAAAGACATTCCTGGAAGCTGCCTAAAGCTTTCCAGCACATAACATTACCTTCATCTTCCATTATCACAAAGGAAAACTTCGTCAAATAGTCACGATGCAACTTAGGAGCCCGGGTGTCAGCCATCACATTCTATTTGTCATACTCCAGCTGGTAAATCATGGTTTCGACGTTTCATGAATGGAGATTTCAGCGTTGAAAACAGGATTCGAAGACAAACAGTTTGAGGCATTACTCGATGAAGATCCTTGCTTGCAGAATCATTGAAAGTGACTCAACATGTAGTTTCTGTACGGTTAAAATTCATGGGAGTGATTCAAAAGCAAGGCTGCCCTATGAACTAAAAACCGAGAGACATTGAAATGCGATTTTCCACTTGCAAGCAGCTGATTCAAAGGCAACAAGGAAACGGGTTTTCTGTCATCGAATTGTTACTATTCTGTGATAAACCCAAGAAAAAAGTTTTTTACGATATGCCCGGTCAATTATTACCATTGACCTCAACATCAACACCAAAGCCGTCAAAAGGTCATGTTGTGGTGGGACCATGTACTCTGAGCTGCTACAACCAGACGATGGGCTGCAGTTGATGCGTTTGAGCCGTACATTACGAGAAGAACGGCTGAAACACAAGCAAAGATATGATGAAGTTATTTTTCTTGCATGACAACGCTCGGCCTCATGCCGCAAATGTTGTGAGCGAATATTTGGAAACGTTCAAGTAGGACATTTTGCCGCACCCAACGTATTCTCCTAACATTACTCCTTCTGATTACTGGTTGTTCTGACGAATGCAGCACGATCTGGAAGGTCTTCGGTTTACTTCTTTTGCAGAAATCGAAAACTAGCTTCAAACTTGGATCACCTCAGAAGACAAGACATTTTTTCGAGATATACCTCAAGGTTTTTCTTCACCAGTTATAATCTCTAGCTTGTAAAATGTCGTCCAAAATTGAAAGTCATATCAATTTAAATGCCGGTCACGGTGGGTTTGAATATTTAATCACTCTTCTGATCGCTAGACAGAATTTGTTTGCCAACCCGATGAAATAACGGATCAGACATTAAACTTGTCCGATGAATGCTATCCAAAAGGCTGGACATCCACAAACACGAAACTCTAGAGAGAATGATGTCGAACTTTTCCAGCCCGCATTGCATCGATTTCCGAAACAGACGATTGCAAATCGATGCATGAATTAATAAATTTCATTTCGAATCCTACCACAGCATCCTCTCTTCCCGATCAGCAGATTAGAACGGTATTATTTTTGATTTTATACTAAAACTATTTCAGCTACTAACGTGATCAGGTTCATATCAGGATTCTGTTTGTTCAGGGATAATACATTCTATTCTAAATTTAGTACCACTTGGTGATCGGGTTCGTTCATACAGACCAGAAATTCAGAAACCACCAAAGAACAACTTACCTGTACTGCCTGAATGCAATAAGTTTTCCTTGGGCAAAGCAGTGGGAACAAGGAAGTAGGAAATCAGACTGGTTCTGTTGATGCACTCCGAATCACAATCAGTTTCTGAAGCAACTGACGGCGGCTGTGGCTTCGTTTGGGTCGACTATTTGATTTGGGATTTGAAATGTGCTTTCTGTTTCGATTTTTCCGGATTGTAGAATGATTAGATACTGTTGCATATTTTATTAGTAATTTTTGTTTACGGTAACTTTGTCGGTCGATGTCAGATGTAGGGTTGAATTTAGAATAGAAAAAAAACTAGTGTTGAATAAACAACTGTCAGAGGACTGCAATCGATGATCATCACTTGACTTCGATTATGTAATGAGACTTTGATCAATGTTTCTGCTTTTGTCGGCCGGTGCCTGGAATCAACATGAATGTTATTAATTGATTTATTACTGGCTTTCAGCAAAAAACACTCTCCACTGCGTTTCATCGGTTTTTTTGTGTATGACGGTTTCGCCTGGCCAACATTGGATGAGGTCGACCACGTATTTCAATAATCCCGCCGCATTATTGGCTTATTAAAACATTCGCCGCATCCATTTTTAGGGTTGAGTGCGAATATGTCGAATGACAAATTCGAGGTTCATAAATATTAATGAAAAAAGAAAACGCCTCTGTATGCAAAAAACGTACGCTGCGAGCGCGTAAATTCGGTGGCTCAGCCCACGTAGCCAAACAGGGAAACAGGGAATGGGCCGACGGTTACCGTACCCAGATACCTTTGTCTAAATTTCCCAATACAGAATTTCAGCATTTCAATTGTGCAGCATCACGAATAATGATTTCTGCGTTGAAATAGTACACCATTTAACATTTATCCAAGCTAACATTTATTAATAATCCCATTACAAATGAAAAATATTTATTCAATTACATTCGCATAAATGGTTCATGCTTTATTCATGACTGATTTCCTCGACTTTTATGCTGTTGCTTTTTGTTGTTTTGTTATTGCAGTGCCCCGGTGAAAGAGTTCATAGATAATTTTCGGAATCAATATTGAGGTTAGTTTCAGGTTCACATTAATTTCGATCGACTGACTGATACTCAATAACTGCGTCCCTCTCATCTTTGTCATAAATTGTTTTGGGACTCGAACCCAAGTAAGCTGGTCGAAAGATGGGATTGATCTTATTTTACTTCTCAAAACCACTGATTATTTGTTTTTGCCTTTCTCATATAGAAAGGTTATGCAATCACTGTGAAAACCGACTTTTGAACCGAGGCCCGGAGGGCCGAGTGTCATATACCATTCGACTCAGTTCGTCGAGTACGCAAAATGTCTGTGTGTGTGTATGTGTGTGTGTATGTGCGTATGTGTGTATGTAACGTTTTTTTGCACTAACTTTTCTCGGAGATGGCTGAACCGATTTTCACAAACTTAGATTAAAATGAAAGGTCTTGTGGTCCCATACAAAATTCCTGAATATTATTTGGATCCGACTTCCGGTTCCGGAATTATGGGGTAAAATATGCAAAAAATTGTGAAAATTAGTGCATTAACTTTTCTCAGAGATGGCTGAACCGATTTTCACAAACTTAGGTTCAAATGAAAGGTCTTGTGGTCCCATATAAAATTCCTGAATATTATTTGGATCCGACTTCCGGTTCGGGATTTATGGGGTAAAATGTGCAAAAAAAGAAAATATGTGTTCTAATTTTTCTCATAGATGGCGCGACCGATTTTCACAAACTTAGATTCAAATAAAAGGTACTGTGGTCCCATGCGTAATTCCTGAATTTCATGCGAATCCGACTGCCGGATCCGGAATTATGGGGTAAAATGTGTAAAAAATTGTGAAAATAAGTGCATTATTCTTTTCTCAGAGATGGCTGAACCGAATTTCACAAACTTAGATTCAAATGAAAGGTCTTGAGGTCCCATAAAAAATTCCTGAATATTATTTGGATCCGACTTTCGGTTCGGGAGTTATGGGGTAAAATGTGCAAAAAAAAGAAAATATGTTTTCTAACTTTTCTCATAGATGGCGCGACCGAATTTCACAAACTTAGGTTCAAATGAAAGGTCTTGTGGTACCATGCGTAATTCCTGAATTTCATGTGGATCCGACTTCCGGATCCGGAAATATAGAGTAAAGTGGGTTAAAATTGTACACCATCTCTGAAATTGAGGAAAAATCTTAAACAATTTTCTAAATCGACCTCAAATCTTTTCCAATTGATAGTTTTTATCAGTAGACGGTCAAACAAACCGATTTCGGTTATTCTTTTAAGAATCGAAGAAAATTATTGTGAAGAAAACTACATTATTATATACGATAGTATGATTGATATGAGAAAGGCATCATTACACCACTAGGTGGATTAAAACAGGTTTTTTTTGTAAGGCATTACATCGATGTGAGGATTTTTGATACAAATTATACCCAAACTATTTCATATGGGTTCGATTGCAAACTTCAACGAAAAATTAATCGCGTTCCAATCAATACGTACATTCCCATATTCAAGTACGAGGTCGGTGATTTATTTGTGTATTCAAGCCAATCCAGGAAGATGTAAATCCTTGAAGCGTAGCGCAAACCGCAGACACGGACGAATTGCAATAACGAAGAGTAAATTTTATTTTATTTTTTGTTTGACCATATACTGGAACCTAAGCTCACGTACTTGTGTTCAACTCTTGTGCGAAATGTTCAGGTTTGTAGCAAACCTGGGTACAAACTCATGTACAAGTATTAAAAGAACTTGTGCACGTAAAAGTGTACACAAGTTCAACGCGGTTTTTGCTCGCTTCCGGCAAATTTACGCCTCTGTTTCTAGCGGAAAGTCTTCGTAGCTGTGTTTCATCACATCCTCAGTAGTTCATTTGGCAGACCGATTTCTCTGGATTGAAAAAAGTTGCGAATTCATAACTGCCTCTGGGAACTTGTATCACTTGTAATTCGTTTTTCGTTATTTTCATTTCACCTGTCACCAGATCTACATTGAGTGTGTTCTCGTGTGACATATATGGAAAAAAAAACTGTATATTATTCACAGCTTTCATATTGGACTGAGACAAAAACAACTGAAGGCTTCATGCAACCAGTTTTTTTTTAATTTTTGTTAGTATTTGATTCTATGATCGTTAGAACAACTGGCAAGTCTTTCCACTCAGTAATAATTAAGCGATTTCTCAGTTTGGTGACCTAAACTACATTGAATAATTCTTCGACTTGACAGTTAAAAAATTTGCATGCGAAGCTCAAAAACGTTCGTCCTAGTTAAATTGATCGCGTTACAATTCCAAGCTGACTTTATTGAAATGAGAACAAATGCACTGATAGAAATAGACACGATTTATTCATATAAACAAAAGCACTACAATTTGAATCCAAAAACAATACTATTTTAAGATTTCATGTGCAAATCCACAAAGAAGCAAATCTAGTTTTGTTTCACTTACTTTGGATGTGTTTGGCTACAAGTGTTAAACATTTCATTTTCTAGTAGAATGAGTACAGCACGTATGTAAGTGAAAAACACTTTCAAAATAATGTAGCAAGATTTCCACAATAAATAATCAGTTTTTGAACTCATTTTATAAGTTGAGTGAAATTTTCATGTTTTTTACATGTAACGATAGCCCTCAAACATCGTTTTCCAACATCTACTTATGCATCCCGTTCTAAGGATTTTCAAGGAATATAAAAAAACAGGAAGTCGCCATCTTGAATTATGAAACGATCCCAAACATTGTTTTCTTGCACTTACTCTTCTTACTCCGTTCCGAAAATAGCCATATGATGGAGGGTTCCTACATTCATTTCCCAAAACTTTTTTACGAAATAAATTCCAAAAAACGTACTTTTTTACGAACTACCTCTTTTTATGACGCTTAGACCAAATAAGCATCTTACCTACTGCTTGATAAACGATAAACGATAAACGATAAACTATAAACGATAAACGATAAACGATAAACGATAAACGATAAACGATAAACGATAAACGATAAACGATAAACGATAAACGATAAACGGTAAACGATAAACGATAAACGATAAACGATAAACGATAAACGATAAACGATAAACGATAAACGATAAACGATAAACGATAAACGATAAACGATAAACGATAAACGATAAACGATAAACGATAAACGATAAACGATAAACGATAAACGATAAACGATAAACGATAAACGATAAACGATAAACGATAAACGATAAACGATAAACGATAAACGATAAACGATAAACGATAAACGATAAACGATAAACGATAAACGATAAACGATAAACGATAAACGATAAACGATAAACGATAAACGATAAACGATAAACGATAAACGATAAACGATAAATGATAAACGATAAACGATAAACGATAAACGATGAACGATAAACATAATTCTAGAAACGATACAATTCATAACCATTTATAATTCGCACTCGGCTAGCAAGTGGTTCAGTCTGATTTGCTTTGTAATCCAATGTTTCTCGATTCATGTCGCGTAGTTGTTATCGATCTTTTGTTTTTTTTTCGTTCGATTTTAAGCCATGTATTTTTCAAATTTCACAATTTTACATTATCTTGAATATAAATTTGCATGAAATACGACTATTCATTTATGTACATTTTTAAAATGTAAAATCACAAGAATTTTTCGAAGTGTGATATAGTGATATACTTATTACTTAAAATATTATCATGTGTTTATTGCTCTTGGTAGCCGGCTACCGAGAATACGTTCCAATTTCATTTCGTTTTGTATTAATGTGTGCTTCCTACTAGAATACGAAATTTCTTCCGAAACTCGTAAAACTCCGGACAGCCGACTGCCAGGAGGTTCATTATCAATTCATTGTGTTCTGTTTTTTTTCTGCAATAGACAGCCGTAATACCAGAAAGATATCACTTGATCATCATCAATCGAACAACAACGTCTTACGCGATACGAAGTAATGTCAAACAAAACGAAAAAAAATCCTAGTTAAGCACGGTCGCAAAAAAAAAACATCTGCGTGGTTAAAAACTTCACGCACGCATCTTTAACTCATCGTTTAACTCGAAGTAAAAAAGATCAAACGTTCACCGAAAAAAATGAATTGAAAAATAAACACTCGCGGATGGGTTTGCTGCAGACCAATTTTAGATCTTCAGTTTGAATGACACGATTGACTTTCACACATATATAAAAATGCAGAGGTCATTCTTTATAATCGCATTTCGTAAGCACGGATGCACGGATTTACATGGTTCTTTTTCGGTTATTTAGTTTCTACCCCACCGGATTCGTACATAGAAAAAATTAGGAAAATTTGCCGTAAAAGTGGGAGAAATCCATAATATTGTTTTGTATGACAATGGAATTTTCCGTTGATAAAGGCGTCCATGCTTGCTAGATCATCGATCGGGGTTTGGCGCATAATGAGTTGCATAAGTGGCTTGACAGTGAAGAAAAGAATACTAGATCGCAGAGAAAATCGTTTGGCGCGCTGCAAGTTGTTTTGTGTGGAGATTTCACATGCATACTTGATCCATGTGATTTGTTATTTCGAAACACGTGCTTTATAGGGTATCAAAATTGATACAAATGACTCTTAATGGCGGTATGTATATGGCTTTTCTAGCTATACCATCTGCAGGGGAAAATGTTCTGATAGTGTTAAGATGGATTGTGCGCATTGGAGTCATAGGAATAATATTGGTCATCGTGGCCGAGAGTTTAACAAATCAGAAAATTATTGAACGAATCAAAGAAAAGATTGTACTGTTGCAGCGATAAGGTCAAACTAAAAAAATTTCCCTATATTTTTCTTTAGAATGATTTATATTTCACTAATCGAACATAATTAGTTTCCATTCAAGTACCAATGTTTAAGATTATTACCATAATATATTGAGATTGGCATTATATATTTAATATTCTATTAAGAAAGTTCAAATTTGTAGGACCAATATGAGACTAATATTGAAGCGAAGTCTCTCTAACCAATCAAAAGATTCACAGTATCTGAAAAATAATCATTTTCTCACTGTTTCAAAGTACACATGGCACTTTTTTTTCAATTTGAACGTTCAGAACACGTTATGAGCGAACTTTGCTCGCTGCTTCACAAGAAGCCTCTTCAAAGTTTGGTTTTGTTGCATCGGGTGAACATTGAAGTGTGGATAATTCTCTATAAACGGATATTTAGAATTCTATTTGCAAGCTTTGTATGCTGCTTAAAGCAAATCATATTTCTTTGTTACGAACTTTTGGTTACTTTGGTAAATACAGATTGTAAATATATCCTACACACTTAAATTTTTTAGCTGAGTCTCGGCAAAAAAATGCCGAGATTCGCACAGCCGAGTAATCAGCAATCATCTCGGCAAAAATAAAATAACTGAGCGTCTCGGCACCCTCAAATTTGACAAACGTCAAATATTGCCGAAATCGCCAGCATAAGATTTACTGTTTGCTCAGTGAAACGTTCGCTGAATATTCGGCAATCCAATAAAACGAAAAACCCTTCTTAATCCACCTAGTGGTGTGATAATGCCTTTCTCTTCTTTCATAACAGTCTCATGAAAATATGTTTCATACATTTATTAAATAATTTTCGACGCCAATTGATTCAGATTGATTCGAGTAGTTCACAAAAGCATGCTTCAGTGTTTATGTCACACAGTCAGCATCATTTTTCCAAACTAGTGCTTGACATTTGCGTTGCCTATTTGTATGAGAACAGTGATGCTAATCTAAAAAAAGCCTTCTTAGTCCACTTAGTGAAATTTTCATATATCTTGAAAAATCACCATAGGGGGGAGTACATGAAATTTTCGAAATCGAAAAAAAATTTTTGTTGTCAAAAGGCTTAGAATTGCATGAAACGTCGAGATTTAGTGTCATCTCGAAAAAAAATTTTTTGAAAAAATCGACTTTTTGGGACTTAGAAAAAATATGAAAATCCCAGAAAGTTGATTTTTTCAAAAAAAAATTTTTGAGATGACACTAAATTTCGATGTTTTATGCAGTTTTAAGAGTTTTGGCATCAAAAGAAATTTTCGATTTTGGAAATTTTATGTACCCCCCTATGGTGCTTTTTCAAGGTCGAAAATTGTCAAACCTTTACCACCGGGCAGCACCCCTTAAGCATGTCCGATTTAGGTCAAATTTTGCATGAAGGCTTTTTTCGAGGTGCTTAAACTTTTGAGCACTAGAACTTTACGAAAATAGAGTTGATCCCAAAATTTTGGCACCCTTATATATACAAGAGCGGTAAAAATCAACGTGTTTTGTCGGTTACGTCACTTATACAATCATATATCTGGAACCAAAAGTCACAACCATTTGATCTTCGAACTTGATCAATGCCCCGATAGTAGCTTTCAAACGAGCCCAAGTTTGTTAAAATCGGTTGAGCCATCTCTGAGAAAATTGAGCGCGTTCAAATATCTTCGAAAAGTGCACACACATACACACATACACACACACATACACACACACACACACACACACAGACATTTTCCGATCTCGACGAACTGAGTCGAATGGTATATAACACTATGGGTCTCCGAGGCTCCGTTCGAAAGTCGGTTTTTCCAGCAATTCTAATACCTTTCTATAGAGAAAGGCAAAAATGAAAAAACAAATTACCGAATCATCAGTAATTAAAAATCTAGTCAATTAATTTTGTTTGTAATTTCTCAACATTATAAACATACCATTCAGGATCAAAAATTCATTTTATTAACACTTAAAGGAGGCTTACAAATTTGTTGCCAGCAGAGATGTCTATCTCCTCTGTGTGACGAAGAGCAAGCAAAATTTCTCCCCTCGCACTGACAACTTCAACGAGAGCTCTTCTCTTTCACATTTATACACCACTGTTGTGTAAAGTGTACACGCATCATGAGTGCGTTTGTTTATTTCCTTTTACCTCTTCCACTGAATCGCACCAAAGTGCTAGAGCATTAGCTAATAAATTCTCTGAGGTGGATGCAGATACTTTCACAGAGGTGTACACGCCGGTGAGCACTCTGCTGTATGGTTTTCGTAGATGAAGCGTGGACACGCAAAATCAGCAAAATAAAACAATTTATCGTAAAGTTTTCGGTTTTCCTTGCAAATTTTTCATAGCAAGGCCAGATCTACTCTCTATTAATTGAAGTTCACAGAAGTGTTCGCTCACAATCACGCGCCAGTGGTCACTTGGGTGTATTTAGACGAGAGCGCGTGTGAGCGATTCATGCGAAGAGAATGTGTTTCACTCGCGCCAGCTGCTTTAACCACAAGCACACACTCAAATGCTGTCTATTCGACACTGAGAAGAAGTGCGCTTTCCTCTTTGTGCGGTGCTTCGTTTTTTTCATCCTCGGTGTGGCAAAAATCTGACTCTAGCGTGTATAACTCTGGTGAAATGCCATCTCTGGTTGCCAGTAGTGCTTAAAGCCTCTACCTTAAAACAGCATAACAAAAAGCGGCGTTTCCGGATGCGGCCACCTTGAGTCGAGCTGGAAATATGAAAATAAAAATAAATATACAAAAATTTTCAATATTTAATGATGCATATACGGTATTGTTCAAAAAATAAACTTACTTTGAGCTATTGAATTTGTCCATGCATTGGGTTATTTTTTCGCAAATCCCCCAAAGTTTTGTCTCGAGGACTCTTTGAGCCCCGTGTTGGATGTTTTTCCCTTATAATGTGATCTGATAAAGTCGCTTTTTATAAAGCGAAACATGTCACTATATTTATTCAATATTTTTACTTGCAAGTGGTTCCACGTTTCTTCGAAGATTATCCATTTTTTCACTCGAAAATTTCATCAGAAAATAATCGCGCAATGCGTAGCGAAAATGTAACGTGGCAATAAATGACAGCTGTCGTGCTGAATCTCGGCAACAGCTAGCGCATATTACGAAATCTCGGCAAACGTCTCTGCTGATGTCGGCATATCTGTTGTTTACTGATAAATTCAGCAAGCAATTATGCCAAAGTTCAGAAACATGCGTATTGATTACTGAGCAATCAGCAAATTTCGGTGTTGCTGATAAGTTTCGGCATTTTATTATGCCGAGCTCAAGAAATGGTTTTAAGTGTGTACTTTACCGAATGAGCAACTCTAGAAAAGAAACTCACTAACATTATGGTGATTTTTTCAATACATTCTGGTTAGTCAACATTTTCATCGAAAAAATTTTTAAAGAGAAAACGTGGAATTTTATATTCATTATGCCGAAACCATTAGAGAAAGAGAGAGAGAGAGAGAGAGAGAGAGAGAGAGAGAGATCTATTCAGAGCGTTGACTCAAAGAACGAGATGACAATCTGTGCATTCGTTTCATTTTTGCGTGACAGGAGTGTTGCAAAATTCAAGTCAAAAATAATGTATGTCGCATTCCGTTTAGTGTAGGTTAAGTAATCAGTAAAATAATGGTGAGAAACGTTAACCACGTAGTCCTTTTACAATTCTGCCGTCCACATAAATAAATTCGATTGAAAAATTTTTGGCGAGACGAAGTTCGACGGGTCAGCTAGTTCCATATAAATCTGATAACATAAACACCAACAATGATATGCAGATGGCGCTTCGATCAAATGATGTTTTTTTTAAATTTTTGGCGGCAAATTCGCATCGTAGACGTCATTTTATTCTGAACGGAAGATTCACAGTTTCCGTCACTGGAATATTGTTCATTTTCGCGAATCAGAAATGTTCAATAATAACACTGGTTTACGCTGATGAACTGAAGCTGTATCTGGCAGTTCGGTCTATTGAGGACTGTGTTCGTCTCCAGAAACATTTAAATATTTTCGTTGGCTGGTGTAAGTTAGGTTTTAATCCAACTTAGCTTAGAGCATGCGACTTACCGGATCTCATCTCAGGGGCTGCCTACACTTATGATTTTTTTTCCTTTTCCCGGACGCGGGGTTACCAATTCACAGGGTGTGATCGATTTTATCCACGTTTGACTGGTTTCGCGGATTCACTTTCGCGGTTCCCAACGTGACGCGTACCCTTTGGCCCATGCAGGGAGAATACTAGGTAGGCTAGGAAATACTAAGTATCTGAGCACTATAGACCTCAAAGATGCTTTTCTGCAGATACCCCTAAGTCCACAGTCAAAGCAACTGACTGCATTTTGTATTCAGGGTCGAGGCATGTTTCAGTATACTCGCCTTCCTTTCGGCCTTACCAATAGCCCAGCTACACTGTCGAGGTTAATGGACAAAATATTAGGCGGAGGTAAACTGGAGCCGAAAGTATTTGTATATCTAGATGATATAATTGTGGCCAGTGATAATTTCGAGGAACATATTAAGCTATTAGAGGAAGTTGCCAAACGATTAAAGGAGGCCAACTTGTCGATCAATATAGACAAATCACGGTTTTGTAGATCAGAGGTTCCTTTTCTCGGCTACATATTATCGCAGGATGGGCTTGGACCGAACCATCGAAAGTTCAGGGAATTCTCGATTTCGAAGCCCCTAAAACGATTCGACAGGTTCGTCGATTTCTCGGGATGGTAAACTATTATCGTCGTTTCATTTCGGACTTTAGTGCTGTCACCACACCTCTTTCGGACTTGCTATCTGGTAAACCGAAGGTAATTCGGTGGACAAACGAAGCTGAGACTGCATTCAGAAATATTAAAGAACGATTGATCACAGCACCGATTCTGTCGAACCCCGATTTTGATAAAGAGTTTGTGGTTCAAACCGATGCTAGCGATCGTGCCGTTGCCGGCGTGCTAACCCAAATCCAGGAAGGGGTTGAGAAAGTGATCTGTTTCTTTTCTCAAAAACTAAGCACAGCCCAACAAAATTATTCCGCTACGGAAAAAGAAGCATTGGCTGCTCTGCTAGCCATAGAAAAATTCCGGGGATATATAGAAGGAAGCCACTTCACGTTAGTGACGGATGCTTCTGCTTTACAATACATCCGCAATAACAAGTGGAGACCTTCCTCCCGACTTAGTCGCTGGAGTCTAGCCTTACAACACCTAGATATGACCATTATTCATCGGAGAGGTACAGATAATGTAGTACCCGATGCCTTGTCAAGAAGCATTTGTTCCATAACAGACGTTAAACGTAACCTTAACTCATATGAACAGTTGCTTCAAGAAATCGAAAAAGAACCCGATCGACATTCCGGTTTTCGGTTGGAAGATGGACAGCTGTGGAAATATGTCCCAGTTGATGAAGAACCGTTCGATGTCCGGTTTGAATGGAAAATGGTTCCCCCACCGCAAAATCGTCGGAAGATCATAGAGGAAGAACACGAAGGATGCTTTCACTTAGGGGTAGATAAAACTCTTAACCGTTTACGATTGCGCTACAATTGGCCGCATATGACTTCTGAGACACGTAAAGTAATTCAAAACTGCACAATTTGTAAAGAAAGCAAACCAGCTGTGGTTCCAACGATACCTGCTATGGGGAAACAGAAACTGGCTGATCATCATGCCAAAAAGTCGGACCGGGTTTATGTACATTTTGGTGATTCAAGATTTGTTTAGTAAGTGGTGCCAGATACATCCGATGCGGCGCATAGAATCAGGGAGCATGTGCAAGACACTCCGTGAGGAATGGTTTCTACGCAACTCTATCCCAGAAATAGTGTTGACCGATAACGCCTCGTCGTTCCTTTCTAGAGAATTTAAGGCGTTGTTAGAGAGACACGGGGTTAAGCACTGGACGACAGCAAGGCATCATAGCCAGGGTAATCCAGTAGAACGTCTGAATCGTTCGATTAACTTCGGCTGCTCGGCCATCCATGGAAGTTGACCATCAATGTCAACTTCCCTCTCTGAGCAGCCTAGATAGCCGTGTAGTGTCGGTAGCGGTTTCCCAACTGGCTAAGAATAACGCTACGGTCCACCTGTACCGGTGGTATAAGTCCACTAAACAGGTAAGCCCGGCGGAATTATTTTTTACCAAGAATTGATCCACTGGTTTCCTGTTCCATGTCGTAAAAGGCCACAAAAATAGGAACTCCTAAGTTAAGGTGTATTTCCGTGCCGATGGCTGAATGGCTGCAGGAGGTTAAACAATGCAGTCGTGAACGGAATATCTTGGGGTTTTCCCTTACTGTGTTAAGCGAAGCTCTGGCACAGTGGACGACTTCTTTCTTCGCAACTCGTGGGATTTAAATGATTAAAACATCTAAAAAAATCCTTACATGGTTCGCTATAGGCGATTATAAGCCAATATATTTGGTTTCTTGTAGTTTTTTTTTTTTTTTTTTTTTTTTTAAATAACTATTTATTGGAATATGAGTTAAAATTAAATTATTAAGATTTAAATTGGGTGTTCAGCCACAAGTGGTGACTTTTCAGCCCTGTTATATATATATATATGATTTGGTTATTACCATGAAGACATCATTTGCTTCCGCAATTCTGAGATTTTTGTGTAGGGAAAATTCTAAACCTACTTGTATTGTGTAATGGGGAAAAGGAACTTATATACTAACTTACTAACTAATACAGAGAGCGAATCGATTCAATTGAAGATTGCATCGATTTTTGTCGGAATTTGCTTATAATATTATGTGACATTACATCTAATGGTTCTATATTTGTGAGTCTGTGTAACTCATTTGTACTAAACCAGGGAGGACGCTTCAGAATCATTTTCAGAATTTTATTCTGAATCCTTTGAAGCGTTTTCTTCCTGGTGGAACAACAGCTTGACCAAATTGGTACCGCATAAAGCATGGCTGGTCTGAAAATTTGTTTATAAATTAACAATTTGTTTTTTAGACAGAGCTTAGAATTTCTGTTTATAAGAGGATATAAACATTTAATATATTTATTACACTTTGCCTGGATTCCTTCAATGTGATCCTTGAAAGTGAGTTTTTTGTCATACGTTAAACCTAAGTATTTAGCTTGATCAGACCATGTCAATTCCAAGCCATTCAATTTGAGAATGTGATTATTGTTTGGTTTAAGAAAAGAAGCTCTTGGCTTGTGAGGAAAGATAATTAATTGCGTTTTTGCTGCATTTGGTTTAATTTTCCATTTTGACAGATAATCACTGAAAATATTTAAACTTCTTTGTAGGCGACTGCAGATCACTCTTAGATTTCTACGTGTGGCTAACAGACTTGTGTCGTCACAGAATAGCGATTTCTGACAACCAACGGGTAGATTTGGAAGATCAGAAGTGAAAATATTATACAAGATTGGAGCTACACTCGAACCCTGCGGAACACCGGCTCGTACGGGTAGCAATTCAGATTTACAATTCTGATAGCTAACCTGAAGAGTACGATCAGTTAAATAATTTTGAATCATTTTGATCAAATAAATAGGAAACTGGAAATCAGACATTTTTGCTATTAAACCTTTGTGCCAAACACTGTCGAATGCTTTTTCTATGTCTAGAAGAGCAACTCCAGTGGATAACCCAGAAGATTTATTTGTTTTTATCATGTTCGTAACTCTTACAAGTTGATGAGTAGTTGAATGTTCATGACGAAATCCAAACTGCTCTGGTAAAAAAATTGAATTCTCATTTATATGAGTCATCATTCTTAACAAGATAATTTTTTCAAAAAGTTTACTGATAGAAGAAAGTAAGCTAATTGGGCGATAACTTGATGTTTCTGCTGGGTTTTTATCAGGTTTTAGGATAGGAATTACTTTAGCGTTTTTCCATCTTTTTGGGAAGTAAGCTAATGAAAAACACTTGTTGAAAATTTTAACCAGGAGTCTCAAGGCAACATCGGGAAGATTTTTAATAAGAATATTAAAAATTCCATCATTACCAGGAGTCTTCATGTTTTTAAGTTTTCTAATAATTGATTTAATTTCATCAAAATTCGTCTCAATAATGTCATCGTGTGATAACACTTGAGTTGAAATATGATCATATTTCAGTGAGACTTCATTTTCAATAGGACTCACAACGTTCAAATTAAAATTGTGGACACTCTCGAACTGCTGAGCAAGTTTTTGAGCTTTTTCGCCATTTGTAAGAAGTATTTGATTTCCTTCCTTGAGAGCAGGAATAGGTTTCTGAGGTTTCTTAAGAACCTTAGAAAGTTTCCAGAAAGGTTTAGAATATGGTTTAATTTGTTCAACTTCTTTAGCGAAATTTTCATTTCGCAAAAGAGTAAATCTATGTTTAATTTCTTTTTGTAAATCCTTAACTATGTTTTTCATAGCAGGATCACGAGAACGTTGATATTGTCGTCGACGAACATTCTTCAACCGAATGAGCAGTTGAAGATTGTCATCGATGATAGGAGAATTTAATTTAGTTTGAGCTTTGGGAACTGAAAGATTTCTAGCTTCGATAATATAATGATTCAAATTATCAATTGCTGTGTCGATATCCGCAGAATTTTCTAAAATAGTTTCATGATCCACATGATTTTCAATGTGAGATCTGTAATCCAACCAATTTGCTCTATGATAGTTGAAAATAGAACTAATTGGATTAATTATAGCTTCGTTGGAAAGTCTGAATGTTACAGGAAGATGATCTGAGTCAAAATCAGCATGAGTAATCGGTTCACTACAAATGTGACTTTGATCTGTTAGAACCAGATCAATTGTAGACGGGTTTTTCACGGAAGAGAAACAAGTAGGATTACTGGGATGAAGAACTGTAAAGTAACCAGCTGAGAGTTGATTATGAAGTATTTTACCATTACTGTTATTTTGCCTACAATTCCACTGGACATGCTTAGCATTTAAGTCCCCTATTACGAAAAATTTCGATCGATATCTTGTAAGTTTTTGCAAATCGCCTTTAAAGAAATTTAATTGTTCGCCGGTGCATTGGAATGGCAAATATGCTCCAGCGATGAAATAAATTCCATGAATGGTTTCAACTTCGATTCCCAAGCTTTCAATAACTTTAGTATTGAAAGAAGGTAAAATTCGATGTTTAATTTGCCGTTGGACAAAAATGGCAACTCCACCACCAATTCCAGTAAACCTGTCAAATCGATGAACCACATAATGTGGATTACTTTTCAATTTTACATTTGGTTTAAGAAAAGTTTCTGTCACAATGGCAATATGAATTTTGTGAACTTTGAGAAAATTATAAAATTCATCTTCACTCGATTTCAAAGATCGAGCATTCCAATTTAAAATATTCAAATAATTATTTAACATCACTGTTAAATTTTAAATTCATTATAATATTATTTGCAAATTTCCATCCGATTTGAAATGCTTCAAAAAGTGATGAAGTCGAATTCATTTGGATGATCATTTGAAAAAGTTGATCTTGTAGGTAGATCATTTTATTTTCAGTTATATCGCCTAAATCGACTTCATTTAAAGAAGCGAATGGCATTGAAGGAATATTTGTAGGTAGACTGCCATTAGAAGAAGATGATTTGGCCGGTCTACCTATTAATAAATTGTTTTCGTTAGAAGAAGAACTGCAAGGCGGTCCTGTGTTTTGATTATTTACATTAGAAGAAATAGGAGATAGATTTCTACCTAATATACCAGCATAAGTGAAATTAGAAGAAGATGATGACGAGGTCGATCTACCTGTCAATAAATTGTTTTCGTTAGAAGACGAATTGGCAGGTGCCTTAGAAGAATTTTCAGGTATGTTCTGTAAATTTAAGGTCGTTGATTTGACTTGTTGTCTAAGCGAACGAGCGTTTAAAATTTTTTCCCTGACAGGACATTTCAAATAATTGGATTTATGATTTCCATTGCAATTTGAACATGAAAATTTATCAGTGGTTTCATTCATTGGACAAGCGTCTTTCGAATGCGATTTACCACAATTCAAACACCGTATATCCATATGACAATTTTTGGTTCCATGACCGAAGCCTTGGCAACGACGACATTGCGTTAAGTTTGCAATACGATTATGCCGTTTATAATGTTCCCAATGAATTTTAATGTGGGAAATGAAACGTACTTTTTCTAAAGTTTTCAAATTGTTTACATCACTTCGATTGAAGTGTATTAGGTAAAGTTCATGGGAAATTCCAGAGCGTGGTTTAGAAGTACCATTCGCTCTTTTTTTCATAAGTATTACTTGGGAAGGGGCAAAACCAAGCAATTCTTTTAGTTCATTTTTAATTTCATCAATACTTTGATCATTTGATAATCCTTTCAAGACAGCCTTGAAGGGTCTGTCTGATTTTATATCATATGAATAAAATTTATGAAGTTTTTCGGACAAATATCGAATAAGACGTTCGTAATCTTCCAATCCATCCACCAAGACTCGACATTCTCCTCTTCGTCCGATTTGAAATGAGACTTTTACTTCCGGGAGAAAAGTAGAAAGCTCAATACGGAATGCTTTGAAGTCGGAAATCATCACCGTCACTGGTGGCATAGATTGATGTTTCTTCCCAGAACGACAAGCGTCCATTTTGGGAATTTTTGAAGAATTTTCTTCTATGTCGCTACAATCGGATTCAGGAAGAATCTCGTAAATATTGTTAGACGGCATAGGATCAACGGTAGGGAAATCCGTCCGTTGTCTTTTATTTTTACATTCAGATTCTATAAGATCGTGAATGTTATTAGAAAAATGTTGAATAACGGATTGTGATTTATTCCGTATTGAATTATTTTTAGCCTTAGGCTTGTTGCCTTTCCGGTTGGACGCAGGCATTTTTGAAATTAATGAAATTTTAAATTAAATTAACTAGGCTAAATTAGTCTTCGATTAGACTCCTAGCTAGCCTTAAAAAAGGCTGATTAATTTCTTAGTCACTCTAATATCACTCTTTGTATCACTTAGTCACTCTAATATCACTCTTTGTATCACTTAGTCACTTAGTTAGTGATTCAGGTAGCCTTGAAAAAGACTGAAGCCTTGAATCAATGAAACTCTAGGTAGCCAGAAAAAAAAATTCCAGGAGCCAAGAGCTATACGCGTGCGGTGCGAACGACTGTTCAACACCGACTGAGGTTTCTTGTAGTTGTTGTATGGTTGGTGCTGGAGGTGGAATGTTCGTTACTCTAATTGATAATGGTTAGAGTAGCACAAATCAATCTCCAGCATAAACGTACAGCAACTATAAATCTATCCAGACTTCTGCAAGAAGGTAAAGCTTCTATAGCTTTGGTTCAAGAACCATATTTCTAAAAGGGAAACTTCTACGTTTAAACCCAGTATTTATTGCCTTCAACAAGAACGGTATGATTAATCCACGTGAAATGCCTCGAGCATGCATACTTGCAAATAGTGCTCTCGATGTTTCTCTCATATCGGAGCTCACAACTCGGGATATTTGTGCTGTCACAGTTGGTATGACTATTGATGGCATAGACAGGAAATATGTCTATTGTTCGGCATATTTACCGCATAACCAACCTTCGCCAAGCGATGACGTCAAAAAGGTTGTATCATACTGCTGCAAGAGTGATTTACCGCTTGTAATCGGCAGTGACATAAATGCTCACCATATCATTTGGGGCAGCACAGATATAAATTCGAGAGGCTCTGATATGATGGAATTTGTGAGCAGTACAAACCTGCACATAGTCAATGCAGGAAACCGTCCAACTTTTGCGAGATCTGGAAGAGAGGAGGTTTTGGACGTAACTCTCTGCTCTGATAGAATTGCGCATGAGTTGGTGAATTGGCTCGTCTCCGATGAGCTCGAACCTTCGTTGTCTTATCATAAGTACATCTTCTTTGATCATTCAAACGTGAAATTTGATATTATCACATATCGTAATCCCAAATCTACAAACTGGGACCTCTATGAAGAGGGCTTGGCGACTAGATTTTACGGGTACCAACCAACAATTGAAACCCCAATTGATTTGGAAAATGTTGTCGACGAGACAAATTCACTCATAGTTGCAGCATATGAAGAGGCTTGTCCACTTCGGATTGTGCGAGCTACTAGAGGAACTCCTTGGTGGAATGCTGAACTTGCTAGACTAAGGAAACTATGCAGAAGAGCTTGGAACCACCGTCGCAGAAATGGGTCGGAGGCATTCGTGTTGGCTCGAAGGGCTTACAAAAATGCTCTTCGATCGTCTGAGCGAAGTGGTTGGAAAAGCCTCTGCACAAATGTCTCTAGTCTCAACGAGGCTAGCAGATTAAATAAGTTACTTTCGAAGTCTAAGGACTTTAATGTCAGTTTCTTAAGAACTTCAGATGGTGAACACTTGTCTGATGAAAGTGATGTACTTCACTGCCTTTTTAACACTCACTTTCCAGGATGTATGGATCCATCACCGACAGCTCTTCCCGAGACTTTTTCAGGTAGTTACGATTCTTGGGCCCTTGCTCGGAGCGTTGTGACGATTGAATCGGTCGAATGGGCAGTTGAGAGTTTTGCTCCGTACAAATCTCCTGGAAAGGATGGAGTTTTCCCAGTGTTACTGCAGAAAGGGTATGAACATTTCAAACATGTTTTGAAGAAAATTCTTACTTTTAGTCTTGCGACTGGATATATTCCAAGAGCCTGGCAGGAAATAATTGTCAAATTTATTCCCAAAGGCGGTCGCGACACTTATGAGGAAGCGAAGAGTTTCAGACCTATCAGTCTAAGCTCATTTCTTCTTAAAACAGTGGAACGCATAGTCGATCACTATATCAGGAATGTTAGTTTGGGCGTGCATCCGTTACATGGAATGCAACATGCTTACCAGCGTAGAAAGTCCACTACAACCCTGTTACATGATGTTGTGTACAACATTGAAAAAGCTTTCTCACAAAAGCAATCTTGCTTGGGAGTTTTCCTAGATATTGAAGGTGCCTTTGATAACGTGTCTTTCAATTCAATTCTGGAAGCAGCCCGTGGTCATGGCATACCTTCAAGTATCACAAATTGGATACACGCAATGCTTAGCAATCGACTTCTTTGTTCATCGCTTCGGCAAGCAGAGATTAGAAAGCTGAGTGTCCGTGGGTGTCCTCAAGGTGGTGTACTATCCCCACTTTTACGGAACCTAGTCACTGATGGTTTGTTAAGGAAACTTAATAACCTTGGATTTCCGACTTATGGTTTTGCCGATGATTATCATATATTGATGACCGGTATAAGCATTAGCACTCTCTTTGATTTAATGCAGCAAGCCCTGCGATCTGTTGAACAATGGTGTTGTCAGGTTGGATTATCTGTAAATCCGGGCAAAACATCAATGGTGATTTTCACTCATCGTAGAATAATCACAGGAGCTCGTCCGTTGCAGTTCTTTGGTTCAGAGGTGACTGTGGTCGAACAAGTTAAATACGTCGGGGTTATTCTTGACTCAAAACTGAATTGGTCTGCTCACATTGACTTCAGAATTAAAAGAGCTTGCATGGCTTTCGGCCAATGCAGACGAGATTTTGGAATATCATGGGGACTCAAACCCAGATACATTCATTGGATCTACACAACTATTGTTAGACCAATTTTAGCATATGGATGCCTTGTATGGTGGGAGAAAGGAGAAGTCGCGACAGTTCAGTCAAAGCTTAATCATCTCCAAAGGATGGTCCTAATGGCGATGACAGGAGCATTCACGACAACTCCTACTGCTGCTCTAGAGGCGCTACTGTGCATTAAACCACTACATGTGTTTCTAAAACAAGAAGCATTATCTTGTGCATACCGTCTTAGGGTTACAGGGCTTTGGAACAGTAACCCATTAGATTATGCTACCAGCCACACTCGCTTGTGGTCTCAAATGGTTACATGGGATGAGTATTTACTCGCTCCTAGTGACCTAACTCTCACATGCAGTTTTCCTTTCAAAACATTCAATGTGAGCTATCCTCTTCGTGAGGAATGGTTGTCTGGTTGTCTGGAACGACAACTTGATGAACACATAGTTTGTTATACGGACGGTTCTCTGTTGAATGGTCGTGCTGGTGCTGGTGTCTACTGTCGTGAAATGAGGCTGGAGCAGTCTCATTCACTTGGTAGATACTGTACTGTGTTCCAAGCAGAAATCTACGCGATTCTGTGTGGAGTACAATCGGCACTTCAGCAGAGGAGCTGTGGTAAGCGAATTTATTTTTGTTCCGACAGTCAGGCAGCCTTAAAAGCACTCAGTTCGAATGACTCACGGTCGAATCTAGTGATCGCATGTCGAACTCAAATTGAAGACCTCAGCATTTCAAATGCTTTATGGGTACCCGGCCATTCTGGTATTACTGGAAATGAATGGGCTGATGAGTTGGCTAGAGCTGGTGCAACGAGTGATTTTGTTGGTCCTGAACTAGCTTTACCACTTTCAACTAGTTGGATAAAGCACAAGATTCGTTCTTGGGCTGCATCCAAACATGCCAGCTACTGGCGCAGCTTGCATACTTGCGCTCAGACAAAAGCATTTCTACCAGATTTAAATCTGAAAATGTCAAAGTGTCTACTGCATTTCTCCAAGCATTATTGCAGTATTCTGGTCAGAGCTCTAACTGGACATTGCAAACTCAATTATCACATGGCTACTATTCAACGTGCTGAGTATTATTCGTGTGATTTGTGTGAATGCGATTATGGTACTTCATATCATCTGATATGTAACTGTCCCGCATTGACGCAACTACGTATCCGGGTTTTTGGTTCTCCATACATGGTTGAGTCTGTGTATGCGGAGCTAAAATTGAAGGATATTCTCTCGTTTCTCACCCAATGTGGTAAGGAGCTATAGTCAGAAGGGTTCATCGTTCTTCCTGGAGTGAATGAATCCCTTCTGTATTCATCTTAAATAGGGTTTAGCAGATTGTTTGGCATCCTTTAGATGGTACCGAATTTACTTCTGTTCGTACATACTGCGAATCGTTCTGCATTCTTCCGGGAGTGCAGAATGGTGTCGCTTTTGTAAGATCTCTAAATCCTCTCGGGGGTTGGAGGTTTTATTAACAAGCAGACTGTTCGGGACCTCGTAGAGGTTCAGAATTTACTTCTGCTTCCACTAAATGTGATCCTCAGCAGATTGTTCAGCATCCCTTAGGAGTGCAGAATTTACTTCTGCTTTTATGTGTTTTTGTGTCGTCAATTTTTCCCATCCTCCGAGTCCAACCCTTACCATTTCCTTTCAATCCTTCCCTCTTATATTTCGTGAAAATGATGCTAAAAACAAATTGATGGCAAGGCACAAATCTCCAAATATCAAGGGGAACGTGCCATTTGAGCCAATTTGTTCTGATTCCTGATTCTAGAGAATTTAAGGCGTTGTTAGAGAGACACGGTGTTAAGCACTGGACGACAGCAAGGCATCATAGCCAGGGTAATCCAGTAGAACGTCTGAATCGTTCGATTAACGCTGCTATAAGAACTTATTTCCAGAAGGACCAACGTTGTTGGGATACAAAAATCGCTGATATCGAACTGTGTTCAACAACACAGTTCACTCAGCAACTGGTTTTACGCCTTTTTTTGTTACCCGTAGTCATGAAATCGCTATCCATGGTAACGACCATCTACGAGCGCGGCGGAAAGAAGAATACTTTCCAGAATCGCCCGTGGAGGTAATAAGCAAATTAGTGGCGAAATTTACGATCTCGTAAAGAAAAATCTTTTGAACGCCTATAACATCAGCTCACATCGATATAATCTCCGCAAGCGGGCTAGACCGGATGAGTTCAAAGTTGGTCAGCATATTTATAGAAAAAAACTTTAAACAGTCAAACGCGGGAGAACATTATAACGCGAAATTGGTCCCGATGTATCTTCCATGTCGCGTGATCGCTAAACATGGTACTAGCTCGTATGAACTCGAAGATGTCGATGGTAAAAATATAGGTGTTTGGCCAGCCTGAGCTCTCACTTTACCTAGGTTTATGTTGTGTTTGGAACGATCGATTAGTCGATAGGAGGATAGACTATAGTGAAGATAGAGTAGTAGCATTCCAGCCGCCTCTCCCCTTACCATTTCCTCTCTCAAGTGCACTGAGAGGGGTAAATGCCCGTTCGTTGGGGACTGAGTTAGCCCGAAATAGTCCGTTACTTCTCAAAGGGAGTAGGGTTAGTAGGACTAGTGTGGGGATAGAAGGGAGACAATCTTCTGTCAACCAGGCGTACTTAGCATTGTTTCACTAATAACGAGTTGAAAGTAACCACGTTGAGCATATAAATATAATTAATTAGAAATAGGGTCGGTTAGGCCAGTAATCCAATCATATCAGATTTTTATATGGTACCCGTGATTGTGAGGAAAGATCTATGTGCATCTTTAATCAAAAGATAATTAGAATATGAATTTCCCCTTTGATCATGGTACCTCGGGCGGAACTGCTAGCTCTGACTTCAACTTGACTGGTCAGAACAGAGCCTCGGTAAAGATTAAAAGAGTAATCAATCCAACGAATACACCCCGATCGCCAACAGGAGCACGGCATTCTTACTTGATCGGTTAGATACAATTATAATAACTAATCCAACCAATTATCTCTGGCTTAGGATGTAGAACTTCCGATATTATAGGCGGGAAGTTTGAAGGGAACACTCACACCCACACAAAAAAGAAGAAAACGATATACACCCCTTTCTTCCAAAACTTATAATAATGTAGATGTTGTTGGAAGTTATACAACCTAATTACTCAGTCAGAGATTCGGGAATTCAAATCGCCTCGAGTGTAACATCAACCAGACTCGCCGTGATGGCCTGCCGATCACGAGGGTCGCCTACTTGCGTGTACTCGATTTGAAACCCTTACTAAATAATCAAATTGTTTTTTTTTTGTTGTTTGTTATATAAGATTAGAATTGTTACATTCATTATTTTGTTTTGGATTTGTTGTTTAGTAAGTCAAACCAATTTAATGATAAAAAAATTATATAGGCATACGAATATAATTTTTTTTATTGTACCTCAGGGGAAATGTAACCTGTTACCAAGTCACATAAATAATAGAATTATTGTTATAAATTAATCTACCAAAAATATTGTTAATATTATTTTGCATGTAGGAGTTAGATTATTGGTTTATATAAATTTAAATTAAATTTCCCGATTGGCGCACCGAGGGTTACCAAACAAGAAGATCGCATTCGTACTTGGTAGCGAAGGAAGTTCCAATACGCACGATAAAAACAAAAACGGTCAGTTTTTGAGGAACTGATCGAGGCCGGATAGGAGAACGCTCTCTTGGTTCTGAGTTGTGAAGCGGTAAGGTCGATGATAAATTCGCGGTGTGAAAATAGAACGACATCGATATCGACCGAAGTCCTGAGAACAGTGAGCGCGATCTTGGTAAAAGGACGTTAGAGACGGCCTGGAATCGTTTTTCAAGGCTTATACCTCCGAGAGTTTTATTCGTTAAACAAACGCCAGGGGAAAATATAAAGTGTACAGTGTTGGGACAGTGTACAGGGAGCCATTCGTTGGCACGTGGAATCGCCTAAACT
Organism: Malaya genurostris; assembly: GCF_030247185.1. Taxonomy (NCBI): domain Eukaryota; kingdom Metazoa; phylum Arthropoda; class Insecta; order Diptera; family Culicidae; genus Malaya; species Malaya genurostris. The sequence continues at coordinate 284,592,645 of NC_080572.1, forward strand.
CCAATCGAGACATAATAAGTAACGTGAATAAGTTGTCCCAAAATTTGGAAGACGCTGAGAAGGCCTAAGTGAAATACCGTTGGGAACCGCGAAAGTGAATCCGCGAAACCAGTCAAACGTGGATAGAATCGATCACACCCTGCGAATTGGTAACCCCGCGTCCGGTAAAAGGAAAAAAAATCATAAGTGTAGGCAGCCCCTGAGATGAGATCCGGTAAGTCGCATGCTCTAAGCTAAGTTGGATTAAAACCTAACTTACACTGGTGTAGAAAAAATTTATTAATTATTAGTACCATGAAATGTCAAGTTTTAACATTTCATCGCAAAACCAACCTCATAATATTCGACTATCAAAGCGATGGACAAACTCTTGGAAGAGTCGACGTTGTCAATAGAGATGGGTAATTCGCTCCTGAGCTGTTTCAATGAATCGAATCATAAAAGTGAGCTGACAGCTCACAGCTCTTTTTTAAAAGAACCGCAGCTCACCAGCTCACTTATTTGCTACCCAGTTCGCCGCATTGTGAAGGGAGCTGGATGGATCTTTGGCTCTTGAAGAGCGAGTTTTAAGCGAAAAAAAATGTTTGCATCAAGTTTCGTTGTTTCTAACATGCCTGCATCTACCGTTCTTCATCCTTTAATCCGATAAAGAAGGGTAGATGCAGGCATGTTAGAAATAACGAAACTTGATGCAATGATGATGCAAACTTGAGACATTATCAGTAAGAAATCTTACCTCTCATGGCGCAAGAAAAACGGGTCACAAAATTAACCATCAGTTCAATCTAAATGAGCTGATGAGCTGATACATCGAATCGATTTATTTTGGCGAGCTGATCGGTTCGGAGCTGCTCACCAATATGAGCTGTTTCGCACACCTCTAGTTGTCAATGACCTCGGCGTTTTGCTGGATGCTAAGCTTACCTTTAACCAACACCGATCAACTTTGATTTCCAAAGCAACACGACAACTCGGCTTCAGGGCGAAAATCAGCCGAGACTTCAAAGACCCGTACTGTCTAAAAGCGCTATACTGTTCGTTGGTGCGTCCATTACTCGAAAATGCGTGTTTGGTTTGGAGCCCGTACCAACTCGTTTGGAACTTACGAATAGAACGTGTACAGAAGAGATTCGTCCGGTTGGCGTTGCGGCACCTCCCATTTACCACCGTATCCTGACCGCTGTCGTCTGATTGGCCTGGAATCGTTAGAGCAAAGATGAAAAGAAAGATGCAGCAAGCGTTACTTGTGGCTAAAGTAATCAATGGCGATATTGATTCACCAAAATTGTTATCTCTTCTTGACTTCCGTGCTTCTCAGCGATCTCTACGCTCGACGAGTCTACTTCAACCAAGTTTTCATCGTACTACTTTCGGACAACATGCGCATCTCTTTGAATTTGGTGAACCGACGCACAAGTTCTCACAGAAATTATTAAGTGTATCCTTGTTATAAGTTTGTTCGTTGTACTTCGTGTTATTCATTAAAACTTTTAATTGTCAGATGGATTATTTTAACAAAAAAACAATAAACAATCGCACTGTTCATTCAGGATCCTAGGTATACTACTGATAAATTCCGTGAGGGACCACCTTCTGATTTTTGTGGCGAAGAAGTGTAACCTCGAAACTATCAATTAAAAAATCAAATCATCTTACTAGTCAGACAGTAATGAAAAAATGAAACATACCTTATTGTTATTTTATGATTCGTAAAGATATATCCTTGCTGGATGTTAAAAGAACTGATACTCTCGCAACTATGAATATTTTTATAATGCAGAAATTCAAGGAAAGTTTTCCTGGAGCAACTGATGACACAACTATAGGCAATATGATTCGCGACCATTCTTATGTGAAAACAAACCCCGTAATGTAGCTAAGTTAACTTTGTCCCCACTAAAATTTGCACATCTAATCAGTTATTAGGGTTTTTGTCTGCCCTTCCAATCAGGTTATGTTTCTGTGACATACAATTTGTATCTGCATGCGATCCATATGACAAATCTAATGAACACTAAAATTAAACAAATCTAATGAACACTAAAAACATCGTCTCACATGTATATGATATTCTTATCACATTGAAAATGGTTATGAAGATTCAAAACTTATTGGACATCGCTTAATTACACTGATTTAGACTTCATGTACATTTTTTCTAAAGATTATAAATTTACATATGACTTTCATGAATTATACGATGCGTATAATTTATATGACGAGTCCCCTGAATATAAATAAGATTTTTATTTCAGTGTACACCCAGGCACCGTACCGCACTCCCAGTGATGCCAACTCTCCTCGATAAACTTTCGGGAGGTATAAAAAGTTTTCAAATTCCAAAAATTTCCAAATCTCTTCTGGTTTTCGTATTTTCAGGAACGCTGATTTGGATAGATGCAAGTTGAATGGCATGTTTTTCTAAATGTAGAATCGTTTGTTCATTTTTTTCCATTCCTGAACATAATCGTAAATTTCTTTGCAATCAAAGGAAAGCGTCACTTGAGCCACAGCAAATGAAACAGAGAAACCGCTTCCCTGTTCTGTGTTCTTAAGATTCCCAAAAGTTTCGTTAATTATCTCCGCGCTAAGTTTGCCGAAAGTGTACTGGTGGATTATTCCACTGCAATCTCATCCATAACAGCAGAAACTCGAAAGAAAGCATCCTCTGCATAGCACCTAATTTTGATTTTAATTAGTTTCAATCTTGTTTAGTGTTGCCAAACCACTTGCTTCAACCCGGCAAAACGCGCATACAAATATTAATTCATAATACATTTTCTTTCCTCCGACTAGCATCCGGCATGCGATTCAGCCTGGGACATGTTGATTTTAGTGCGACAATATTTATGCTTAATTAAAAATCACACGGAGGCGTAAATAGCAAAAGAAGTCGTACGGAAATCTTTTCTATGGCAGTCTGAAGGTAAGTGCCGAGAAGCATTTTCGCTTCCGTGCACTGATTTTGATAGTAGCAAAGCTGCACAGCATATCGAACAGTGGGAAGAACAGTGTGCAGTGCAGCATTTCGACCAATTTGTGCAACAAGATATTTAGTATCTTCAGCCACGGAATTAGCTTGTTCTGTTTTGTCATTTGTAATTTGTAGAGTGGCTTCATAATGGTGTGATGAAATTGATCACATTTGATTTCAAATTGTGTGCCGTTCTGAGCTCTCGAACCACACAATAGAACGTTTTCACTCGATCGAAAGGCGTATCCCGGTAGAAAGGGATTGTGGAAAATGTTCCTAGAGGAGGGCGAAGTTTGGGGATGACAAACAGAAATGCTTGAACGGTCGGTGGCAGATGCTTGGGGTTGGGAAGGTTTGTCTCTTAAATTTCCCACAGATGATTGTCTGTTTTTTTTTTTTTACTTTTTTGTAGCACATCTCTTCTTGCACTTTTCGTAGATTTTCCACCATTACTGCTTCCAGACTAGAGAAGCTCAATATGCACCTGTGGCTTAGGATAACGGATTCAGAAAGTGAACTGCGAAACGTGTCGGAATCTTTTTAGTCACATGTGGAAAGCAGGGGAACAGAAATTTTAAAGTAATTAAATTACTCTGCAAACTGTTGCAGTCTTGTTCAATTTTTCAGGCGAAACCAGGAAAGTTTTAACTATTTTTTTTTTTGACGCAAATTCTATTCTGTTCTTCAAGATTAGCTTCCGCTCATGAACTTTCGCTCTTTCCCGGGATGTCCGCATGAAGAAAATCACTTATTCATTGCGTGATCCGTCCATGACCCAGATCCAGTCTCGCAAGGCGCCGGTCCCCGGTTCGAGCACACGGCAGCCAAAACAAGTCATATCCACCGGGAAAGCCTTAACCTACTCGGCTGGTAGTCAATAATAATGGCCGTATTCGGAGTAGCACTTACCTACAACCGGTGTGTAATCACATCCACCTACAGCCTCGGAAAAGCATTCCCCCATGCCCCCAACACCTAACCGCCCCCACCCCACCAAAATGAAGATAAATGATTTCCTGGTGCAATAGATCGTTTTGCTTTATTCGCCGCCGGTGGTGATGCCTTTTATGCATGGAATGCATCGAGCATAATACAGTCACTTCAGGAAACAGTCTGAACAAGAGGAATTTGGTTGATTTAAACGACCCAGAAATTGACTCGAAATTGTCGTAATAATAACGAATAACGAATTTTGATTAATTTCTTATCGACACTTGAATTATCTACACTCGGACTAAAAATTTGGCTTCACTCGGACTTGTTAGAAAAAAATACTGTGTAGGATCAGAATTATGTCAAGACTAGATGCTTGGGTGACTTTAATCCACAGCACGTTTCCACCACAACACACCGGTGAAAACACCAAACCACAACATATAAATGCCTTCCCGTCGAATATCCGAACACTTCGAGGCGTTGTCCTCAATTTCGGGCAGAAGCAAACAGGAAATGAAGAAATATTTAGCATAAATGATTCTATTAGCAGCAGCACTGGAAGCAAACAACATCCATTCCTTTCAGACAGACCAACACGTGCACAGAATGCCGGTTCACGTAAGGAGATAATTTGAATTTACAAGCTTCTTAGCTGCATTCCCTCCGACGGACGACGAAGTCCCGAGTGTTAGGGTCGGTAATTTAACCAACCCACTAAACAACCAGCATGACTACGGTCCGTCGTGTCATACACTACGTCAACAGAAAATGGTCTTCGGATATGTGGAAATTACCGGGGAACAAAGATGATGGATTTCTGAGGTTGCTCTGAAGGAAGAATATACAGACGAATGATTTCGAGGTAAGCTTGTTAGTGTCTAAAACAATTCACCACAGACATCAGTTCCTTTCACACGTTGACTTCTACGTTTTGTGGTATTTATTTCCGAGCTTAATATTTCGTAATGTTTCAACCTTCATTGAAATTAGAATTAACGGACGACTTCTCGAACTCTTACTTAGAAGACACGGAATTGGTTGCATGAATGAACCAAAAAAAATGAATTTTACAGGTGACTTAAACCCTCATACTAATTTGTCAAATGACGGAAGATTTTATTTGTGATGACTTAAAGACTGTCCCAAAAAGTATGGACGCTACCAAAAACCGCTGCCATTTCGCAATGGTTCAGAATCTGTCAATTTTTATGGCTGCGTGCAGTTGTTTATTCATTTTCATTAGTTTGTTTCGAAATGCGTGGACTTTCAGCAGAACAACGCCGAAACATTGTGTACAAATGGTGCACAGAACGCGGACTGTCACTGAGAAAGATAGCAAAAATGGAAGGATTAAGTGAAAAAGCCGTGCGAAATGCAATCAGGAAGTTCGGTGAGGATAACGCCATTGAAGATAAACCGAGAAACAGGTCGAAAAAAACGGTTCTGCTAACCTCCAGTTGGATAAACATATACTGAAGGCGTTCGAGCAAAAGAAGGAGGTTTCAGTTCGGGATGTGGCCAAAAAAGTGGGCACTTCGAAGTCAAATGTTCTTCGTGCTAAAGAACGTTTGAATCTTCGAATCTATAAAAAGCAGAAACAACCAAAACGTAGTCCGAAACAAGAAGCATCGATCAGGCCGAGGGTTCGAAAGCTGTACAATACGATTCTTGCTGGAAATTTGAACTGCATAATCATGGACGACGAAACCTACGTGAACTCGATTACAAAGGGCAAGTGTTAAACCAGTCCGAGACATCAATTGAATTCGAAAAATTTGGTAAGAAAGCTATGGTCTGGCAAGCAATTTGTAGCTGCGGTAAGATTCCGAAACCCTTCATCACCACTGCTTCAATCAACAGTGAGATATACATCAAGGAATGTTCACAAAAACGACTTCTACCCATGATTCGAAGCCACAAGGATCCTTTTGTCTTCTGGCTAGATCTTGCTTCTTGCCACTACTCGAATCCAACGAATTGCCCACAACTTCGACCAATTGAGGAATTTTGGGCATTAACGAAGGCACATCTTAGGAAACATGTCTCGGCAGCCGAAACCATTCAACAGTTCGAAAAAGATTGGAAAAAAGTGTCAAAACTTGTCGCCAAGAAGTCTGTACGGAATGTAGATTTGTTTATCGGCTATCGGGAATGTAGATTTGTTTATCGGCAACTGGATTAAAACGAATATTTTTGTTTTAACACCCAACGTTTCGACGCTACTGGTTTGCGTCATATATTTGTACATTTCTTGTGAATCTCCACCGTATGACTATTGACACCTACAAGAGTGTTTTTGACGAGGACCGATTACCTGTTTTTGTAAGTCTTATCAAAATTGTGATTAGTCGAACATAGTTTGTAACGCACTGGGACGTACCGTAGTTGATATTGTGGAAGCCCTTGACCCCTTCCTCAGTCGTGCCACCGCTGCCAGCGTTCATCAGCCGTCCTGGTCCTGCGGGTAGGTGTGGTGAAGGGGTCTTCCAAACTACTCATCTTGGCAAGTATTCGTTAGCTTCCAGATTATCAAGCGCTGATTTGTTTTATCCCGTGTCGCAGAACGACGAACAAGATGACGTTGGTATCTGGGTGTACTACCAGAATGTTCGGGGATTGAGGACAAAAATCGACGAGATCTTTCTAACGACGAGTGACTGCAACTTTGATGTCATCTTTTTGACCGAGACCGGACTGGATAGCCGAATAAACTCTCAGCAGTTGTTTGGAAATTCCTTTAATGTTTTTCGCTGTGACCGCAGCTCAGCTAATAGTGACAAAGCATCGTTTGGTGGAGTATTGATTGCCATTTCACGAAAACACGTCAGCTTTATTATTGTGTGTGTGCAAGTGCTACAGTGCGGGGTAGAAAGTTACTGCTATGCGGTGTGTATGTTACATTCCCCCTGATAAAAGCCAAAACGTTGATGTGATCGATGCGCACATTTCAACTGTTTCGGAACTGTGCAGTAAAGGTTCTGTGAATGATATTGTTCTGGTGTGTGGTGATTTCAACCAGCCCCGCATTGTGTGGAATCAACGGGATGAAGAAACACAACCCGCTTGTTCTTTGTTGCCATCCGCTGCTGGTACAGCGCTGATCGACGGTATGGATTTTTTAAATCTACATCAAGCAAACCAGTGCAGAAATCATCTTGGGCGATTGCTCGATTTGGTCTTATGGTCTTCGGAGCATCAATTAATAGTTGATTGTAGTGTTACTCCACTGCTACCTGTCGACCCGCATCATCCGCCTTTAGTTATCTCGTTGGCTGCTGACGGCGAAAACAATTCCCGGAACATGGACTCCACGAATGAATCAAGGCCGTTAAATTATAGAAAAATTGATTTTGGTGCTTTACTTGAATTCTTGCAAAACGTTAACTGGAGTGCTTTGCCAGATATCGACAACGCAAATGAAATGGCATCTTTTTTCTGTAACAAAATAATTCAGTGGTTAAGTTCAAATTTGCCTTTTGTAAAACGGCCAATAAGTCCTCCTTGGAGCACATCTTTGCTTCGTAAATTGAAACGAAAAATAAAACTGAAATAAAACAAATGTTCAAAAGTTCCAGTGAAAACTATCGCAAATTAAACGCGGGGTTGTACAAATCCTACGTTATGCGGGTTCAAACTGATCTTCGTCGGAATCCCAAACATTTCTGGACTTTTGTAAACTCGAAACGTAAATGCTCATCAATTCCTTCAAAAGTTTGTCTCGATGGTATTGAATCCAGGTCATCCTTGGAGTCATGTGATCTGTTTGCAAAGTTCTTTGCTTCGGTGTTTGCAGAAAAAACAGCCTCCGGTATCGATGCGGAGACCGCCGCGGTGGATGTTCCTGAGAATTTAGTGCACATTGACACATTTTTGGTTACTCCCGATATGATTGTTGCCGCAGAGAAGAAGTTGAAACGATCGTTCTCGGCCGGACCAGATGGCATACCTGCAGCGGTGTACAGTCATTGCGCTTCTGCTTTAGCCGATCCTTTGTGCACTATATTTAACAAATCATTTGAGCATGGCATTTTCCCGGTGACTTGGAAGCAGTCTTTCATGTTTCCTGTATACAAGAGCGGTGATCGTACAAATGTTAGAAATTATCGAGGCATAACCAATTAATCAGCTGCATCTAAACTGTTCGAAATAATTGTGAGCACTGAGGTACTTTTTCGTACTAAAAATTTCATCTCTATTGATCAGCATGGATTTATGCCAGGTCGTTCAGTCAGCACGAATCTCTTAGATTTCACTTCCAGTTGTTTTTTGAGCTTGGAGAATAAAGTACAAATTGATGCAGTATACACTGATCTGAAAGCAGCTTTCGACCGAATTGACTACCGAATACTCTTGTGCAAGATGTTGCGGCTGGGCGCCACACAAAAGTTTACTGGCTGGCTACGCTCTTACTTATGTGGTAGAGTCCTGCGAATTAAGCTCGGCTCTTGTGCAATATGGGTCCACTTTTGTTTTTGCTGTTCTTCAACGATGCTGTTTCGGTGCTCGGAGTTGGCTGCAGATTAGTATATGCCGATGATTTGAAATTATATCTTGAAGTTCGCTCTATTGACGACTGCATCCGGCTTCAAAAACTTCTAGATACATTTGTCGCCTGGTGTCGTAGAAACTGGTTGATTGTCAGCATTTCAAAATGCCAGGTCATAACGTTTCACCGAATACTGAACCCAATTCGATTCGACTATGCAATTGATGGACAAACGCTCCAGAGAGTTGACCATGTTAATGACCTTGGTGTTTTGTTAGATGCCAAACTTACCTTCAATCTGCATTGTTCATCTATAATTTCAAAAGCGACACGGCAACTAGGTTTTATTGCAAAGATCGGGCGGGACTTCAAAGATCCGTATTGTTTGAAGGCGTTATATTGCTCTTTGGTTCGTCCAATACTGAAAAATGCTAGCGTAATTTGGAGTCCTTATCAACTTACATGGAACTTACGGATTGAGCGCGTTTAGAAACGATTTGTTCGTCTTGCTCTAAGAAACCTTCCCTGGCAGAACCCGCTTGATCTTCCACCATACCACGATCGCTGTCGACTGATGGGACTCGACTCATTGGAACGACGCAGGAAAATTCAGCAAACTACTTTCGTGGCAAAACTGATCAACGGGGATATCGACTCACCGAAGATTTTGTCTCAACTCGATTTTCGTGCTTCACAACGATCACTGCGCTCTACCAGTTTATTTTAGCCGAGATTTCATCGAACGACGATCGGGTATTACGAACCGATAACATCATGCTTGAGGACATTTGGCACCGTAGAACACCTTTTTGAATTTGATGAACCATCACACAAATTCGTGCAGAAAGTACAGCGATCTACAATTTTATGACTTGACTAAACATATTTATTAAGACCATTTTATTGTCAGATGAATAAATTTAATAATAAATAAATAAATAAACGTCTATTTTCAAATACAGTTCCCCTGAAGAAGACGCAAACCAGTAGCGTCGAAACGTTGGGTGTTAAAACAAAAATATTCGTTTTAATCTAGTATTGACTGCATAGCCGATAAACAAATCTACATCCTAATAGAATCCAGTCGAAAGTGTAAAAAAAAATCTGTACGGAATTTAATGAGGAACGTTCGCAAGAAGGTGCGCCAGCTAGTCTACAATGGCTAAGTAGCAAATGTTGAGAATAATATTTTGTTGTTGTTGAATTTGAATATCTAACACTTGTGAATTATTTACAGCGAAATCAAAGTGCGTTCATACTTTCTGGGACAGTCTTTGATGTTAGATTAACATGAATTTTACTGATTTCGACTGTAACTTGAATTCTGCTAACAGGTGAAACTGTATGGAGTGTGCTTCTGTGGCTCAGTCGATTAACAGACGAACTTTGTGATCCAATGATTCTCGGTTCAAGTCGCGGCGGTCGCTATCAGTACCCATTTTTTTCGTTAACGGAATTTTAGACACAATATTAAATGTTCTTCCACGTAAATTTGCGTGCACTGCGACGCTCCAAAGGATGTAAAATCACAGGGTTCTTACGAAGTGTGCATTTTAGAGAAATCGTAGTGCGTACCATCTAAAATTTTTGCATACCTTCCGGGATCGAAAACCAAATATCGGTAAAACTGAAATTAGTTTATTCGATCGTCGACTCTCAAAATCTGTGAACGCGATAAACCTGATAAATTTATGTGAAATTATTACACAAATCACCCTGTGTCTCTTAAACCGGAAGTCCGGTCTGATTAAAAAACAAGCAGTTTTTATGGTATCTTAAGCAGCTAAAAGTTTCATATGAAAGATTTATAATAGAACTGAAACTGGAACAAACGTATCCACACAATGCCCTTTTTCAGTGATTGAGCGCAGTGGGCTTACCTCTCGTTATGTTGGCTTGTCTGGACGAAATGGATTTTTTAATCCTTCACACATTGAATATATGCTAATTCAATCGTTAGTGTTAGTGATTACTCTTGCACTAGAGCTATGAATCATGAGTAATTATGAATGATTAACATGAGGTTATATGTATATGTATTGACTAACTTGCTAACTATGTATATGCCTGAGTTTGGTAGCAAGCATGGATTCTTCTCCTTCAAAAGAACGATTGAAGATTAGAGAACATTCAAGTATTTTCGATATCTTTGTCAGTTGTAATATGAATATTTAGGACTAAATCATCCACACACCCCAGACCACACGCACCTAACAAAAACCCGTAAAAGCACCCTTCCACGAAAACCCAGAAACCTACATAAAATAGAAACATTACCTACATGAAGCCAACTAAAATGTCAGCACTTGCACTTTTCGGTGACCCAGCGAAAAACGCCGTGGTCGTAAAATTCGACTACAGAAACAAGGAAGCATCAAGTTTCAAATTGTTATGTCATTGGAAACTAGAACACAAAAACAAAACAGCCTGTGTCACTTCCCTCTTCTACACGTCTCTCATGTCCCGCCATCGACCACAATCGACACCAGTCAGCACGACCTAGAATCACAGTAACTCAGGAACACACACTAGCTCAAACCGACACTCACGAGAATAACCCAACATGCTATCGCCCTCTCCTCTCCGTACCACACCCGCTCACGCTCAGCAAGAAGCTTTACTTCCTTTCTTACCTACAACATATACAATGGCCGACACGATACAACGAGTCCCATTGGTTAAACGCGATTTACATTGCGCGTTCTAACTCTTCCTTTCGGATTCTCAGAAATCCTAACTGTTAGAATTAATTAGCTAGGCTAGGAAAGGATAAACTATATAAGTGAATGAATTTCTGATAATAAAGTAATTATTATTCTTTTGGCTAAAAGAGTGTTTAACATGTTTTCACAGTGGTTCACCAGGCCACATTGTTTGTATCACAGGTTATATAAAAGTTATATTTTCAAATATTCTACATGAACGATAATACCCCGGTAACCAAGAAGCACATACCAATGTCGCATTATGACAGCAAATAATCGCTTATTGGCATTTCAAACGTACTTGAGACTAAATTCAGGCCGACTTTGGAAAAATATACTGCTATTCATATAAAATGGTTATTTATGGCTGGTGTGCATTCTGAAAGCTGAATTATGATTGATTTACAACATATGAGCTTTTAGATTGCAGATAAAGAGCCATAAGCATTTTTGGTGCTCATAAAATGCTATTTTAATGCCATTATCAGTGCTTACTGATTACCAAGGTACTTGGCTTGTATTCATTTCATTCAGTAGACTGTCAAGATTGAAGTTGTAGTTTTGTTAAAAAAATTGCTACAATCTAAAATAATACGTATTATATGATATTACACAGCCAAGCATTATAGCTTCAGCAACATCAATGCATTGAGCTCAACAAAGTTGGAAATTTTAAGCATTATAAATGACAGTTACTTAGAAAATAAACGATTTCTTACAATATCCATTTCATTGCATTCAACACAAAACCCAATGCTGCAAAAATTCGCGTCATTATTTGATATGTAATTTTTGCTCACGATATAATGCCACCGAGTGAAACAGCAGCGCGCAAGCAATAAAAAAATGCGGAAAAGTTTATGTAAACTTGTTCATATTTCGATTGTTTTGGCTAAAGTTTTATAATTTTGAGTTGCATTTTCAGATTCTTTGTGAAATTCTGCTACAACCACTACTTTTCAGTTCTAAAACCATTCAAGTATCACACATTTTCTGATCCAACTGCCAGGACAAGTCGAATAACACTTACGAATGTCAAAACTTATTGATTCAGAATACTCAATTAAACTCTAGTAAGCTATAGAATTGATTGATAAAAAAAGGTTTTGAACGCTTTGCCTCTGAGTTGGACCCTGATTCCGTCAATCTTAAAAACAGTTGCTCTTAGTACCAATGTGACAGTCGGACATCAGTGCGTAAGTCATAATCAGCGGGCTCCAAGTTTCTCCGGGAAGTGAATCAATAAACTTTGTAATCATTTTACTCGAATTGCTTAGGGGTAAAATTTAACCGGAAACATGGCAGACCGCACCAAGAAAAACAAAAAAAACCCTTCTTAATCCACCTAGTGGTGTGATAATGCCTTTCTCTTCTTTCATAACAGTCTCATGAAAATATGTTTCATATGTTATAAAATAAATTTAGACACCAATTGATTCAGATTGATTCGAGTAGTTCACAAAAGCATGCTTCAGTGTTTATTTTACACAGTCAGCATCATTTTTCCAAACTAGTGCTTGACATTTGCGTTGCCTATTTGTATGAGAACAGTAATGCTAATCTAAAAAAAGCCTTCTTAGTCCACTTAGTGAAATTTTCATATATCTTGAAAAATCACCATAGGGGGGAGTACATGAAATTTTCGAAATCGAAAAAAAATTTTTGATGCCAAAAGGCTTAGAATTGCATGAAACGTCGAGATTTAGTGTCATCTCGAAAAAAAAATTTTTTGAAAAAATCGACTTTTTGGGACTTAGAAAAAATATGAAAATTCCCAGAAAGTTGATTTTTTCAAAAAAATTTTTTTTTGAGATGACACTAAATTTCGATGTTTTATGCAGTATTAAGAGTTTTGGCATCAAAAAAAATTTTCGATTTTGGAAATTTCATGTACTCCCCCCTATGGTGCTTTTTCAAGATCGATAATTGTCAAACCTTTACCACCGGGCAGCACCCCTTAAGCATGTCCGATTTAGGTCAAATTTTGCATGAAGGCTTTTTTCGAGGTGCTTAAACTTTTGAGCACTAGAACTTTACGAAAATAGAGTTGATCCCAAAATTTTGGCACCCTTATATATATAAGAGCGGTAAAAATCAACGTGTTTTGTCGGTTACGTCACTTATACCATCATATATCTGGAACCAAAAGTCACAACCATTTGATCTTCGAACTTGATTAACGGCCCGACAGTAGCTTTCAAACGAGCCCAAGTTTGTTAAAATCGGATCAGCCATCTCTGAGAAAATTGAGCGCGTTCAAATACAACGCTTTTTGTCGGTTACGTCACTTATACAATCATATCTTCGGAACCAAAAGTCACAGCCATTTTATCTTCGAACTTGATCAATGCCCCGATAGTAGCTTTCAAACGAGCCCAAGTTTTTTAAAATCGGTTGAGCCATCTCTGAGAAAATTGAGCGCGTTCAAATATCTTCGAAAAGTGCACATACATACACACACACACATACACACACACATACACACACACACACAGACATTTTCCGATCTCGTCGAGCTGAGTCGAATGGTATATAACACTATGGGTCTCCGAGGCTCCGTTCGAAAGTCGGTTTTTCCAGCAATTCTAATACCTTTCTATAGAGAAAGGCAAAAAGAAACCCGTCTCAAGTGCAAAAAACTTCAGCAGCTATCAGCGGTTGAAAGTTTTTACCTCCATTGCTAATGTTTTCCCTTCGTTGATCGTAATGGAATTCCTACCGTAAACTTCCAGTAGCAAACTACACACGCGCTGGTCGGAAAAGTTGGCCCTTCCGGGTTGGCAAGTAGAGAGAGAAAGAGAGAGAGAGAAAAATACTAAATATATGAAACATGTACTCACCCACCTCAAACATCCCAGTGAAGTCAGTTGGCTGTACAGAGCCGAGTAGGTGCCGGTTGGAATTTTCTATTAGGAAAGCGCATCTACCTCGGTATTCGGAAAATGGTGGGGCGTTGGGTGTAAAACAGGGAGCGGCTTGTTTGGTGGCAAAAGTTGCTCTGCTAAACGATTACTATTACGCAACCAGCACTTTACATATGCGTTCCATTGTGTGTGTGTTTTTTTTTTGATGAATTACTAACGATCCTTGTTATCGGATGGAGGCCAAGCGTCAATAATTGCAGTTCGTTAAGCACTTGATGTTTACTCATGGTAAACATACAATTCAGGGTTCCAATAGGATGTAGGGGGAAATGGGTGACCTTCGAGTTGAAGCACTATAGACACAACTATCGAACAATTGTATCCTTTAAACTGACATTTCAAAATAATATCAGATCTAAATCCGTTTCATGCATCTCTAGGATATTCAGCATTAAAAGGAAAATTTCCATTTCGGAAATTTAACTAAATTAATTTGCAAGACCGAAATCCGCAGGGTCCGCTACTGTCAACAAATGATCAAATCATGCAATCAATGAGGGTGTTTTATTTTTAGGTAAACCAAGAAGACCACCGACCTAAGATGATAGAAAAAAAAAATTTACGGTATTTGTTTTAACAAACTCAAACTGTTATTCCAAAGTACGAATGTAGTTACGATGATCAGGCCCGTACCCAGGATTCCGTTTCGGGCCAGTTGACTTCACCAGTTCCTGAAGCATCAGAAAAAGCCTTTAAAAAACATCGGAATGGAACTCGCACCGTTTCCTCAGATATTGCTTGGCCTGTTTTACTAACTTATTTTCAAATGAAATAACATAAATACATCTCAATAGTTATATTTTATTGATTCAAATTTAACGAAAGGACGGACCTCCCTTCATCAAAAGTTTGATGAATTGAAAGTCATTTGGGTTTATTTTACACTGAATATAAAATAATAACAAGAAGAAATTCGAGAAAATTTTATTTCCTTTGATCATGCATTGAAACTGCGTTGGGGTTTTTTTCTTTTACTGGAAGTATCGAAAGGAATTAAACGGAAATAATTTTTGCTAAAGATCTGAAATCAGATTTTTTTTGCAGTGTCGGAAAAAATTATCGAATTTTCAAAAAATCCCATGCTTTCGAGCAGGGTTTTTTAAAATACCAAATTACCGGTTCGAAATTCATAATTTAACTTGGCTTGGCCATCAAAACCGAGGTAAAATAAACCCATAGATCGTTGTTAACTTTGAAGTTGACTTTTCATTCAGAGTATTTCTATTGGCAAAACTAGAATCTTTTTGTAGCCTTGCCTTCAAGAAACATTGTCGAGCAACGCCAGATATTTCATATTGTTTACAATTTGGTAAGCTAATTATACAAAAATGGCTTCATAGCTGGTACAGACAGATATTTTTGGTTCTCTGTCATATTGATTGCGTTGCCATTTGAAAAAATGAATCCAATGTTTGAAGTTGTTTCAAAAATCATTTCCAGTCTGTCGATGTTTTTTGAAAATCAGAACAAGTTTTAAAGTATAGAATTCGATCTTAGTTTGCAGTCGTAGGAAAATTTTCTATGTCGACTTCCGGTCCGTCGAAATTCATTCATTTTTGTGCCAGCAACTATTACTCGGAAGAAAGGTACACAACTTATTCCTACCCGCAACCATTACTGTCGAATTCGATGGGTTTCTATTACCCACCCAGGGGTCTAATGAAACGGAACTAAATTTATTGTGTGCAATACAGCAAAGTATAGAGAAAAGTGCAAGTATAAAGAGAAAGTTTACAGATTCTGGACAAGTGAATAAATATTCAATAGAGCTTTAAACTTCCTGGTCTCTCGGTGAGTAACTAGCAGTAGTATGCAGCGTATTGTCCTAGATAAAGTCATTTATTCAACTTCAAAAAGGGTCCTCCCCACAGCTGTACTGTGCTGTTCCATTTTTTGCGTTCATCGTAAATTGATTGTGTCAATATTTTTCCTTTTGAATCTGTAAACTTTTATCTTTTTTGACCATGACAGCACAGAAATGGTGACACTTAACCTACTGAAAGGATAGTGCACACACATAATGTTAACAAAATTAGGACAACGAATGATATCCAGTACCGTTGGGCTAGCGTGAATTTCATCATATTTGGCATTCGACAAACAGCAAAATGTTCCCGACTAAACATTTCCACCGGAAGTATTTGCTTCGTGGCTTTGTGGCGGTGTGTTTCGTCCAGAGTTTGTACGAGAAAACTACATCCCAAACAGGCCTGAAAGCTGTACCCAAAATCGACTACAAGTACCATCCCTACCAAATATCAACCCCACCACCCCACCCCCAGAAACAACAGCCGCCTTCATTTGCATAGCGTTATCCTGTTCGATATGTGTTCCCTGGGCGATTAGAATTCTTGCTGCTTTCCGTCGCTAATGTCAGCTCACAATTTAGTCAAAATTTGGACAATTTATACACTCGGTCTCGAGACCACTTGAGAAAGTTGGTTTTGCATATTCCGAGCATGCTTCCGAGTGTGTTCAGTAAAAGTACAAATAATCTCATCGAACCAGTTTGCCTAGCCCCGTTCGATGGCTAGCCTCTGGCTTTGAGGATGAATTATGAGCCCTGCTAGATTTTCGGGAAATTGGAATTGCCACACCAAGCCAGTCAGACCAAACCATTTCCGAATATCGAACTGGGATCTGGGAAATCGAAATTTTTGCCAAATAGACGATCCGCAATTGCAGCACCGGCTCACGGTCAGCATGCGGAGAAAAATCTATCGCACAGGATGCAGCGAGAAGAGAGAGAAAATGGAATCTCTTTAGATAAAAGAAATGAATAATAATAATACGCATGTACAGCAGACGACTCAAATACAATACAAGTTTTAAACAGAATCTTATTTTTTCAAAGTTTTGACGGACTGTGCTTCTCTTGCTTAGATGCCATTTTTTCAGATGTAGTGAAGATCAAATGTTAAAATCATAAACTACGACTTAGTCGGTGTTGAACAGTCGTTCGCACCACACGCGTGTAGCTCTTGACTCAAGGAAATTTTTTCTGGCTACCTAGAGTTTCATTGATTCAAGGCTTCAGTCTTTTTCAAGGCTACCTGAATCACTAACAGTCTTTTTAGAGACTAACAATTAGTCAGCCTTTCTCAAGGCTATACAAAGAGTGATATTAGAGTGTCTAAGAAATTATTCAGCCTTTTTTTAAGGCTAGCTATTCAAAAAACTATTCTTCGAACTAATCAGTCTGTATTAAGACTACCACAAAATCAGTCTTTATCAAGACTTTTCCAAACTAGGAGTCTAATCGAAGACTAATTTAGCCTAGTTAATTTTATTTAAAATTTCATTCATTTCAAAAATGCCTGCGTCCAACCGGAAAAGCAACAAGCCTAAGGCTAAAAATAATTCAATACGGAATAAATCACAATCCGTTGTTCAACATTTTTCTAATAACATTCACGATCTTATAGAATCTGAATATAAAAATAAAAGACAACCGACGGATTTCCCTTCCGTTGATCCTATGCCGTCTAACAATATTTACGAGATTCTTCCTGAATCCGATTGTAGCGACATAGAAGAAAATTCTTCAAAAATTCCCAAAATGGACGCTTGTCTTTCTGGGAAGAAACAACAATCTATGCCACCAGTGACGGTGATGATTTCCGACTTCAAAGCATTCCGTATTGAGCTTTCTACTTTTCTCCCGGAAGTAAAAGTCTCATTTCAAATCGGACGAAGAGAAAAATGTCGAGTCTTGGTTGATGGATTGGAAGATTACGAACGTCTTGTTCGATATTTGTACGAGAAACTTCATAAATTTTATTCATATGATATAAAATCAGACAGACCCTTCAAGGCTGTCTTGACAGGCTTATCAAATGATCAAAGTACTGATGAAATTAAAAATTAACTAAAAGAATTGCTTGGTTTTGCCCCTTCCCAAGTAATACTTATGAAAAAAAGAGCGAATGGTACTTCTAAACCACGCTCTGGAATTTCCCATGAACTTTACTTGAAACACTTCAATCGAAGTGATGTAAACAATTTGAAAAGTTTAGAAAAAGTACGTTTCATTTCCCACATTAAAATTCATTGGGAACATTATAAACGGCATAATCGTATTGCAAACTTAACGCAATGTCGTCGTTGCCAAGGCTTCGGTCATGGAACCAAAAATTGTCATATGGATATACGGTGTTTGAAATGTGGTAAATCGCATTCGAAAGACGATTGTCCAATGAATGAAACCACTGATAAATTTTCATGTTCAAATTGCGATGGAAATCATAAATCCAATTATTTGAAATGTCCTGTCAGGGAAAAAATTTTGAACGCTCGTTCGCTTAGACAACAAGTCAAATCAACGTCCTTAAATTTACTAAACATACCTGAAAATCAAAAAGCCGTTACAAATGCCACGCCCAATTCTTCTAAAGCACTTATTTCTTCGAATTTAAAACAAAAAACAGGTACGCCTTCCAATTCGTCTTCTATCGAATACAATTTATTGATAGGTAGATCGACCTCGTCATCATCTTCTTCTAATGTCAGTTACGCTAGTGTAACAGGTAGAAATTTTCCACTTAATTCTTCTAATGTAAATATTCAAAACACAGGACCGCCTTGCAGTTAATCTTCTAACGAAAACAATTTATTAATAGGTAGATCGGTCAAATCATCTTATGCTTATGGCAGTCTACCTACCAATATTCCTTCAATGCCATTCGCTTCTTTAAATGAAGTTGATTTAGGCGATATAACTGAAAATAAAATGATCTACCTACAAGATCAACTTTTTCAAATGATCATCCGAATGAATTCGACTTCATGAAGCATTTCAAATCAGATGGCAATTCGCAAATAATATTGTAATTAATTTAAAATTTAACAGTGATGTTAAATAATTATTTGAATATTTTAAATTGGAATCTCGATCTTTAAAATCGAGTGAAGATGAATTTTATAATTTACTCAAAGTTCACAAAATTCATATTGCCATTGTGACAGAAATTTTTCTTAAACAAAATGTTAAATTGGAAAGTAATCCACATTATGTGGTTCATCGATTTGACAGGTTTACTGGAATGGGTGGTGGAGTTGCCATTTTTGTCCAACGGCAAATTAAACATCGAATTTTACCTTCTTTCAATACTAAAGTTATTGAAAGCTTGGAAATCGAAGTTGAAACCATTCGTGGAATTTATTTCATCGCTGGAGCATATTTGCCATTCCAATGCACCGGCGAACAATTAAATTTCTTTGAAGGCGATTTGCAAAAACTTACAAGATATCGATCGAAATTTTTCGTAATAGGGGACTTAAATGCTAAGCATGTCCAGTGGAATTGTAGGCAAAATAACAGTAATGGTAAAATACTTCATAATCAACTCTCCGCTGGTTACTTCACAGTTCTTGATCCCAGTAATCCGACTTGTTTCTACTCCGTAGGAAACCCCTCTACAATTGATCTGGTTCTAACAGATCAAAGTCACATTTGTAGTAAACCGATTACACATGCTGACTTTGACTCAGATCATCTTCCTGTAACATTCAGACTTTCCAACGAAGCTATAATTAATCCTATTAGTTCTATATTCAACTATCATAGAGCTAATTTGTTGGATTACAGTTCTCACATTGAAAACTATGTGAATCATGAAACTATTTTAGAAAATTCTGCGGACATCGACACAGCAATTGATAATTTGAATCATTACATTATCGAACCTAGAAATCTTTCAGTTCCCAAAGCTCAAACTAAATTAAATTCTCCTATCATCGATGACAATCTTCAACTGCTCATTCGGTTGAAGAATGTTCGTCGACGAGAATATCAACGTTCTCGTGATCCTGCTATGAAAAACATAGTTAAGGATTTACAAAAATAAATTAAACATAGATTTACTCTTTTGCGAAATGAAAATTTCGCTAAAGAAGTTGAACAACTTAAACCATATTCTACACCTTTCTGAAAACTTTCTAAGGTTCTTAAGAAACCTCAGAAACCAATTCCTGCTCTCAAGGAAGGAAATCAAATACTTCTTACGAATGGCGAAAAAGCTCAAAAACTTGCTCAGTAGTTCGAGAGTGTCCACAATTTTAATTTGAACGTTGTGAGTCGTATTGAAAATGAAGTCTCACAGAAATATGATCATATTTCAACCCAAGTGTTATCACACGATGACATTCCCGGGTAGAAGTGATTTGCAAACCAATAACAAATTCTGTTATTAAAACCAAACATCTCAATGGTAGAAATTAACATTATTTAGTTTGAAATAAGAGTTAAAATATCAAAAATCATAACAAAACGTGCATGAGAAAATTGCTACAAAATATAAAATTCTGTCATTGTAATATGAAACGAAGAACAAAATATTTATAGAAGACGAATTTCTCAATTATTTTGTATTCTAGCATTCAGAATAGAGTAATATCATAAGTATTTCTCTCATCTGATTCTGATGCAGTTTATTCAATAGTATTTTATTTGAAGATAGAACTACTGGATCAATTTACTTAATGAAATTGGAATAGCTCATCAATAACGAAATAAGATATTATAACTAATTTTGATGTTAAACAGATATTGTATAATTTCTTGATTCCTTGGATGCAATATCACGAAAATATCAAGTATCGCTGTGATAACACAGAAACATCAAGCCAAGATATGATGGTAAAAGTTGTTATTACTTTGATCTTTGTTTGCTATTTACACCTACCCGGGTTTTTGATGAAATTAGGTCAATTATTAGGAAACTTAAAAACATGAAGGCTCCTGGTAATGATGGAATTTTTGATATTCTTATTCAAAATCTTCCCGATGTTGCCTTGAGACTCCTGGTTAAAATTTTCAACAAGTGTTTTTCATTAGCTTACTTCCCAAAAAGATGGAAAAACGCTAAAGTAATTCCTATCCTCAAACCTGATAAAAACCCAGCAGAAACATGAAGTTGTCGACCAATTAGCTTACTTTCTTCTATCAGTAAACTTTTTGAAAAAAAATATCTTGTTGAGAATGATGTCTCATATAAATGAGAATTAAATTTTTTTACCAGAGCAGTTTGGATTTCGTCATAAACATTCAACTACTCATCAACTTGTCAGAGTAACGAACATGATAAAAGCAAATAAATCTTCTGGGTTAGCCACTGGAGTTGCTCTTCTAGACATAGAAAAAGCATTCGACAGTGTTTGGCACAAAGGTTTAATAGCAAAAATGTCTGATTTCCAGTTTCCTATTTATTTGATCAAAATGATTCAAAATTATTTAATTGTAATTGTAAATCTGAATTGCTACCCGTACGAGCCGGTGTTCCGCAGGGTTCGAGCGTAGCTCCAATCTTGTATAATATTTTCACTTCTGATCTTCCAAATCTACCCGTTGGATGTCAGAAATCGCTATTCTGTGACGACACAAGTCTGTTAGCCACAGGTAGAAATCTAAGAATGATCTGCAGTCGCCTACAAAGAAGTTTAAATATTTTCAGTGATTATCTGTCAAAATGGAAAATTAAACCAAATGCAGCAAAAACGCAATTAATCATATTTCCTCATAAGCCAAGAGCTTCTTTTCTTAAACCAAACAATAATCACATTCTCAAATTGAATGGCTTGGAATTGACATGGTCTGATCAAGCTAAATACTTAGGTTTTGTAGCCGGAGCGGACCGATCTTTTAAAAGCGCGTAGTTTTAGCGCCACTCCTTTCGGAGACTACCGCCATGTCGTAGATTGCCCGGATGAGACTGCACTAACGCAAGTCAAATAACAGAATCCTTCAAGAAGAATCCGGATCGGTCCAGCTAGGCACACTGACCTCGTCCTAGAACAGGTTCTAAGACCCTAAACAACCAAACTTACCAAGACTCAAAGTTCACCTTCCAAATCACCCGGTAGAAACTCTCCATGCCTAAAAGCTCATCATAGGCAGGGTCAATGTTGGTCACCAGATACCGCTACTAAAGTGGAAGAGATTATTCCTAACTGATTCAAATTTACCATGTGGTAAAGATAGCGGACTCAACATAACCGAAGTGACGTGGAAACATTTCAGTCAACTAAAAACTCTATCTAGCTACACTAGCAAAAAACATTTATTTAACTTTAAGCATAGATTGTAATGTATTTAGTAAATTGGACATGATTTCACGGTAAGTATAATATATTTCTGCATGCTAATTCCTAGGCCTAGCTTTCTATTGTGTGCGTTTTCTTTCTCTCCCTATCTACTAGTTCGTTAGTGTGCTTTTTTTTCTCATTGTTCGACCCAACCACAGGTTATGATGAGATCTTCAGGAGCGGCAAGCGATGAATGGCAAAGCTTGGACACCCGGGTGTTATTATTTGTGTGCGTTCCGGAGGGTGCTTCCGAGAACGCAGTCACATGTGCACATGGATCGTAACGTGATCACTTCATGGACGCGCCCGTCTATAAGCGGGGTCCGAAAATCAATCTAGCGGTTATCGATTTATATCGGTTTCGGTATTTATGGACGTCTACTTGATCAAATAGGTAAAACGGAACGGACTCACCGACTCAGCGACTGATGGATGGTGATACTGGAATTTCTGCGGAGCACTTCGCCCGAATCTAACCAGCTGAAGAGGGCTTTTTGATGCTGCTGGTATTTCTGCCGGTAGAATGATCGGTGTTTCACCGACACGTGGACTTCCTTAGGCCACCGGAAGATTACTTCCAATGGAGCGATGTGGTAGCGGATCGACTCCCTTCCGACGGAAAATCGCGCGTCGGGCAAATTTGTCCTCCAGGATGTGGCGAGTGACGCAGTCAGCGAACGGTGTCCAGCGAGCGTGCTTTCGTACGGATGATAACCTGAGAAATTGGATGGAACAAACGTGGTTGTTCGAACGGATCGTTAGCATAAAGCGGGTCTTTAATTTAAGCACATTTTTACCTTATCTTTCTATCAGCACACAAATCTATTCCGCACACGATAAACTCACACACTTTATTTTCTGGCTATGTAAAAAAATAGAAATTTATAGCCAACTGAAAAGAAAAACCACATCACTATTACCTTTGAACACTTTTTAATAAACGGAGCAAAATCGCGTCACTACCACTCTACTCAACGAACTGGGACAAAGTGATTGAGCCCTGTAATCCTCAGATTAGGGAAGAGAATCTCAACGTAAGCGGAAGTACGTCATTTCCCGACAATTCTTCGGGATTACTCGGAATCTTGGGTCGTTCAACTATTTAGTCCGTTCTAGCCCAAGTCACTATTCTATCTTTCTCTTTCCTTCAAACTAACTGAAAGGATTCTGTTCTTCGACTATGTTCGGCAATCTCACTCGGCTTAAAAGAAGAGAGCGTGATCTTTGGCTACCAATGGTTGGACTGAAGGACGACCCGTTACAAAGTATAAATGCAGGCGGATTGAAATATATTGATGGGTAATTGACATGTGGATCTCATTTGCATCAATAACTACGGTCTACTCTATGTGGATGTTTGTTATTGAGTTTTGACAGAATTGAATTTATATTGAAAAAATTCAATTCAACAAAATAAATACAGCAGTTGATACATAAATAAATAAATAAATAAATAAATACTTTACCTACGTATGAATGAATAAATTAATAAATAAGTAAACAATCAAATATTAAATACTTCAATAGTGTGCAACTGTTACAGTTTAACGTATGACAAAAAACTCACTTTCAAGGATCACATTGAAGGAATCCAGGCAAAGTGTAATAAATATATTAAATGTTTATATCCTCATATAAACAGAAATTCTTAGCTCTGTCTAAAGAACAAATTGTTAATTTATAACCAAAATTTTCAAACCAGCCATGCTTTATGCAGTACCAATTTGGTCAAATTGTTGTTTCACCAGGAAGAAAACGCTTCAAAGGATTCAGAATAAAATTCTGAAAATGATTTTGAAGCGTCCTCCCTGGTTTAGTAAAATTGAGTTACACATACTCACAAATATAGAACCATTAGATGTAATGTCACAAAATATTATAAGCAAATTTTGACAAAAATCGATGCAATCTTCAATTGAATCGATTCGCTCTCTGTATTAGTTAGTAAGTTAGTATATAAGTTCCTTTTCATTACACAATACAAGTAGGTTTAGAATTTTCCCTACACGAAAATCTCAGAATTGCAGAAGCAAATAATGTCCTCATGGTAATAACCAAATCATATATATATATATAATAGGGCTGAAACGTCACCACTTACGGCTGAACACCCAATTTAAATCTTAATAATTTAATTTTAACTCATATTCCAATAGATAGTTATTTAAAAAAAAGCTAGGACTATTTGGTGGGGCTATTGGTATGCATCTCTCAAAGACCTAAAATCTCTCAAAGTCCGGAACAGTGGACAGTTGGGTGGATTTATGATTTTATCGATGAAATCTACGTTATTATCGCGGTACCACTGGATGACTTCCCGGCTGTAGTGGCAATTTACTAAATCTACCCAAAAATTCACGGGACCTTCATGGGCTTAAATCACAGGTAGTACGCGGTTTTTGAGGAATTTATGTCTGTACAACTTCGAGTCCATCGTCTTATTCGTTACGAACAGTTTGGTATTTGCTCCGCAGTTGCATATACCTTGCCAAATCATCAGTTTTTTTGGCATATTTGTCTTTAAATGCAAACTTAATTTTCGCCTTGCAGAATGGTTGATCAGGAAGCTATCCGAGCAGCAGCGTATTTTTGTGCAATTTCATTTTCTGATAGTCCAGGGTTTGCTATGACGGTTCTCAACACCTTCTGGTTCCGCTTGCGGTCATATGTCCCACTACGACGCTTACCTTGAGGCACTCGATCGTACGCTCTTTCGCACCCTGAAACGTTTGAGCACATCATACACGGTTGATTTGACGCTTTTCAACGTTTTTGTGGTTTTTATTGCGGATCACGTTGAATTATCAAAGTGGGAGTGCACATTTTTTCTCTCCTCTCGGGTTCTATATGGAATAACTTTTGGCTTACTGCACGAAACACCGTGAAATTTATACCACAGAAAGTGGGCGCCTAGGTCAATAAATCGCTGTTAAAGAATGGGCAAACAGATTAGAAAATTTTGAATCATATCTGCTCCGATAAGGGAATTGATCTGAACCCGAAAGTTATTCTTTCTGATTTTGAATCAGCAGAAATGAATGCTGCCAAAAGAATATTCCCAGACAGTGTTCAATTCGGATCTTTTTTGTTGTGAATACGACTTACTTTACTATGGGGTGCCTTTTCAAAATTTACCCTCTGAGAGAGTGATAAGTTTTTGATCGTGAATATCTCTTGTTGTATCTAACGAATCAACATAATTTTTGCTACATGCCATCGGAAATATGATCACAATTTTATGATAAAATTTTCAGTTGTGTGACATAATCTCAAATAATTCAAAATTAAGCTTTTCTGAAATGTTTGGTACAAATGAGTATCAAAGAGGATAATTCATATGGCGCGTTTGCCTTTCTCGTATTTTGAAAGCTCATAGCTCAGTGATCTGTGAAAGGATTTATATAATCTAACTACCAATAGAATCGAAATTTTTCAACTTAAACGTGTGTATTGAAGTATTTCAATAGTACACTATTGAAAAACCTGTCTCATTTGACCTATGTCAACACCAGCCAATCAGAACGCGTTCTGAGGAAGAGAACAAAATAGCTGCTGCTGTACAACAAATCGTTCGAGAAAAATGTTCCGAAAAGTGGTGAAAATCGTTGTGAGTTCCTCAATTTGGTCCTTCTGAATGCTAGAAACGAATCCCTACAGCATTTTGATAGTTTCTTTCAATAAATTATGCAAATCCGAAATGAAATAATCAGCATTAAAATTCTGTATGCGGCTATTTTTATAGCCGTTAGGACCGCCCATTAGTGAAAAAGCTACAAACGAAATCACGTAAAAGAAAGCTCCTAACAATAATTGAATCAGTTTGGATTCTATCGCCAATGCGAGCAGATGTAATTTGTGCCGTTTGCAAAGCTAGTTTCGCTTCCGACAAGAGCGATTACGTCACAGCTGCCAGTCATTTGCATGGATGAAAAAGCAACGGTGGAGAGCATTACCAAATCAGCCGTTCAATTGGCTCTAATAGCTTTCTGTAAAACTATTAGGATTAGTTGTTCGCAAATCGAAAGGAAATATCCTCAGTTCAGTGCAAATCTAGAACAGTTTGGTTAGATTTTTGCACTTTTCGCTGTGTGAAATTCACAGTAATCGAGATCAATTGAAGCCTTCTTTGTTTTTGCGAAAAATGTGGAAAAGGGGAACACTTGCATAATTCATACAATTGATCAACTAATTGATATTCGGAAATGTTAAGGAACATGTCAGTTGTTTTCGTATTCACGACATCCAGTTATGTCTCTGACATTACCCACCCGCCTTTTTTCATCAAACGAAAAATTCGTGGAAGCGTATAGCGAATTTCAACTAATCACCTTGATATAAACGCGCTTGTGGATGATTTATAAAAATATTTTTGTGATTTGACTTATGTTTCATTTTCAGATCGCATGCGCAAGCTTTGAAGCACGAAGCTGATTTATACCAAAATAACGCTTTGTTGCATAGAAAATTTGCGCAGGTGATCTGAAAATTAACCTTAAATCAATCACATTTCGTCGCGGACATAAAATGTTCCTTGATGAAAAATTCCCTGATAAATAATAAATCTTATAATCCACAGCACACGTGTAACAAATACACTTTAAACCCATAAAATTTGCTATAAGTAAAACTGTTATCAAATGAACACACACACATTGCCACAAAACTGGTACTATGGAAGAATTGAATGAATAACAATGTTTGAAAAAGGTTGTTTGAAAGCATTATTAGAAATGTATACATTGATTAATTCTCACTTTAGTTGTTTTATATGTGATGAGTTGCAATACAATCAAAAAACTTGTTTTTTATATCGTTTATTTATACCCGGCTTTAACCTAATTTTGGTCGTTCGCCGGAAAAAAATAACTTGTTTTAATCTACCTAGAGGTGAAATGATGCCTTTCTCATATTACTCATAACATCATAAATATTACTGTGGAAGTCGCAAAAATAACTGTTCGTTGAAAAGAAATAGGAAAGTTTGTTCGAACTTAATCTGACATACACTACAAATCCTGTTTACCCTGTAGTTCCGGAATCGGAAGTAGTATCCACAACAAATTAGGAATTCCGTATGAAACTGTAAGATTTTTCCTTTGAACCTATAAGTTTGTGAAAATCGATTTGGTCATCTTAAAGGAAAGTGAGTGAGATCCTTTTTGCAGTTTTTCATCACCATTTCCAATTCTTTCGGTCGTTATCATAAAACAGCTAAAACTTTTATCAACCGCAGCACCATCTTTTACCAATATCACACACTAATAGCAGACATCCGTAACTGTTTCATTTTCCTTATAGCGTGTACGAAATAGAACAAAGTACGCGTCGTTTGTTTTGTGTTTTCTTCTTCCACCGTACCATCACGTAACGGTGTTGTACATATTGTCATTCTATATGGCGATTTGAAAACTTTGACGCTCATCGCCCTGTAACTGCGGAACCGGAGGTCGGAATCGGATGAAATTTCACAGTAGCTATAAAGATAATATGAGCTTTAATTCAAATCAAGATTTGTGAAATCGGTTCTACCATCGCAGAGAAATCGAAGTGAGTTCCATTTGTAGAGTTTTTCTTCACCACTTTTGGCGCTTTCGGAACAGGGAAACGGGGACCAGTAAAGCCGAATTAAGTTTTTATGCCCACAGACTAACAAGCTCTACAAACTAGAATAATTTGTTAGACAGTATTATGGGATTTAAACCTGTTTTTTATTAGCGTTCGTGAAAAAATGCTCATGAAATTGGTAATTTCCCACTTAACACGCTTTAGTTCCAGAACCGGAAATCGGATCCGGATAAAATGCTATACAAAGTTTTAGGAAACCTTCATTTTCGCGACGTCGTATGACTACAAATGTCGGAACATTTTTTTTAAACTGAACGGAAAAATTTTTATAGGACCGGATACTTAACGTATCTAGGAGGAAATCGATGACGTCAAATACATTGCTCATATCAAATTCCTAAATTAGCTCCTTCTACGGCTGACGATCAGCGAGATGGGAATGCCAAAGCCACTATTCAGATTGACCAACTTCAGACAAACGTGCTGAAAAAATCTATTTCTTCACGGTTAAGATTGCGGTCAACTGCCACTAGACAGGATGTCAAAGCATCTTTGTAGAAGGCAACATAGGGTTGAAGGAATAATTCTTCCATTGAACCTTAACTTTGTCTTTTTGTGTCGCCATTTGAAATCTGTCCAATATCAATTGATTCTTTAAGTTTTCTGAGTTTCACAAAACTTTTGCCTTGAAAGGTTTTTTTTAAGCGAACAGCAAAATGATAACGTACTGTGACATCAATTGACAATTTGATGAGTCGATATCATATTAGGATTTTAATCTGATGTTACTATCATGATCAGGTTTCAATTTGTTCTCTTTTTGATGTTAGACTTTACTCGGGCAGCTTGACCAGTTGTAGCTATTTTACACCGCAGTCGAAAGACACTTCATTTGACCACAATCTAGCTAAGCTCTAATCAAACATTTCGATTCTTTCGCTATCCTGGTGTCAATCAGAGACTATTGACATGACATAGTGTCAAAAAAAACAATCAATATACCGATCTAACACTCCATTCTATTTTATAACTTCCGACTGAACATAAATTCCATGCAATCAGTTCCATCCCATTAATCGAAATCAATCACCGGACATTCTCCGGATACAATCTCCGCATTTTTTCTAGCTTACTATCCATCGAGCCATCGGTGCTCCCGGGTCATTTATCTTCCACTACCCCATTCGAAGCAATTAATCAACCAAGCCAGGCAAACATCTCACCAACAATTTACCGACAACAATTAAATAATTAGAAATGCACACAATAAATCAGCAGACCTTGTGTAAATTATGCAACAATTTGTTTCTGTCATCCATGTTTTCAATCATTTCGAATGGCTGTCGAGTCGATTTTAGATGGGTATCGCAGCCGCCAATGATCCTATCATGATGGCAATAGGCGAACACATAAACAGAACAATTAACGTGTTAAATGTCGCATGAATTAATCGGACTGTCAGGGATGATAATAAAATTACAATATTTACAACTAATTTCCCGTCCCCGCAATTACTCATTTCTGAACTGAACTGAATCGAATAGTGTTTGCAGAATTGTCGAGGGATTGATTTATTCGCGTTCGACGTTCGTGCTTTTAGTGTAAATACGCGACTCACCGAACGTGCAGATCTCCAGTCAGTCAGTTTTGTTTAACTTTTAAATAACGCTACTTACCCGGAATGTTATTCCCAGTGCACTATCCTCGAAGTGGCCATTCAAGCTAATGGTTTTCCAACCCCTCAGCCCTCGACCGACGGGCCAAGACCGGCCACGTCCACGCCACATCTGCAGGAAGCTGGAAAAGTGCAATCAGTGTGAGAGAGAGAACGAAAAAGAAAGTTAACTTGGCGCACAAAAAAAAATCACAACCATGTTATATGTGTAACCAGGAATGTTGCAGTATGTAAATAAATGTTGTTCATTAAGTTTCATGAATAAAATATGTGTGTTTTTTTTTATCACTCTCATGCTGATTCCACCGTCGGCAGAAAAAACGCTGCCGCAGTTTTCTAACATATTGAAGGAAGATACCGAAAGGATCAAGAGGCTGCCACATTTTTTTTCATTTCATTCGAATGCGCCGGATAGGAAATGTGAATGATGAAAAGTACATATGCTTGAAGCTTAATGCGGTACAGAAAATCTGCTTCCTCGTAAAGTTCCAATGCAGGCCAAATAGATAAAAAATATGACAGCCAGGCAATAAATTGAAACATAACGCCATTCACCAAATAGAATTGAATTTAAATAAAATTCGTAATTTAAAATAACACTGAATAGGAATAGGCTCATTGAACTATGAACTGGCAACACTGTTTTTTTCCTGTTGTGTTGCACATTCAGCGACTCTCATTTTTATCAATATATATTTTTGTATCAGGCTGGTTTGAAATGATTGCAATTGATTCATTGATGAAAATGTGAACTGCATAAATATAAAACAGTTCATTAAAAAAAACCTCAGATTAATAGAAAATGTCGACGCTTTTTTTGCAGAAAACTGAGACTGAATCGTTGCTCGAAGCCATCTCTATCATGTCAGATAATTCCCGGAACTGTTTCCATTATGAAAATGGTACACGAGCAGAATTCCGATTCTAGAAATGAGCAAATAATATAAAACATTTTCATGTTATGATAATACACCATGAATAAAACTTCTCGGATCATGATCCATTTGGATTGATTTCGCTGAAATTTAAACGTAACGCACTTGACGTTGATGGGTATAACTTCAGGCGTGTTTCTGCTACGATGGTAATTTCTACAACATAAATTCAGGCGTAATGTTCTAAAATTTGAAGATTCCAAATATGAATTAAATGGAATGGTGAGATGAACGTATTTTTTACGCGATTTTAACTAATGTCTCAAATGAAGTACATTTCAATGGCAACGACGAACTTTTTTTGATCAGAATTATTAACGATTAAATTATTATGTTTTTGAAAAACGACGACGCCTAAAATAACGTGTTTACTTGCGTTCATTGCTTCAGTTTTGATTTTGTGTTTCAGAATTTAAACACTTAAACGAACGACATGAAAAAACACCTGTGAATCAAACCTCTTAAAAAGAACTGTCCAGTTCTTGCAAATACCGCGGATTGATTTTTCCTTTCATGTTTTCAAAACATCGTTTGCAAAATCGTCTTATTTAAAATATTTAGGTGAATCAATACACAGCTTGTGTTGTTATATCTAAGCGTAGCGTAGTGTAGCCGTGCTTAGTCTCTTATGATGTCAATTTTCGGTTCATTATCTTTATGTTGTCAATTCTCTGGGTGAAGCAACACGATTATTGAATATAAATACAGATTAATAATATGCATCAGGATCAAGTAAACAATTTCAGTAGTTCTTGCATTGCAATGTCTGCCTTTTGCCTTGACATTAATCTATTAAGCAATCTATCACATCGCTTGAGGCAGAGGATTCAAAGTGATATCCGGGTAGAAAAGTGGAGTTACGAGCTTTGAAAGAAATACATTCCCCAAGTAACGCATTTTCGAACCAAGATTAATTTTCATGGGAGAATAGTTATTGTTTCATGAGCAGTTAAAATGATTGGTTTCATGATTTTCTAATCATGACAGTAGTAACGGATTTCTTTCCGTGTATTTGAACATAAAAACAAAACACCGATACCAAGTTTGACGATCAGCAATTCTTCGCACCGTACGTCGTGTCGCGAATAGAAATTGATTTGAGTGTTATAAGAAGCCTCTGGCGAATCTACGCGTAAAACTTTTTCCCACCAACGAAGGCTCCATTACGGTTCTCATGAATATCATGGTCAACGATGGTGGTGTTGAATAACGAAAAGCAAAAACACGGCGTCCGTTCGTCCGATCGTTCATCGCAGCTGAGTGACTCCACCCGGAAGAGCAGATAGGATTGGATTTTGAAAGTGGAATGCTATTGCAATGTCCGTCCGCCGTTGCGACGGTCCGACCGAATGTTCAAACGTGTTCGAAGGCACAAAGTCTAATCCGAGCGAATGCAGTTGTGCAGAAGGAAGTTTCTGATCGGACTTTGTTGATAGTGTTTTTCCCTCGTCAGATCGATTTAGCTAAATATAATTACTAGATTTACGTATAAATTATGACAAGTGGTTGTCGCAACACATCTCAAAACGACAGACGATGAATATTCAACTAGGCGTTGGTGATGTCCAGTTTGAAAGGATTCGTAATTTATTATTTGATGTGCATCTCGCACAAACACAAACCGACAATGCTCAGTTCAACGCACAGACTCTAATAGTGAATTATTTCTACTAATAGATTACTGAAATGATTGCGGCAGAGGTAGAAAGTATATTAATGATAATTATATTAATCGAACTTCTTTGTTCTATTGTACACTAATAAATGAGTGAAACTTGGAACGATACAGAAAATATTAGCATGGCCACTGCGCAAGGATGACCCACAAAATCTTGTGCGTTTCGCATTTTTTTCGAACTAATCACGAATATTCAGCAGAAGCTTGAGTGCAATTCCTCTTCACAAATGGTCTGAGTGCAATTGAATCCATTCGCTCAAACGCTGCTGGCACAAATAAACCGTTATTCTTGGGCAAAATAAGACAGTACCTGAACGACATATTGCATAACAATTATCATATTACAATAGTCTGGATCCCGGCTAATTGCTCGATTCCGGACAATGAAAGAGCCGACAATTTAGACAAATGTGGTGCCCTTGAGGATGAAATTGCTTTCAACGAATACTATAATGCGTCTCGCCAAAGAACACTTGGGTCGGTGGATGCATTCAATTATCCCTAAAATATCGACAAAGGCATGGATTAGGGTACTGGATGTGAGTAGGGACTTCATTCGTGTGATGTCCAATCATTACACGTTAGATGCACATCTCCATCGAATTGTACTTTCCGAGATTCATCATTGTGCTTGTTACGAAGGTTATCGCAATATTGATCATGTCGTATGGACATGCATGAAAGGCTTCGTGGTGTCATATCTCAACCAGTGCTGTAAAAAGTCATATTGAAATGAAAAAATGGATAATGTCAGAGACATAACTGGATGAACTGGCACGCTTCCTTCACACTTCCGTATATCAGTTAGTTCATAGATTGTGTGAATTGTGCAAGCATTTCCCTTCTTCACTGCTAGAATTTGAAACGATGCACCAACGGATAAAAAGTGCAGATAAGTAATTTTTATAGTTCTTTATAAAAAAATAATAATGGTTTTGAAAAGAACCTAGAGAGTGACGTTTTGAATTCGAATTCCGATGGATGCCGCTGATTTTCGTCCTCTATTTCCAGGCTCACCCGTTGACCGTGGAAGCGTTACTGATACATATATATATATATATATATATATATATATATATATATATATATATATATATATATATATATATATATATATATATATATATATATATATATATATATATATATATATATATATATATATATATATATATATATATATATATATATATATATATATATATATATATATATATATATATATATATATATATATATATATATATATATATATATATACTGGTGTAGGTAGGGCGTTTCTGCGTTGATGTTCCTAGTAAATACGAGATCAATACATATGCCTCCCAAGTGTAGTTGCTTGTGAAGGAGAAGATTCCATATCCAACTTGATACACTAGCTCGGCGTCATGCTTCTCTTTGTGTGTTGTATCTGGCGAAATATGTACCGAGTGTATTTTTATGCCATTTATAATAATAATAATAATAATAATAATAATAATAATAATAATAATAATAATAAAAATTATAATAATAATAACAATAATAATAATAATAATAATATTGGAAAATATCGATTATTCAACGCAGATTCAAGCTAATCAACAAAATAGAAACTTATTGGACTCAAGAACTTTAACTCCGCTATTCGTAATATTTTCTCTAGCACTTTATAACTAGTATCGCAAAAACTAGTAACTTCCTACGAAATCAAAATATAGGAAAACCAACAATAAGTTAAAGATAAAAACTTATCTCTCTCTCATAGGGTTTCTTAATTCGCATAGAAACATGAAATGTATTTAGAAAAACACTTTTTAAACAAATGTGAATTTTCAGCAATGTTAAGATATTCTTTCGTTTCGCCACATTTAAACCTGTATTTTGCCGGAGAAATAAAATACAGATTAATATGTATATTTGGCAACCCTGTTTCGCACGGCATATTTCGAAACGACACCTATACTAATTGAAAGATGTGTTCTACATCAATACTTTCATTTTCGCATTCCGAGAAAGCCTTAGCGTCATAATTGAATGTGTTAGTGACGGTGCAAATTGTCAACTTCCATTTTGATGAATCTGATGCTTTTGGTAGGTAGCGAAAAAACCTTTTTTAATCCTCCTAATCATACTTTTATCATATTACTTATGTTTTCAAAAACATCACTAGAAGATTCTGTCAAGTTTTTTTTGCAAACTTGAATAAAATCAAAAACTTTCTTTGCTATAAACTACCATCACCTTTTCAATTTGAAAATAGATATGTCAAGTCATTATAGAATTAAATATGGCAACCCTGCACGCCATACAAAGGTGAACAAAGCACGCTGTGTGCGTTTTCTTCTTCTTCCGTACCAGTACGTACCAATGCGTAGCGATTTTACATCTTTTTTTTATGACAGTTTGAAAGTTTTAATACTCATTGCCTATAATTTCGGAACCGGAAGTCGGATCTGGATGAAATTGCACAGAATCTTTCAAGAAAATAAGAGCTTTGATTTCAATTATGATTGGTGAAAATCGGTTTAACCCTTGCTGGAGAATCGAAGTAAGTTCCGTTTTTGGAGCTTTTCTTCACTATTGAGCAATTCCAGAAAGTCTTAGCAGACTCGACCTTCTCCGATTTGGATGAAACTTTGCACATGGCTTCAGTATGGCAAACCATAAGTTTTGAACCGATGGAAAGGTCAATACGACTCACGACTGATTTTTTAAAAGGGCGTATGTATTTTTGCATTTCACAAAAATTGCCTTTTTCAAATCGTTGTAACTCGGAAATTGTACAAAAATGGCGTTGTAGGAAATCGATTGGGCACTCTAGAAAAAATATAAACTGAAAAATATTTTTGATTTTTTTTCACAATAATTACAAAATAATCCGAAAAAGTTTTAAAAAAAATCAGGTATTAATTTTTCTATAATTTTTATTTTCAAGCTTTTATTAAAACCTACAGATTGATGGCTATCTCATCTGTGCCTTTTGAAAAATGAAGAAGTTACAGCTAAAACAATTTACAAATATATTCGAAATTTCAAGTTCTCGTTGAAAGATAATCATCAAAATAGTAGAACTAACGCAACTACGTCAAAACGAATAAACACATGTAGAATCAAAGAGGTGTGCCAGTTGATTTCCTACTGTTTACAACGTACCGACGAATTGCTTACCTAAATTCTACCTGTTTCACATATAAATAGCTATGCATCGTAGAAATTTTTCCAATTAACAGAAACCATAATTGGACATTTAGAAGCTCAAAAGAGCAAGGTTAAATTGAATACCACGTTAAGCATTTGTGATCGCTGTCGTAGGCGGGCTTATAAAGAAAGTCATACGTCGGAAACAGAAGGGCAGTCAACAATGGAACCACAACCATCCACATCGCAATACGATTTAGAGGAAGTACTTCCAGCAACTTCAATCAACTCAGCATCTTCTGAAGCATCAGTCGCGGCGGATTATTTAAGAGCACACAACATTGAACTCTTTATCAAGGGCATCGCAGGAATCAACGTGTCCCCGATATCAACGAAGAAAACCCGCAATGTTAATTATCCTAGAGAAAAATATTTGGATATTTCAAGAAGTATAAAAAAGCAAATATTCGGGTTCCCGGCGGATGAAGAAGATCCAGAATCACTCAAAACGAAAGCGGCAGAGTTGGATGAAGTGATTACTAAAATGATAGAGCAGTTTGCTAAGTCTGATTGCACTAGGAATGAAAAAGTGCGTGTGTTGTCAGTCTTGCCAAACTCGTGGTCAAAGGGAAAAATAGCCACCCAATTCAAGGCGAACAAATACATTTTTTCAGTGTATATTTTTTTAGAGTGCCCTATTGATTCCCTACAAATTCTTTCTGGACGTCATTTTTGTACAATTAACGGTTGCCGAGTTACAACGATTTGAAAATGGCAATTTTTGTGAAATGCAAAAATACATACGCCCTTTTTAAAAATTAGTCGTGAGTCAAATTGACCTCTCCATCGGCTCATCCGGTGCAAAGTTTCATCCAAATCGGAGAAGGTCGATTCTGATTTTGTCACTTTTTCACCAACTAACAAGGTCTACCAACTAGATGAATTTACCCCTAAATTTTATAAAAACGTGCACCTTGTTTCGCCATCGCTTGTAAAAAAATACTCTTGAAATTGAAAATTTCTGCTAATCGCACTGTAATACCGGAAGTCGGATCTGAATTATCATGTAGGAGACTTTTTAAAGAATTTCAAGACCTTTTATTTGCATTTGCATCTTTGTAAAAATCGGTTAAGAAATTTACGAGAAAACTGAGAGCGAATTTTCTCATATATTTTCACATTTAGTCTTGTAATTTCGGAACCGGAAGTCGGATCGAGATAAAATTCAATAGCGTTCTTGGGGACTGCAAGCCCGTTCATTTGAATCTGAGTTTGTGAAAATCGGATACGCCATCTCTGAGAAAAGTGAGTGACATTATTTGTCACAGACATTTGCTCAGTTCGTCGAGCTGAGTCGAATATATGACATTCGACCCACCGGGCCTCGGTTCAAAAGTCGGTTTTCGCAGTGATTGTATAGCCTTTCTATATGAGAAAGCAAAAAATCAATCAATTCTAAATGATGATCTGTGTAACTGAAAAGTGCCTTGAAATGTCACGACCAACAGGATCTGAATTTAGACAGAACTGGTATGGCTCTCGGCGTGTCCATTCGGTAAACTCGTCCGAAATTCGACTAGGAATTCATTGTGATTTCCAATTGGATTCCATAGAAGGCGAAACGATCCATTTCGGGTGGAATCAATGGGTGCATTTGCAACTCACAATGGAATCCGGCTCTGTTTCGGAACAAATTAACTGAGCAGCGCTCCCATGACGACTGGAAACTTCCACTGGTAGGCAAAAATTTATCACACTCTCAGAAGGTAAATTTTGAAAATTAAAGTAAATCGTATTCACGACAAAAGATTTGGGGTAAGACAGAATACAGTTATTTGAGGAATTTTTGAAAACGCCAGGAGTACCTTTTGATAAGTCGAAGGTAAGAAAAACCTGAACCTAGTGGTGTAGTGGTGCCTATCTCATATCAGTCTATGGTATTCTATTCGAAATGTTTCTCTTCGATTCTTGAAAGAAACCAAAGCGATTCTTCGTTCATTAACTAGTACAACCTGAAGAATGAAACAGTTCTCTGATCGGTTAGACCATCCATGACTAATCCCATCGATGGAAAACAGAGTAAGGCGGTTCGGATAGTAAATGGTGAAAAACCTCTATCCTTCGTAATTTTCTACCGCTCTTCACGATTCCATCCCTTTTGAGCTTTGTACGCGTCTTGCAACAAAGCTTTACTCAACTGAACTCAAGTTTTTTTCAATATCATTACACATTGAGCTAGTTTCTCTCAAAATTTGAATTGCAAATATCCAAAGAGTAAAACGTTACAGCCATTTGGAAGCAATGCAATTTGCTTCCATACATCGTTCAAAGTGGTCATCTGCTAAGAACAAACAACTACAAATTAGTCAATTTTTCTAATTGAAAAAATTACATACTTGAAATTTATTGAAAGTCTGATTTTTTTTTGTAAATTTTGGAAAACAATTTAGCCATCTGATTCGAAGACACTTAAGCTACGATCAGACTAGCCAGTTTATCTGCCACAGACAAGTAATTTTTCGGCAGTTTATATTTGGTCTGGCAATGTGATTACACTATTCACAGCTAAATGACTGCAACAGTCAAGTTATATTTGACTGTGACAGACTTTTTGAGCATGTCTGTATTGTGATTACATTGATCAGACAAATCAAACTGGTTACAGACGTAAATATAGGGAGTGGGCCGTTTATTACAGTTTTTCTGCACACAGCGATTACATTGGAAGAAAGTTTGTGGGGCAGAGAACTTTTCACGGAATATTTTATTATGGTAGAATATCGATCTGGTCTCACAAACTGGTCTCGTTGCGTTGCTACTTGATGTGTTGTGTTTGGAGCAATTAAAGAAGGAATATAAATGTACTTCGGTTTTTTCCCTTTTATATAAATATCAAAAATAGGTATAGAAATCGCTCAAACTTAAAAAAAATTTCCGAGGTTATTATTTTAGAAAATCTCAAATACTGAACTTTTCCACAGCTCTTCGATGTATCTAAAAATTGTTTATTAACCAAGTATAAGGTGAGCGTGTTTTTGCTGAATGAAAAGTTTATTTTGAATGAGAAAAAAAATTGTCCAAATAGTGACCATCTTTCTTGAGATTCTTTCACTTCATATGTTCATTATCTACACGTTTGTGTAGATCTGCTATTACTAAAAATCCAGAGTGGCACCAAAATCGAAAGCGTGAAAAAATATGTTTCGCAATTGTTAAGTATTTTTCACGCAACAAATACATTTTCAATAAATTGTAAATAATGTTGTGGATTCAAAAAACAAATGCAATGGAATCCATAGAATCATCCTACCTCCGTAAATATGACAATTAAAGAGTTGAAATTTTGGGAAGGTTGTCTCCAGTTTAGGCTGTTTTAAATATGGTATAAGGGTATGAATTCGCTTTGGGGCAGAGTTCTGATTTGGACAGATCCTCAATTTTATTACCAAACGCTTTATAATCAATTTAATTATCAAACTAATAAACGAACGATAAGCTATTGGAAATTCGGTAAATATTTACGAAACCTTGAAAAAAATTTCAAATAAGTACATTTTCTGTTACCGTCCAGCATTTTTTTATTTGGAGTAGTTAATACTTTTTTTCATTAATTCATTATTTAATTTTTCATAATTATTTCATCCAAGTACAAAGCAAAACGTTCCAGTACTATGCTTCTGGAGATCCATTGCACTTTATGGTGAAGGAGGAGCTTGGAAAATTCAGTAGTAATTCTACGAAATATGCGATAAGCTTCATTATTTCGACCGGAAATGACGACATTGACAACGCGGTTGGGTGAGAAGTTAGTACACGTGTTTGAGGGATAGAAGTGGTGTCTAATACTCGTTAATCGATTTCGATCGATTTTAAGTACTTTTTTGTAAAATAAACAATATATGTGCATAGAACTGAAGAGCCGCAGCATCATATTCAAAGAGCCTTGGGCTATCCTGATTCCCGGCTTCCTGTTCCTGAAATAGTGGTCATATACTCAAAAATGGAACTCACTCACTTTTCGTAGAGGTCGCCAAAACTCCTGAGCTTCTGAACTTTGCGCGGATGCAAGTGTTTAAAATTTCATTTTTACCATTTCTAAAATTATAAGTATTTAAAATTTAAACCGTCGTTTAAAGTACGATGGCCGAATCATATAAAATCTTATAAAATTGACTAAAATCAATACAGTTTGTAAGTCATGTTAACAGATGGTCATTCGAACCGACTTCATTTACACCGGTTGCAGAAGTACCTGCAATAGCAAAACTGTTTCATTTTGTTGGTTGTTGGTTGTGCTAATTGATTTTTTTTGTTTTCTTTCAAGAAGCAATAAAAATTATTTCGAAGAATGCCACATATACCGGAATGTGAGAATATGAGTAATACGAGAAAGCCCTCAATACACCACTAGGTGGATTAAAACGGGTTTTTTATTACTATCTGGTTTTTACACATTAGAAAAAAAATTGATCACGAAACCAACCCTCTTGGGGAAAACCACGTGTACTCACTTCTCACACTGGTGCTGGAACGTTTTGCTTTGTGTTTGGATGAAATAAACAAGTTTTTGGTTGTCATAGAATCTGTGGCAGACAACTTCTGCACAACAGTTTCAGAAACAGTCAAATTTGTCTGCACAGTCATCAACTGTTTGTCTGTCGACTATGATCACACTGTGATTACATTGTCACAGATAATCTGCACACTTTGACTGCATACAGATGGACAGTCAAGCCGATTTTGACTGCTTGCAGACAACTGCGAACCGATTACACTATGATACAGTCAAACTGCACAAGTTTGTGCAGATAAACTGGCTGATGTAATCGTACCTTTAAACACTTCAATGAAATGTGTCGAAATACCAGGGTGTTTTTTTAGAAAAACAAAAAACTTAAGCGTAACCGTTTAAAGTACTCAGAAACAAATAAAAAACATGTAACATTGTTTGTTCCAGAATCAACTCCTGAGGCTCTAAGATTTTACCGGTTTATTTCTTTCACTCGATTTCAAAGCGAATGGTACGAAATTGATCGATTAAAAAATTAATCGAATGAAAAAGTTTATCACAAGACATTACTAAGTTTTCTTATCCGAGAAAGACAGACAAAAGATATTTTAAACATACAATATTATCAATAGATCATTAAAATGCTACTCGCCATTGACTATGGAGAAGAGAAATCGAGCTCGAAACGATTTATTTGAAATTCGAATAACCACACCTCAGATCTGTTAAAGCGACTTAGGTAACTATCGAAACCACAATTGCCAAACGCGATTTGCCAATGCTGAATCCCAAACCGATCATCCTCAGTCCAGTGCATGCGAATTATCGCAACTAACAAGGTGATTAAAAGTTGGAATCGCGTAATTAAACTAATTAAATGGTGTCCCACTCCTCCCCGGTGCTTTTTTTTTACTATTTGATGAAACTCAACCCGGATAGCTTGTGGCAAATTCAACTTTGATGGATTTTATTTTCACGTTCACACCGTTTTTTTTTACGTTCATCAGATGATGTGATTAAATTATATTGTCAGTCGCTGAGAGTGGCAGCTAAGGGAACGTTCATAAATCACGTAGACCGAAATTGAACCCTTTTTTTGCTTTTCCCCATAGAAATCAACTGCTGCAAAGACCGATTCAAGATTGGAGCCCCGAACATCGTCAGTACTATATACCGTTCGACTCAGCTCGACGAAATGTGAAAATAAAAAAAGCATAAACTGCTTCTCTCATCTGGCCGGATTTGGTTTCCGCCCACTATGTTCAGTCGGTTCCACAGTGGCTAGCAAACGTGATGCCAAGACTTTGCTTTGTAAACGACAAAACTTACTTTTCCTCTTAAGGCTTGAGGACAGTGGGTCGCGTATAGATTTTGAATCGACCAAGTGGTTTCCTCAATTCCCTGTGCGTATGTGTGTTTAGGAACAGTGATGTCAACCCATTTTTGTCTGTTCTACGGATTTATGGATGAGACGTTTGAAAGCTACGGATTTTGCGTTATTTGTCCAGTAACTTCCAGAATTTGTATTACTTCTCCACATATCTATGGGAAATAATAAAATTTCTGAAAACGGCCTTTAATCCATCTGTCACTTTCAATGATGATTTTGGATGACTCGGCACTCACTGGTAGTCAGTTTATCTTTCGTCTAGTGTTGGATGTCGAAAGTTGGCTTGTATTGGACTCGTAGTGTCAGTAGAATCGTAGTACCAGCCATGCAATGGTTCTGTACACTCTGAATCGGCTGCGAAGTCTGTTGAAACAGAAGTCCAAATTCCACCACAGGAATATATTACCAAGGCTTTGCTCAGTTGGCTGGTGACTATTATCGGGAAAAATAGTGAAATATTGTTCGATAACTTATTTTCGGAAGCCTGTCCTTAGAAGAACTCCAAGCGGTTTACGTAACTATATAAGTATCAGTACACTTGAAACCAAATCTACGGGTTTGACCTCAGGGAAAAGAAGTATCTCTGCTCAGGAACCTTGTTGAGTCGATTTGAAACGGACCGAAATTGACCGCATTGAAATTGACCCAAAAATATAAGACCTAACTTTTTCACGATAACATATTTGTTTTTATGCACTAATCGTATCTAAACTAAATTATCCCGACCTTGTCACGATAGATTTATGATATACTACCTTGATCAAAAAGTTCCCGGGATTTATTCAGAAAATTCAAAATACAACAGTATTCATCTGAGTACTCCCCATCGACTGCAACACACTTCAGCCAGCGTTTGATCCAATCCTCGAAACATTTTTTATATTCAGTTTTCGGTATGGCCATCAGAGCCATCTGCGATTTTTTTCTTAATCTCATCTCGGGTGCTGGAACGCGTTCCATGGAGCGGGAAAAAGTCGCAGTGAGCCAAATCAGGTGAATTCGGTGGTTGCTGAATTGTACTCGTTTCGTTTTTAGCCAAATATTCACGGATAACGATAGCATTGGGTGACGGTGTGCTATCGTGGTGCAAGATCCACAAGTTGTTTGCCCACATACCTGGTCTTTTCTGGCGAATTTACGCAAACGTTTCGTAATACTCCTTGTTGACGGCCCGAGTTTGTGGAAGAAACTCATGATGGACAACACACTTGTAATCAATGAAAACTATGAACATCGCCTTCTTTTTCGACTGGACACACCGACATTTCTAAAAACATTCGTGGTTCCCAAAGACGTTCTGGGATGTAATTACTTCGATTTGTCATATTTTAGTCATTTTTGCCTTTCTCATATAGAAAGGTTATGCAATCACTTGAAAAACCGACTAGTGAAAATTAGCCCAGAGGTCCAAGTGTCATATACCATTGGACTCAGTTCATCGAACTGAGCAATGTCTGTGTGTGTGTGTGTGTGTGTGTGTGTGTGTGTGTGTGTGTGTGTGTGTGTGTGTGTGTGTGTGTGTGTGTGTGTGTGTGTGTGTGTGTGTGTGTGTGTGTGTGTGTCTGTGTGTGTGTGTGTGTGTGTGTGTGTGTGTGTGTGTGTCTGTGTGTGTGTGTGTGTGTGTGTGTGCGTATGTGTGTAGTTGTCAAATAATCTAACTAGGTTTTCTCGGAGATGGCTGAACGGATTTTGACAAACTTAGATTCAAATGAAAGGTCTCGTGGTCCCATATGCAATTTCAGAATTTCATCCGGATCCGACTTCCGGTTCCGGAGTTATAGGGTAAAGTGTGTTCAATA
The DNA here is from genome assembly GCF_030247185.1 of Malaya genurostris. NCBI lineage: Eukaryota > Metazoa > Arthropoda > Insecta > Diptera > Culicidae > Malaya > Malaya genurostris. The sequence continues at coordinate 284,635,424 of NC_080572.1, forward strand.
TTGTACACCGTCACTTGAACCGGCGAAACAAAAAACGTAAAAAATTTCCTAAACTGGTCTCAAAACTACACAAATCGATAGTCATTATCAGTAGGCAACTAAACAAACCGATTCCGGCTATCCGGTTCCGGAAGTACCGGAAATAGTGGTCATATATACCAAAATGGATCTCACTCACTTTTCTCAGCGATGGTTTGACCGATTTTCACAAACTTAGATTCAAATGAAAGGTTTCGTGGTCGCATACGGAATTCCTGAATTTCATCCGGATCCGACTTCCGGTTCCGGAATTATAGGGTAAAGTGTTTTCAATTGTACACCGTCACTTCAAATATTTTCGGATGCAACAAACATTTAAATCGTAATTTAGAGTGTGTACTAGAAAAGTTTGTGTGTCATGTTACTTGGTGGCCGAACGAACCGACTTTGATAATACCGGTTCTCGGGTTCCGGTGCCGGAAGTGCATATAATAGTGAACCCACTTCGTTTTCTTAAGGATGACTTACGCAATAAAAGCACTGTTTTATTCTGTGTTTTATGCACAAAAAATCTCTTGGTTTCTTTCAAAAATCGAAGAGAAAAATTTTGAATAGAATACCACAATATTATACATGAGAAAAGCATAATTACACCACTAGGTGGATTAAAACAGGTTTTTATAGCCAAGCGTCACAGATTTTCAATACATCGATAAAAAAATGAGAATTGAAATTCTACGGATGCTCCCTGCAGACGTTAGTTTGGTTTCGTCTTATCAGAGAGGAAAGAGTGACGTTGGCAATTATTCTCTCTCATTTTTTTGATGAGAAACGAAAATGCTTCGCCTCTCTTCGTTTGTTCTGTTGTCGGCCACTTACGAATGAGACAGTAAAATATTGAAAATGAGGCTGTTGGATTGGATTCTTTCATTGAAATGCGTGACAATTTTAAGCTCTGCTTCAGAGTATCGCTGCCGAAACACTTTTCTAACATTTGCAATGTCGTCGAATCAAATCCGTTTTGATGTGAAACACATTTCTATATTCTATATATAGTGGTGCAAATTAGAAACTCAAGGGAAAATACACGTAGAAATGTGGTCGGTCAGGTTTTAAACACTTGCAGCTCAGTATATTTTGTATCCATTATTAATATTATTTCATTATTTTATTATAAATATTCCTAGGATTCGATTTGAATGTACCAAGCCACGTATTTTCAATTATAAATGATTGAAATTTTGCTTAGTAGCGAGCAATGTCCTATTTTGTATGTTAAAAATCTCCGGCATACCGGATTTCCCTGCCATCAACGACGGTTTTGAAGGAGTAAGCGATATATCAATGGGAAAGCATCGCTCTGATTGGTCAATCGATGCAAATGCGAAACTGTTGGAAGCACGCGAATCTATAAATAGAAGCAAAATTATAGCTAACGTTTCAGTCCTACGTGTAGCATGCTAGAGGTAGGTTGTTGCTAGACAACAAGACGAAAAATGATTTGAAAAAAAACGATTTGAAGCTTTAATTGGTTTGCTTTGATATTGGGTCATGCGATTTTGGTTGAAATGCTTTGTTATGTCGCTTTGCAAGAATCTCAGGGTAAATTTTAAGTGCTTAAGATTACTTTCTAATTTAAATAAGATGAACTCGATAGAAAACGCTATATAACTGCATGCATGCAAAACTGGAATACAAGCTTGGCGAAAAGAAGCTTAAATATCGAAATCCGTTACACTAGTTTGCACGCAGGTATAATTGCACATATTTGGGCTATTGATGTAACTTCGATAATTTCGTCGAATACAAGACAAACATGAATCAAGGCAAACAGAGTCCGGGTTCACGTGTACGATGTTGATTCTTAATACACTGATATCTTTTGTTACGCGGAAGATACGCACCGCGTAACTTCGGAAATTCTCGTAAAAAAGCCGCGTAACAAACTTGTTCCACATCAATAGCTCGAACAACCCCATGGGACTGATCCTTGTAGTTTTTAACGCAAGATTTAATGCAAACTCGTTGTTGCAAATTCAATTCCATTTTAAAAATTGTACAAAATCGAGGACACGAGCTATGAAATATTCCGGATTTTCTCAAATTATCTGTATTCTCAATTCTCAGTAACGCTTCTTTGGAAAAATTAAAAATTATTCTACAAATCACTTTTTTCACAAGGTAGATTTTTCTTGTGAGCTAGTGTAATCAGTGAAGCAAAAATGAAAGGTCTTATGGTCCTACCGAAAATACAAATCAAAGTCGTCGTTTAGAGTGCGATGTTAAAATTGAATGAAATCGTTAAAATTTGAATAAAAACTAGTAGAATTTGTACGTCATGTTGGTAGCCGTACGAACCGACTTCGATTATACCGGTTCTCGGGTTCCGGTGCCGGAAGTGCATATAATAGTGAACCCACTTCATTTTCTCAAGGATGACCTACGCAAGCAAAGCACTGTATGTTATACTAAGGAGTGTATCGATAAGTAGTTAGCAATATTCAAACAGTCATTATTCTGAAATGGCTTAATTTTTTGCAGCGTGTTTTGCGGCGACATGTTTGTTTACATGTCAATAAGAGCTGCGCAATCGATTGGTTTCGGTACGGTTTATCGTTTCAATGATGAGTCGAATTGATCCGGAAACGCGAAAGAAAATTCTGTACACTTGGTGCTCAGAAAGTGGTGTCACGTACAACGAAATTGCAAAACGGGTGAAAGTGCGCCACACCAGTGTCAAAAATATTATCGAGGAGTTCGGTAAGACCTTTTCCATGAAGGATTTGCCCCGATCCGGTAGGAAAACGGGTCCCAGCCAGCCCGGCCGGGACTTAAAAGTGGTTGAGTACATCAGGAAAAACCCATCGGCATCGACGCGGGATTTGACCAAGCAGTTCAACACCAGCATCGGGATGATTCAACGGATCAAAGTTCGGAACTCCCTGAAAACGTACAGGAAACAGACGGTACCGAAAAAGTACCTGGTACAGCAAGTTCAGGCCAAAACAAGAGCGCGAAAGCTGTATAACCGGATTCTACAGAATAAAGACGGATGCATCCTGATCGACGACGAAACCTACGCCAAGGAAGACACTCGAGCGCTGCCCGGACCGCAATATTATACGAAATCGGTGTACCAGGACTTGGACGACGCTGACACCACGATGGCGATGGAAAAGTTTGGGCAGAAGGTGTTGGTCTGGCAAGAAATTTGTAAATGTGGTTGCGGTCGTCGATTTTCTTCACGAAGGGCACAATTAACGCCAAGGTGTACGAGGAAGAATGTTTGAAGAAGAGAATGCTGCCACTGTACAGAAAGCATAAGGCTCCTCCTCTCTTCTGGCCGGATTTGGCTTCAGCCCACTACGCCAACTCCGTTGTCAAAAAATAATGTACAATACGTGGAAAAGGACATCAACCCACCGAACTGCCTGGATCTTCGGCCAATTGAAAGGTATTGGGAAATTGTCAAGCGGCACTTTCGGAAGGAAGGTACAGTGTTAAAAAAAACTGGACAGCTGCCACCAGGAAAGTCACAAAAGTAACTGTGCATAATTTAATGAAGAATGTCAAGTCCAAAGTGCGAGCGTTTCACAGAAACTAGGATTTTTTTCAATATAATCAGTGAAATGCATAAAAATGTAATTTTTCTACAATATATCGAAAACTGATGTCAAAATATGATTTTTTTCGATTTTTTATTCAATAATCAATGTTTCTAACTACTTTTCGATACACTCCTTAGTTAATGCACAAACAATCCCTTGGTTTCTTTCGAAAATCGAAGAGAAAATTTTTAAATAGAATACCACAATATTATACATGAGAAAGGCATCATTACACCACTAGGTTGATTAAAATCAGTCACGTACCCAGAGGGGGGGCCCGAGGGGCCCTGGCCCCTCCCGAAATCAAAAACAGATATATAATTATTTAGAAGATCTCAGACATTTGTTACAGAAATAACAAGACAGTTAACGTAAAGAAATGTAATACAATAACAGTTTAAGTGGAAAAGTTTAAAGTGTCTGTTAAAAACACCCGTAAAAGGCACTCCGAAAATTAGGTACATAAGCAATCTTCAGTAACATTATTTTTTTTTATCTTTGGGCCCCTCCCGAAACGAAATCCTGGGTACGGGCCTGATTAAAATAGGCCCTTTTCAAGACCACAAAAATGATGATATAATTAATTAAAAAAAAGGCGGGTGAATAATGTCAGAGACATAACTGGATGACGTGAATACGAATAAAATTAACGTGCTTATTCCACACTTCCGAAACAGTTGGTTGATTGTGTGAATTTTACAAACTTTCGATGTTTCTTTATGAGTTCTTAAATGCGAATACACTGAGGTCTTTTTTATGCGGTCCTTTTTTATGCGGTTTTTTACGCGACTTTTTTATGCGAATTTTCAGAGTGATGCGGTTTTTTATGCGAAGTTTCAGAGTTATGCGGTTTTTTACGCGACTTTTTTATGCGAATTTTCAGAGTTATGCGGTTTTTTTATGCGAAGTTTCAGAGTTATGCGGTTTTTTCTATGCGATTTTTTCATGCGGTTTTTTTATGCGGTACGTCAATTTGTATTAAAAAAGACTTCAGTGTACAATAATGTAATGAGAACCACGAAAATGTCGAATTTGTTTCCGTAGATATAGGACTATAAAAGTGAATGCCGTAGTAACCAAGCACAGCGAAGCATGTTTGGGGTCCGTCTAGTCAATTAGGCTTTCTGTTCATTTGTATTCATATGCAAGGTAGCTTAATTGGTAACACAAGTTCCCCGGTTAGGAGTTAGCTACGGGTTCGAGTCCTGTCTAAGCGATAACATTTTCATGGTTCTCATTACATTATTGTATTCGCATGTCAGTTTTCCAATCTGTATTCCCCGTTAGATGTTGATCATATTTAAAACTAGCTTGAGACGGCTCTACGTCTTAACAAAGACTAAAACTCAAAAATTTTATAAAACTTCAATTTTGAACTATTTGTGGTGGTCTCATACAACTGAAAATTCTATCATAAATTGCTGACAATATTTCTAACGGTATGAAAAAAACGTGATTAATCCACCTAGCAGAGAGATGATACCTTTGTTATATCAATCCGCACGTGTTTTTTGCATGAGTATTCTTCGGTGTCGTAGTTCTCATGGCATTATTTTAATTATCGTCGTTTTAAACGGCAAATTGAGATTTTAATCGCTGATTACCCTGTAAAGCCGAAACTGCAAATCGTATCGAATTTCAACCTTAACGTGTGACAATCAATTGAGCATTCCATGAGATGTCGAAGTAAGTTCCACTTTATAGTTTTTCGTCATTATTTATGGTACTTCCAGAGCCGGAACTAGCATAACCCAAAATGATTCGTATGGGTATGAATTAATACTCCAAACAATTTACATCTTCTATATCGGCATGAATTTCAAAAACTCGTCATCCTGTAATTCCAGAATCGGATAAAATTCACCAATTTTGTATGGAACCATAAGTCCTTGATTTGAATTTTATGTTTTGAAGTTCGATTTGGCCTTTTTGAGAACAGACATCTTTGAGAAATTGCAGTGCGAGTTAAATTTTTGGGTACCTTCCGAATCGAAAACTGAATATCGCTTAAACTGAAATAAATTTATTTGGCAATCGACTATCCAAATCTGCCAGCCCGATAAACCTGATTAATTTATGTGAAACGGAAATTTTTATACTAGTCACCCTGTATCTCCTAAACCGGGAGTTGGATTTGACTACAAAGCAAGATGTTTGAAAGGATTTTAAGATCTCTCATTTTAATCATAGATGGCTCTTAGATTCCATTTGAATCTTAGATCGGTTCAGCCAACTGCGAGAAATATGAGTTGCATTGTTTCAATTTCGTTTCACATATCATCCAGTGGTTCCGCAATCAGAAGTCGGATCCAAACGTAATCCAGGAACCTTGTTTGGGAGTATACTACTTTTCATATGTAGTTCTGAGTTTGTGGAAAACTGTTTAGCCATCTCCGAGAAAATTGAGTGAAATCATTTGTCACGCACGCATTTGCTGATCTCGACAAACTGAGTCGTATGGTGTATTGAAGTTATGTTCTTCCAACATTCATTGCTGTAAGTAGTTTAAATCAATATAATTATGGAATTACTTCCAACTCGAAAATGCTAACATCATCTGGTTTACATATGCCATACTCGAACGAGTATGTTGCTGAAAATGAACCGTGCTAAAATCGGTCCGAGGCAAAATGCCATGAAAAGAGATGCTGTAGACAGTCTCTTTGAGACTTAGAAACAATTGTATGGACACAATATAAAAAATCGTGTTTCATTTGGCTCCAAAACAGCACTTTATCATCAAACGCGTAAAACTCCTACTAGTGGAATAAGGCGAAAAATCGTTTACACAAAAATTTCGATATCTCCTTTAAAAATGCACGGATTTTAACAATCTACGGCTTGTTGATGACCGATATTGTCAAAAAACTGAAAATTTTGACATAAAACTTTGTATGACTCAAAAAGTAAACATCCGATCTCAAAACCATTCAATCGCGTTTAGGGTGACGGGGAGACCTTTCATTTGCAACTAGTTTGATCAAAATCGGTTCTGCCATCTCTGAGATCTCGACCTCTTAGTTGACAACACACATACAGACACACACGGACATTTGCTCATTTCGTCGAACGGAATCGATTGGCATATGACATTCGGCCTTCCGGACCTCGAAAATTTTTTCTAAAGTTTGAGCGATTTCTATACCTATATTTTATATTTATAAAAAAGGTAAAAAATACATTGCTGCGTTATGTACAACGAGAGATAATTGCGATTTAGTTCTGCTAATTCTTGTACAGAGTGAATTTTAAAAAGGCACCCCATGGTGAAGTAAGACGTATTAACGTCATTATATTTTGTTGAGATACGTGAAACACAAAAAGAGATTCTAAAATATTCAAAATTCAAACATTAGCTCAATGGTTTTAACAATAGTTGAATGATTGTACACTAACAGTTCCAATAACTTCATTAGACTATCCATTGTAGTTTTCTGTATATTTCACTCTGTAGTTTCGGGAACGGAACTCGGATCTGGATAAGTTATGCTCGTCAAAACCTGGTTCATTAATCAACCTAAATTGTCCACTTTCGCTCCGTACCAAACGAGTTTGCTGAATGCTTTAAAGATGTGGCATCAAACTCCCTTTTGCACTCTAAACATATATCTAATTAGCTGTGTTTCATCGCATCTTCAAAGCAGCTTTTCGGTAGGACAGTTTCATGAATAGGACAAAGCATGCAGGTTCGAATATTGTCCCTGTAAGTTATTCTGTTTTGCATCACTTTGGTCATCTACATTCTATCAATTAATCAATCAATCAGAGTGTAATCGCAAATAGTTAAATTAAGTTGATGGCAAACAGAGAGTGGAACCAAGTAGATTTCCAACGAAACTTATTCTACCGCTTTCAAATGTACGTGGCTTATGAACGGCCCCTCAGTCCCTGCTGTGTGATTATGGTATTGAATTTCAAAAGGAAATGACAAACACCGGATACCTTTGCATAATAATGAATCAATTGGGCGCTTTGATTTCGACTATTTCGTAATTAATTCCATAAAACACGAGTCGCTTTCAATTTGGTTGCGTTGATCACATCGCTGTAGGATTGCCGTAGTTGCAGATGTGCCATCATCGCTGTAATCGAATGCAAGGACCGAGTTTCTAACCTAGAAGCAGCCGCCAAAAAGGAAGACGCTTATCAGCATGCAACACCCATTCCTCCTTCGATACGGACTATAGTGCTCGTGGCTGATCGGGAAATCCGTTTCACAACTCTTCACTTCATGCTCTTCACAGCTCCGCACCTTCTTTCAAAGGGGAAAACATGACATTATGGGAACGAGATAGCGCTGCTGGTGAAATAGGCAAACGCAGATACGCACGCACGTACACTGCGGTAGGACATAATTTATCCATGTTAATTAGGAAGCTCGCTGTTTGTCGGTTGGATCACTTGCTCGCGTTGGCAGCTCCCTCCTACAAACCACAGCGCGTATAGACAAAAGCTTTCCGAGATATTCGAGTCCACGGTGTGTTTGTGTGTGTGTGTGTGTGTGTGTGTGTGTCTGATGTGGGCCTCACACGCGAAGATAGATTCAGCGAAGCGTGGTGCCAAAGTCACACCGCTTAACACGGGAGGATGGGTGCTGACTTGACCGGACATGATCCCGGAGACAGCGCGTTCTATGCGAGAGAGAGAGAGAGAGAGAGGTCACGTGAGGATCGATTGCTGTACTGAAAACAAATAGACGGAAAGTGCGGCGGATGGATGATGGTTGGTACACTGGTGGTGGAAGGAAGGGGGGGGGGGATCGTTTTCTCATCGCCGGACTGTTGTTTAGTGAATTCGATGAATATTTGAACGAAAACAATTAACGGTTGCAGGTTTTGGTCATCAACGCATCGGAATCGACTAGTTATTTGATTCCCACCGCTATCAGCTGTTTGGTTTGACGATTTGGAAATTAGAAACTCAATTTTAGATCGTTGAACAATTCTTGTTTACTCCGAATGTTGGGAAAGGACCATTGCTAAAACGAGACGGGGCTTGACCGGTATCATCTATGGGGAATCGTAAATAGGCATTACCGATTAAATTTTCTGATCTGAGGATTTTGGAGCAAAGGTTGAATATTAGTAAATCAGTAAAAGTTGAATTCTCATCGTTCTCTTTACGAACTAAGCGCAATTCAAATGTGGTTTGATCAAAGCTATTGGTAGAAATTTGAGGATGTCTTCGATGATAAAATCAGTTATCTTCAAGGGAATCTGAAAAAACTTCACTCAAAGTATCAACTTTAGAATTCTTTACACTTCGTTGATCCATCAGACAAATTGTGAATACTGACCCTGAAAATCTGTTAATTCTGTCAAAGTAGTTCGACGAATCGTTTTTCTACATAGTTTATGATGCACTATTCTGCTAGTGAGTGTACCATCGATGCAAAAATATGCTGAGAGTCGGACTGAGCAAAATCAAGAGAGTAAGGCAGATGCAATAATATTTCCCAATTAAGTTCTTTTAATGTGCCCTTAACCGGAGAATCTTATACTGCTTCGTTGCAGTAAATAGCGGGTATAATTTTCAAACAATCACCTCCCCGTAATTTTGAATTCGAAAACTTCGTTTCCAACCACAATTCAAGAATTTTGTATGATATAATTATTACTTTCGTTTGAATCTCAGTTTGTAAAAATCGGTCAAAACAATTCAGAGCTTTCGAAGCAAGTTACGTTTTGGAGTTGTATACAACTGCAACCGGAATAAGAGAAGTCGGTAGAGCTGGTCAACAATTGACATAACCAAAAAATTGGAGAGTTTTGAGACCAATTTAGAAGATTTTTCAGCTTTCACGCTTAAAACGGCCTTATCACCACAAACCACCACACAAACACTCGCCACACTACATCCTAAGCCAGAAGTCGAGTTCGGGAAAAACTTCGACGTTTAGACTTTTTCGTTTTTGAGTTTATCGAGATTATTTCAGTTTTTTTGTAGTTTTTTGGTGCTTTTTTGTGTTGTTTTGTATTGTTTTGTGTTGTTTTGTGTTGTTTTGTGTTGTTTTGTGTTGTTTTGTGTTGTTTTGTTTTGTTTTGTTTTGTGTTGTTTTGTGTTGTTTTGTGTTGTTTTGTGTTGTTTTGTGTTTTTTTGTGTTTTTTTTGTGTTTTTTGTGTTTTTTGTGTTTTTTTGTGTTTTTTGTGTTATTCGTGTTTTTTGTGTTTTTTATGTTTTTTGTGTTTTTGTGTTTTTTGTGTTTTTTGTGTTTTTTGTGTTTTTTTTGTGTTTTTGTGTTTTTGGTGTTTTTTGTGTTTCTGTGGTTTTTTTGTTTTTTGTGTTTTTTGTGTTTTTTGTATTTTTTGTGTTTTTTTTTGTGTTTATTTGTGTTTTTTGTGTTTTTTGTGTTTTCGTGCTTTTTGTGTTTTTTGTGTTTTTTGTGCTATTTTTTGTGTTTTTTTGTGTTTTTACGTTTTTCTGGCGTTTATCATTTTTTAATTTTTTTAGTTTTTAGAATTTTTAGAGTTTTTAGAGTTTTTAGAGATTTTAGTTTTTATAGTTTTTAGAATTTTTAGTTTTTAGTTTTTACAGTTCTTAGAATTATTAGAGTTTATAGAGTTTTTAGAGATTTTAGAGATTTTAGAGTTTTTAGAGTTTTTAGATTTTTTAAAGTTTTTAGAGTTTTTAGAGTTTTTAGAGTTTTTAGAGTTTTTAGAGTTTTTAGAGTTTTTAGAGTTTTTAGAGTTTTTAGAGTTTTGAGAGTTTTTAGAGTTTTTAGAGTTTTTTAGTTTTTAAGTTTTTAGTTTTTTAGTTTTTTAGTTTTTAAGTTGTTTAGTTATTTAGTTTTTCAGTTTTATAGTTTTTTAGTTTTTTAGTTTTTTAGTTTTTTAGTTTTTTAGTTTTTTAGTTTTTTAGTTTTTTAGTTTTTTTAGTTTTTTAGTTTTTTAGTTTTTTAATTTTTTAGTTTTTTAGTTTTTAAGTTTTTTATTTTTTTAGTTTTTTAATTGTTTAGTTTTTTAGTTTTTTAGTTTTTTAGGTTTTTAGTTTTATAGTTTTTTAGCTTTTTAGTTTTTTAGTATTTTATTTTTTTTATTTTTTTAGTTTTTTAGTTTTTTAGATTTTTAGTTTTTTAGTTTTTTAGTTTTTTAGTTTTTTAGTTTTTTAGTTTTTTAGTTTTTTAGTTTTTTAGTTTTTCAGTTTTTTAGTTTTTTAGTTTTTTAGTTTTTTAGTTTTTTAGTTTTTTAGTTTTTTAGTTTTTTAGTTTTTTAGTTTTTTAGTTTCTTAGTTTTTTAGTTTTTTAGTTTTTTAGTTTTTTAGTTTTTTAGTTTTTTAGTTTTTTAGTTTTTTAGTTTTTTAGTTTTTTAGTTTTTTAGTTTTTTAGTTTCTTAGTTTTACGATTTACGTTTTGGGTTATAGGTTTCGTCTTCGACTGGTCAGTGCAGAGCAGTTCAAATTGAACTGTTTAGTGCAAAAACTTACTTTAATTTAAACCGCTAAGCAGACGTAATGTTAACGCTATTTGCGAAACACTTTTTTATATTGCGCCGAAGCGCAATGTCTTTTCTGACGTCCCGAAGAAAACGAATAGGCGACTGAACTGGTCGACCACAGTTTTCGGTTATTAAGGGGTTTGGATAAAAGCCGTTTTGTGCTTTGGGCACGACACCGAATTCACTATTCTTTACGTTTTGCCTTCGACTCTTCAGAGCAGTTCAAATTGAACTGCTTGGTGCAAAAACTTAGATAGTTCAAGGTGAACCGCTAATCAGACGAAAAGTTAACGCCAATCTGTGGTCGGCCAACTCAATCGCCTACTCGTTTCCTTCGGGACGTTGAACTAAGTTTTTGCACAAAGCAGTTCAACTTGAACTGCTCTGCACTGACCAGTCGAAGACGAAACGTAAAGAATAGTGAAGTCGGTTATGTGCCCGTTTTACGTTTTACGTTTTACGTTTTACGTTTTACGTTTTACGTTTTACGTTTTACGTTTTACGTTTTACGTTTTACGTTTTACGTTTTACGTTTTACGTTTTACGTTTTACGTTTTACGTTTTACGTTTTACGTTTTACGTTTTACGTTTTACGTTTTACGTTTTACGTTTTACGTTTTACGTTTTACGTTTTACGTTTTACGTTTTACGTTTTACGTTTTACGTTTTACGTTTTACGTTTTACGTTTTACGTTTTACGTTTTACGTTTTACGTTTTACGTTTTACGTTTTACGTTTTACGTTTTACGTTTTACGTTTTACGTTTTACGTTTTACGTTTTACGTTTTACGTTTTACGTTTTACGTTTTACGTTTTACGTTTTACGTTTTACGTTTTACGTTTTACGTTTTACGTTTTACGTTTTACGTTTTACGTTTTACGTTTTACGTTTTACGTTTTACGTTTTACGTTTTACGTTTTACGTTTTACGTTTTACGTTTTACGTTTTACGTTTTACGTTTTACGTTTTACGTTTTACGTTTTACGTTTTACGTTTTACGTTTTACGTTTTACGTTTTACGTTTTACGTTTTACGTTTTACGTTTTACGTTTTACGTTTTACGTTTTACGTTTTACGTTTAGGTTTCCGTATTTTAGAAGAGAAAAAGCAAATGCTTCATAGATATCGTGTTACATTATAAAATTCTACAACTTAACAGCCAAACTAAATATTCGTTTTCGGGCTCTAAGGACGAAGAGCGCTACAATGAAACAAATTACACACTTCTTGATGCATTTTTGAATCTAAGCACTCCGTTCGCTTTAAAGATGTGTAGGTATGTGTGTAGTATCAACCCATCTGTTTTATTTTGACGTATCAAAATTATTCTCACGCATCGTGAAAATTGAGATGCCCGAGGACATTTTCCAATCTGGACTGTTTGAATCGAATATTACTTAACGCTCGTCCTTGAAGATAGCTTTTCACTGTGACTGTTATTTCTACCGAAACTAAGACAGCTTCCGTGTGCAGATTCGATTATCAAAGAAGCATGCATTCTCATCCACACGTATCGAAACTAGGCTCATAATTTTGCAAACGACGTTTCGTACTTAGCAGGCCTGTTTTAATCGTATTTTAATTCCAAATTATTCATTCCAGCTCTCTTACAATGAAGCAACTACCCGAGATGTGCAGGAATATTGTTCCGTTAACGACCGTCTAGAGAAACTTTGTAGGCTCTACTCTTCTGTAGTAACGCTGGCGAAAGCTCCATTTCCGAACCACCAGACGCTAGACGCTCGAGTTCAAACCCAAAATGCGTTCTACCTCAACGTACCCCAGGAGGGCAATTATCGTAAAATAAATAATGCATTACTTAATTATTTCGTTGGCCGGCAGGCTCTTCTAATTCCGGATCGTACCTGGGTGGCTCGATGAATGAAATATGTCGAATAATTGCGGTTTGCTTTGTTAATGACGCGACGGTGAGAATAGAAACATACGCGTGGTCTTAAATATTTAGAATTCCATCTCCGAGCCGGGACGGAAATACTAACTGCCGAAGCTTACAACAAAGTCCTCGTCTTTGATGGCCATAGCCATTTCACCGAACGGACGATGGCCGTCGTTGAGGGACATAAATTCATAACGGCGTTATGATGCATCAGCTACAGGGCGAAAAGTCGTGTTTGGTTTTCCTCGCCCTCGCGTCTCGTTGACATTTATTCTCGTAAATAAATTTTCACCCTCTTATCGAGCTAGTTCAATCAGTGACCGCCCTTGATGTGCACGATGCACCTTTCAGCAGCACAGCACTGCAGTGGTTGAACTCGTCACCAACACATTTCACCATTAGCGAAAGCGGGGAGCAACTCCCCCCCCCCTTCCTTTCAGGTTACTCCTCATGGAAGAATGTGTAAGCTCCTTGCCAGCCAGGATCGTCGCCGGGAGCCTGTTCGGAGAAGTGCATTCATCAGAAATGCGCAAACGCTTCGCTGTTAGACTGATTGCCGTGACCGCAAATCACCGCAATAATTGGAGAAAATTCCCATAAAGTGCAATCGACTGCAAATGCCACCGTATTCTGGTCATCTATAGAAGAGTGCGCCATCAGGTTCAATTGAATTAACTTAGTGCCGAGCAGTGTTCCGCAAAGATCAAAGACCGGACGACCGATGCTAACCAGCATTAATTTAATTACTAAACAAAAGCAAGAGAGCTCTGACGTCACGCTGCATTATGCATAAGTTGTTGGCAGGTCAGGCTGCACCGAACTAATTATTGGAAAATATTGGGGACAACATTTTCAAAAACAAATAACAGCCCCGTTAGAGCGGAACCCGTTAGTCCTATGTGGCATGTTGGATGGAACGAGTTTCCGGCAATAGTAAACGAGAGAGCTCCACGTCCACTGAAGCTTGGAAGTTGAACATGAATGTCAGCCATTGTTGTTTTTATTAATCGTGTTAAAACTTATTGAATGATTAGTGGCTCGTACGAATTGAATAATTCTTTCCATTAAAGCGTTTCGCAAATATTATCTCAAAACACAAATCGGAAACATTTCCCTGTAATTGGTTCAGATATGAGGCAAATGCTTATTCTATTTATGTCTCCTCATTTAATGGCATTGAACTAAATACCGAAACAGTGAGCAAGAAGATCTTTTTGCTTTTCGGATAGTGACTGGAAACCGAATAACTTTCCATGCCAACTTTTTATAAGCCATGCGTGAAGATTTAAAGGTTAAAAGTAAAAGATTCGGTATAGGAAAATAAACACAAGGTCGACTTTCAAATGTCATGTTATTCAGTTCAATGACTTGATGAATCGTTCGGGTTAATGTGATTAATGTGTGTTGGTCGGTAGTCTCATTCGTTCTTTTATTACAGCCTGGATAAGAAAATTTAAAATTCAAACTAATTGAAAGCAATTACACCCAGACCTCCATTTACGAGCTGTAGGGAAGGGGGTCGAAAATTGAAATAATATTCGAAAAATCAGTTTTGTATGATGAATATTGTACATTTTCGTCATATGAATGTTTTCATAACGGAATGAAGAATAGAAAAAGTTATGTTAACGATCATTTGAAAATCCATTCGGTATAAATTCTAAACAGTTAAAACGCAAATTTTTATGAATGTTTAATTCCGCCAACCTATAAAAGGCGGGTGGGTAATGTCAGAGACATAACTGGATGTCGTGAATACGAAAACAACTGACATGATCCTTAACACATCCGAATATCAACTGGTTGATCAATTGTATGAATTATGCAAGCATTACCCTTTTTTCACATTTTTCGCAACAACAAAGAAGGCTTAACTTGATCTCGATTACTGTGAATTTCACACAGCAAAAAGTACACAAATATAATCAAACCGTTCTAGATTTGCACTAAACTGAGGATATTTACCTTCGATTTGCGAAGAAGAAATCCTAATAGTTCTTTAGAAAACTTTTAGAGCCATTAGAACGGTTGATTTTGTGTAATGCTTTCATCAATGTAAATGTTGTTGATTTTGTGTAATGCTTTTTCACCAATGTAAATGACTGGCAGCTGTGACGTAATCGCTCTTGTCGGAAGCGAAACTAGCTTTGCAAACGACACAAAATACATCTGCTCGCAGTGGTGATAGAATCCAAACTGATCTAATTTTTGTTAAGAGGTTTCTTTTTACGTGATTTCGTTTGTAGATTTTTCACTAATGGGCGGTCCTAGCCGCATACAGAATTATAATGTCGATTATTTCATTTCGGATTTGCATTTCATTGAAAGAAACTATCGGAAAAGCTGTACGGGATTCATTTCTGCCTTTCAGAAGGACCAAATTGTGGAACTCACCACGATATTAAAAACTGTTCGGAACATTTTCTCGAACGATTTGTTGTACATCAGCAGATATTTTGTTCTCTTCCTCAGAACGTGTTCTGATTGGCTGGTGTTGACATGGGTCAAATGAGACAGGTTTTTCAATAGTATACTATTGGAATACTTCAATGCTTTTGCTGTACACGTTTAAGTTCAAAAATTTCGAATCTATTGGTAGTTAGATTATATAAATCCTTTCACAATTCACTGAGCTATGAGCTTTGAAAATACGAGAAAGGCAAACGCGCCTTATGAATTTTGCCTTATTGATACTCGTTTATACCAAACATTTCAGAAAAGTTAAGTTTTGAATTATTTGAGATTATGTCACACAACTGAAAATTTTATTATAAAATTGTGATCATATTGCCGATGACATGTAGCAAAAATTATGTTGATTTGTTAGATACAACAAGAGATATTCACGATCGAAAACTTATCACTCTCTCAGAGGGTAAATTTTGAAAAGGCGTCCCATAGTAAAGTAAGTCGTATTCACGACAAAATCCGTTCCGAAAATATAAATTTTTAAGAATATTGACAAACTAAAAGTCACTACGTAGGATTTATAAAAGACTCCTAACATTTTCTTCCGGAATCTACTTGTTAAATTCGTTCCGAAAAATAGGGTTTCCATGAAATATTTATAAACCGAAAGTTATGAAAAGATTTCAGTAATTTGGAATTAACTTCGTAAAGAAAGATCATGATGTTAGGAATTTGGTTCGTTAAAAGACTTTGTGAGTCGAGGTTTGGATAGAAATCAAGCGAATATATTTCTATATGACAGTTCCAGTTTTAACGTTCAAGTTTTAGATTATTTATACCGCTGAAATACTGAAGAAATGCCGTAAAAAAGTTAAATTTTGGACTTTACGTCTGGATTGGAGCAAATGGCTATGTCATCACGGAATTCAGAACCCCCTCAAACTTCGACATCTACTCATCATTGCCGTTCCAAAAATACTCATATTGTAAGGGTTTTCAAAGAATATCAAGAAACCGGAAGTCGCCATCTTGAATTTCGAACCACCCTAACAATCGTTTTTCGGCATCTACTCATCAATCCCGTTCTGAAAATACCCACATTTCACAGTGGTTCAAAAGTGCAATTTCACGCTCTTAATTGATAACTCATTAAAAACGTGGTTTTCGAGGTACAGTATCTTCAGCAAAGTTGCTCAGAATGATAGACGCCATCTTTTGGAAAATTTTATTTATGTTATTAATCCCCCTAAAAGTTAGATAAAAGTTTTATTTTAGCTCAGGGCCAACATAGGGGCTAAGTTACTTCGACAAAGTTGTGCAGAAAGTTATTTCAAACAAGTTTGCTGAAGGTACTATTCCCGTAACTTGAGTGTAATTAATTTTTTTTTCATAAATACATTTATTTCATTGACAATATACATAAGTTTTTCTTCGCCGTGGCATCCACAATACATAGTACTTAAAACCTAATACGCTGCTATATTGCTATCTATATTTGATTGCGCTCACCACACGATTATGATGAGGCCACGATTATGATGAACCCTACGTTGTATTTAAATTGTACGGAAATATTAAGCTCGCGACAGCTTTCCAACTTAAGCCTGGGACGGCTTTCATGCAGATTGGGACACCGCGGAACACTTCGGATGTGATGTAATAAACTGGTACGCGTTTATTCTTCATTAACTGACTAATATATTTAAACGAACTAGGACAGCACTTGGACGGCATCGATATACGATTACGACAATCACGACGAATATAACGCAAACTTAATGTACTATCGAAATACTGTAGTACTGTAGTACCGTAATACCGTGATAGAACAGTATCGTATCTGATCTGATCTGCACTGCCCTTATATAGTCTGCGTACATTATTATATGAACAAAGTTTGTCTCTACCGGCAAGCATATTACGTAGAATATGCCGGAAAGCCTATATCGCAGACGAATGTATTCGCAAACTCTCTCAACTACTAATAAAACTGATCGAATAATAACGTTGATCGATTTCTACTTCATGTACAGTGAAGCTCACTTAACTTGTCTTCTGATATGCAATTTGTGTACCAACTTTTTTTTTTACAACATTTTCAATCCGGTAGAAGATGGCTATAAGAACTCGAGTCTCTCAATGCATGAACCGCGAGAGAATTTTTCTACATTTCTTCGCTCCACTTCATACTCTGAGTGTTTCACGGCCCTTAAAAAAATTACAGTCTGATAATGATCGTTGCTGTGTGGAATTTCCCAAGAGAGAATCGCAAGTTGACAATTATCGCAGAAAATCGAATCGATGATTCAACTTGATGATTCTCATACTAGGTTGCAATATTTCAAAACCTTTGTGTGGAGCATTCACATACATTTTCATAGACACAACTTATACAAAGATTATATGCACATAGTTAGAATAAGCGGCAATAGTAAAATGATTCAATCGCAATTATCAACTGTCTGTATAGAATCGAATCGCGAAACGAGACCATTTGTTGCTTCAGAGAAGATCCCCACAGCAGCGTGCTAACCTTTGATTCTCAGAAATGTTATCGAGAGAAATTCGCTCTCGCACTGGTGTCTATTCTATGTTAAATGAGCCATGCCGGTTTTTTGTTGTTGCGATGACATCCGTCTCTCTTTGATGGCACTGATTCAATCGTGTGAAGAGTTGCTGGCAGTGGTGGTAAAGCATCGATTCCGAACACGCAAAACGTGTTCGTTCCGAACCAAAAAGCGAACCACCATCGCGAGTATTAATTTGCCGATACCATCGTTCGAGCAAGCATCGCCGAACCAAGAAGTGATGCTGATGGTGAAAGAACCGATGATTTAGTTTGTGAACCTTTCGTTACTAGTATGTTCATGAACATCCGATTCGAGTACTATAGGCTGTTGCTTCGGATGAACCGAACTTTGTCAGCTGCGGCTGGTCGTTTCAGTTTTTGGGTAGCTTAGCAGAGTATGGTAATTTTGTACATTTCCAGCGAGCGTAAGGCGGCTCAATATGATAAATTGAAAATGTTTTAACATTTGCAAATTCGATATTGAATAAATTGGTGAGTCAATAGCAATTAAAATTGAATAATTTTGGGAATTTACAACGAGCGTAGGGTGGTTGTATATGGAAAATAGAATTTTTTTTGACTAATCTCATTTCGATGCTCTATTGATTAGTGAATAAATAGCAGTTCGAATTGGATAATTTTTTACATTTTCAGCGAGCGGGGGTGGCGCAATATGAAAATCTGTGAATTTTTTGATTTTTACTAATTTGATGTTTTATTATTTATTTATTTATTTATTTATTTACATGTAATCAACAGACAATGTGTAGTCCCGATGATTAAAAACTATTCCTATTTCTAAGTATGTTTAAAAAATTTGTTTGAATTCTGCTACGCGTAATGTGAAAATCGAATCTGGCAGATACTCCATTGAAAGTTCGTTGTAGACCAATAATAGCACCGTTTTATCTATAATTCGTACGGCTAAGAGGCAATCGAAGAAAGACGTTATTCCGAAGAGCTCTACTGCGTACATTTAAAGAAATTTCGCTGAGGAGTGCAGGGCAGTCTATTTTGTTGTTCAACATGTCGGCACGGGACAAATCACGTCGAATGCCAAGGGTGTCGAGTCCAATCAATAATCCACGGCTTTTGTAGCTAGGCAACTCGTTGGGGTTATTCCAAGGTAGCTGTCGAAGAGCAAAACGGACGAATCTGCGCTGTATTGATTCTATTCGGTAGGAGCCGTTAAGGTAATATGGGTTCCATATCGTAGAGCAGTACTCGAGCGTTGTACGAATGAGTGAGCAATATAGAGAGTTTAAACAGTAAATGTCTGTGAAATGTTTTGCTATTCTCATTACAAATCCTAAACTACGAGATGCCTTTGCTACAATAAAGTTGATATGCTGCTTGAAAGACAATTGCTCGTCTAGAATTACACCGAGATCCTTAACACACGTGGTTCTGTTGATCACTACTTCATCAAGGCAGTAGTTGTATCTTATAGGATTTTTTTTGCGTGTGAACGTGATGATTGAGCATTTATCAATGTTCAAAGCCATTCGATTTACCTCACACCACTTTGAAAAAAATTTCAAGTTGGTGTTGGAGGGAAACAGCATCCTCGTTACTTCGAACTATTTGGAATAGCTTGAGATCATCAGTGAAAGATAAACGTAGACAATTTAGAGAAAGATTCACATCGTTAAAATACAGGAGGAAGATCAGAGGTCCGAGATGGCTGCCTTGTGGAATCCCAGAAGAAGCGATGAACTCTTTGGATACAGCGTCATTTATCTTGATTGCTAATCGGCGATTATTAAGGTATGAGGAAAACCAACGCAGCATGTTAGAACCAAATCCCAATCTGTCTGACTTAGCAACAGTAATGGCGTGGTTAATTTTGTCAAAGGCAGCGGAAAGGTCCGTGTAGATAACATCAGTTTGTAAACCGCAGGATATAGCATTCGTCACAAACGTCGTGAAGGTCAAGAGATTGGTAGTCGTAGACCGTTTCGGCATAAACCCATGTTGTGTTTCTGCAATAAACCATTTACAATGGTTGAATATAGAATCAAGTACCACCATTTCGAAAAGCTTTGGAATAGCACTGAGCGACGTAATTCCACGGTAGTTGTCGATGTCTTTTTTGTCTCCTTTTTTTATGAACTGGAAACATGTATGAAAACTTCCAGGAATCAGGGAAGATCCCAGATGTTAGCGATAAACGAAAAATTTGGCAGATGGTGAAATTAAACGAATGGAGCTTTTTTTCACAAAGATTGCAGGAATACCATCGGGTCCGGAAGAGCTCGAAGATTTCATTTTGGCGATAGCCATTTTTACTGAATCTTCGTCAACACTGATAGTATCCAACAACTGATGTGATACTGGAACGTTCATTGCTGCATGGGCGATTTGGTTCGGTGACAACACTTCATTGGAGAAAACGCTGGAAAACTTTTCGGAAAACAGTTGACAAATTTCATCTAGATTAGTTCCAACACTTATCCCATATACCATCGACGAGGGCAAATTCGATTCTTTTCGTTGGTCGTTTACGTACTTCCAAAAAGATTTAGGATCAGACTTCAATTTGTTCTGAACATTCCGAAGGTAACGTGCGTAGCAACGTTTTGCTGTCCTTTTATATAAAGAGTTGATGTGTACGTAGTTTGCGCACAGTGCATACCCGCCATGCTTGGAATATTTTTTTAACGCAGACCTTTAGATGATTTTAATCGTTTCAATTCAGTAGTTTGCCATGGAGCTTGTCTGAAAGCATTACTTAGTCGTTTCGGCACATAATGATCTATAGCATACGTCAAAATATTGGAAAAAGTTTGAACAGCAAGATTTGCATCGTCTTTGCCGAGAACTTCACTCCAATCAATATTCGACCAAAAGTCTATAATTTTATTTTTTATTAAATATTGATTCAAAACCAATTAAAATTTAACAATTTTGGACATTTTCAGCGACCGCAGGGTGGTTCTATTTGAAAAATCGACAAAAATTGTATCTTAGACTAATTCGATGGTCTGTTGATTCTGGAAATATCTTTTTACATTTTTATCGAGTGTAGGGTGGTGCAATAAAAAAATTTGCATATATTTAGACTTTTGCTGATTTCATTTTCCATTTAATTGTGAATCAAGAGCAATGTAAATTTGATAATTTTGGACCTTTTCGACGAGCTATGGGTGGTGGTGGTGCTATTTGGAAAATTTTAAAATTTTTGACTAATGTCGATTCAATGTCCTATTAATTGGTGAATCAATAGCAGTTCCAACAGGATTTCCAATTTACGCAGCGAGCGTAGTGTGGTCCTATTTGAAAAATGTTAGTATTTCAATTTGCAGATCCGATGCTTTATTGATTGATGAATGAATTGAATTCGAATAGAATGATTTTATACATATCTTGTGGGCGTGGAATGGCTTAATATAAAAATTTGGGAATACTTTACCTTTTGCTAATTCAATGTTTAATAGATAGCAATTGGAATATTAGAATTTTAAGCATTTTATTCGGTGGTAAGGCAGCTTTATATAAGAAATTGTGAACTATTTTTCCAAATCGGATGCTGTATTGATTAATATATAAATAGTAGTGGTGGTGAACCATCGGATTTAAACATGCAAATCGTCGAAGTGCCTGTGATTTTGATTGTAATTTTCAACGCGCTATTGCTTTGCTCATCAACTGAAATAGAATTTAGTTTTGATGCTGTGGGTATGCATTTCATCGAACCATAAATAATAAAACTACGTATCGAATAGAGCTCAATTGACCTTCGCCGATGGTCTGCCAACTGAATGGTTTGGTACATATTGCTCCGCCGAACAGCAAGCGAACTTTACCGTAAACCGAATGAACAGCTTTTGCATATTTTTGCTAGGAAAACATTTCTAAACAAATATGTATAAAGCATTGGTGCTCGGTTCCCGTTTTACCGCTGGCATGAAATTGTAAATAGTTAAAAAATTACAATTTCTATATTAAGCCATCCAGCGCTCGCTGAGAATATCCAAAATTAGCAAACGTCGCTCGCTCGCTAGAAACGTCCAAAATCATCCAATTTTACCTGCTACTGATTCGCTCATCTATTGAACATTAAAATACCAAAAATCAAAATTATTTCAAATTTTTATATTAAACCCCCCTACGGTCACTGAAAATGTTCTTATCATCATCATGAAAATCATCTTATTTGAACTGCTATTAATTCAGCAATCAATAGAGCATCGAATTGACATTAGTCAAAAACTTTACCATTATACAGATAGAACCATCCTATGGTCCCTGAAAATCTCAAAAATGAGCCATTTGTAATTGTTATTAATTCACTATTATATGAAATTAATTGTTATTAATTCACTATTAAATTTATCAGCAAAAGTCAAAATACTTACAAGTTTTTATATTGCGTCATCCTACACTCACCAAAAATGCACAAAATTATTCAATTCGAACTGCTATTGATCCAACAATCAACAAACCATCGAATTGGTATTAGTCAAAAATTTTACAATTTTTCAAATAGAAAAACCCTACGGTGGCAGATAATTTCCAAAGATTTTTTACTATTTTATAGATCATCGAATTAGAAAAATAAATCCAAATTTTCAAATTTCGCCACTCTACGCTTTCTGAAAATGTCTAAAATTATCCAAGTTGATGATTCAACAATCAATAGAACATCAAATTTAAATACGCTCGTTGAAAATACCTGAAATTACTTAATTTTCTTTGCTATTGACTCACCAGTTTATTAAACATCGAAATTTGCAAAAGATCCAAAACTTACTATTTTCCATATCGAGCCACCCTACGCACACTGATAATGTCCGAAATAATACCATTTGAATTGCTATTGATCGATTTATCAATCGAACAAAACAATTTTTTTTGTGCTGATCAACAAACCATCGTATCGAACGCAGTTTACTCGGCCCTCGCCGATGGTCCGCCAACCGAACGGTTCGAATCAGATTGCTTCGCCAAACACCGAGCACAGAACACCTTCGCATTAACCGAGGGAATAGTTTTCGAACCTATCGCATGCTTACGCTCGGTGAACATTTTTGAGTAAATTTGCAGAAGCATCGGCGTTCGGTTCGCAATTTACCACCACTGGTTGCTGGTGAGCGTTCTTTGATACGATAAAAGCCATCCTTGCATACAATATCTGTTTTCCAGAGAATCCTTGGATGCCCTCAATCTTATTTAAATTCTTTGATACACATTTCACAATACACCCAGACCTCCGTTTACGTAACCATTTTTTATGTTACCTCTTTTTACGTAACTATTTTTACGAAAAAAATCCCAAATATCGTAAATATTTTTTACGAACCTACTTCGTAAAAAGAGGTTTTTGCATCGAATGAAAATCATTTCCGGCTCATCTATATTCCATGGAAATTACTACAATATCGGTATTTTTGGAACGGGTTTGATGAGTAGATGTCGGGAAACGACGTTCCGAAAATACCCAGATTGTAAAACATCGAAACGTTGTCCGACTTGTGCTTATCGTCCTGTTCCAAAAATACCCATATTTTTAGAGCTCTAGAACGAACGTTGATGTTGATTTGACTAAGTAGTGCAGGGCAATCAATATTGTTCGTCAAAATATCGGCAATCAGCATTGCACGGAACAGATCTCGGCGTACTTGTAGAGTATCGAGTCCGATGAGCATCGCACGGCTTTCATAACTAGGCAGCTGGTGAGGGTTATTCCATGGCAAACGACGAAGAGCGAAACGAACGAATCTGCGCTGTATTGATTTAAGTCTTAAAGCTCCATTATGAAAGTGAGGGTTCCATACTGACGAACAATATTCGAGTGTTGATCGTACAAGCGAGCAGTAGAGAGATTTCAAACAATATATATCTGTGAAATGCTTGGCGGTTCTCATGACAAATCCTAGACAACGAGAAGCCTTTGCCACGATGTACGAAATATGCTGCATGTAATTCAATTGTTCGTCGAGAAGAACGCCAAGATCTTTGACACAATTGACTCTATCAATCACTGATCCTCGATGACAATAATTGAAACGAATATGTGTTTTTTTTTTGTGTGAAGGTGATAATCGAGCATTTGCCGATATTTAGCGTCATTTTATTAATTTCACACCACTCGGAGAAAATTTCAAGCTCACTCTGAAGGAAACAGGCGTCTTCAAGAGTCTTGATAATTTGGAATAACTTTAGGTCGTCCGCGAAAGATAATCGTGAACCTTTCAATGAAAAGTTCACGTCGTTGAAATACAGTAGAAATATCAGTGGTCCGAGATGACTGCCTAGTGGAATACCAGAAAAAGCAAACAACTCCTTGGAAACATTTTCATTGATCTTAACCGCTAGCCGTCGATTGCAAAGATACGATTGAATCCATCGAAGAATGTTGGAACCGAAGCCCAGTCGGTCCAATTTGACAATTGTGATAGCCTGATTACTTTTATCAAAAGCAGCAGAGAGATCCGTGTAGACAACGTCCGTTTGATGACCTTTAGACATAGCATCCGTTATAAACGTCGTGAAAGTTAGTAGGTTCTGATGGTTTGTAACGAATATCGGTGAACCGGAAGTCGCCATCTTGGTAATTGATGCGACTTAGAACATCCTTTTCCTGCAAATACACAGTTCGAAAAAATCTTGTGATTTTTCATATTATAAGATGCACAAAAATGGAGCGTCATATTTCACACAAACTTATAATCAAGAACATGTAAAATTGTGTGATTTGAAAATTATCTGGTTTGTAGCAATAAAATGAAAAAAAAAAACAGAACAGATGATCGATAGCTACAGTGCGGCTTGAACCGAGAAATATTAGATCGAAAAGCACATCGCTAACTAACCAAACCACAAAAGCTCATATCTGCCTCCAGAATAATTGATCCATATAAATCCATACAGCGGTACTGGGTAGCCGAATGCAAATTACACTCGGAATCAGTAAAGTTCTGTACAAAAGGAATATTGCGTCACTTGACAAGTTAAGTAGTTATGAATTGCATCGTTTGTAGAATTATGTTACCTGTAAAATTCATAATTATTTTCTATGTACTGTTAATTTTCACTCCATACCTAACCATTATATTATACCTATCCAATAATACACATACATAAGGAAAACTTTTTTTACGTTGAAAATTCCAAATCACGTAAACTTTTTTTACGTCATAACTTGATTCACCAATCCCCGAATATTACGTAAATGGAGGTTTGGGTTCATTCAATTCTCTGATGCATGTTGGATTGATTTGTATAGGTACATAGATTGAAATTTCTTGAAAGCCTTATTTTTACGCGAATATCACAAAAATAAATAAATCGCGTTATTTCAAATAGAACAGATAAAAACAAGTCACGTAAATTAAGGTTATAGTGTACAAAATCAGCTGTTCTAGTGGCTCTACATGTTATCTAAAGAACTATTAAGATTACTTATTTGCAAATCAAAGGTAAAAAACTCTTCTTAATCCACCTAGTGGTGTGATAATGCCTTTCTCTTCTTTCATAACACCTCATGAAAATATATTTCATACTTTTATTATATAATTTCAGATACTAATTTTGACACCAATTGGTTCAGATTGATTCAAGTAGTTCACAAAAGCATGCTTCAGTGTTTATGTCACACAGTCAGCATCATTTTTCTAAACTAGTGCTTGACATTTGCGTTGCCTATTTGTATGAGAACAGTGATGCTAATCTAAAAAAAGCCTTCTTAGTCCACTTAGTGAAATTTTCATATATCTTGAAAAATCACCATAGGGGGGAGTACATGAAATTTTCGAAATCGAAAAAAAATTTTTGATGCCAAAAGGCTTAGAAATGCATGAAACGTCGAGATTTAGTGTCATCTCGAAAAAAAATTTTTTTTTTAAAATCGACTTTTTGGGACATAGAAAAAATATTAAAAAGTCCCAGGAAGTTGATTTTTTCCATAAAATTTTTTTTTAGATGACACTAAATCTCGACGTTTCATGCAGTTTTAAGCGTTTCGGCATCAAAAAAAATTTCGATTTTGGAAATTTCATGTACTCCCCCCTATGGTGCTTTTCCAAGTT
The DNA here is from genome assembly GCF_030247185.1 of Malaya genurostris. Taxonomy (NCBI): domain Eukaryota; kingdom Metazoa; phylum Arthropoda; class Insecta; order Diptera; family Culicidae; genus Malaya; species Malaya genurostris. The sequence continues at coordinate 284,661,350 of NC_080572.1, forward strand.
CGAAAATTGTCAAACCTTTACCACCGGGCAGCACCCCTTACGCATGTCCGATTTAGCTCAAATTTTGCATGATGGCATTTTTCGAGATGTTTAAACTTTTGAGCACTAGCGCTTTACGAAATTAGAGAGATCCCAAAATATTGGCAGCCATTTGATCTTTGAACTCGATCAATGGCCCGACAGTAGCTTTTAAACCAGCCCAAGTTTGTTAAAATCGGTTCAGCCATCTCTGAGAAAATAGAGCGCGTTCAAATATCTTCGAAAAGTGCACACACATACACACTCACACACAGACATTTTCCGATCTCGTCGAACTGAGTCGAATGGTATATAACACTATGGGTCTTTGAGGCTCCGTTCGAAAGTCGGTTTTTCCAGCAATTCTAATACCTTTCTATAGAGAAAGGCAAAAGTATCAGTTTAGTGCAGAATATTTTCGTTAGCTTCGTGCACTTTTCGCTGTACGAGATTTGTACCAAACGAGCGCAAATAAAGTCAGCATTTGGCTGCATCGAATTAGAGAAAAATATCGTTGAGAATTCCACAATTCAGCCCTTCCGAGTGCCAGAATTAATTTTCGTACAGCATTTTGTTAGTTTCTTTCACTGAAATATTGAAATATATGAGCGATTGTATGACTTGTGTAACTATTATATTGATGTAATGATTTTTTCTTGGCCAAGGATCAAACTTACAAATGACCAAATAGTCTTTTCAGGACTCCAAAGCCACTGAAAAGGTCCTTTTTCAGTACCCCAAAAGTAACGTAAAGAACTTTATTCAGAAAACTATCTTAAACTGCCGCTCTAATTCCTAGAATACAAACCTTAAACGATCAAACGGTATCAAATCAATTAATATCTATACACATCTCAAATGCAGTCCTACGTCAATCTCGCGGTAATTTTATGATCTATTCAAACGATTTATGTTTCATCGATTACGTCACACTCAACGGGCTAAATGAAAGACTACTGCAACACGAGCACCGGGCGATCGTAACGTTGGAAAACTCGCAAATCTTCTCCACCTACAATCAAAATTTTTATGTAGAAATTCTCGTAGGTGGCAAACTGAGCTGATTATTGCTAGGCAGGCTTTTCTGTTCCACCGCTTGTTCCAAAGCACCGAATTCCACGTTCCGACTAGTGGACTACAGAGAAACTTGACTATAATGGTGCACTCAACTTCCCCATCCTCAGAATCGCATTCAAAATGGAGAGTGCAGTTAAATCAAAATGGAATTTATGATTCATTAATGAGAATCCGCTTTTCTGCTGGCCACCGCGCCAAATTTCCTGATAAGCCTGATATTCGAGCCTGAAGTCGTGTTGGCGCGGAATGTCGGCTAAGTGGAATCCGGAAAGCTGTTTTATGTCTTCTATGAAACGTGTTATTCACTCGTCTTTTACGACTACTTACTCAATGAATTGATGCTCGCCGCTGGAAAACAAAAAACCCTTCTTAATCCACCTAGTGGTGTGATAATGCCTTTCTCTTCTTTCATAACAGTCTCATGAAAATATATTTCATACTTTTATAAAATAATTTCGGATATTAATTTTGACCCCAATTGATTCAGATTAATTCAAGTAGTTCACAAAAGCATGCTTTAGTGTTTATATCACACAGTCAGCATCATTCGTCCAAACTAGTGCTTGACATTTGCGTTGCCTATTTGTATGAGAACAGTGATGCTAATCTAAAAAACCTGTTTTAATCCACTGAATGATGGTGTAATGATGCCTTTCTCATGCACATATAATATTGTGGTGTTCTATTCAAAAAAATTCTCTTCGAGTTTTGAAAGAAACCAAGCGATTGTTTATGCATAACATACAGAATAAAACAGTGCTTTGATTGCGTAAGCCATCCTTAAGAAAACGAAATGGGTTCAATATTATATGCACTTTCCGGAATCCGGAACCGGATACCGGGAACCAGGATAGCCAGAATCGGTTTGTTTAGTTGCCTATTGATAATGACTATCGATTTGTGTAGTTTTGAGACCAGTTTAGAAAAATGTTTACGTTTTTTGTTTCGCCGGTTTAAGTGACGGTGTACAATATTGAACACACTTTATCCTATAATTCCGGAACCGGAAGTCGGATCCGGATGAAATTTAGGAATTCCGTATGGGACCACGAGACCTTTCATTTGAATCCTAGTTTGTCAAAATCGGTTCAGCCATCTCCGAGAAAACCTAGTGAGATTATTTGACACATACACACACACACACACACACACACACACACACACACACACACACACACACACACACACACACACACACACACACACACACACACACACACACACACACACACACACACACACACACACACACACACACACACACACACACACACAGACATTGCTCAGCTCGACGAACTGAGTCGAATGGTATATGACGCTTGGCCCTCCGGGCCAATTTTCACTAGTCGGTTTTTCAAGTGATTGCATAACCTTTCTATATGAGAAAGGCAAAAAGGTAAAAAAACAGCCGACGAGTCATCGAGTCGGGTAAAGCTCAATAGTCGGGTTCGTTCTTAGTAACTGACGGCACGGCATGGAAAAAAATATTACGAGATTACGCAATAAAATTAATTGCACTGCAGTCAGCTATTACTCGGTTATAAATGGTTCGACAGCGAAAGTTCAAGGAGTTTTGGTCAATTTTTGAACAACGATGCAGAAAATGGTTTCTGCCTTTGGAATGTGACATTGAATATGTTAAGTTTACCATTGAGTGCAACTGCATCAGATCGGCATTGCTCATATTTAATCCCAAGATTTGTACGATAGCTAGTTCCGTGAAACTTTTTTCATGGCACATCGTAAGCCCAAATGGGAAAGTCTCCCGAATGCATCTGACCGCACTTCGTTGCTGCATGGCAATATATGCAAATACGAGTTTCATTGTGTTTCACCATGAGCAAACTTGGAATCGCTTGAAGATATTAGTCCTTGACCATAAACTTCCCTTCCTTTTGATATGCGTCCTGTGTGTATCTTCTGGTTCAGCTGTTATCCAATTCCGAAGCTCTTCCGAAGGGCTCCCATTCCGATGTTCCGGGAGGCAATATGGCGTGGGATTATGTTTCCCAGGCAAACACACCGAAATCCCCTACTTTAGCCCCGAAGAGACGTGCCAAAACTGCTGCACTAACTACGTTGCACAGGCGAAATATTTCTATATTTCTGAATTATGCTTGTCTGCATGAGTGCAACCAGTCTGGAGTATTTCCGGAATACTGAAGCAAAGATGCCTTCCAGATGATGATGTTTGCATTTGCTCCATCGGTATGATAACCGAAATTCGCATTCGCATCACTGGAGACTGGCTCGTTTTCATTCACTACCAACCCGGGGGGGGATGCCGGATGATTTTTTTCTCCTTATCAAATCGTGTTTTTTTACATAATTTAAATTTCGATCGCTTAAATCTATCTGTTATATACTTACCTATAGAGAAATGTTCGACTTCAATTTTATGTTCATGAATTTTTTTTAGTTTTTCCATTCCATCCGACATGCCTTCGATTCAATCGAATTTACCATAATACACATCACGTGTTTTGGTGCATCGTGCACCCAAAAAAAAATCAGATTGTATATCCTTAAACGACTGCAGCGTCTGCTAGCATGTATCATCATATGAACCTCTCTAGAATTCCAACCAATCTAATCAAGAGTCGGCTCATACATTCACTTTCCCTTCTATTTCGTACATCTCCCCTGGGGGGACCTCTCGAACCCGGAATAGAGCAGGAACCCCCTGTTTAAATGCAATCGGAAGCAATATTAAAAGTTGGAAGCGTCATAATCCCACATTTGTTTCCATTCGAACATTTGTTTCCATTGTTTTTTTTTGGGGGGGGGGGGTTCCCCTCCAAGAGCTTCGTCTAATTTCCATTCCTCGCGGCACCAGACGACGAAGAACTGGATGAAGAAGAGTCTGCCAGAAAATGGAATTAATTTTCCTCGATTTGTTATAATACCAAATCCTCGTTGAAGGCGGTTATGCTAATTGGTTATGATATCGTCGGTTCATATCTCCGTGTAAAACACAAACGATGAGATAGTAATTGTTTGGGGCCAAATCGGGCTACATTTTAATTAAGGTTGAGAGGTTATTCATTTTTCAATATATTCAGAGTAAGGGAAAGTCTTCAACTCAGCAAATTGAAATATTCCTAAAAGATAATTTCTTATTTTGTGATTGGGTCTCAGTAGACCAATGATTCAATTTTATTTATTAATGTTATAATTTGGCTGACGCGAACCAGTAGTAATCATCCGAACATAGAACAACTCTGCCGATTGAATCACCATGAAAATGTGAGCAATGTGTTTCGCAATTGCGGAATTCAACGATTATGTTAAAAATCCCAAAATTGTCCAACCCAAGGAACTACGACGCATTATATCAGCTTTGAAAATTCGGATAAAGATATTGATTAAATGCAATAGAGTTATGAAAGCTTCAATTATGCTACAATCAAGCTGAAAAGAGGATTATGAGACTCTTCCAAGATTTGACAGGGACCTGTGCATTATAAAGGCAGAAATAATGCAAATATCTTCTTTATCGATGCTAACAATTTCAACTGTACACTGAAAGACCAAACTCAGCATTTTAACGAAAAAATTAGTTGATTTTCTGATTTTAGTTAGTTATTTTTTAGTTTTCTTACTTTTGCTAATTTAGATTTTTCAATTCTCATTCCCTTAATAATAATAATAAAATATTTGTTGAAATGGCTATCTTTTTAGTTTTAACTAAAGCACACTCTATTTCCATTCAACTAATTTTTAGTTGAATTAGAAAAATAAAACGTTGTTATCAACCAACATGAATTTTCGAATTCGTTTCTGAAATCTGCAGCTATATGGCGCACTGTCACCCAAAAAACGTTAACACCGAAATGACTACTAGCCACTAGATAACACACTACTACCGAAAAAAAATCAGTCGCGGTTGTCCTTTCTATATTGACAGGTATCAATACGATGTTGTATTGGAGAAAAAAACATACACGAAACAAAAAAAATTTTTCTTCTAAATCGTTGTTTTCTTCATTCGACTTGCAAAATCGACTCTCTCACTGAAAACTTTGAGTACTCGGAAAAAAAATCGAATACAAGTAGTACACCGGACGGCATAGCCCGGAAGATTGGAAGATACAAAAAACATCATGTGTATTTGACATACACAATTAGAGTGCAACAATCGAAACTCACTTCACTGTTCCGCGTAAAAACATTATTACGCACAATCGTTTCAAATGCGCACAAATTCTGAATAAATACACCTTCCACTAAGAGTTTACGTCATTTTTACAAATCGAATCAGAAATTTATACATGGATATATCGTAACACATGCGAAAAACATCTAAACAATTTGCAAGCAGTTTCAACAAGACTGCCCCTATTAGCTTTTTAATGGAATGTTTTGCTTTGACACTTCTGATGAGTTTTTGGCTAATAAACTTGTTAATAAAACCAATTTCATTTTTGTTTTCTTTGTGCTATCCTTCAGTAATGACAGTGATAGATAAATAGAAACATATATAGAAATCTGATTTTAATAACAAAATAGTTGTCAATGAGAATTTCTTGTTGGATTGAAATATTGCTGGTTTTTGTCCAGGATATTCGCCAACTAAACAAATTCACTAAAAATAAGAGTTTTTTTCAGCAAAGTAAATTCTCAATTTTAACTAATTTCATAGTTATTTTGGAAATTTTGTTGTTAAAATCAACTAATTCAAAAACAGTAATACGAATTAGGCACAGAGCTAATTTCGGTCGTTCCGTGCAGCAATGATGGTGATAGATAAATAGAGTCAAACTTTCTGATGATTTTAATCACAAAATTAGTTGTCAATGAGACAACTCAATTATATTACTTTATATTATATCTTGTTATTATTAACAGTTCGGCTGAAAAGTTCGTATCGTTTCTATGAGAGGGCGCCACTAGAATTAAATCCATACCGTTTTCAGTTAGTACCAACCTTCAAAAGATACGTGTATAAATTTGACAGCTGTCTGATTATTAGTTTGTGAGATATTGCATTTTGAGTGTAGCTACATTTGTTATTGTGAAAAAAATGGAAAAAAAAGGAATTTCGTGTGTGAAGTGGGAATTTCGGACTGAAGTGATGGAGCCATGTTTCGTCCATTGTTATATATCGACGAAAAAAATCGGTTTTATTTCGATATAACAGCTCCAAACACTGCTCAGAATCATCAATTCGTTGTTGTTTTTGATCGATTGTGAGCTCACGCGGCACCCATTTTGCACAAAGCTTTCTCATATCCAAATATTCGTGAATAATATGTCCAACACGTTCCTTTGATATCTTTAGGGTGTCAGCTATCTCGATCAACTTCACTTTACGGTCATTGAAAATCATTTTGTGGATTTTTTTCACGTTTTCATCGATAACAGCCTCTTTTGGACGTCCACTGCGTTCATCGTCTTCGGTGCTCATATGACCAGTACGAAATTTTGCAAACCACTTACGAATTGTTGCTTCGCCCGGTGCAGAGTCTGGATAACACTCATCAAGCCATTTTTTGGTATCGGCGGCACTTTTTTTCATCAAAAAGTAGTGTTTCATCAACACACGAAATTCCTTTTCTTCCATTTTTATCACAATAACAAAAGTAGCTACACTCAAAATGCAATATCTCACAAACTAATAATCAGACATCTGTCAAATTTATACACGTATCTTTTGAAGGTTGGTACTAACTGAAAATGGTATGGATTTAATTCTAGTGGCGCCCTCTCATAGAAACGATACGAACTTTTCAGCCGACCTGTTATCATATTATTATTATTATTATTAATATTATTATTATTATTATTATTATTATTATTATTATTATTATTATTATTATTATTATTATTAATATTATTATTATTATTATTATTATTATTATTATTATTATTATTATTATTATGTTTTATATTGTATCCTAGCATATTATTTCATATTATATTGTATTTGATTTCTGTATTTCTGTGGCACTGTACGTAATTTATGCAAACAAAATATTTGTTATGCAGTCAATAGTAAGAATTGTTTTAAATAATTTTGATTCAGTATTTATGTAAATGACCATTTTCTCATAGTATCTTAAAGCATGTTCTAAAATTGACCAGACAACGTAGCGTCCAACATCGACATATTTTGACTATAAACGATAGACTTTAGTAAGTTTTTTTCATTGTATTATTTGTTCAACGCTCTATATTTTTGTCAATGTAACACAATAAATTTTCCAGTTTTCCTTGAAAAAGGCCTACATCAAAGGCCGAAACGTCGGACAGTAAGCAACATTCGTTTGTCAGTTCGTGCTCGCATCGCAAACGACACAGTCGAAAATTTCTTACGGTCGCGACGACAGAAACAAAGACAATACAGTGCAGTGAACAATAGAGTGTACGAAATGGGCAAATACGATTTAACAAAGCCTGAAACTTGGCCTACAAGGCCAAATTCAATTTGTATTGATTTCAAGCGCTGCAAAGTTAGACCTGCAGCAACCGAAATTGAAATCTTGCTTAAGGAACGAATGCATCTAAACGTTAATGATGTAAGTGAGATTCAATTCAACAAGGCGTCGAACTGTGTGTACATTATGTTTAAACGTGAAAAAGATGCAATTGCATTTGCTTCGGGTAATAACGGGGTGCACAGTATTGATCATGACAATGTTAAATATAAAATCCCTGTGTTCATGGTGGACAATGCCATAGAAGTACGCGTGCATGACCTTCCCCCGCAGACCAGCGAGGGGTATGTTCGGGAATGTATGTCGCAGTACGATGAAGTTCTTGCCATCGAAAGGGAAGTATGGCGGAATTTTTTCCCGGGTATCCGGAATGGCGTACGAGTGGTACATATGCAACTACGTAAAGCTATTCCATCTTACAGCTTTTGTGATCAAGACGGGATACATTTGTGTAAAACGTTGATTACGTATGAAAATCAATTGGTTACATGTCAGTTTTGTGAACAACCTGCACACTACGGCAAACCATGCACTGAAACTACGAAAACAAACAAAACAAACAAAAACAAGGACAACCACCCGACAACGGAAACTAGTGAATGCAGTGCTCCTGTTTCAAAAGCACCTTCACCATCTAACCAACTATCAACGGCAATCAATGTACAAAGCGCATCTACAGCAACTGCAAATGAACCCAAGACTGCGATCAACAATGAAAACAAGGAAACGGAAACCACTCACAATTCCAACGATGTAGCAATGGATGATATGAGCAACGGACAAAATGACGGACAATCTTCGCTAGAAGGAAATGGAAGCTCCTCTCCCCCTAGAAGAAGGGTGACAACGAGATCCAACAATAAAAAAATAATTTTATGTAACAACAACATGGGTAAATCGGCCACGTAAAGCTATACGCAAATTGGCCTGAATAAAAATTGTTATAAATAAAAAAAAAACATTCGTTTGTGTTATAAGACTGGGACAGCCGTTTTACAGTTTTCCATTTGATATTATGTTATATCACAGAGAACAGATATCCAACAGACATTCATGCGTGCAAAGTCGTGTGCAACGGTGATTTTTAACGGATTTTCACTTGTATGCTTTACACAGCTTTTTGAAAAAGTTTGTACTAGCTTGGATGTCTATTCTCTGTAGTTATATTATATCATATCATGTAATATTGAATTTTATTATACACTAAGGTCTCTTTTTACACGGTTTTTATTCGCGCGGTTTTTTTATACACGACTTTTTTTACACGGATTCCGGAATTAACACGGTTTTTATTTACACGGTTTTCGCAATTAACACGGTTTCTGATGAGAGTTTAAAAAGTACTGTCATTTGTTTTTTTGAGAAAAATTTTCAAAAAGGGAACAGGTTGTCTGTAAGAAAACGATTATGAGAGTTAATTTGAAGTTTGAAAGTGAATCATTCATTCAACAATTCACGGGAGTATTGACTGTCGTTCCATAAAATGATTAATCAGTCTTCAGATCTTGAACCCCTGTCGTAAATTACACGACAACGTCTCTTCCGCTCAGTTGTGGCGTATGATGTTAGCATCGTCATTGATATCATCGAGAATTTCGTAGCGTTGAATAACTAGTCAAATTTACTTAAGCTCTTCATCATATCGAGCAGCATAGTATTTCATACCCATTTGAATGATATAGCTCTAGTAGTATTATGATTTACACCGATGAAATGAGTTGCTTCAGCATGACACATAGTTAACGCTCGTATCCGTACTGTATTTTACAGTATAGTATTGTATTTTCAACTCAAATACTGTGTACTATTTTACACCCTCAAATCTACTGTATTTAAATTTGTACTGTATTTTTCACACTAAAATTTAATACAGAATTTTAAATCTTCAACGCATCGAATTTCGATCTGTGGCAGTACAAGAACAATAACAACACGTAGCGAATGTGAATGAGAACACAACAACAAAACACACAAATTTTATTATTATTGATTCTTGTTCAGAGCACGTCACAACAATCAAGCGAAACATTGATGATTAAAAAAAGAAAAATTTCTCAACCAAAAAGAAAATATACTCTAAATCAAAATCATTATCAAAAACATCCGCTTCTCAAAAAATGTTATTATTACTTTCGCACATTTTTCAGTTTTTGACAAATTTTAAAATGTTAAAATACCCTAAAAAGGAAATAAAAAAAAATTGAGTTTATAAACTTGCTTTGAACGATTAAGAAAGTTGCAGGAATTTCGAACACTGAATTGCACACTAGAGCCAGCCATGCGTGAAATTTCAATTACTGTTTACACCATTTGATCTGTTTTGACCACCGGAACATTCTCTCCGAAAACACCGACACCACCGAAAATTAAATATTCACGATATTTCATGTTCAAACTGTTTTCACTATTGTGAACATATTAATTATTTCATGCTCTTTTCAAAGCGCCTCTGGCGGAGCAGTTCTCAACTAATTGTCTGTAAAACTACACTAAATTGTTGGCCTAAGTATCTACAACAAGTTTGCCGAAGATTGTGTGGCTCTATCTGTCGACCGAAGCGAGAAAACCGTTCACAGCCCCAACCAGTCGAAATCCCATATGTTCTGGGTCCCGTTTATCGCGGTTATCCGGCAATAACGAATCCGGCAACAACGAATACCGGCAAAACCGAATCCGCTTTGTACGAGACCCCACTGTATATTGCCTTGTAATTCCGGAACCGGAAGTCGGAAAAAAATAAAATTTAATAGGAAACTATGGGACCATAAGACCTTTCATATGAATCTGATTTTTTGAAAGGCAAAAAGTGGATCTTTCAGCGCCCATTCATGATAAAATTTTAGACCAAACTGAACAAGTTTGACAATGACACAAGACACGATTCACGCGTGATCTGTCAGAAATATTGTTGCCAAACAGATACCAGCAAAAAAAACACCCTTTAGTATTTGCACATTTCACACATATATGATATGTTGCCAATGCACAGTACGATAACGATTGGAAACTGATAAGCAATATGAAGTCGAAAAGTTTAGACACCTTCGAAATAACGTAGTCAATGTTTTTTTATGAAATCAAGTTTGTCATCAAGAATAACTCCTCAGTCCTTCGTGAATGGCTCACGGTCAGAACATTTTGCAAGAGGCGTTCAGTATCACCCTGTCCATTCCACAAATGTATTCAATTGCGTTTGTTTTTGTTTTATCAGATGTTTTCAGGTTGTAGTAAAAGTCCGAAAGCAATAATTTGAAAGTGGAATGTAAAAAGTTTAGATCATTGAGATAGAGTAAACATATAAACGTTTCCCAATGACTTCCTCGGGGCACTCTAAAGCTAACTGCAAACGGTGTTTCTATGCACCCAAGTAACAATTTTTGTTACGCTAGCTTACTTCTGACTAGTTTGCAACTAGACATTTAAGTTATTGATACTAATATTTAACACAAAAAGCGCAGTTTCTACTAGTTGTTAAGTCGGCTAAAAATAAGTTGTCGTTACGTTGTAATGCCATACTGAAATAACTTATCATTCCATAACTTGAAAATAACAACAAGTAAACTAGTTGAAACTTAGTCACCATCGACATTATAAACAATGAATGGATCCAGAGAACTTTTCTATCAGCAATAAAAAGGCAGTAGATTACTTGAAATCGCAAACTTGATACAAGGTACAAGTTTCACAACAATTTTAAAACTGTCGAGCGGGATTTAATTTTAATTAACTTTTTTTTATGCGCCTTTAATCTAAATTTGTTTATGAAGGTATGAACAATGAACAACGAAAAAACTCTTTGTTCAAAATGCTCAAAATTAATCCAAGTAGAGTGATTTCTCATTATTTTAAATTCATATATCATGATAATTGTAATACAACAATCGATGTTCAATCCATATATTGTTTTCTTCGAGTTTATGATAGTGCATAGAACGAAAATGACTATTCTGCCTTTCATTATTTTCCCCAAAAAGTAGTTTTGAAAAAAGTAATATCATGGTTTTATTTATGTTTTATACACTTCCTGTGACTCCATAGTGTGATCGCCATGTTCAAGCCAACAAAAGTTTTTTTGGTTGTATTTCCGTTATCATTACGTTGGGAAAACCTATCGATAGCTATCTGAATCTTACGTGTTTATAATGGTTTCGCAACCTTTTTTCAACTAGTAGCTAAAACCATAGCTGTGATAAAAGATATGTTAGAATCAAGTAACGATAACTTACAAATGATAGTTAGTTCATTGTTTGTGTTATAAAAACCTGTTTTAATCCACCTAGTGGTGTAATGATGCCTTTCTCATATCAATCAAACTATCATATATAATACTGTGGTATTCTTCAAAATTATTTTTCTTCGATTCTTAAAAGAATAATCGAAATAGATTTGTTTGACCGTCTACTGATAAAAACTATCAATTGGAAAAGATTTGAGGTCGATTTAGAAAACTTTTTACGGTTTCTCGCTCTTTTCAGTGATGGTATAAAATTTTTAACACACTTTACCCTATATTTCCGGATCCGGAAGTCGGATCCGGATGAAATTCAGGAATTACGTATGGGACCACAGGACCTTTCATTTGAACCTAAGTTTGTGGAAATCGGTCGCGCCATCTATGAGAAAAGTTAAAACACATATTTTCTTGATTTTGCACATTTTACCCCATAACTCTCGAACCGGAAGTCGGATCTAAATGATATTCAGGAATTTTGTATGGGACCTCAAGACGTTTCATTTGAATCTAAGTTTGTGAAAATCGGATCAGCCATCTCTGAGAAAAGTTAGTGCACTTATTTTCACAATTTTTTGCACATTTTACCCCATAATTCCGGAACCAGAAGTCGGATCCAAATAATATTCAGGAATTTTGTATGGGACCACAAGACCCTTCTTTTGAATCTAAGTTTGTGAAAATCGGTTCAGCCATCTCCGAGAAAAGTTAGTGCAAAAAAACGTTACATACACACATACGCACATACACACACACACATACACACACAGACATTTTGCGTACTCGACGAACTGAGTCGAATTGTATATGACACTCGGCCCTCCGGGCCTCGGTTCAAAAGTCGGTTTTCACAGTGATTGCATAACCTTTCTATATGAGAAAGGCAAAAATACTACCGTCACCTTGTTTTAGCCAGTATAACATAAAAAACTTGTTCGTACTCTTGTTGCGACCTAGTTGGGCTAAGTGGTATCAGAACTAGTTACGGGTTGCTACTAATGGAGTCAAATAATCTTATTTTTAACTAGTAGCTAGAAGCATAGTTGTTATTAAAGATATGTTTGGATTAGGTAACGATAGCTTAAAAATTATAATTAATTCAATATGACAGAAATATGTGGTGATTTGGAACCTAAATCACTATTTCGTAACTAGTTATGTTATGAAGAAGTATTGTTGTCACCTTGTTTTAACCAATATAACTTAAAAAACATATTCGTGCTCTTGTTGCAACATAGTTTGAACTAGTCGTATCAGAACTAGTTGCCCATTGCTACTTGGGCAGTTTCCTATTTTCGCCGACTTATCACAAGCAGTAATGGTATGATGTTGCATTGACAATTGACTTTGAAAACAGAATATGTTTTGAGACTCAGATTTGATACAGCAATATTTTTGTGTAAGTGACTTTTCCCACTAATTCCAGCAGCAGGAGTTTTGAGCGCTGTATGATAAAGCGATACTTGGGAGCAACGAGAAACACGATGTTTAATACTGTTGCATGCAATTGTTTCTAAGTACCTAAAAGACATCCTTTTTCAAGACAATTTTGCCTCGGATTGATTTTAGCATGTTCGTTTTTGGCAACATAATCGTTCGAATATAACATATGTAAACCAGATGATGGCAGCATTTTCGAGTTGAAAGCAACTCCACAATTATATTGGTTTAAACAACTTTCAGCAACAAATTATGGAAGAACAGAACACCCATGTACCATTCGAATCAGTTCGTCGAGATCAGCAAATCCTTATGTAACAATTAATCTAACTCAATTTTTTCGGAGACGGCTCAGCCGTTTTCTACAAACTCAGATTCATATGAACAGTCGTTTACTTCCAAACGTGTCATTTCGATCCTGAATTTCATTTGGATTCGATCTCTGGTTCCGGAACCACAGGATGATATGTGAAACGAAATATAAATAATGTAACCCAATTTTCTCGTAGATGGCTGAACCGATCTAAGATTCGAATGAAAGATCTTAAGGTCCTATGAAACATCTAGCTTTTTACTAAGATCCGGCCGAATCGAATTTTGTAAACAAGACTTATGGTACTATACATAATTGATGAATTTTATGCGATTCCGGTAGGTGTATACTTTTTTTTGTAAATGGTGATGAGTTTTCAAAATTCAAACAGATATAAAGGATGACAATACCAAAACTCTTCACAGTTGGACTCAAAACTATTGCAATATACGCATCATATTAATTTATAGCCTTACGAACCGTTTTTAGTTATGCTGGTTCCTGCATACTGGCTCTGGAAGTACCGTAACAAAAACCCTTCTTAATCCACCTAGTGGTGTGATAATGCCTTTCTCTTCTTTCATAACAGTCTCATGAAAATATATTTCATACTTTTATAAAATAATTTCGGATATTAATTTTGACCCCAATTGATTCAGATTGATTCAAGTAGTTCACAAAAGCATGCTTCAGTGTTTATATCACACAGTCAGCATCATTTGTCCAAACTAGTGCTTGACATTTGCGTTGCCTATTTGTATGAGAAGAGTGATGCTAATCTAAAAAAACCCTTCTTAGTGGAATTTTCATATATCTTAAAAAAATACCTAACGGGGGGAGGGTTGGAAGGGTATGAGGTATATGAAATTTTCGAAATCGAAAAAAAATGTCTTAGAATTGCATGAAACGTCCAGATTTAGTGTTATCTCGAAATTTTTTTTTGAAGATATCAACTTACTGGGACTTAGTAAGAATTTAAAAAAAATTCTAAGTACCCGGAAAGTCGATTTTTTCAAAACAATTTTTTTTTAGATAACACTAAATCTCGACGTATCGTACGATTTTTAAATTTTTGGCATCAAAAAAATTTTCGATTTCGAAAATTTTATGTACTTCTCCCTATGGTGCTTTTTCAAGATCGAAAATTTTCAAACTTTCACCGCTGGGCAGCACCCATTAACCATGTCCGATTTAGCTCAAATTTTGCATGAGGACTTTTTTCGAGATGGTAAAACTTCTGAACAATAGCGCTTTACGAAATTAGAGGTGATCCCAAAATATTGGCACACACACACAAACACACACACACAAACACACACACACACACACGCAGAGACATTTTCTGATCTCGTCGACCTGAGTCGAATGGTATATAACACTATGGGTCTCCGGGGCTCCGTTCAAAAATCGGTTTTTCCAACAATTCTAATACCTTTCTATAGAGAAAGGCAAAAACTCTAACGTGGAACAGAGGAAAGCAGAGGAATATCATCATTATTGAACCTGAAAAGTCGCTATGGTAATTGAAAATTTAAAAACCTATTTTAATCCACCTAGTGGTGTAATGATGCCTTTCTCATATTACTTATTACATCATAAATATAACCGTGAAATTCGCCAAAATATCTGTTTATTGAATTTATTTATTTATTTTTATTTATTTCGTCAAGCAAATGTAGACTACATATAAATTGTTTACAATGTTCACTTACATACTACGCATTATTTCTACGACAAAGCTGAGATTTGATTTGATTTTTTGACATAGTAAGGTCAAGATGTTCGCAGTATTGATTGTAATGGCGCATTATTCGATTGACTGGACTGTATTTTGCATAATTTGTTCTAGTGTTTCTTTCTAAAAATAATTTCCTGGTTCGTAATTGACGGCTAGGTGTATAAAAATTTAGTTGCGATAATAAAGAAGGTGATTGAATGCGTTGAGAAATAATGTCGCTGATAAAATAAAGCATTGCAAGGTCGCGGCGTTCTTTAAGTGTTTGTATATTGATGAGCATGCAGCGTGCTTCATATGATGGTAGAGGAAATGCTGTCCAGTTTAATTTACGAAGTGCATATAAAAGAAATTGTTTTTGAATAGATTCGATGCGTTCTTCGTGAATAATATTATATGGATTCCATACTAGGCTGCAATATTCCAAAATAGGTCTGACATATGTAGTGTATAATAATTTTATTGTGTATGGGTCCTGAAAGTTATGACTGAAGCGTTTAATAAAGCCCAGCATGCTATTTGCTTTATTGATTATGGTATTGTAGTGTTCCACAAAAGTGAGCTTGGAGTCTAAGATTATGCCTAAATCTCTTACAATTTTACATTTTTCTACAAGTTGATTTCCTAGATGTATGTTTGTGGGTATAGTTTCATTTTTCCTACTGAAAGTTATTGAGCTACATTTTTTTACATTAAGTTGGAGTAAACTTTTGCAGCACCAAATGTAGAATAGATTGATTTCGTTCTGGAATATTACAGCGTCGTTGATATTTTTTATTTCCATGAAGAGTTTCATGTCGTCTGCATATATAAGCACTTTCAGATTTTTGAGTATGAAGGAAATGTCGTTTATATGTAAAATGAAAAGGAGAGGCCCTAATAGGAATAGGATAATTTGTTCGGATCTAATCTCACAAACTCTATAAATCCTGTTTAACCGAAACCGAAAGTAGTATCCACAACAAATTAAGGAATTCCGTATGAAACTGTGAGACTTTTCTTTAGAACCTATAAGTTTGTGAACATCGATTTGGCCATCTCCAAGAAAAGTGAACGAGATCATTTTTGTAGTTTTTGATCACTATTTCCAATTCTTCGGAAACCGGATTCAGATAAACGGAATAGCTGAAGTTGGTTCGTTTACTGCCAACAAATATAACCTACAAATTGGAACAGTTTTGAACGTAGTTAAACCTATACTTACTATCTCATGCTCTATTTCGATTAAACGAAATCTAACAAACGAAACGAACCTGCATTTCTGTTACTTCTGCATATGTAAGTCAAACTAAACAGCATGAAACATGTAATAGGATTATTTTTATTATTATTATTATTATTATTATTATTATTATTATTATTATTATTATTATTATTATTATTATTATTATTATTATTATTATTATTATTATTATTATTATTATTATTATTATTATTATTATTATTATTATTATTATTATTATTATTATTATTATTATTATTATTATTATTATTATTGACATCACGTGTACGAAATAGAACTAAGCACGCCTTGTTCGTTTAATGTTTTCTTCTTCTTTCGGTGTTGGAAAATTTTGGCACTCATCGCCCTGCAACTGCGGAACCGGAAGTCGGATCCGGATGAAATTTCACAGTAGCTTTAAAGACAGTATGAACTTTAATTCAAATCAAGATTTGTGAAAATCGGTTCAAGCATCGCAGAGAAATCGAAGTGAATTTAGTTTTAGGAGTTTTTCTTCTCCACTTTCGGTGCTCTCGGAACAGGAAAAGAGGGGACCAGTAGTGCCGAATTAAGTTTTCTTGCCCACAAACTAACAAGCTCTGCAAACAAGAAGAATTTATCGGACAGTTTTATGGGATTTATACCTGTTTTTAACCATCGTTCGTTGAGAAATACTAATAAAATTGACAATTTTCCATTTATCACGCTTTAGTTCCGAAACCGGAAGTCGGATCCTGATAAAATGTTCCACAATTTTTTAGGATATTATAAGACCTTTTATTTGAATCTTAGTTTTCAAAAATCGGTTGAATTGTTCCCAAGATAATTGAGTGTAAACTTTTTCTCAAATTTTCACATTTTACCATATAACTCCGGAACCGAAAGTCACATTCAAATGAAATTCAATAGCAAGCTATGGGACCATAATACCTTTTATTTGAATCTTAGTTTGTGAAAATCGGTTCAGCCATCTCTGAAAAAAGTGAGTGCATATTTTTTTCACTTTTTTGGTACATATCATCCTATATCTCCGGAACCGGAAGTTGGATCGGAATGAGACAGGCTATGGGACTATGAGACCTTTCATTTGAATCTTTGTTTGTGAAAATCGGTTCAGCCATCTCTGAGAAAAGTGAGTGCATTTATTTGTTACACACACACACACACACACACACACACACACACACACACACACACAGACATTTGCTCAGTTCGTCGAGCTGAGTCGAATGGTATATGACATTCGGCCCTCCGGGCCTCGGTTAAAAAGTCAATTTTCACAGTGATTGCATAGCCTTTCTATATGAGAAAGGCAAAAAGAATCTGCGATTTCAAAACCTCACGATTGAAAGTAAGATTTGTGTCTAAATGTGTTGTTATACAATATCACATAATTCATCTCGGAATATTTTAAGAAGGATTGTAAATCGATTGATAGATTTCAATAGATGCTACAAACACCAATAGCTAGTTCATAGATTTACTGCATTTACAAATTGTTCTATTTGAAACTGAGAGATATCGAAAGGCGTTATCCGAAATCAGAAATGTTGCATCAACATGGCATCGAACCCAACAAAATCATTGAAAGCGGGTATTGAAGAAGAAGCGACCGGCTTAACACTCAGCTGCATGATACGGATTCGGTCAAACACTATTTGAATTCTACTTCAGCATCCTTTTAGTCCAGACTTGGCTCCATCCGACTAACACTTGTTTGGATCAATGCATGATACCGAAATATACTTCGCTTCTGTCGTGGAATTCGAATACTGGCTTAAAAGAAGAGATAATTTCTAGGTTCGGAATTCAAACTTCAATAAGAATTAATTTTGGGAAAAAATACTGACAACTCACAAAACTTCGAGCCAATAGTTTACTCTTCTTCCTTGTTTAATCAGTAAAATCGATTGTAATAAATTCTCGAGCTAACAAACCAAGCCGTCAATACAGAGAAGAGTCAATTCGTGCGTGTGCATTTTGTCAGCCTAAAATGAGTAATCGAAATATACAACTACTACCAGCTGGTAAAACCAAAAATATCAAATTCTACACAAGCCCAAATCTTGATAATTGAACACTTTGTTCGATTAGTCTGTATTCTCTTTCATACAGACTCATTTGATAGGGATTGATTTAAAAATCCAACAGAACGATGCTGACTAAATATCTTTTCAATAATTCGTTTGTCGTAAAATTAAAATTCATCTTTCCATTTATCCAGCGAGCTCACCGAGTCACTGAACTGTTAACACCGAGCAAACAGCAATCGGAATCGTGAAGGATTGTGACCGAGTGCTTCGAAATATACTCAAGTCATACATTTTCATCAAACCTGCACCGGTCCTTGTTTCTGGTTTTCAGCACGCACGATTGAATATGTGCATTTCTGGCGCTAGTATTCCGACCGAAATGGGTCCTGCCCTGCTCGTAAACGTGCGCATAAAATGTGTAATGAGAAATCCGAGAATGAAACATTCATTTCACAACAACAACAAACTGGAGCAATGTACAATTCGGCTCGCAGTGCCAAGTGACGATGGTATGCAAATAATTGAAGGAATGTGTAAATTAACATTAAGTTCTCTGTCCGCATTCGAATACCTGTTTGGGAAAGCACGCAACCAGTCATCGTTCGTTTGCAGGATGCAATCTTGCATCGAATCAGTATTTTAATTTTCATCAAACACGGAAACCCCCTCGGAACGGGAACCGACTTGGTAAAGAATCAGCAATCCGTTAAAAATTTGCCCGTTCGACACGATCACCAAACTGAACTGAATTTATGCTTTTTTCTTTTGTTTTGTTTTGTTTTGGCGTTATATTTCGTACTTGATGGGAAGCTGAAGGAGGAAATGACGAGGTAATTGAAAGTTACAGCACATTTCAGCATTCTGTTTGTGATAGGAAGCTTTCTCAGAAAAGGAAGAAATTTGATCGCTACATGAAATTTCAATGGATAACAAAAACTTTAATGTGGAGTTGAACCGTTCCAAAATTTACCGTGGAAACTTTTTTTTATTCGACTCAGATCCTAAAAGATGACCACAGACGATTTATCATATCCCATTGTGTTTACTTAGACATCAATGAAATATTCGCTATTAGATCTTTTTTGCAACTCGTTTTATCGGTGAAGATGCATCGGCATTCCCATACAGCGGAGATTTGGAAGCCGTGGGTTCACGGTTCGCTTCTTCATCTTTGCTCGTCTCTTTATGGACTCATTTTATAAGATTAAGCGGGTTTGTTTCGCTTCACGAAAATTTCCATAGACGTTTTTTAATCTTTTCAATCGATGATTTAGTAGATGAAAACTATTCCCCTATAACGTGCGAAAAGTGCACAAAGCTAATCAAATGACTCTGGATTTGCACTAAACTGATTATTTTTACCATCGATTTGGGAGGAAAATTAGCAGTTCTTTAGAAAGCGACGATTTTGTACAATGTTCCCTCTGAAATGCAAAAAGTCTTCAAGTTGCTATAAATATCTGTGTCAGTCAAAAAATCTCGTTTTTGCAAAATTCTAAGCGTTTTGCTCAAATTCCTGCTAACAAACGCAAACGTTACTGAACATTATTTACGTACCTAATTCTCGGTGTAGCTTTTACCGACGTTTTTAATAGACATTTTAAACTTTTCCACTGGAGCTGTCATTATGGAGTGTTCGAATAAAATTTGTAATTGTGCCCGAGAGAAGCTTATTGTATTACATTACTTTATTTTTATTGTCATGTTCTTCCTGTAACACATGTCTAAGACCTTCTAAACATTCATATAGCACAAGACTTGTGATGATGCCATATATTCTGAGATCATTTACATCCCTACTTAAAATGACGTCAATGACTGCATAGAGTAACACAATCGATTCGTGAAGAACGGAAAACATCTTCTAAATATATAGGTCATATCATGAAAAAAATTTAACACATATAACGCTTTTTAACAAACAGCACTTACAAGAGAGTAACTAACGGATGTAACGCCACGTAAAGCTTGTACGTTTTAAAAATGTAACACATGTAACGATTTATAACACCTAAAACTTACCAAGAAAGTTACGCATGTAACGATTCGTAAGGCCTAGAAGTAACAGAATAATAACACCTATTATTTATTTATGGTAACGTTTTGTAACGCCTGTAATTTACAAGAAGTAACGCTTCGTAACGCCTGTAATTTACAAAAGGTAACATTTCGTATCACCTAAAACTTACTAAAAATTAACGCATCGTAACGCTCTTAACTTACAAACGAGTAACGCTTGTAACGTCAATAACTCATAAAACGTAACGCATGTAACGCTTCGTAATACCTATAGCTCACAACAGAGTAACGCGTGTAAGGCTCCGTAATGCCCAAAACTTATAAAAAGTAACGCTTGTTACTCACAAAAAAGTAACGAATGTAACGCTTCATAATATCAACAACATCAATAACATAATACCATAATTCGTAAGCGACGTATATAACACTTTTGAACACCTAGAGTAACGCATCGTAACTCGTTTACCGCAAGAATCTAACCCTTATAACGGTTCATTCATGATTTCCACAAAATAACTCATACTATTTGTAACCCTCAATTTAAGAAAACTCTAGTATGCAACACTTTCTAGCTTCTTTAATTTAACGTAATGCTCTCCATCTCACGATAATATCTACTACTATTTTAGGTACTTTATGTATTATTTTTATTGTCATTTCTTTATGCTTTATGATTGTGACTCTGTTCTTTAAAAATCTCTATCTCACGGCTATCTATAGGATCAACAGCCTCAGGGCCTCTGAACCTCCCCCCCCCCCCCCCCCCCTTCTGGGTACGTGACTGGCCGTTACAAATATTATAACCTCCCTTTTTAAAGGGACTTGCTACTTTTACCCCCCTTGTAATTATATCTAAGGTATGCAAAATGTTTCTATGGTCTTCTAAACGTATAGATTCTGTTCAAATTATATGAATTTTTTCATGACCTTTCATGCTAATGACACTTGCTACGATCCCTTCCCTATAAAAATACGCTTATGACCATCTCTAAAAAGCAAGAAGTATCTGTGCCAAGTTTGATAACAATCCGTTCAGCAGCTTCGGAGTTGCACCGTTTTAAACATTATACCCCTCTTTTTAAAGGCACTTTCTACATCCACCCCCCATAAAGTCATATCAAAGGTCTGCAAAATGTATTGATTCTCGAAAGGTTATATGAATTTTCCCATGACCCCCCCTTGTTAATGACACTTTCTTCGCTCCCTCTTCTATAAAAATATTCCTATCACAATCTCTGAAGCGCAAAAAGTACCTGTGCTAGGTTTGGTGACAATCCGCTTAGTATTTCCGGAGTTATGCCGTTACAAACATACAAACTCTCATCCTTTAGATAGCTGGCTATTGGTATAACTCATGGAAGAGGAAGGAGTCTAATATAAATTAAATTGGAAGCCAATGGTCTTAATAAAATGATAAAGAAGTTTCATGTAAGGAAGGTCACGACAAGCAAAAATGTCGCGAACTGGGACATTTGATAGTATACAAGTGCTAGCTTTATTTGCGCTCGTTTGTAGGGAATTTCGCACTGCAAAAAGTGCACAAACCTAATCAAATTATTCTTTTCACTTTCGATTCTAAAAATATAATCTCAATAATTCTTTAGATAACATTTAGAGCCATTAGAACGACTGATGTTGCTTAATGTTATTTCGTTTCCTTTTTCTCCAATGCATACGACCAGCTGTTGGATGACACAATCGCTCTTGTTCGAAGTGGAACTCACATAGAGAACGTTAAACAGCAGATATCCTCACAGAATAACTAGTTGTTTTTCTGCATTTAGTCTTGCGGAATGGAACCTCATATTCGTCATTGACTGAAGCACCCGTTGAATCATGCCGGGTGTAGTTCCATTGTTTTGACGTAGATGGAGGCCAACGCACTTGATGTGTCACCGTTTATGGATTATAATAGACAAAGGCTATCAAATTTCCAACAGCGTCTATTTATAGATTAGGTTGTTTTTTTATGGTTTGTATTTGGGCTTATTGTTTTCAATATTCAAACAATGTTTACTTAATAAACGTGGTATTGACAACAATCATACACTTTCTTCCATTTGTTTCAAGAAAAAAAAATTCTCAAGCTGGGAAAAATGTTTTAAGAAATCAAATCTGGAGTAATTTCGTTACACTTTCGTGTTGTGAACTTTTGAAAATGCACCCAGGTGAGTATGGTAAAGGAAGACGTAGTAAAACGTTGAAATTTTTTTCGTGATTATCAAATATTTGCGTTCATTTGATGAATATGGAACTTTTTCAAATATACTGAGGTCTTTTTTTACGCGGGGAATACGTACCGCGTAAAAAAGTCACGAAAAAATATGGGTAACTTCGAAAATCTGCATGAAAAAAAACCCACAACACTGAAAAATTTTTTATTTTGATGCCAAATGTCTTAGAAATCCAGATCTGGTATAATCTCAAAAAAAAATTCTGTCGTATTACTTTATATAGTCGAAGCAAACACACAAAAAAAATATGAATTCTACAGGTGACGCAGTTCTAGAAACGATACAATTCAAAACAACTTAACTTGTCAAATGGCACAATATTCCAATCGTGCAGAATTTTACAGGCTTCGAGGGTAATTTGTATTCGGCTACCAAGTGCCGCTGTTTGGATTTATACACAGAAAGAAATTACAGGTTTTTCGGTTCAAGTCGCGTTGTTGATGTCGATCTTTTGATTTTTAATCTTTTCGTTTTAAAGCCATGTAATTTTCAAATCACACAATTTTACATGTTCTTGAATATAAATTTGTGTGAAATATGACGCTCCATTTATATGCATCTGATAAGATGTAAAATCACAAGAATTTTTCGAACTGTGTATATATCAATTATTACCCTAACCAGATATATGCTTCTGTAGCTCAGTCGAATAACTGACGTGGTTTGTGATCTGATGTTTCTCGGTTCAAGTCGCGCTGTTGCTTTCGATGTTATGTTTTTTTTTAATTTTATATCTCAATTCGTGATTCAATGAAAGTCTAGAAATCGACAAAGTATTGAGATGACTATTTGTACAAAAACCATAAGTTCGCTGTTACGAGTATGCGAAACTCATTTCAAATATCATCGCTTCATTGAATCGAGTACTTTCAGGCAAATTGTAATTTGTTGTAAATGTATTCACCTTCAGCATCAATAATGGCTTGATACCTTTGGAGATTTTGCACGTATCCAAATTGTATCAACCCGCTAGAAACGTTTTTGGGCATATTATTCTCTAAACATTGGTTTTTGCAGAGTAAAAAAAAATTCAAATTTCAACACTTCTACCGCTTTTACGGTTATCATCGACAGAAAGGGTTTGTATTGTGTAATGGGGAAAAGGAACTTATATACTAAAGTACGAAACAATACAGAGAGCGAAGCGATTCAATTGAAGATTGCATCTAATAAATCTATATTTGTGAGTCTGTGTAACTCATTTGTTCTAAACCAGGGAGGACGCTTCGAAATCATTTTTAGAATTTTATTCTGAATCCTTTGAAGCGTTTTCTTCCTGGTGGAACAACAACTTGACCAAATTGGCACTGTTTAAAGCATGGCTGGTCTGAAAATTTGTTTATAAATAATCAATTTGTTTTTTAGACGGAACTTGGATTTCTGTTTATAAGAGGATATAAACATTTAATATATTTATTACACTTTGCCTGGATTCCTTCAATGTGATACTTTTCACACTTATTCCTGTACCAACAGCTTTCCGGCTGAACTTTGTATCACAAAAAAATTAAAAAAAACTCACTTTAACAATTGTTTATTCATTTTATCATTCAACTTCATCGATCGCGAACAATCATGATCACACTCTTCTGAAACCGACTTTCACATAGGTCGTTTGATTATTCTGATTTTGTGAGTCCTCGAAATAATTTCCATCCAAAGATAATTTTTTGTGGTACGAAGCTCAGCCGGAAAGCTGTGGGTACAGGAATGAGGGGATCAAGTGCAGAATGCACAGGAACAAGTGTGAAAAGTACAGGAACAGGTACAGAAAGTGCAAATTGTACAAAAGTACAGGAAGAAGTACAGACATGAGCGAAAACAAATACTGAAAATACTTGAACAAGTGCAGAGAAAACCTCAACATGTAGAGAAAGCACAGGAACAAATACAAAGTACTGAAACAGGTAGAAAGTACAGAAAATGGTACATGAATTTCAGAAACAAAAGCAAAAATTACAGGAACAGGTTAAGAAAGTACAGCAATAACTACATAAAGTACAGAAAAAAGTTCAAAGTTAAAAGGGGGATAGCGAGGAAACAATTCCAATGATACCCACGTTTGTCCCGGGTGGCGGTGGCGCTGGTTTCACAAGCCAGTTGTCGTATGTTCGAGCCCCGACCTGGAAGGATTCTTAGTGTCAGTAGGATCCATAGTACTAGCCATGCAATGATTCTGTACACTAAGAATCGGCTGCGAAGTCTGTTGAAACAGAAAGGCCAAATTCCAAAAAAGGAATGTAATGCCAGGACTTTGCTTTTACTGATATGTCATTTAAATTTAAACGTTATTTTTCAATTCGTTTAGCTTTTGTGTTATTGTCAATAAAGAACAAGGGTAATCGTAAGGAGTTTGTGTCATGAAGCTTGAGTTTTTACATGGAAAATTGTATGTTGCCTGTTCGCATGACATATTTTTGCCGAAAATGGAGAAACAAAAAAATGTTTTTCATCGCAGAATATCTACACTCAACCTGTGGTCCGCGATATAAAGCGGCTCCGTCTTTTTGACATTGACCATTTATTTCCATCTAATCTAATATTATTGCGGTAGTTTTTAAAATAAAAATAAACAAAAAGTTTTCCTCAATAGTACTAATTTTTTTAAATAATACCTACTTAAAACATTGCAGAAGGTGGTCGTCAAATGGTGATATAACTAAGTCCTCACAAGTCCCTATCTCATGCCTCCCCGAGCGTCTATGATGACATTTGGTCAATAGAACGGCGTCGACTGGGTGCTATCGCCTTCTGCGTTAGTAGCAGAATGAGAGGGTGCGAAATGGCTTGTAGGATGAAGCCCATCCTAAAGTGCAGTGTTTATCATAGTATATTACAACATATAATTGTGTTGTTTATTACATCATGTATTTTTATTATTTTTATTATTATTATTATTATTATTATTATTATTATTATTATTATTATTATTATTATTATTATTATTATTATTATTATTATTATTATATTATCAGAAGAGCGTAACTTACACTGCGACATTACCTGTTATATTGTATCATAGCATATTATTTCATATATTATCGTCTTACACTATTTTATGTTATTAAATACTATGTTGTATGGTATTATACTGCATTGCATTATATCATATTATATTGTATTATATTATATTATATTATATTTTATTATATTATGTTATATTATATTTCTATTATGTTATGTTATATTGTATCGCATTATGTTGTATTATATTATATTATATTGTAGGGTTTATTATGAGTAGTACTACGTACCTCTGCGCAAAATATAAATTTGTTTTCCTTATAAGTTATCATTTTTAAAGTAACTTTCAACTAAATATCAAGGTCGTCACAAGGTGAGCTTGGTCCTCACTGGTTCCTGTTTCATGCCTACCCGTGTGTCTGTGGTGACAAATGGTCGATGGAATGCGTTGATGGCAGAATGAGAGGATGAGAAATGACATATAAATTCAAGTAATATAATATCATAGCATAACGCAACATATCATTTTATTCATTCATATATTTCATTGTGCTATATTATATTGTTTTTTATTATTATTTTCATTATAATATTTATTGTTATTATTATTAATTTGTCATCAATAATAATAACATATATTATTTTTATAGATGTGGATATTATTATTGTTATTAGAAGAGAAATATTCTACTTCCTACAGTATTGCGAAGATAGAAGATCATAACTGACTCTCTACATTGACTGTTATTTTATATCATGTTTTATAATATATTACAGGGTGATTTTTTAAGAGCTTGAGAACTTTTTTAAACAATAAAACGCATAAAATTTGCAAAATCTCATCGGTTCTTTATTTTAAACGTTAGATTGGTACATGACATTTACTTTTTGAAGATAATTTCATTTAAATGTTGACCGCGGCTGCGTCTTAGGTGGTCCATTCGGAAAATCCGCTTTTTTATCGACAAATTTTGTTCAGCGATGAGGCTCATTTCTGGTTGAATGGCTACGTAAATAAGCAAAATTGCCGCATTTGGAGTGAAGAGCAACCAGAAGCCGTTCAAGAACTGCCCATGCATCCCGAAAAATGCACTGTTTGGTGTGGTTTATACGCTGGTGGAATCATTGGACCGTATTTTTTCAAAGATGCTGTTGGACGCAACGTTACAGTGAATGGCGATCGCTATCGTTCGATGCTAACAAACTTTTTGTTGCCAAAAATGGAAGAACTGAACTTGGTAGACATGTGGTTTCAACAAGATGGCGCTACATGCCACACAGCTCGCGATTCTATGGCCATTTTGAGGGAAAACTTCGGAGAACAATTCATCTCAAGAAATGGACCGGTAAGTTGGCCACCAAGATCATGCGATTTGACGCCTTTAGACTATGTTTTGTGGGGCTACGTCAAGTCTAAAGTCTACAGAAATAAGCCAGTAACTATTCCAGCTTTGGAAGACAACATTTCCGAAGAAATTCGGGCTATTCCGGCCGAAATGCTCGAAAAAGTTGCCCAAAATTGGACTTTCCGAATGGACCACCTAAGACGCAGCCGCGGTCAACATTTAAATGAAATTATCTTCAAAAAGTAAATGTCATGTACCAATCTAACGTTTAAAATAAAGAACCGATGAGATTTTGCAAATTTTATGCGTTTTATTGTTTAAAAAAGTTCTCAAGCTCTTAAAAAATCACCCTATATATTATATTGTATGACATTGTATTATATTATTTTGTAATCTATTATATCATTTTATGCTATATTAATTTCACTATGTTCATTGTATTTATCAATATAAAACATTTTGCACGGGGGCGTAAAGGGGAGGGAGCATCAGGGCATCGGACGAATTGATGACTGGACGAGGGATTGTGGATAGCCAGCCCAAGTCACTTGAAGGAAACTTGTTTCCTTCTGAAGGTTTGAAATGAGTCTGACGCGCCCTTCTCAAACAAACCATCAGGTGGGTTCAAGCATGTATAGCGATATGCTTCATCCATGCACTGGATATTATGGTTGGAAGAGCATCTTTTATTCCCGCGGAATACGAGTAAGTGACTCTACTTACGTATCCGCCCAACCCTTTTTGTTCGCTTTTCAGTAACAGCTATAGTAAGAAGGTGAATGGATGAGTCATATCGGGGCTACTGTAAGTCTACCCGCATCCACTGGCAAGTCCTTGAACTGATGGTGGCTTCACTTCACTTCACATCACATCACTTAAAACATTGCAGAAGGTACCAAATCGGTCAGACTCACCTATTCTGAAATAAATATTATTGAATATTTTCAAGGGATTTTTTATTAGTCCCTTCTCAAAACTAAAGCACGAATCTCCACATAATAAGGGGAACGTGACATCTGAGCCAATTTGTTCTGATTCCCGAAATAACGCTTATACAAAATTTGAGCCAAATAAAAAATATACAAAAATGAAATTTCAAAAACGAAACTGTCATTTGCGGTGACATTACTCTATTACAAAAATTTATAAATTCATTCGAAACAAATATTCAAAGTTATTACAAAAAGTTTCAACTAAAGTCTGTTAAAAAAAGTTGGAACGCTTACTTTGGCTGGCCATATCTCAGCTGTTAGAAGTCCGATTTCGAAAATTTGTTTATCATTAGACAGATACATCTATCACAACATGAATGGGACAGAAAATTTCCCAAATACAGCGAATCATTTTTGTGCACCAATCTATTGAATTTGATACCAGTTATAATGTACGGGATAAAAATAGTTTCAAATTTACTAAAGAAAATCAATAGCATTCTTCCAATACTTCTAATACACACATAAAAAACTCTGTGATTGTACATCTTATTAGATGCACATAAATGGAGCGTCGCAGTTCACGCAAATTTACGTGTAAGAACATTTAATATTGTGTCTAAAACTCCATGACATGGAATTCGTTGAAATAAAAAAAATAGAATACTAATAGCAACCGCCGCGACTTGAACCAAGAATCATTGAATCTCAAGTACGTCTGTTAATCAACTGAGCCACAAAAGCATGTATCTGCTTGACTGGTAAAAGGAGCATTTAAATTCATACAGTCGCACCTGCTAGCAGAACGCAAGTTACAGTCGAAACCAGTAAAATTCAAGCTAATCTAACATAAGGTCATTACAAATAAAATTTTCCGTCATTTGACAAATTAGGTCTTTATGAATTACATCGTATGAGGGATTAAGTCACCTGTAGGATACAAATTTTTTTGGAATGTATTCTAAAATTTCAATCTATTGGTATATTAAAATGCATATGTCGTCGCTTTGAATTTAAAGATATGTCGAAAATACGAAGATTTAGATAATTTTTGCTTGGACTTTTGGTTACGTTTTTGCTCATAACTTTCATTAACAAAGTGTAATTGGAAAATTTCCTGTTCCATTTATGTTGTGATAGGCGTATCTGTCTAATGATAACTTGATTTTAAAAAACGGACTTCTAACATATGTGATATGGCCAGCCAAAATAAGCGTTCTAAATTTTTTTCAACAAACTGTAGTTGGAACTTTTTATAATAACTTTGAGTAGAATATTCGGGTTTCCATCGTTTCAAATGGATTTTATTCTGAACGAATTTATCTTTCTATTGGTAAAAAAATTTAGAAATCGTTTCAAAATTGGCCAAGATATAGTCAGTCAAAACTAGCGTTCCCACTGTTTTTACCTCCTTGGTATTCGAATCGTTAATGCGCTTTTGCGAAGAGCTTCGATTTCATAGACTTCTTTGTGACGAAAGCTTGCGATTTCGTCCACAGTTCGCAAATCGCTTGCCAAACATGTAGCAGAATAATATCTCTTGGGGATTTCGACTTTGAAGCGTGACATAATTTTTTCTACGGGACGCTACTCTAAGCCATCAGTTGAAAGTTGGTGACCAGTTTGCAACACGAGAAATGAATAATTTTTGATACAAACTGCCCGGAAAAATGGTACCGATGAGCAATTCCAGGAATAAGTAGATGAAAAAGTGACAAAATCAGAGATGAAACTTTGCACATGGCTCCAGTATGACAAACCATAAGTTTTGAACCTATGGAGAGGTCAATTCGACTCACGACTGATTTTTCAAAAAGGGTGTATGTATTTTTGCATTTCACAAAAATTGCCTTTTTCAAATCGTTGTGACTCGGAAACCGTTGATTGTACAAAAATGGCATTCAGGAAGAAGTTGTAGGGAATCGATTGGGTACTCTAAAAAAAATATACACTGAAAAAAATGTATTCCCTTTAACATGTAGAATAATATTCTACTATTTAAATGATTATCTTTCAACGAGAACTTGAAAGTTCGAATCTATCTGTAAATTGTTTTAGCTGTAACTTCTTCATTTTTCAAAAGGCACGGATGGGATAGCCATCAATCTGTAGGTTTTGAAAAGAGTTTTAAAATAAAAATTATAAAAAAAAATTAAACCCTGTTTTTTTTCAGTGTATATTTTTTTAGAGTGCCCAATCGATGCTTTACAACTTCTTCCTGAATGCCATTTTTGTACAATTAACGGTTTCCGAGTTACAACGATTTGAAAAAGGCAATTTTTGTGAAATGCAAAAATACATACACCCTTTTGAAAAATCAGTCGTGAGTCGAATTGACCTCTCCATCAGTTCAAAACTTATGGTTTGCCATACTGAAGCCATGTGTAAAGTTTCATCCAAATCGGAGAAGGTCGAGTCTGATGATCTGCTAAGCATTTCTGAAATTGCTCCATTGCAAAACTAAATTCTTGTAGAGAAAAACCGTGCGATTTGTAAGTAATTTCGGGATTGTGCACAGGACATATGACTTTATGTTTCGTTTTCTAATCGTCAGAGCATAACAACTTCTGATGAACAGCCACCATTGACAGTTCATGTTTTAAGTGCCAACACCTCCATTGAATTGGACTCAGCGTCACCTCACCAGTGAAGAGTTTCATAAAAGTTCGGTCAACAATTTTCGGTCAGCGAACAAAATCTTCCGCAACAACAACAATCCGGACAAATAATGAAGTTGATTTTCTTCCATTGGAGTAAGGTTCATTGGAATAGCAAGGATCGCATCAGAGCAAGATTTCATTCACACGCACATCGCGAACCCCGAAGAATTACATTTTCAAAACGAGCAGTTTTATCTGGATAGAACATCTAAGAAAATGTCAACCGTGGTGACAAGTAAAAGTTAATTGTGAAAAAGGAAACCGAATGGAGCCGTGAAATACTTCGGTTGAATACGCAAAAAGGAAAGTTTGCATTCGATCCCAGACCGTAAGCCGCAGATCACCAATTTTTGTTCACTATACCGTCTAACTTTCCGGTACCGGCAACACAAAAAAACGATGACTTTGTAATTCCCAGTTACAGCTCGCTAGCTCCGTCGACTGGCAAGAATAACATCGTGGAATTTTGTTTTAACCTATGTTCAAGTTACCTTTGATGTGAAACTATTATAAATGCCAGATAGCCAACAATCGATAAATTGAAATTCTTCACTACTGTTTGTAGTCAACTAAATCCAGTCAAATTTTATAGTCCATGGGTACATTAGTATGCGAAGATAGCTTCATCCCTGGCCGACGCCAGTTTTCCCGGGACAGTCAGCGAAGCGAAACCGAAATTTACACCCAACAAAACGGTAAATTTCCAACAAAGCTCCTGCCAGCCGCCGGATCCCAATGGTGGCCACAATCCGCAATGATGACGGGGGATGGAAAATGCCAAAGCAAACCAAATTAAGCTGTCAAGTTGGGCGACTGCATTTGGCAAGACAACGGTTCAAAAGGATAGAAAAAACCCTTCTTAATCCACCTAGTGGTGTGATAATGCCTTTCTCTTCTTTCATAACAGTCTCATGAAAATATGTTTCATACATTTATTAAATAATTTTAGACGCCAATTGATTCAGATTGACTCGAGTAGTTCACAAAAGCATGCTTCAGTGTTTATGTCACACAGTCAGCATCATTTTTCCAAACTAGTGCTTGACATTTGCGTTGCCTATTTGTATGAGAACAATGATGCTAATCTAAAAAAAGCCTTCTTAGTCCACTTAGTGAAATTTTCATATATCTTGAAAAATCACCATAGGGGGGAGTACATGAAATTTTCAAAATCGAAAAAAAAATTTTGATGCCAAAAGGCTTAGAATTGCATGAAACGTCGAGATTTAGTGTCATCTCGAAAAAAAATTTTTTGGAAAAAATCGACTTTTTGGGACTTAGAAAAAATATGAAAATTTTTCTAAGTCCCAGAAAGTTGATTTTTTCAAAAAAATTTTTTTTTGAGATGACACTAAATTTCGATGTTTTATGCAGTTTTAAGAGTTTTGGCATCAAAAAAAATTTTCGATTTTGGAAATTTCATGTACTCCCCCCTATGGTGCTTTTTCAAGATCGATAATTGTCAAACCTTTACCACCGGGCAGCACCCCTTAAGCATGTCCGATTTAGGTCAAATTTTGCATGAAGGCTTTTTTCGAGGTGCTTAAACTTTTGAGCACTAGAACTTTACGAAAATAGAGTTGATCCCAAAATTTTGGCACCCTTATATATACAAGAGCGGTAAAAATCAACGTGTTTTGTCGGTTACGTCACTTATACCATCATATATCTGGAACCAAAAGTCACAACCATTTGATCTTCGAACTTGATCAACGGCCCGACAGTAGCTTTCAAACGAGCCCAAGTTTGTTAAAATCGGATCAGCCATCTCTGAGAAAATTGAGCGCGTTCAAATACAACGCTTTTTGTCGATTACGTCACTTATACAATCATATCTCCGGAACCAAAAGTCACAGCCATTTGATCTTCGAACTTGATCAATGGCCCGCCAGTAGCTTTCAAACGAGTCCAAGTTTGTTCAAATCGGTTCAGCCATCTCTGAGAAAATTGAGCGCGTTCAAATACAACGCTTTTTGTCGGTTACGTCACTTATACAATCATATCTCCGGAACCAAAAGTCACAGCCATTTTATCTTCGAACTTGATCAATGCCCCGATAGTAGCTTTCAAACGAGCCTAAGTTTGTTAAAATCGGTTGAGCCATCTCTGAGAAAATTGAGCGCGTTCAAATATCTTCGAAAAGTGCACACACATACACACACACACACATACACACACACATACACACACACACACACACACACACAGACATTTTCCGATCTCGTCGAGCTGAGTCGAATGGTATATAACACTATGGGTCTCCGAGGCTCCGTTCGAAAGTCGGTTTTTCCAGCAATTCTAATACCTTTCTATAGAGAAAGGCAAAAAGCCTTCTTAGTCCACTTAGTGAAATTTTCATATATCTTGAAAAATCACCATAGGGGGGAGTACATGAAATTTTCAAAATCGAAAAAAAAATTTTGATGCCAAAAGGCTTAGAATTGCATGAAACGTCGAGATTTAGTGTCATCTCGAAAAAAAATTTTTTGGAAAAAATCGACTTTTTGGGACTTAGAAAAAATATGAAAATTTTTCTAAGTCCCAGAAAGTTGATTTTTTCAAAAAAATTTTTTTTTGAGATGACACTAAATTTCGATGTTTTATGCAGTTTTAAGAGTTTTGGCATCAAAAAAAATTTTCGATTTTGGAAATTTCATGTACTCCCCCCTATGGTGCTTTTTCAAGATCGATAATTGTCAAACCTTTACCACCGGGCAGCACCCCTTAAGCATGTCCGATTTAGGTCAAATTTTGCATGAAGGCTTTTTTCGAGGTGCTTAAACTTTTGAGCACTAGAACTTTACGAAAATAGAGTTGATCCCAAAATTTTGGCACCCTTATATATACAAGAGCGGTAAAAATCAACGTGTTTTGTCGGTTACGTCACTTATACCATCATATATCTGGAACCAAAAGTCACAACCATTTGATCTTCGAACTTGATCAACGGCCCGACAGTAGCTTTCAAACGAGTCCAAGTTTGTTCAAATCGGTTCAGCCATCTCTGAGAAAATTGAGCGCGTTCAAATACAACGCTTTTTGTCGGTTACGTCACTTATACAATCATATCTCCGGAACCAAAAGTCACAGCCATTTTATCTTCGAACTTGATCAATGCCCCGATAGTAGCTTTCAAACGAGCCTAAGTTTGTTAAAATCGGTTGAGCCATCTCTGAGAAAATTGAGCGCATTCAAATATCTTCGAAAAGTGCACACACATACACACACACACACATACACACACACACATACACACACACACACACACAGACATTTTCCGATCTCGTCGAGCTGAGTCGAATGGTATATAACACTATGGGTCTCCGAGGCTCCGTTCGAAAGTCGGTTTTTCCAGCAATTCTAATACCTTTCTATAGAGAAAGGCAAAAACCCTTCTTAGTCCACTTAGTGGAATTTTCATATATCTTGAAAAATCATCATAGGAGGGAGTACATGAAATTTTCGAAATCGAAAAAAAATTTTTGATGCCAAAAGGCTTAGAATTGCATGAAACGTCGAGATTTAGTGTCATCTCGAAAAAAAATTTTTTGGAAAAAATCGACTTTTTGGGACTTAGAAAAAATATGAAAATTTTTCTAAGTCCCAGAAAGTTGATTTTTTCAAAAAAATTTTTTTTTGAGATGACACTAAATTTCGATGTTTTATGCAGTTTTAAGAGTTTTGGCATCAAAAAAAATTTTCGATTTTGGAAATTTCATGTACTCCCCCCTATGGTGCTTTTTCAAGATCGATAATTGTCAAACCTTTACCACCGGGCAGCACCCCTTAAGCATGTCCGATTTAGGTCAAATTTTGCATGAAGGCTTTTTTCGAGGTGCTTAAACTTTTGAGCACTAGAACTTTACGAAAATAGAGTTGATCCCAAAATTTTGGCACCCTTATATATACAAGAGCGGTAAAAATCAACGTGTTTTGTCGGTTACGTCACTTATACAATCATATTTCTGGAACCAAAAGTCACAACCATTTGATCTTCGAACTTGATCAATGGCACGACAGTAGCTTTCAAACGAGCCCAAGTTTGTTGAAATCGGATCAGCCATCTCTGAGAAAATTGAGCGCGTTCAAATACAACGCTTTTTGTCGGTTACGTCACTTATAGAATCATATCTCCGGAACCAAAAATCACAGCCATTTGATCTTCGAACTTGATCAATGGCCCGACAGTAGCTTTCAAACGAGCCCAAGTTTGTTCAAATCGGTTCAGCCGTCTCTGAGAAAATTGAGCGCGTTCAAATACAACGCTTTTTGTAGGTTACGTCACTTATAGAATCATATCTCCTGAACCAAAAATCACAGCCATTTGATCTTCGAACTTGATCAATGGCCCGACAGTAGCTTTCAAACGAGCCCAAGTTTGTTCAAATCGGTTCAGCCATCTCTGAGAAAATTGAGCGCGTTCAAATATCTTCGAAAAGTGCACACACATACACACACACACACATACACACACACACACACATACACACACACACACACACACACAGACAGACATTTTCCGATCTCGACGAACTGAGTCGAATGGTATATAACACTATGGGTCTCCGAGGCTCCGTTCGAAAGTCGGTTTTTCCAGCAATTCTAATACCTTTCTATAGAGAAAGGCAAAAACCCTTCTTAGTCCACTTAGTGGAATTTTCATATATCTTGAAAAATCACCATAGGAGGGAGTACATGAAATTTTCGAAATCGAAAAAAAATTTTTGATGCCAAAAGGCTTAGAATTGCATGAAACGTCGAGATTTAGTGTCATCTCGAAAAAAAATTTTTTTGAAAAAGTCGACTTTTTGGGACTTAGAAAAAATATGAAAATTTTTCTAAGTCCCAGAAAGTTGATTTTTTCAAAAAAAAATTTTTTCGGGATAACACTAAATTTCGATGTTTTATGCAGTTTTAAGAGTTTTGGCATCAGAAAAAATTTTTTATTTTGGAAATTTCATGTACTCCCCCCTATGGTGCTTTTTCAAGATCGATAATTGTCAAACCTTTACCACCGGGCAGCACCCCTTAAGCATGTCCGATTTAGGTCAAATTTTGCATGAAGGCTTTTTTCGAGGTGCTTAAACTTTTGAGCACTAGAACTTTACGAAAATAGAGTTGATCCCAAAATTTTGGCACCCTTATATATACAAGAGCGGTAAAAATCAACGTGTTTTGTCGGTTACGTCACTTATACAATCATATTTCTGGAACCAAAAGTCACAACCATTTGATCTTCGAACTTGATCAATGGCACGACAGTAGCTTTCAAACGAGCCCAAGTTTGTTGAAATCGGATCAGCCATCTCTGAGAAAATTGAGCGCGTTCAAATACAACGCTTTTTGTCGGTTACGTCACTTATAGAATCATATCTCCGGAACCAAAAATCACAGCCATTTGATCTTCGAACTTGATCAATGGCCCGACAGTAGCTTTCAAACGAGCCCAAGTTTGTTCAAATCGGTTCAGCCATCTCTGAGAAAATTGAGCGCGTTCAAATACAACGCTTTTTGTCGGTTACGTCACTTATAGAATCATATCTCCTGAACCAAAAATCACAGCCATTTGATCTTCGAACTTGATCAATGGCCCGACAGTAGCTTTCAAACGAGCCCAAGTTTGTTCAAATCGGTTCAGCCATCTCTGAGAAAATTGAGCGCGTTCAAATATCTTCGAAAAGTGCACACACATACACACACACACACATACACACACACACACATACACACACACACACACACACACACACACACACAGACATTTTCCGATCTCGACGAACTGAGTCGAATGGTATATAACACTATGGGTCTCCGAGGCTCCGTTCGAAAGTCGGTTTTTCCAGCAATTCTAATACCTTTCTATAGAGAAAGGCAAAAACGACAGAACTCGCAAGGCATGCAGTGAACAACCGACCAAACCGGGCATCCGTTGGTGTAAATGTTCTAGAGAATGTTTTGCTGGAATTTGCGGAAAAAAAACCCTTTCATCGTTTCCCTCGGCCATTGTACAATGCGAACGCCTTGAAAACCAAACTATCGGAAATGTCGTTGAAACAAAAACTACAAGTCTCAGGAGCAGGCATGACAATTGTTATTTAAACGCCGAGCCAGAACGCATTAACTTAGCGAAAGGGTTGAAGGGGTGCGTTTGTGGTAATTGCTGCAATGGAAAACCTCTCTGAAGTTCCTGGTGCGGTAAAGTTTATATTACCTGTAACCACGGAACGGTTAGTTTATAACTCCACGTTGTATTACCGCAACAAAAACCATACAATCAAGTAGAGAGGTAAAGAACTTCCATGCAAAGATAAATATTCTGGTGATGCACTAGGTGAGCTGAACAAGGATGCCAGGTCATTTTTTCAAAAATCTGTGATCAAGCCAAAAACCTGTCTGTGAAAATCTGTGCCCGTACCATAATAGCAGATCGAATTCAATTTGGTGAGCAAAAAAAATGGTCTCACTACCAACATCTGTGAACCTGGCATCCCTGGCGGTGTGAGCAGCTCCGTTTACCGCCAATATGCGCTGCAATCGCTAAAATGATTATAGTGTTATTTATTCTATTCATATTTAGAAGAAGAAAATGTCACGTCTTTCTTATCTATGCTCATCTGGGTGCATTTTCAAAATTTCACAACACGAAAGTTTAAATAGTCGCCGAATCTATAAATAGGCCCTGTTGCACGATTGTAAGCTTCAGTTTATGAACATCGAGTGCGTAAGCTGCCATCTACGTCAAAACAGTGGAACTACACCTGGCGTTATTCAACTGGCGCTTCAGTCAATGGTGAATATGAAGCTCCGATCCTCAAGCCTAAGCAAAGAAAACACCAACTAGTTCTGTGATCAGTTCTGCTGTGAGACGTTCGTTTGGCCAGTTTCTCTTCAAACAAGAACGATTGCGTCATCCTGCTGATGATCATTTGCATTGGAGAAAAAGGAAACTAAAAGTAGACAAAGATGGAAAACATTATACAAAATCAGTCGTTCGAATGCCTCTAGATATTATCTAGAGAACTATTTAGATTACTTCTTTGCCAATCGAAGATAAAAAAACACCAGTTGAGGGCAATTCTAGAATAATTTGATTAGCTTTGTGCACTATTCGCAGTCCCGGGTTGACGGTTCAATGCATAGGGCACTTGTCTTATACACCAGCTGTCGTATGTTCGAGCCCCGACCTGGGCTGACATTATGAATCTCGAATCGAGTTGCTCGAAACGATTATTTTTGAAGTCGATTCGACTGAACTGAGGCATTACGTATCGCTTTCGACCTCGTGATCGAGATCCTAACAATGTGGTACTAGATTTCGACTGACGCTGCTCGAACTGTCATAATCAGAGATGCCATTTATACAGATTTGTCTGTATTATACAGATTTTTACATGCGCATACAGATTTAATACAGAGTACAGATTTCTTAAATTTAATACAGATTTATACAGATTTCACCAAAAGTATTAAGGAAAAAAATTAAACTATCTATTAGTATTTGAGCTATCTTTTAGTATTTGATTGCAATGACGAGATAAACGTTTAGGAATCAACGTACAAATCACTTTTTAAAATATATATTTTTTGTGCAGATATTTAATGAAGAACACTGAAATTCATTTATATTAAAATTTGTAACTAAATTGAACTTAAAAGTTAAACAACTCTTGGCATCATGAAACCTTATTGCCAGACTGACAGTTGTATTACCTGACTTGATGTTGCATATTGGGTTTTGGAAATCCATATCAACTTATGAAGTGAACATTTTCAAATTATACAAGTAAAGGGTGATTTTTTAAGAGCTTGAGAACTTTTTTAAACAATAAAACGCATAAAATTTGCAAAATCTCATCGGTTCTTTATTTTAAACGTTAGATTGGTACATGACATTTACTTTTTGAAGATAATTTCATTTAAATGTTGACCGCGGCTGCGTCTTAGGTGGTCCATTCGGAAAATCCGCTTTTTTATCGACAAATTTTGTTCAGCGATGAGGCTCATTTCTGGTTGAATGGCTACGTAAATAAGCAAAATTGCCGCATTTGGAGTGAAGAGCAACCAGAAGCCGTTCAAGAACTGCCCATGCATCCCGAAAAATGCACTGTTTGGTGTGGTTTGTACGCTGGTGGAATCATTGGACCGTATTTTTTCAAAGATGCTGTTGGACGCAACGTTACAGTGAATGGCGATCGCTATCGTTCGATGCTAACAAACTTTTTGTTGCCAAAAATGGAATGGACCACCTAAGACGCAGCCGCGGTCAACATTTAAATGAAATTATCTTCAAAAAGTAAATGTCATGTACCAATCTAACGTTTAAAATAAAGAACCGATGAGATTTTGCAAATTTTATGCGTTTTATTGTTTAAAAAAGTTCTCAAGCTCTTAAAAAATCACCCTTTATATGGCACCATAATTCAATTGTTGTTGATAGGAAAAAACTATAAAATTTCGTCGATGAATATAATATAAGATATGAAATTTAATCTACCACTCTATAACCATAATCTATTGGAATAACACCTTTTGACATAATTGTATTGTAGAAATTTCATTTTATTAGCGATATTTTAATAAATACAGATATTTTATACGAATCAATACAGATTTTCTATGAAAATATCTGGCATCTCTGGTCATAACATACATAACAAACCCATATACATAGCAATCATGAAAAAAAATTAAACTGAATTATTGTTTGAGTATTTTCGATTACATTTATTCAGTTCAAGTACTGAAAAGAAGCAAACTGTTTGTAATAATGCGGTTTTAAGTTGCCGCTCGAAATTAACATGAACACATTTCTGAAATTTAAATCAAGAAGCAGATTCGTTTCCACTCCATTTGAAAACGTAAAGAATTTTTTCAAGCGTGTTCTAGTACACAATTTATCGATGAACTTTTGAAATTATAATAAAAAAAATTCTGCATTTTTCATGTATTGTTTCAAGTCTAATACAATTTACGTCATCCATATGTGTAGTTTTAATCAAAGGCTTTTAGGTTTTGCAGCTTTCTTTGTAGTATTTTATCATATTTATTAGAAGATATTGCTTTAGCTAATATACCAGGAGCAATCCATTCTTTGTAGTCTTCATAATCTATTTAGGTACTATTGAAGAGTCAAATACACGCTAATAGCACGAGATTGTGATGCTTTTGGCATATTCTAAATACTTTCAAGGTGTTTGGACAAATTTTTCAATTTACTTGAGTTAGATATATGGGTAAAAATGGCTGATTGGCTCATTGTTATCGAGCGAATAAGCTTTTTCCTACAATCCGTTTGAGCGACGTTTTCTGTCCACAGGATTCAGAAATTTTATTACAAACCACAGTTACTGGGCATAGGTTAGTTTCGACTTACTTTTGTTATTTTAAGTAAACACCACGCAGCTTTCAATTAATATGCTTTCTAAACAGTTCGACTTGTACATAATATGCCAAACACACAAAATATATACAACGATATACAAAACAATGCATTAAAATAAAGATTTACAATACTAATATGTTTATGAAAATCTAAGATGATATCGATAACTACCTAAATAAAAAAGAAACGTATTCGAAAACTCATAGTCGATAGTAATAAGGCTTTCGACCATTTCTTATCGAGTTCAGTCGTTTACGAGCTCGATTGTTTTGGTTCCATAATGCCAAAACTTCTCGATAATCTAATACTTCTTCGAGTGAAGTCGAACGAAGCTCGATGATCGACTTCGAATCGAGAACCATAATACGAAACGTGGTCGATTCGATAAAATTTCAGTCGAATCGAGATACATAATGCCACCGCTGGATGGGTTCGTAGTGTCAGTAGAATCGTAGCACCAGCCATGCAATGGTTCTGTACACATTGAATTGGCTGCGAAGTCTGTTGAAACAG
This sequence comes from Malaya genurostris, assembly GCF_030247185.1. Taxonomy (NCBI): domain Eukaryota; kingdom Metazoa; phylum Arthropoda; class Insecta; order Diptera; family Culicidae; genus Malaya; species Malaya genurostris. Next base: position 284,701,906 of record NC_080572.1, read on the forward strand.
AAGGTCAAATTCCACTACAGGAATGTAATACCAAGGCTTTGCTACTATTCGCAGTACGAAATTCCCAACAAACGAGCGCAAATAAAGCTAGCACTTAGCTGCTTCGTGTTCGAGAAAAAATGTTCGAAAAGTTTTTAATATTGTAAAGAATTGCATAATTTGGCTCCTCTGAATGCCAGAAACAAATCACATACAGTATTTAGATAGTTTCTTTCCTTGATATATGCAAAACCGAAATGAAATAATCGACATCAAAATTCAATGTGCTGCTATTGTAGCGGCCGCCCATTTGTGAAAAAACAACAAACGAAATCACGTTAAAAACCAGCTCTTCGCAAAATTGTTCCAGTTTGGAATCAATCGGCACTGTGAGCAGTTCGAGCGATTGCGTCATCCTGCTACTGGTAGTTTACACCTAACAGTCAGATAATACCTCGTTTTAAATGAGTTGTAATAAAAATTTTGGAACTGAAAGACGAATCGAAGATAGAAATTTTACGAAACCTTAAAATTTTTCCTTTCAATCTAAACGTGTGACAATCGATTAAGCATCCCAAGTAACAGATCGAATGCCATATGGTTTTGTAATTGATTTTTCAATCACTACCTGTTTTATGACAACTATAATAAAGACTGTTCCAGAAAGTATGGACGCAACCAAAAACCGCTAACCCCTAAATGACCATACCTGCATCGGCCAGAAATAGTCGAAAACACTTTTTCGTTCGGCACGTCAGAAAAGACATTGCACTCCGTTGCAAAACAAAAAGTTCTCTGTAAGTAGCAAAAACTTTACGTCTGCTTAGCGGTTCAAATTGAACTGCCGAGTTTTGCATAAAGCAGTTCAATTTGAACTGCTATGTACCGATGAGTCAAAGACGAAACGTAAGAATAATAAAAAAAACGTGTTTAATTCACCTAGCAGTGAGATGATACCTTTTTTTATCAATCCGCATGTGTTTTTTGCATGAATATTCTTCGGTGTTAAAGTTTTCATGACATTTTTTTAGTGACCGTCGTTTAAAGCGACAATTTGAGATTTTAATCACTCATTACTCTGTAATGTCGAAACTGCAAATCGGATCTAATTTGAATCTAGAAATGTGATAATCGATCAAACATGCCATGATATGTAAGTTCCACTTTAGAGCTTACGGTAATTTAAGGTACTTCCAGAGCCGGTATTCAGGAACCAGCATAACCCAAACCGATTCGTATGGCCATATGACGAATAAATTACAAAAGTTTTGAGTCCAAATTTGAAGCTTTTCGGGATTGTCATCTTCTTTTTTGGTTTGAATTTTAAAAATTCATCATCATGTAATTCGACAACCGGAAGTCATAATTGGATAAAATTAATTAATTTTTGTATGTATGTATAAAATTAATTAATTTTGTATATAAGTTTGTTTTAGTTTGAACTTTTGTTTCTGAAATTTGATTAGGCTTTTTTTGAGAAAACGATTGAGCTTTGAGAAACGATTATATACTGGGACCGGAATTCTAGAATCGGTATGGCCGAAGTCAAATAAATTCACCTGAGTAGCTGTATAGTTTACATTTGTTTCAAAATATTTGAAAATCAGTGAAGACATCTTTGAGAAATCATAGCACGAATTAAATTTTTAGGTGCCTTCTGAATCGACAACTGAATACCACTAAAACTGAAAAAAGGTAATTTTTTTTATCGACTATCCAAATCAGCTAACACGATAAACCTGATTAATTTATGTGGAATAGACATTTTTATACCAGTCACCCTGTATCCCCGAAACCGGAAGTTGGATCTGACTGAAGAGCAAGATGTTTTATAGAATCTTGAAACTTTTCATTTGAATTTTAGATCGGTTCAGCCATCTACGAGAAGAATGAGTTACACAATTTTGATTTCGTTTCACATATCATCCTGTAGTTCCGGAACCAGAGGTCGGAACCAAACATAATTCAGGAACTTAGTTTGGGAGTATACAACTTTTCGTATGAATCTGAATTTTCAGAGAAGAAATTTTCCGAGAAAATTGAGTGAAATTATTTGTCACACACGCATTTGCTGATCTCGACGAACTGATTCGAATGGTATATGAATGTTATGTTCTTCCAGCATTTATTGCTGTAAGTAGTTGAAAACAATATAATTAAAAAAATCTGCCATCATCTGGTTTATATATGTCATATTCGAACGATTATGTTGCCAAAAACGAGCCGTGCTAAAATCGGTCCGAGGCAAATTGTCATGAAAAAGGATGCTGTACACAGTCTTTTTGGTACTTAGAAACAATTGTATGTAACAGTATAAAAAATCGTGTACCGTTGCTCCCAAGCATTTCTTTGTCATACAGCGCTCAAAGCTCCTACTGCTGGAATAGGGGGAAAAGTCGTTTACACAAAAATTTCGATATCTCCGTTAAAAATGGACGAATTTTAACAATCTAAGACTTGTTGGATAGCTATTACCGTGCGGAATCTAAGTCTGAAAACATATTCTGTTTTCAAGGTCAATTGTGACAGATACTGTCAAAAAACTGAAAATTTTGACTTTAAACTTCGTATAACTCAAAAAGTAAACATCCGATCTCAAAACCATTCAATAGCGTTTTGGGTGACGGGGAGACCTTTCATTTGCGATTAGTTCGATCAAAATCGGTCCAGCCATCTCTGAGATCTCGACCTCTTAGTTGACAACACACATACACACACACACACACACACACACACACACACACACACACACACACACACACACACACACAGACACACACACACACACACACACACACACACACACACACAGACATTTGCTCAGTTCGTCGAGCTGAATCGATTGGTATATGTCATTCGGCCCTCCGGGCCTCGGAAAAATTTTCTAAAGTTTGAGCGAATTCTATACCTATTTTTTATAAAGGGTGATTTTTTAAGAGCTTGAGAACTTTTTTAAACAATAAAACGCATAAAATTTGCAAAATCTCATCGGTTCTTTATTTTAAACGTTAGATTGGTACATGACATTTACTTTTTGAAGATAATTTCATTTAAATGTTGACCGCGGCTGCGTCTTAGGTGGTCTTTTCGGAAAGTCCAATTTTGGGCAACTTTTTCGAGCATTTCGGCCGGAATAGCCCGAATTTCTTCGGAAATGTTGTCTTCCAAAGCTGGAATAGTTACTGGCTTATTTCTGTAGACTTTAGACTTGACGTAGCCCCACAAAACATAGTCTAAAGGCGTCAAATCGCATGATCTTGGTGGCCAACTTACCGGTCCATTTCTTGAGATGAATTGTTCTCCGAAGTTTTCCCTCAAAATGGCCATAGAATCGCGAGCTGTGTGGCATGTAGCGCCATCTTGTTGAAACCACATGTCTACCAAGTTCAGTTCTTCCATTTTTGGCAACAAAAAGTTTGTTAGCATCGAACGATAGCGATCGCCATTCACTGTAACGTTGCGTCCAACAGCATCTTTGAAAAAATACGGTCCAATGATTCCACCAGCGTACAAACCACACCAAACAGTGCATTTTTCGGGATGCATGGGCAGTTCTTGAACGGCTTCTGGTTGCTCTTCACTCCAAATGCGGCAATTTTGCTTATTTACGTAGCCATTCAACCAGAAATGAGCCTCATCGCTGAACAAAATTTGTCGATAAAAAAGCGGATTTTCCGAATGGACCACCTAAGACGCAGCCGCGGTCAACATTTAAATGAAATTATCTTCAAAAAGTAAATGTCATGTACCAATCTAACGTTTAAAATAAAGAATCGATGAGATTTTGCAAATTTTATGCGTTTTATTGTTTAAAAAAGTTCTCAAGCTCTTAAAAAATCACCCTTTATATATAAAAAAGGTAATAATAATAACAAAAACCGCTGCCATTTCGCAATGGTTCAGAATCTGTCAATTTTTATGGCTGCGTCCTGTTGTTTACACTCTTCTCTAACCACTTGTACAGTTGTTTATTCGTTTTCATTAGTTTGTTTCGAAATGCGTGGACTTTTAGTAGAACAACGTCCAAAAATTGTGTACAAATGGTGCACAGAACGCGGACTGTCACTGAGATAGATAGCAAAAATGGAAGGAGTAAAAAAAATGGAAGCCGTGCGAAATGCAATCAGGAAGTTCGGTAAGGATAACACCTTTGAGGATAAACCGAATACGGGTCGAAAAAAAGGTGCTGCTAACCCTCAGTTGGATAAACGTATACTGAAGGCGTTCGAGGAAAAGAAGGAGGTTTCAGTTGGGGATGTGGCCAAAAAAGTGGGCTCTTCGTGAAACTGCGTGAAACTCGACTATAATTCCTTGCCGGGACCACAATATTATAACAGTTCGGCTTAAAAGTTCGTATCGTTTAATAGAAACACACATTTTTTTGCCAAAATTCGTTTTTATTATTCAACATAATTGCCATCAGAGGCGATACAGCGATTATAGCGAACTTCCAACTTCTCGATACCATTTTTGTAGTACGAATTGTCCTTTGCCTCAAAATAGGTCTCAGTTTCAGCGATTACCTCTTCATTGGTTCTAAATTTTTTACCAGCGAGCATTCTCTTGAGGTCTGAGAACAGGAAAAAGTCACTGGGGGCCAAATCTGGAGAATACGGTGGATGAGAGAGCAATTCGAAGCCCAATTCGTTCAATTTCAGCATGGTTTTCATCGATTTGTGACACGGTGCATTGTCTTGATGAAACAAAACTTTTTTCTTCTTCAAATGAGGCCGGTTTTTTTGAAATTTCGTCCCTCAAACGCTCTAATAACGCTATATAATAGTCACTGTTGATGGTTTTTCCCTTTTCAAGGTAGTCGATGAAAATTATACCTGCAATATCTCACAAACTAATAATCAGACAGCTGTCAAATTTATACACGTGTCTTGTGAAGGTTGGTACTAACTGAAAATGGTATGGATTTAATTCTAGTGGCGCCCTCTCATAGAAACGATACGAACTTTTCTGCCGATCTGTTACGGTGTGAGAAGGACAAGTGTTAAACCAGTCCGAGACATCGATTGAAGTCGAAAAATTTGGCAAGAAAGCTATGGTCTGGCAAGCAATTTGTAGCTGCGGTAAAATTTCGAAACCGTTCATCACCACTGCTTCAATGAACAGTGAAATATACATCAAGGAATGTTTACAAAAACGACTTCTACCCATGATTCGAAGCCACAATGATTCTGTTGTCTTCTGGCCAGATCTTGCTTCTTGCCACTACTCGAAATCAACGGTAGAATGGTATACTACCAAAAATGTCATTTTCGTCCCAAAAGACATGAAACCACCAAATTGCCCACAATTTCGACCAATTGAGAAAATTTTAGGCATTAACGAAGGCACATCTTAGGAAACATGTCTCGGCAGCCGAAACCATTCAACAGTTCGAAAAAGATTGGAAAAAGTGTCAAAACTTGTCGCCAAGAAGTCTGTACGGAATTTAATGAGGAACGTTCGCAAGAAGGTGCAATTTGGCTTTCTGTAGACAAATTTCCAAACGAAAGCTTAGGACCCAGAACCTGGTCCCAGTTAAACATTCAAAAGTGAAGGAAATCAAAACCAAACGAAATGTGCGCGTAATAAACAAAATTGTGCTAGTCTACAATGGCTAAGTAGCAAATGTTGTGAATAATATTCTGTTGTTGTAGTCTAACATTATCAGTATATCGAATAAAATTTGAATATCTAACACTTGTGAATTATTTACAGCGAAATCAAAGTCCATACTTTCTGGGACAGTCTTTAAGTGTCTCTTTTGACAAGTAATATCATAGTTTCTGATGCTTATATAACACCCTTTACCTAGACTAACAACTGGACTAAAAATAGAATAAAACCATGCAAAACGCTCTCAATATTGCTTTCAAATATTGTCTTTAAAACATTATTGTCAGTAAAATTCCTTCATAAATCTACTTTTGTGTTCTTGTGCATGTTAATTGGATGACAGTTTCACTCAGAGCAAATTTGAGGGTTTCTAAAGTACATTTATGACACAATTAGTGTGGATTATTTGATTTATGGCTTCTTTGGTGAAGTGTAATTTGCATCAAAGAAAATTTCATGGTCGCCATTATGATGTTCTATACCGTAGCATTTATTGTAATAATTTAATAAACTTCGAAATGCAAAAACGAGGAAATATGATGGACTTTCATGATTCATTTTCAGAACGTATGCACCAGTTTTAACACAACAAAGTTTTATACAAAAATGACGATGAATCACAAAAAAATTATTTTCATAAATCATGGAGATTTTCGCAAAAACCGCATTTATTTCAAGGTGATTGGTTATAATTTTTATTTTTATTCATACATTCACGATAAAAAAAAGCACATAAAGTTTTTACGTTCGGAAAAAGTCTCAAACTCGTAATTAAAATCGGTATTTAATTTGGTATCGTCATCTTCCTTGACGGTTTGAATTTTGATAACTCATCATCCTGTAATATAAAAATTGGAAGCCGGAATCGGATAAAATTCACTAATTTTGTATGGGACCATAAGCTTACTTCAGTTTGAGTTTTTGTTTATTAAATTCGTTTCCGTCTTCTTTTTGAAAGAAGTTGGCATCGCTGGGAGAACGATGAGGTGTCTAAGTGCTGCTCCTTAAAAAGTCTATTTTCGATGTGTTGTTTGATACGTATAGTTAAAAGTTTGATTGAAACAGTTATTTTGAGTGATAGTACAGTGAGTGATGTACATTTCCACTCATTCGGTCAATCACGAAGTGCAACTACGGGCGATCTACTTCGGCTCAGCCGAAGACATCATATTAACCGTTCAGGGTCATTTCGCCGAATGTCATTTCGTCGAAGTTTTCAATAGTTTTCATATCGTGTTTGGAAATGATTTAAAATAAAGACAAATGACAATTGATAATATCTACTCACGTTTTGATGAACTACTTTCGTATTTCTGAAATAATCAAGAAAGACTTATTGTATTTCTTATTTTCTTAATCCTCAGAACGAAGTTTCCAAGGAAACTTGTTGACTATACTAAATTATCTACCAGGTAATTCGGCGACTTTCAGACGACTTTCAGCGAAATGACCCATTCGACGAGATGACTTTCGACGAAATGACATTCGGTGAAACGACTTTCGGCGAAATGACCCGCTCCCCATTTTAACAAGATAATCAGCTCTTTCATTTCCCGAACAAATCATTCGCAACATTCTTTTTTGCGAGCATGGCGCCCTCAGGCGTGTTCGCATCTAATCTCGTTCATAGAAGTAGGAGAGAGAAATGTCAAATTCGTGCGCGCCAACAGCACTGCGCATCCATGCAATTGACACGATATGTTGCTGAACTGAAGATTGATTTCGCTCCAAGCTGACAGAGTCTGGCTCAGCTCAGCTCAAATTGGTTTTCGCCTTCTTTTAGCTTCTTTATTTCCGATACTTACGGACACAGAATTCGGAAATCGGTGTAGCCGAAGTCAGTTAAATTCGCCCAGTGTAGCCATCTTAGAGAAATCGTAGTACGTTCCACATAAAAATTTTTTGTGCCGAACACGATTAAAACTGAAATAAGTTTATTTGGTCATCGACTCTCGAAATCTGTGAAACCGTTAAGGAGGGGGTAGGGTCTAAACGATAAAAAAAATCATTATTTTTGCGAGTTTTTTTTCCAGAATTACCGCTCAACAAAATAAATTCAAATGTTTTGCATGATAAAAAGCATCATTCGAACAACATTTTGTAATTTTTTCGTGGAAAATTTTTAGAAATAAGTCGGTGAAGAGGTATTTTTGAGCACGCTTCTTAAAAATCATGATTTGCGGCGTTCACTGTACCTCAGCGCAGACTAATCAGAAGTGAACAAATGAACGCAGCATAACAAACAACGAAAAGGAAAACGTTGGGGTCTGGTTTTTTATATTTGAAATGTGTGTGTAAAATATGAAAAAAATTGGTGCAGTAGTTTTTGAATGACGATGGACACGGACTTTCGAAACCTGCTTTCGAGTAAAACGCGTTTAAAGGCTTTTGTCTATAAAATCAATGGAAACAATTAATTACTCCAGGGAGCCCGTAGGGTCTAATATTTTCAAAAAATCAGATTTTTTCTTTTATAATTTATAATAACGAAACATTTCAAGAATGTTTTGTCAAGTTTTGAAGTCAATCGAAGTAGAAACCTGTGCGCCGAGATAGCAATAAAGAAAGGTCCATAACTTCCAGAGTTTCGTTCCAATAGGCTTGAACATTTTAAAAGAAAATTCTTCAAGTGTTTTACTATAAGAAAATATGAATAAAATAATAATATAATATTTTTCAAAAGTGCTAGACCCTACCCGCCCCTTAGACCCGATAAATTTATGTGAAGTTTTCTAATCACCCTGTATCTCCTGAACCGGAAGTCGAATCTGATTAAAGAACAAGTAATTCTTATGGGACTTCAAGATCTTTTCTTGGAATGTTAGATGGACGACATCGGTTCAGCCATATACTAGCAAAATTAATGGCATTGTTTTGATTTTATTACATATCCTGTAGTTTCGGAACCAGAAGTCGGATCCAAAGGAAATTTAGAAACCTTATAAGGGAGCATGGGACTGTTCATATGAATCTAAATTTGTAGAAATCAGTTAAGCCATCTCCGATAAAAATTATTGAAATTATTTATCACAAATAATTATTCACAAATTTACTATTATTTGATGCAAGCAGTACAAATCAATATAAATATTGAATATTGTTTTGAATTTTAAAATACTGCCATCTTTCTAACACATATATCATGTTCGAACGATTATGTTTGTTTGAGTTATTTGTAGTTAATCAATTTAGAATCAATTGTTATTATTTGTTAAATTGAATTCACTTAAACAATCACTTCACTTCGTTATCCTAAATGTTTTTACAATGCCATCGTGCTACTAAACGCACCACATTCTCAATACTCATGAAGAGTCACCATATGATCGCAGTACCAACCTTTAAAATAAAATAAAAGATCAGTATAGAATTTCGTGAAAGCTGGACAGACGTGTTTGTTCGTCACTCGATCCGAACCCCAAACGCAATCGCGTTAGTACAGCTAAGAAAAGATCATTAAATTGTTCGTGATAGCTAAGTCGTACTCGATCGCGCGGCCAGTCCCAGTAGCGACGTACGCAACAGATTTTTTGGTGCCGAAACCCGGGACCAAGTCCCGCTTGATTAGACAATTCTGCCACGCGGCAAACAGTGCTATTGTTCTTTTGTGATATCGCCTATTGAACGGCCACGCTATCGATAAAACCGAACCATCGTTTATTGTAACACCTACCGATCCACCAACGAAGCCAATTTGTGGACGGACGTATTATCAAGTTGGACATCGAGCGAGGAGAATACTTCCACATTGCAGGTTATTTGATTCGTTGCTGCAACAGTCAGATGTCGGACGTTGGAGATCAATTCATTGCGGAGATTACAAACCGAGGCCGTTCCCGTTAAATACCTGTATCTAAAGTCGGTGTTCATCGTTTTCACCATTCTACGAAACAATCTTCGGCCACGCCGTAGCGATCGTTGAGAAAGAGGTTAAGTACGATCGATCAAGGTGAGTGAACTTTTCTTTGTGTATGCGATTGAACAAAATGGCGCCCGCCACGCGGAACAGAAAGGCCAGCTCAATCAAACAACTACGAGCTCGCCGAACAAGCATACTTGGCTCCGCTCAATTGATTCATGAATTTGACGAAAGATACGATGTGTCACAAGCCGCAGAAGTCCCATTCCGTTTGCAAATGTTGGATAAATTGTGGGAAGATTATGAGAATGTAGAAAATGAGCTTGACTCTCACAATTGTGGGGAACCAGTTTTCTCCGATGAGCATGCCCAATTCCAGAACCTTTACTACCGTCTGAAAGGTTCATTATCGAGAAAAATTCCACAAACGCCAGCAGTTTCTTCCGTCCCACAATCTATGACCTCCCTGGGCATTCGTCTACCCGAGTTAAAAATGCCTGAATTCGATGGAAATCCGGCTGATTGGGCTGCGTTTCATGATCTCTTTTTGTCTATGATTCACAATAACACACAATTAACGAGCATACAAAAATTGCACTACCTGCGGGCGTCCTTGAAAGGCGACGCAGCTCGCATTATTTGTTCACTTCCCATTGCCGCTAATAATTATGCCGTGGCATGGAAATTAATCTCCGATCGCTACGAAAACAAACATCTTTTGATCAAGCAGCACATCGCTGCTATCTTTGCGGTGGCTCCACTTCGCAAGGAGTCGGCCAATGGACTTTCCGAACTTGCTGATGAGTTCGAAAAGCACGTGAAAATATTAGATACACTCGAAACAAAGGCACAACATTGGGATTCCGTGTTAGTGGAGCTTCTACTTAGTCGATTGGATGCTGCTTCGCAGAAAGAATGGGAGAATCGTAGGGATAAATCTGAACGTCCGTCATACGAAAGTTTGGTTTCCTTCATTCAAGACTATTCGCGCACGCTCCAGTCATTAAAACTTTCTCAAACTGCCTTTACTCAACCTGAAGTCATCAAGATACAAAAGATACGTTCAGTATCGAACCATTCATCGGAGCCATGTATAAAATGCGCAGTGTGCAAGCAGAATCATTACTTGTTTCAATGTGAGCAATTTCGTGGCAAAACGCCCCAGCAGCGGTTTGACATCGTCAAAAAACATAATCTTTGCATCAATTGTATAAAAACAACACACTTGGCTAATTCCTGCACAAGCAGTTGTTGTAAATATTGTCACAAAAAACACCATACCTTGCTACATCTTGATGCATCTTCTGCTTTTACGGCGACAGAGGCCTCACCGCACAGCCGCGTTGGAACATTTCCAATCCAACAACAGCCACAATTTTCGCGCGCGTTTCATAGCGACACTATCGTTGCTCCGATCGAACAATCGTTTCCGTATTCGTCGTCGTCGGTAGATGCTCCCTTCCAACCGTCGGTCGGTTTAGTCGACTCTCTGACCACATCTTGCCAAACAATTACACCTACCCTGAAAAGTAATTCCACAGTCTTGTTATTCACAGCACTTGTGAACGTTGTGGACAAATTTGGAAAGCATCAACTAGCCCGTGTTTTGTTGGACAGCGGATCACAGTCAAACTTTGTATCTGAGTCACTGTGCCAACGGCTATCGCTTAATCGAAGTAAGATCAATGTGCCAGTATGTGGAATCGGTCAAAGCGTTGTTAATGTGCGCTATCAAGTGAACATTAATTTTTCGTCTCGGTTCGGATCGTATAAGTACAACTTGGATTGCTTGGTCTTGCCAAAATTAACCACCAACCTCCCCACCACAACAGTGGACATAAGCAGCTGGAAGATTCCAAAACAGTTTCCACTTGCCGATCCACAATTTCATGTTAATCACGGCATTGATCTCATTGTAGGTGCCGAGCTGTTTCCCATTCTGCTAGAGGCCGAAAAAATCACCTTCGATCAAAATCTTCCGCCTCTCCAAAAGACCAGTCTCGGATACATAATCGCAGGAAAAGTACAGACACAAGCACCGATTGCTGTTACGTGCCTCGCAGCTACGCTGGAAGGCATTGACTCTCAGATTAAAAGGTTTTGGGAAGTTGAGGATTTCGACCATGGAAAGGCGTTAACCGCTGAAGAGAAAAGGTGTGAGGATCATTTCGTTAACACCCACACACGTGCACCCGACGGACGATACGTGGTGCGCTTACCAGTTCGTTTCGAGATGCTACCTTCTATTGGCGAAACTTGGTCAATTGCTGCTCGTCGATTCACTGCACTTGAAAAACGATTTTGTTCGGATTTAGCCTTACGTTTTAGCTATCAGCAGTTTATGGAGGAATATGAACAGCTCGGACACATGGCGGAGGTGTCGACACGTGACGCGTTGCCCCAATTTTTTATGCCCCATCACGCCATTCACCGTCCTGATTCCTCAACCACAAAGACCAGAATAGTTTTTGATGGATCAGCAAAGAGTACGAATCATGTATCACTCAATGATCTTCTGCTCACCGGACCTACCGTACAACCAACGCTTCTCACGATTGTTTTGAATTTTCGCTTACCTCAATTCGTGATGAAGGCGGATATCCAGAAAATGTATCGCCAGATTTGGGTTCACCCTGACGATCAATCTTTGCAACAGATAGTTTGGCGCAAAGTAGAATCTGATCCGCTTAAAATTTTTCGTTTAAAAACCGTCACCTACGGGACCTCATGTGCCCCGTTCCTCGCTACAAGAGTTCTCAACCAACTGGCAGACGACGAAGATCAGAGTTTCCCGCTGGCAGCTCCAGTGATCAAAAGGTGTTTTTACGTCGACGATCTGCTCATGGGATCAAACAATCTCGAAACGATGGTCGAAACAAGTCAGCAGTTAATTGAAGTTCTAGAACGAGCTGGAATGTCCTTGCGTAAATGGAGCTCTAATAATGCAGTGGCCTTAACTCATATACCAGCTGATCATAGGGACACATTAGAGGAGTTAGAGTTGGACCAGTCTCCCGCAATAAAAACTCTAGGTCTGTTGTGGTTTACAATGGAGGACAAATTAGGATTCAAGATCCCCAAGCTCCCAGCTTTAGGAAGTGTTACAAAACGCATAGTAGCTTCCGAATTAGCCCAATTGTACGATCCGTTGGGTCTGGTTGGGCCCGTGGTCATTAGTGCAAAAATGTTTCTTCAACGCTTGTGGTACAAGGAATTGGACTGGGACGAAGAGCTCCCGAACGAGCTAAAATGTTGGTGGCTAGCATTTCGGGAAACTTTAGAGTGCATAAAGGAGGTTCGAGTGCCTAGATGTGTTATAACGGCTGATGCTACAAACTATCAACTCCACTGCTTTGTTGATGCTTCTAGCAAAGGATATGGAAGTGCCATTTACATTGTATCGGTGAAAAATGGTCAACCAGAAGCAAGTCATTTGCTCATCGCAAAATCTCGCGTTGCCCCGTCTTGTGGAATATCAATACCGCGCCTTGAACTTTGCGCCGCCCTTCTTGGAGCCCAGTTGATGTCCTACGTGTTACAAGAAACAAACTTTACTGGAGAAGCATTCTACTGGTCAGATTCCACAATAGTTTGAGCTGGATAAGATCTCCTCCAGCATCTTGGAAAATTTTTGTTTCGAATCGCGTCGCAGAAATTCAACGCCTGACAGCGGACTGCCAATGGCGACACGTTCCTACCGCTTTGAATCCGGCAGATCTGATCTCTAGAGGAATAGAACCTAAACAACTGCAGCATGAGCAACTTTGGTGGTGTGGTCCATCTTTCCTAACTTCGGGTAGAACGTCGTGGCCGAATATTTTGTTTTTGCTAACTCCAGATAATACGGTGAAACAAAATACCGAACGAAGAGAAACAGTCGCATTGACTACAGTAACTGATGCCGATTCAATAATACAGAACTTCTCGGAGCTAGCACTTCTTCTGAGGGTCACGGCTTATTGTCAACGATTTATAAGAAACTGCCGAACAACCAGCCCACATCGATCAACAGGAAATTTATCTCCAAAAGAGTATGATGACGCACTCATTTCTCTCGTTCGCGTTGCTCAGTTGCATGTGTACTCTCGCGAAATTAAACATTTGGAAACCAAAAATGATCGACGTTCGGTACATGATGTTAAATTTTCTACTCCTCTCAAGAGTTTAAGTGTTATGCTTGACCCAGTCGGATTGTTACGAGTCGAAGGACGGCTTGCAAATCTACCAAGTGCACTAGACAGACGATTTCCGATCATATTGCCACCAAACCATCATCTATCGGAGCTCATAGCCAGATCGGTTCACCACCAGACGCTACATGCCGGTCCGTCACAGTTATTAGCTGCTCTCCGACAGCGATTTTGGCCAATTCGTGGAAGAAACTTAGCACGGAGAACAGTACATCGTTGCGTGACGTGTTTCAGATGCCATCCACAGACCAGCAAATTATTCATGGCACCTTTACCAAAGAATCGCTTGATGCCATCAAAAATCTTTGAACACACGGGGCTTGATTATTGTGGGCCGTTCCTCGTTCGACCACTCGCGGGAAGAGGAGCATCAGTAAAAGTCTGGGTCGCAGTGTATGTTTGTTTCGCCGTAAAAGCCGTGGTTCTCGATATCGTCGCCGGTTTATCGACAGCCGCTTGCGTCAATTCGCTCAGACGCTTCGTGGGTCGCGTCGGACGCGCGTGACAACAGCACCGCGTTCGTCGGCGCGTTCCGTGACATCAAAGAAAAACGAAAGCAATTTTTGGAGCAGTTCAAATCTTCCAGTTGGACAAATGAGTGCTTGGAAAAGGGAATACAATTTCAATTCATCCCTCCCCGTGCTCCGCACTTCGGAGGTTTATGGGAGGCGGCAGTGAAGTCGTTTAAGCACCATCTTGAACGAGTTATGGGCACAGCACCATACCAGTTCGACGACTTTCGCACAGCGATCGCCCAAGCTGAAAGCATGCTGAATTCTCGGCCTCTAACACCTCTATCCAATCACCCGTTAGACCTTTCCGTTTTAACTCCTGGTCATTTCCTTCTTGGCGAACCACCCTTCCAGATTCCAGAACCAGATCACTCTCATGTGTCTATTAATCGCCTTAATCGTTTCCAGGCAATGCAGCGATCAGTAAACGACTTGTGGAAACGTTGGTCAAAGGAATATATCGGTCTCCTGCACAATAGACCAGCCAAATGGAGGGCTACACCTACACAGTACCGCGTTGGATCCGTAGTCCTCATGAAAATGGAAAACGTTCCGCCTAAGCAATGGCCACTCGGCCGTGTCGTAGCAACACATCCAGGTCCAGACAACATTGTACGAGTTGTTGACATCCGTACTCCAAATGGGAAAACTTTACGTCGCGCAACCTCAGAACTATGTCTCATGCCGGTCGATGTGGACTACGATATAGGAGCAAGGCTTTGTGAACACAGTGGTGTCAAACCCCATTCATGAGAGCCATCGTGTTGAATGCTGCGCTTCAACGGGGCCCAGGATGTTTGAGTTATTTGTAGTTAATCAATTTAGAATCAATTGTTATTATTTGTTAAATTGAATTCACTTAAACAATCACTTCATTTCGTTATCCTAAATGTTTTTACAATGCCATCGTGCTACTAAACGCACCACATTCTCAATACTCATGAAGAGTCACCATATGATCGCAGTACCAACCTTTAAAATAAAATAAAAGATCAGTATAGAATTTCGTGAAAGCTGGACAGACGTGTTTGTTCGTCACTCGATCCGAACCCCAAACGCAATCGCGTTAGTACAGCTAAGAAAAGATCATTAAATTGTTCGTGATAGCTAAGTCGTACTCGATCGCGCGGCCAGTCCCAGTATCGACGTACGCAACAATGTTGCCGAAAACGAACCGTGCTCAAATCGAAACGTCATGAAATAGAGTGCTGTGCTTATTTTTTAAGGTGCTGAAAGCTGAAAATTTTGACATAAAACTTCAAATAACTCAAAACAGTAAACAACCGATCTCAAAACCATTCAATAGCGCTCAGGGTGATGGGAAGAGGCTTTCATACATGGGCATTTGCTCAGTTCGTCGAGCTGAATCGATTGGTATATGACACTCGGAAGATTTTTCTAAATTTTGAGCGAATTCTATACCTATTTTTTATTCATAAAAAAGGTTCAACGTTGATAAAGAATGTGTACGTTTCGACTTGAGCCAAACTGGACTGACTCAGCGCCAGCTAGCTAACTGACGTCTGCCTATCACACGAAAGCGCATTTTCAAAATTAAACCAAGGATCGAAATAATTTATATGATATTTATTTAGATGATATTAAAACTGTCCGGTTCAACCCGGTCTCCCCTGTTTTTACTTACAGAGTTCATGTTGGAAACTAATGCAATAATTCACATAACTTCCGTGAAATAAATTGCTTTTACCGAAAAGTTTGCTGTTTCTGATGATTATCGAAAGTCATCAGCGATTAAATTGTCTAATATTTTAATCAAATCTTTATGACGAATCTTGGAAATTATGGCAAATTGCTGAGTTGTCTCACAGTCTCACGGATTTCACATTTTCGATGTAGAAGCTTATATAGATTCCACATTATACTTGAAAACCCCTCCTTAATTCACCTAGTGGTGTGATGCAGTCTGTTACATGAAAGCGTGGTCACGTTTACTCGCGATCGGTAAAATGAAATGATGTGAGTTTTTGATGTGGAACACATCTTTATTAGGGGTGCAAATCACAAACTGCACGTAGAAATGTGGTCAGGTTTTAAACACTTACAGCTCAGTCTGTTTTGTATCAATTATTAATATTATTTCATCATTTGATAGGAAATATTTCTACGTATTGATTTGAATGTTTATAGATATGTAATTTGAATTGTATATCATTGAAATGTTGATTAATAGCTAGCAGTGTCCTATTTTGTCTGCAAAAAATCTCCAGCATACCGGATTTCCCTGCCATAGTCGACGGTTTTGAAGGAGTAAGCGATGTATCAAAGAGAAAGCATCGCTCTGATTGGTCAATCGATGCAAAAGCGAAGCTGTTGGAAGCACGCGAATCTATAAATAGAAGCGAAATTAAAGCTAACGTTTCAGTCCTATTCCTAGCATGCTAGAGGTAGGTTGTTGCTAGACAGCAAGACAAAAACGTGCTATGAAACGATTTGAAGCTTCAAGGGCTGCTGCCAGTTGTTAGCGTAAAACCGTGTCGCTCGCTGTGCGTATTACATTTCTCTTCATGCTCTCTCGTAAATGTGTAAAATGACTCTCGATGTGGCCGGGTGGCCAAGAAAGTTTTGATATTTTCGGTTACAAGTTTGACTACATCACATAAAATCCAATAAAGCTACCGCTTGTTTGGCAGCCTTGATGAGCCGATTTTATTTCTCTCATGTTTCGTTACGTTACCAGGGAACTAAAATGGAACCGACATAGAAATCGACTTACCTCCACAAAAATAACTTCCACTTAATTTTCATCGCGACAACATATATGTTTTTATGCACTAATCGCATCTAAACTAAATTATCTAGACATTGTCAGGATAGACTTTTGATCCATGCTTTTGAAGGCGAGATATTCAATTAACAAATTGTAAGTTGCCGTTTTCAGCTATTCAACTCTTCCTTCAGAAAAAAGACTTTCCCGACCGCTAATACGACTTGTCGTGAATACGACTTACTTTACTATGGGGTGCCTTTTCAAAATTTACCCTCTGAGAGAGTGATAAGTTTTAGATCGTGAATATCTCTTGTTGTATCTAACGAATCAACATAATTTTTGCTACATGCCATCGGAAATATGATCACAATTTTATGATAAAATTTTCAGTTGTGTGACATAATTTCAAATAGTTCAAAATTAAACTTTTCTAAAATGTTTGGTATAAACGAGTATCAAAGAGGATAATTCATATGGGGCGTTTGCCTTTCTCGTATTTTGAAAGCTCATAGCTCAGTGATCTGTGGAAGGATTTATATAATCTAACTACCAATAGAATCGAAAATTTTCAACTTGAACGTGTATTGCAACAACATTGAAGTTTTTCAATAGTACACTATTGAAAAACCTGTTTGATTTAACCCATGACAGCACCAGCCAATCAGAACGCGAGATGTCTGCATCTATACAAGAGCATCCATATAAAAGTTGAGTGCTTCATTTTTCCTACCATCATTCGTCATCTAACACTCGATGTGGATAGACGAATAACCTACAACGACTAATTTCGATTTTGTTTTATTTTTTATTCGCAGTTGTCTACCTACCCAAGCTATGGGTAAAAACCGCCATAGATCCGAGAAGGATCCAAAGGATGCTAAGCGTCTGAAGCCAAGTGATGTACAGGTAAACGACCGTTTGCTGAGTAAAAACCAATATGCTGATCTGCCAGTTGATGTCGAAGAGGAACTGCAGAAGAAGGAAAAAATGCCGCCTTTCTACCTGAAGGGCTTCCCACCAACTCTACGCTCGGATTTCAACACACTGATCAGCAAAGGACTACAGGCAACAATCCGTTTATGTACTGAAGGCTACAAAATAACTGTTCCGGCTTTGAACCACTACAAAGGAGTGGAATGTTATCTGAAGCAGACAAAAGCGGAATACTTCACACACGATATTGCCGCCAACAAACCTATGAAGGTTGTACTTCGAGGACTACCCGACATGATGGAAGCCGAACTAAAGCAGGCACTGTCGGAGGCTGGACTAAAGCCTTTGATGGTGTTCAAAATGAAGCGACATTATACGGATAAAAAGTTTAGAGATCAACTGTACCTGATTCATCTGGAGAAGGGCTCCATCACCATGAGTCAACTGAAAACGATTAAATCGTTATTTCACATAATCATCGAATGGCAAAAGTATAAACCGGTACATCGGGATGTCACACAGTGCACGAACTGTTTGAACTACGGCCATGGAGCGAGGAATTGCCACATGAAAAGTCGGTGCGGGAAATGTGCCGAACCACAAAATACCAATGATTGCCTACTAGATGACATCGCTGTAAAATGTGTGAACTGTGATGGCGACCATCCATCTACTAGCAAATCGTGTCCCAAACGTGCTGAATTCACAAAAATTCGACAACAGGCATCCCGTAAACAATCAACGCGCAAGAATGTTCCACAGAAGGATGAAATTAATTTCCCACGGCTCCCACCGAAGAGGGATATTCCGAATTTGCCGCCACTTCCTCGCAGCAATCCAAAGACTTCAGCCGCTGGATCTCAAAAAGAATCTTCCTCAAGAATCCCTCCTGGATGGGGCAATAATCAACCACAAGCAAAGGATGACTCTGGTGATTTATTTTCTGCTGAACAACTGATCGTCATTTCTGAAACAATGACAACAAAACTACGAAACTGCAGAACGCGGTTAGAGCAAATCAACGCCTTAGGCAAATTCATCATCGAATATGCAATATAATGAGTTGGTTATAGTAAATTGGAATGCTTGCTCACTCAGGAGCAAAACTGCTGAATTGTCCGACTTTCTTCAAGAGAAGAATGCCGATATTGCTATTTTAACTGAAACTCATCTTAAACCTGAAATTTCTATTTTTATTTCCAATTACAGGATTCACAGGCTCGACAGGGCAACTACCAGAGGAGGGGGAGTTGCCATTGCCATTAAACGATCCATTCAGCACAGGCTTCTGTCAGCCTTTAAATTGCAACTCATAGAAGCCATCGGAATTGAGATTACAACGACGATGGGACCCATCATCATCATTGCAGCGTACTGCCCCAAACAAGCCAATCTTCGAGATGGTACGTGTGCATCATTGAAGCGAGATCTGGCTATGCTCACTCGACGACAGAACAAATTCATCATTGCTGGGGACCTGAACGCACGGCATGAGCTGTGGGGAAACAGAAGACAGAATCGAAACGGATTCGTACTTGCCGAAGATTACGAAGCTGGACAATACAACATCTTCGCTCCGGATCAACCAACGCGACTTTCCAGATCGGGAGTTCATTCCATTTTGGATATATTCATCAGCAACATCGCCATAGACAGCTCTCCGGTTGTCTTCTACGAGCTCTCTTCTGACCACTTTCCAGTAATATTGACGTTGGGATCTTCACCAGAAACAGTGCCTATTCAACCACGGAGGAACTATTATCGCACCGATTGGGTCCAATTTCAACAAATCGCCGACCAACTTATTAATATCAATGTTCCACTAGATTCCCCGATGGAAATCGATGCGGCCCTATCTTCCTTCCAGCATTCAATCACAGTCGCTCGTGATAGGACGGTTCCAGTACAACATATGCCGAGTTCCTCTCTTCAAATCGACAGTGTCACCAAGAAACTCATCCGACTTCGGAATATCTACCGGAGGCAGTATCAACGAACTGGCATCCTAGATAGGAGGACTACTTATAACAACTTAACTAGGATAATCCAGGAACGGATATCTGAGCTTCGCAACAGGAACTTCCAGCAAAAGCTTCGAGAAATTCTCCCACATTCAAAGCCCTTCTGGTCCTTAACGAAGGTGCTTAAGAAAAAACCGAAGCCTATTCCTCCTCTGATGTCACCCCAGGACGCAGCTGAAGGAATACCTTTAATCACACCAGTAGAGAAGGCAAATGCGCTAGGCCAGCAGTTTGTGTGTTCTCACAATTTAGGACTCAACATTGTTAGTCCATAAGAAAGAGCCGTTGCTGATAGCGTAGCTGAGGTTGACCAATCAGACAGCTTAGTTCCTGAGGAAAGTAGAGTCACTGCGAATGAGCTGATGGCTTTTGTGAAAAAATCCAAAAATATGATGGCCCCCGGTTTCGACAACACATTCAACATTGAGCTGAAACATTTGAGTATTCGCTCATTTGTCTTCTTAGCTAAACTTTTTAACAGGTGCTGGGAGCTTGGTTACTTCCCTTCAATGTGGAAGTTAGCTAAAGTTATCCCAGTTTTGAAACCGGGGAAAGATCCTTCCTTTTCCAAGAGCTATCGGCCCATCAGCTTACTCTCTGCCCTATCCAAGCTGTTTGAAAAGTCAATACAAAGGCGAATTCTTGCTTTTGCAGATGAACAGGATATATTTCTGGAAGAACAGTTTGGGTTCCGGAAAGGAAGATCCACCATCCACCAGCTCACAAGGGTTAACAACGTCATCCAGCAAAACAAATCAGTGTCCAAAACGACTGCCATGGCAATATTGGATATTGAAAAGGCATTCGATAATGTGTGGCACGATGGACTGGTGTTTAAACTGCATCGGTATAATTTTCCCATGTATCTTATTAAAATTATCAAAAATTATCTTGCAGATAGAGCATTCCAGGTTTCTCTGAATAATGTACTTTCAGAAAGATTTACTATTCCTGCTGGTGTACCCCAGGGAAGTATCCTAGGTCCCATTCTATACAACATTTTCACATCAGACATCCCACCTCTTCCAGGTGGTGGTGTTCTGTCACAATTTGCTGATGATACTGCCATTCTTTACAAAGGTCGTGTCATTAATGCTCTGAAAAATAAACTACAGGCAGGTCTGGACGCTTTAACAGAATGTTTTACAAGCTGGAAAATTGTGATCAATGCAGCAAAAACTCAGGTCATCTTGTTTCCACATTCAAGATCTCCAAAACTTGTTCCATCAGACGAATGCAGAATACGATTCGGTGATGAGGTCATTCAATGGTCCGATGAAGTTATCTATCTAGGACTCACCTTTGACAGACATCTGATATTCAGGTCACATGTTGACAAAATCGTTCAAAAATGCAGCATACTCATTAGGTCTCTGTATCCGCTGATTTGTAGAACATCTAAACTATGCCTGAAGAATCAGATGGCTGTCTATAAACAAATCATCTACCCCGCAATTGAATACGCAGTCCCTGTTTGGCGGGGTTGTGCACGAACACACAAACTTAGGCTTCAACGCATTCAAAGTAAGATCTTAAAGATGATTCTAAATCTACCCCCTTGGACAAGGACTAGTGAAGTACATGAGATGGCCTCACTGGATATACTAGAACAAAAATTCGAACAATACTGCACGAAATTTGAAGAGAGGTGCTCAATCTCTGAAATACAAATAATTCAAAATTTGTACGTATTAGGTTAGGGATAGTTATAAGTAGGTAGACATTTTATAAATAATTAAAATAAATATTATGATTAAACATTAGTATGTAAAACAAGAGTAACTAAAACACCTATTATTAATAACGAATCGTATGAACAACAAAGATGAAAGGCCAAAGGGTCAAAACACTTGTACTGTAAAATGTTGATGTAATACACAAAAATAAGATTAATAAACAGATATTTATGCAATGCGAAAAAAAAAATTGAATCAGTTTGGATTCTATCGCCACTGCGAGCAGATGTGTTTTGTGTCGTCTGCACAGCTAGTTTCGCTTTCGACAAGAGCGATTACGTCACAGCTGCCAGTCATTTCGATGGATGAAAAAGCAACGTTGGAAAGCATTATAAAAAATCAGCCGTTCTAATGGCTCTAAAAGTTTTCTGAAGAACTATTAGGATGTGTTGTTCGCAAATCAAAAGAAAATATCCTCAGTTTAGTGCAAATCTAGAACAGTTTGGTTAGATTTTTGCACTTTTCGCTGTGTGAAATTCACAGTAATCGAAATCAAGTGAAGCCTTCTTTGTTTTTGCGAAAAATGTGGAAAAGGGGAATGCTTGCATAATTCATACAATTGATCAACTAATTGATATTCGGAAGTGTTAAGGAACATGTCATTTGTTTTCGTATTCACGACATCCAGTTATGTCTCTGACATTACCCACCCGCCTTTTTTTTCAACACAGAGGGCATTAGTGTCCTTCATGCAATGCGAGAATAAATCAGCTGACTATTGTTTACAATTCGATCTCAGCCATTTTTTTTTTAAAGTGCCGCGTACGTTTCGCGCTTCGAAGCAGTTTTTTTTTGTGCTAGCACCCGAAAGGTCCCAAAATAACCCTAGCTACCGCAACGAAATGTATGCAAATGTCTAAACAGTTTGTGAGTAAGTTGGTGAATCGTTTTAAAGAGGTGAAAAATGTCGACGACGTCAGCTTGGGTCATTTTTTGCATAAAAAAAGGTTCTGTTCTAAATAAGTCTATAATTCAATAGTTTTTAAATGAGCCCAGACTTGTTAAAATCGGTTAAGCCAATTTAGCGGTAGAAAAAAGGCGGGTGGGTAATGTCAGAGACATAACTGGATGTCGTGAATACGAAAACAAATGACATGTTCCTTAACACTTCCGAATATCAATTAGTTGATCAATTGTATGAATTATGCAAGCATTCCCCTTTTTCACATTTTTCGCGAAAAAAGGCTTCACTTGATCTCGATTACTGTGAATTTCACACAGCGAAAAGTGCACAAATCTAACCAAATTGTTCTTGATTTGCCCTAAACTGAGGATAATTACCTGAGATTTACGAAAAACAAATCCTAATAGTTCTTTAAAAAAATTTTAGAGCCATTAGAACGGCTGATATTGTGTAATGCTCTCCACCGTTGTTTTTTCCCCAATGCTAATGACTGGCAGCTGTGACGTAATCGCTCTTATCGAAAGCGTGCAGACGACACAAAACACATCTGCTCGCAGTGGCGATAGAATCCAAACTGATTCAATTTTTGTTAAGAGATTTCCTTTTATGTGATTTCGTTTGTAGCTTTTTCACTAATGGGCGGTCCTAACGGCAATAAAAATAGCCGCATACAGAATTTTAATGTCGATTATTTCATTTCGGATTTGCATAATTTATTGAAAGAAACTATCAATATGCTGTAGGAATTCGTTTCTAGCATTCAGAAGGACCAAATTGAGGAACTCACTACGATATTCACCACTTTTCGGAACATTTTTCTTGAACGATTTGTTGTACAGCAGCAGCTATTTTCTTCTCTTCCTCAGAACGCGTTCTGATTGGCTGGTGTTGACATGGGTTAAATCAGTATTCACGACAAAAAGAAACACATATTGATCTGTACGTGGCAACTCTTTCGCACGGCATACTTGTATACTAGTATAAAGATGTATTCAACATCATCACTTCTACTTTCGCATTGCCGTTCGTAATTGAATGTGTTAGTGACGGTGCAAATTAATTCAACTTCTCGTGTGTGCCTTGTTTCGGAAACAGTTGCTCGGAAAATGGTAGTAAAGCGACAAAATTCAACTAGTTCTTTATGATTATTTTTAGCACTTAAAAGTGCTATTTGAATGGGCCTTGCTTGCTGGAATTTTCGGCTTCCTTTCACCCGGTTTTCGCTATCATCGTGCTGACAGCGTCCCGTACGTTCAGAGTAGCTGCTTTAACTTAAATGATGCTATTTCTCACATCACATTTTATTTTATACCTGCTATTGGTAATGGTGTAAGGACCACCCATATGTTAGAATTCCTTTCCTTTACGCAGAACGGGAAACAGTGAGACGATATAAAAGAGAGAGTTAGCAGAGCGGCAGCTAGTAATATTGAATTGACTGTCTAGCTCTTAACAGTATCTTGTGGGATTTCGACGCAGAAACACGCATACAGGAGGAACAGTTAAGGGCAAGGCAAAGTCCCGCTTAAACCGTGCTGGTCTTCAGTTCCCAGTTGGCAGAATTCATCGTCTGCTCCGGAAGGGAAACCTCGCCGAGCGTGTCGGTGCCGGTGCACTAGCCTATCTGGCGGCAGTGATGGAGTACTTGGCTGCCGAAGTGTTGGAATTAGCCGGTAACGCTGCCCGTGACAACAAGAAAACGAAAATTATCCCTCGCCATCTGCAGCTGGCCATCCGTAACGACGAGGAGTTGAAAACCCCGTCCTTTTCAGGACGATCACATTACTGTGATAAAGAAATATTTAGGATTGCCAGTTCTGATACGCCTGGAAAGTAGAATGCGCAAATCAAGTGGAAACATTTGTTCTAACAATTTGTATAAAGTATACTAGTATAAAGATGTTTCTAAATCAAAATTTTCTTTTTCGTATTGCGAGACAGCGTTACTGTCGTAATTGAATGTGTTAGATATCACTATCAAAAAGCGCCCCATACTAAAGAATTCACGACAAAAAGAAACACATATTGATCTGTACGTGGCAACTCTTTCGCACGGCATATTTGTATACTAGTATAAAGATGTATTTAACATCATCACTTCTTCTTTCGCATTGCCGTTCGTAATTGAATGTGTTAGTGACGGTGCAAATTAATTTAACTTCTCGTGTGTGCCTTGTTTCGGCAACAGTGGCTCGGAAAATGGTAGGAAAGCGACAAAATTCAACTAGTTCTTTATGATTATTTTTAGCACTTAAAAGTGCTATTTGAATGGGCCTTGCTTGCAGGAATTTTCGGCTTCCTTTCACCCGGTTTTCGCTGTCATCGTCCCGTACGTTCAGAGTAGCTGCTTTAATTTAAATGCTATTTTTCACATCACCTTTGTAAGAATTCCTTTCCTGTACGCAGAACGGGAAACAGTGAGACGACAGGTCCACGATGTTGCTCTCGTGTGTCTTGTTTCGGGAACAGATGCTCAGCAAATGGTAGGAAAAATGAAGCACTCAGCTTTTATATGGATGCTCTTGTATAGATGCAGACATCTCGCGTTCTGATTGGCTGGTGCTGTCATGGGTTAAATCAAACAGGTTTTTCAATAGTGTACTATTGAAAAACTTCAATGTTGTTGCAATACACGTTCAAGTTGAAAATTTTCGATTCTATTGGTAGTTAGATTATATAAATCCTTCCACAGATCACTGAGCTATGAGCTTTCAAAATACGAGAAAGGCAAACGCCCCATATGAATTATCCTCTTTGATACTCGTTTATACCAAACATTTTAGAAAAGTTTAATTTTGAACTATTTGAAATTATGTCACACAACTGAAAATTTTATCATAAAATTGTGATCATATTTCCGATGGCATGTAGCAAAAATTATGTTGATTCGTTAGATACAACAAGAGATATTCACGATCTAAAACTTATCACTCTCTCAGAGGGTAAATTTTGAAAAGGCACCCCATAGTAAAGTAAGTCGTATTCACGACAAAAAAAACGGTTTTGTCGGTTACGTCACTTATAATATCAACTCTCTAGAACCGTGAAAGTAACAGTCATTTGATCTTCGAACTTGACCCAATAGTAGCTTTCAAACGAGTCTAAGTTTATCAAAATCGGAAGCTGGGGTGAGCAAAACTTAACCATTTCCCATAGGAAACTTGACTCAATCATCAAACAATTAAGTCTTCAATCGTTTTATAAACGTCAATGTTGCGGAATTGGATGTTATTTTAATAATCTTGCGGAGACTCTCAGCAAACAGAATGCGAAGTCGAACTCGGAGTAAAATGAATTAATTTCGTGATTTATGCATGCAAATCACTTTGGGACATCAAATCGCGGACAGCAGTTTCCACCGGCAACGAAAGCCAAAATTAATATGCAAATGCTGTTGCTCAAGTTGATGTACTCATCTGGGAAGGTACACGTAAAGAATGATACCGATCGATCGGTGCTCTGCTCCATTCATTTCCAATTAACACATAATTAATCGTCAGTCCCACCCAGTCGCGGTGCCCGAATACGATTCAATTCAACCGCACAATGAACAAATAAATGGTCTTCATTGTACGAGACAACTGATTAAATTGATCGAGATAGAATTCTCATGTCATTCTCAATATCGTTCTTAACCAGTTCGGTAACGCAGTTCCGTTCCGCAGACAGTTTTCCGAAGACATTCCGAATCGATTGCAGTGAGGCGTTACTTCACTACTTAATCTTAACACGCTTCCTTTCTTTATTTCGATGGTTCCGCGAGGAGTCTGGAGAACGTCGAAGAAGGCTATATTTTTCGCAGCTGTCACTGGTCTCATTTGGTGACGAACATTTTCCACCGAAGCGCCGGAACTGATGCTGGGGTAATGTATGCAAAAATAAATAATTAAAAAAGTTTAGTTAATTATCCCGGAACAGTCTAAATACTGTTACCCTCAACATGCATACGTTGGGATCGACCGGGACCGGTTTGAACTATGGATCCCTCCCAGACGAAACGTGTGTACTTGCTGCCGGTATTAACTTCAAGTGACTTCCTGCAGATAATTTAGATTTTGGAACAACCATTCGAACGTCAGACAGGGGTACTGATGATGGCAACCAATTGGATTGAATCCCGTTCAGATTTTAACCGCATAGTTGATTTCCTTCATAAAAAATGACAGAAATGGGCAATGATTAGGGTTGCCACGAACTTCATGAACTTCGCCCGGTTTTGAACTATTTGAACTTTTTTTTAACAATCAATTAATAATCAACAAGAGGCAGATTGGAAAATGCATAATGATGAGTTGGGATAGCGAAAATTGAATTTAGTTCTATTTGTAATCATGAAAACCTTCGGGTTTCCACCAGAGGTGAGTATTTTTGTATTAACTCAACTATCGCTTCACTAAATGATCCCGTGTTGCAGAAGGATGAACGAAATGAATATAAAATATGGGTATACTACCAGAACGTTCGCGGCTTAAGGACCAAAATCGACGAGCTTTTCCTGGCAGTGTGTGACTGCAACTACGATATCATCATTCTTACCGAGACCGGGCTCGACGATCGGATCAATTCCCAACAGTTATTTGGAAATGCATTCAACGTTTTCCGCTGCGACCGCAGCTTAGCAAACAGTGTCAAATCAAAATTTGGCGGTGTTTTAGTTGCTGTTTCTCAAAAATATGCCAGCACTGTTGTACAAACGGTGAATGGTCGTTGCCTCGAACAAGTGTGTGTATGTGCTACCGTCCGGGACCTAAAGATATTTCTGTGCGGTGTGTATATCCCTCCCGATAAAAGCCAGCAAGTTGGTGTGATCGATGAGCACATTTCTACTGTTTCGGAGCTGTGCAGCAAAAGTTCCGCAAGTGATATTGTTTTTGTGTGCGGTGATTTCAACCAGCCACGGATAACGTGGGGTCATGGATCAGACGAAACACAATCTCCTTCCTCTCTTCTACCCGCTGCCAGTACGACACTGATAGATGGTATGGATTATTTAAATTTATATCAAAGGAATCGCCATCAAAATCATCTCGGACGAACGCTCGACCTGATCTTCTGTTCGTTAGAGAGCCAATTGGTAGTTGATCGTTGTGTTGCCCCACTACTACCCGTGGACCTTCACCATCCGCCTTTAGCTGTTTCATTGCCCGTTGATTGTGAAAGCGTTTCATGTGATACCCAGCTTATTGTCGAATCAATGCCATTGAACTACCGAAAAATTGATTTTACTACCTTTCAAGCATATTTGCAGGATGTTAATTGGTCTGTTTTGTATGAAATTGATAACGTGAATGAGATGTCTTCGCTATTCTGTGATGTTTTGTTTCAATGACTCAGTTCTAATCTTCCATTAGCAAAACGACCCATTGCTACTCCTTGGACTACAGCGTACTTACGTAAACTCAAGCGGGATCGTAATGCCTGGCAACGCAAACATCGTCGTTTTCATAATGCTGAGACACAAAGAATGTTCAAATACTCCAGTGAAAGTTATCGTAAATTGAACGCGCGGCTATACAAAGATTATGTCATGCGAGTTCAAACTGACCTTCGACGGAATCCCAAGAAGTTTTGGACATTTGTCAACTCAAAGCGAAAATGTTCATCAATACCTCCAAATGTTTGTCTCGATGGCGTGGAGTCTAACTCAACGGTGGATTCGTGCGAGCTGTTCGCAACATTTTTCGCTTCGGTATTTGCTGAAAATACTGCTTCCGACGCCGAAGCTGATGTCGCTGCTATGAGCGTTCCTGAAAATTTAGTGCGTATGGATACGTTTATAATTACTCCTGAAATGATTCTTGCTGCTGCGAAGAAACTGAAAAAATCGTATTCAGCAGGACCTGATGGAATACCCGCTGCAGTTTACACTAATTGTACTGCTGCTTTAGCTGAGCCTCTGTGCATTATATTCAACAAATCTTTCGAGCAAGGCATTTTTCCTGAGATTTGGAAGCAATCCTTCATGTTCCCTGTATTCAAGAGTGGTGACCGTCGTAATGTAAGAAACTATCGAGGCATAACAAGTTTATCTGCTGCTTCAAAGCTTTTTGAAACAATTGTAAGCAATGAGATGCTCTTTCGCACTAAACATTATATCTCAACTGAACAACATGGGTTTATGCCTGGACGCTCGGTCAGCACAAATCTATTAGATTTCACTTCGACCTGCATTTCGCGTATGGAGGAAAAGGTACAAATCGATGCGGTATACACGGATCTAAAAGCAGCGTTTGACCGAATAGACCACCGAATACTCCTTCGAAAGATGTCGCGATTAGGTGGAACTCAAAAGTTCATTGATTGGTTATACTCTTACTTGTGTAGTAGAGTTTTACGAATAAAATTGGGCTCGAGCGTTTCATCTCAGTTTACGAATGTGTCAGGAGTACCTCAAGGCAGCAATATGGGGCCGCTTCTTTTCTCTTTGTTTTTCAATGATGCTATTTTGCTGCTCAGTAACGGCTGCAGATTATTTTACGCTGATGATTTGAAATTGTACCATGTAATTCGATCTATTGACGACTGTGTCCGGCTCCAACAGCTCCTCGATACATTTGTTGCTTGGTGCAAAAGAAACTGGTTGATTATCAGTACTGCGTAATGTCAGGTCATAACGTTCCACCGAAAACAGAATCCATTGCATTTTGATTATCAAATTGACGGACAAACGCTCCAAAGAGTTGATCATGTTAACGACCTTGGTGTTTTGTTGGATGCCAAACTTACATTCAACCTACATCGCTCAACTTTGATTTCAAAAGCAACACGGCAACTGGGTTTTATTGCCAAAATCGGACGTGATTTCAAAGATCCCCATTGCTTGAAGGCATTATACTGTTCATTGGTTCGACCGCTACTTGAGAATGCTAGTTTAGTTTGGAGCCCGTATCAGATTGTTTGGAACTTACGGATTGAACGTGTTCAGAAAAGATTTGTCCGACTGGCTCTAAGAAATCTTCCCTGGTAAAACCCGCTTGACCTTCCACCGTACCCCGATCGCTGTCGTCTGATAGGTCTTGATTCATTGGAACGGCGCAGGAAAATTCAACAAGCTGTGTTTGTGGCAAAACTAATCAATGGCGATATCGACTCACCGCAACTTTTGTCTCTACTTGATTTCCGTGCCACGCAACGATTGCTGCGTTCTACTAGTCTACTTCAACCGAGATATCATCGAACGACGTTCGGATTCCATGAACCGATAACTACATGTATAAGAACATTTTCCACTGTTGAAAATCTTTTCGATTTTAATGAACCGACACATAAGTTTATTCAGAAAGTGTTACGATCGAATATTTTATAACTTGACTGATATATTCATTAAGACTTATTATATTGTCAGATGAATAAATGGAATAAATAAATAAATAAATAAATGATATCTCTTAAACAGTAGCGTTGCGACTCCGACGATTTTAGATTCTGTTTTCTAGTTTGCCCGTAATAGTTATTCGACTATTACACAATTATATTCATTAATTTATATATATATATATATATATATATATATATATATATATATATATATATATATATATATATATATATATATATATATATATATATATATATATATATATATATATATATATATATATAATGATCAACTCATTTGAAATAAATTCAGTAAACTTCATCTGTTGTAAGTTATTATGAAAATGTACCGTTATGAGAAATATCGTTGTACAACCACCCCGGTGGCACGATTGTCATCTGCATACAATTGGATTGAAGCCGAAAATTTTGGTTCTTTGGTTTTAGTTCGCTGCCAAATGCTGTGTTTAAGCAGTGTTCACACCTTCACATTTTTCTTCATGCGGTTGTACCAACATAAGGAATCGATTTCGATGAAATATAATCAAACTATAATAAACCACAATTTCTTTTTCTTATTCAAAAAGAGGTCAATTTACTTATTTTATAGGGAATAATAGACTAGAGTTATATTTGTGTTGGGTTTGAAGAAATTAACTTTTGACACCAGTGTGGTTTGATTGTATGATATGAACGTAGCTTAACATATTGTTGACAACAACGCCACCAAAATAAAATGCGTTGGTTTCAGGAACCAGCTTCCATAGCTGGGGGTGTGTATAACCTCGAAAATCATTTACACTCTTACCAGCCGCTACCTAATTTTGGGTCAACCCCTACCTAAAATCAACTAAAGTACATCTCCCCAATTTTAAGTAACGAGTGATGGCCTCAATATTTAGGTAAATGTCAGTTTTCATGTTGTCATGGCTACTTTTACGATCAAGTTAAAGCTTGAGCGGATAACGACCTAATTTTGAGTATCTCAAAGAAGAGCTCGACAATGAGCGATTTCTTCTCAAAAAATAAGTAAACCGGATTTTCAGTGTATGACAGTTTGCTTGAACTGTCAGTCTAGCTGTCAGTATGTGATGATAATGAACATAAACCTTAGTCAATGGCTCCGTTTTTCAAGTCAAAAGCAAGAAAATACAACAAACGGAAATTTTATTTGTGTTCCCACGGACTTTGACATCCTCTGCAAATCAAATACATGAATAGCATAACATATAAATTGAACTGATTTAGAAGATTTTTTACGTTTTTTTGCATTATCGCTCTAAATGACAGGTTGCAATTTTATACACACTAGCCAGTATTTCCGGAACCGGAAGCAAGAATTGAATAAAATATGTATATGAATAAAATAAGTATGAGTATGCGAAGATCGGTCTGGCCGTTTCTGAGAAATTGGAATGATTTCCGGTTTGGAACAAACGAGCACTTTCCCAGTACTTCGGAACCAGGAACGATGATCCGTTATACTCAAAGTCAACGTATTTGGTCATAAACTAACCAAACCTGCCTGATTGAAGAATTATACGGTTTGAATGTATCTACTGGATACACAGCTGTCCTTCAGAGACCACTACTGTCACACGGAAAGACCGAAATCAGCATTTTGGCGAAAAAATTAGTTGATTTTCTGATTTTAGTTAGTTATTTTTTGAGACAACTAAAAAAATCTTACTTTTGCTAATTTAGATTTTTTAATTCTAATTCCCTTGATAATAATAAATTATTTGTTGAAATGGTTATTTTTTTAGTAGAATTCACCAATTGTCATTTCTTAGCTAAGGCACACTTCATATCCATTCAACTAATTTTTTAGTTGAATTAGAGAAATAAAACGTTGTTTTCAACCAGCATAAATGGTTGAATTGGTTTCTGCCATTTGCAGCTATATGGCGCTCTGTCACCGAAATAACGCTAACACCGTAATGACTACTAGCCACTAGATGGCAAACTATTACCGAAAAAAATTCAGTCGCGGTTGTCTTTTCTACAGGGTCCGGCACTCGAAGTGTAACCAATTAAAAAGGCCATAAATTCAGTTTGGAAAATTACTTTTACTTAATTCAAAGTACAAAATGTGTAAAAATAATACAAAATTCAGAATCAATTCACTTTTGCTCGATGTGACCACATTTTGCCTTGACTTGATGACTTGAGAGAGCGAAGGAGTTGCTTCGTTTGGCCGAATGTGACTTGCAGGTATTTTGGCCCACTCGCGGACAATAACTTTTTTCAGCGCCTCGAGACTGGTGTATTTTTTAGTTCGGACTTTGCTCTCCAAAATGGCCCAAAGAGAATAATCCATTGGATTCGCATCTGGTGAATTCGAGAGCCATTGTGTGGACGTGATGAAGTTCGGAACGTTGTTTTTCAGCCATTCTTGGTTCACTCGAGCTTTGTGAGACGGTGCCGAGTCCTGCTGAAACGTCCATGGTCTGCCACCGAAATGTTTGTCTGCCCACGGCTTCAAAGCAACCTCCAGAATACTTTCCCGATAATATGTCGCATTTACCTTGACGCCAGGCTCGATGAAAACGATTGGAGAGCGCCCATCTGCGGTTACAGCGGCCCAAACAATTATCTGTTGCGGGTGCTGCCTCCTGGTGGCCAATCGATGACTCAAATTCTCGTATGACGGTCGGTCAAGTAAACCCTATCGTTTTGAGAGTTTACGAATTGCTCAATTGGAAAAATTTTCTTGTCAGAAAATACAATGTTCGGAAATTGACCGCTTTCGGCCAAACGAAGCAACTCCTTCGCTCTCTCAAGTCATCAAGTCAAGGCAAAAGGTAGTCATATCGAGCAAAAGTGAATTGATTCTGAATTTTGTATTATTTTTACACATTTTGTACTTTGAATTAAGTAAAAGTAATTTTCCAAACTGAATTTATGGCCTTTTTAATTGGTTACACTTCTAGTGCCGGACCCTGTATATTGGCAGGTATAAATACGATGTTGTATTGGAGAAAAAGACATAAGCGAAACAACAGCGAAACTTCTTTTTGAACATTTTTCTTCTAAATCGCTGTTTTCTTCATTCGACTTCGCGAAATCGACTCTCTCACTGAAAACTTTGAGCACTCGGAAATTAAAAACCGAATACAAGTAGTACATCGGACGGCGTGACCCGGAAGGTTGGACGATACAAAAAACATCATTTGACATGTACAATTAGAGTACAACATTCGAAACTCAATTCACTGTTCCGCGTAAAAACATTATTACCCACAATCGCTTCAAATGCGCACAAATTCTGAATAAATACACTTTCCACTAACAGTTTACGTCATTTTTACATACCGGTTTAGAAATCTATATATGGATATTTCGTAACACATGCGTAAAACATCTGAACAATTTGCAAGCAGTTTCAACAAGACTGTCCCTTTTAGCTTTTTAATGGATTGTTTTGTTTTGACACTTCTCATGAAATTTGTGGCTAATAAACTTGTTAATAAAACCAATTTCATTTTTGTTTTCTTTGTGCTGTCCTTCAGTAATTATGGTGATAGATAAATAGAAACAAATTTTCTGATTTTAATAACAAAATTAGTTGTCAATGAGAATTTCGTGTTGGATTGAAATATTGCTGGTTTGTGTCCAGAATATTCGCCAACTAAACACATTCTCTAAAAATAAGAGTTAAATTCTCAATTTTAACTAATTTTGTAGTTATTTTGGAAATTTTGTTGTTAAAATTAACTAATTCGAAAACAATAATACGAATTAGGCGCAGAGCTAATTTCGGTCGTTCCGTGCATATTATTGCTCAAGCCAACCGAAATCTTGGATTTATATTCAAAATAGCAAAAGAGTTCAAAGATCCATATTGCTTTCGATCACAGTACTTCACCCTTGTGCGATCAGTCCTAGAAACTTCATCTGTAGTTTGGAGTCCTTACATAGATGTCTGGATTAACCGAATTGAATCAGTTCAAGCTACACACTTAGAAAATTTCGCAGTATTCGGTAATATTTTACCGAATTTTCAACAGCTGAACGTACGGTAATCAGTTCGGTAATTGAATTGATTACCGATCTTTCAGTAATTGCTGAACTGTCAAGCAACTACCGTAAACTGTAAACCAAATGGATCTAACAGATTGTTCGGTAATTTTTGTTTGTTTGTTTTCCTTTGGTTAAAATTGTGGATTTTCGGATTTAAAATAACAACACATATTCACAAAAACGAATGAAGAAAATGGTTTTATTCCACGAGAAATTTAAAAAGTTTCAGATGTTCCGACTGACCGGAGTTATGAGCGCCTTCCAAAACACTGCACAATCCGTCGAGTCCAACAAAAATTACCCTTGAACGATTTGTGTTGGCAGCGAGTGGACAAGTGATACAAAATTATTTTCTGCCTATAAGTAAACAAAAAGCTGTTAGTGGCTCTAATGTCTTAAAAACTTTTATCACCTGTACCTCAATCCATTCGATGAACCCTCCAACATTTTTTTCGTTTGGTTGATAAAAATACACTCACTGAATATTTTAATAACTGTTTGACAGTTAGTTTCATGACAATCAGTTTTCACAGAAGTTCGGTTATTGGAAGATAACTTTACCAAACAGACAGTATGGTTTTTACCGTACTCGGCGACTATTCAGGTTTACCGTATCAATTGTATATCTAATACAGAATTCTGTAATGAAAATTTACATTAAACTGATCGTTCGGTGAAAATTTGCATAATTGTTGTAAAATAAAACCCATGTACCGAAATATCGGTTATTTCTATATATTACCGAAAGTTCTCGTCAAAAATATTACCGAACAAAGGAATTGAATCTTAGTGTGTAGGTTCATTCGTTATGCTATACAAATCGCTGCAGATTGCTTGGTATGGACACGCTTGCCAAAAGGAGGAATATCATTAGAGTCGCTTTTATTGGAAAATTATTAATCGGTCAAATTGACGCTCCATATATACTTTCTCGAGTTAATATTAACGTACCACCTTGAACTTTAAGATCGAGGAACTTTTCAAGACTTGACCATCAACGTACTGATTATGGACAAAACGTAACCATAAGGGGGATGTGTTGTATTTTTATCAATGTCTATGATTTTTTCGACTTTTCCATTTCATGTGATAATGTTGAAGATAGACTTAAAAGATTTACTTAGTGTATAAGAATTTAGGTAAAAACCAATATGTCAATTTATGTAATGTGAAACTGTTTGTGATGTGATTATACTGTCAGCTCAGCCAACCATAGAAATTAGAAAAGGGGGTTTTATGCCAAATTGAAGATAGTTTCTGTTTGGATCTTCAATTGGGCTTTTCCCCTTCCTATGCTTCATGTAGACTATATGTGGTCAGATGAAGGAATAAATAAATAAATAAATAAACATTTTTAGCACATTGTACTCCGGTACTCCCGAACTTGATGTCCGATCCTGGTAAAATTCAATAACAACCTATGATACCAAGAGACCTTTCATTTGAATCTCAGTTTATGAAAATCGGTCCTGCAATATCCGAGGAAATCGTGTGTAGATTTTTGTTACATACACACACATACATTTTGCGTACTCGACGAACTGAGTCGAATGATATATTCCATTGCCTTTCTACATGAGAAAGGTAAAACAGTAAATAATATTAACATATATGCTGTTATTAATAATCATTATAATTAAAAGAAAAACATGTTTAATCACAAAGCATGTTATGCAGCTGAATAATTTACCCATTTTAGTTTTTAATATCTTACACAGAAGTAACAGGAGTGCAGATTTCGTTGCACCAATTCCAACGTGCTATTCAACCGCAAGGCCTGCTTTGGGATTGAATCATGCCAAACCCTGCGCTCCTGTTACTTCTATAAACGAAACTCATACTTTTGGCGTGAACATCATCATCAGCAGCAATCAGCTGGAAGTAAATCAAAGTCTTCTATACGTATAATCACTATTATTTATGAAATATTTTTCTTTATGATTTTGTATTACGTACTATTGTGTAGAGAAAGCTGTCAAATTAACAATATCAGTGTGACTACGATTCACCTGGTATATAGCGAATTAAACAACCGGTTGCGAAAGCGAACATGAGAACATGTGTTGAAAGCATCAAACGAGAACATGTGTTGAAACTGCGTCAACCGTACCGCAACGAAATCGGTATTTTTTACAACACTGGTGATAAGAAGCATTCCCGAAAGTTACAAATTGACAGTGTTCCCCGATTTGAGCACCCCACGCATATAAAATGACACGTTATTGCAGTATATGTTTCTTTAATATTCACCCATAACTAGATTCCCCAAAAGTACACAATTGACAATTCCATCCATAATTTTCAAATATTATTGACACTTGTTATCCTTAGTAATAAATTACTGTAAGATTACTGTTGTCACCAATTTTCACACCCCTCATCGGGGGCTTAACGATTTTAAACGTAAATCAATCGGCACTCATGTCTGATCTTGCTCATATGTGATTTTCTTCCACAATGCTCCAAGCTGATCGAATCATCCAATGATTGATCTTACATGAATTGAGAATCATTTTAACTCAAAATCACTACCGATTTTGATCGCTGTGATTCAAAGATTAGAACAGTAGTAATCTTTTTGTTGGTAAATATTACAAGCGATCTTTTTTTCTCAGCTTTGCTTCTATCTTGTTTTATTTAAGGAGTGTATCGAAATTAAGCCATCCACAATTTTTTTTTCAAATTATTATAAAAAAACGATATTTTATTCAAACTAAAAATTGATCCTTTATTGTACGAGGTTAAAATTGAGCATAATAAAAACCGGATGAAATTTAAGTTATTCCTTCACGAATTTTCGAACTTTTGATCGATCGCTCTTCATCAAGTTCCGGACAAGTGTTTCATCACATTTTTTGGACGCTTGAGCCCAAATTTTTTTGAACTCTTGAATGTTCTAAGCTGCCTTACCAGTCTTCTTGAAGACCCTCTTCACGATTGCCCAGTAACGTTCGATGGGTCGAAGCTGAGGGAAATTTGGTGGATTGATATTTTTCTCAACGAAATTTATGCCCTTTTCCGCAAGCCATTTGAGAGTGGTTTTGTCAGTGAGCAGACGCTAATTCCGGCCAAAACAGTGGAGGTGTACTATGCTTCTTATATAAAGGCAGCAATCTCTTCTGGAGACACTCAGATCGATAGATTTCTCCATTTATAGTTCCGGTAGTGTAAAAAATGGTTGACTTCAAACCACAGGAACATATTACCTTTCGACTGAATTTCTTCACTTGAATCGACCTGTCTGCATTGCTCACATCCTCCCCAACGACGACAGTAAAGTATTGTGGACCAGGTTTTTGAGTCCTCCTTTACATAAGTCTCATCGTCCATCAAAACGCATGGATCCGGACACTGCAAAAGATGCGAATACAATTTCCGGGCCCTTGTTGCTGATGGTTTCTTCTGTGCTACACTTTGTTTCGAGATTTTCTGTTTCTTAAAGGTCTTCGGGTGATTTCGCCTCTTGATACGCTGGATCATTCCGTTACTCGTTCCTGCTTTTTTGGAAAAATCACGTATTGACATCGATTTGTTCTTTATCGATTAGAGATACCACTTTTTGGTCCAGTTTCGGGTTGGAAGAACCGGGCAATCTGCATTTTCCTAGTGTTTTTTAAACTTATTAATGATGGTTTTAACACTAGCATGAAGAATTCCAAACCGCTTCGCCAATTTTCGCATAGTAATACCCTTCTCACTTAGCCATGTGTCCAGAACTTTAATTTCCACTGCCTTTTCAAAACGGGACATTTTGGAAACGCAAAATTTCAACCGCACAAACAAGTAAACAAACGAAAGCTGACAGCTAATCGCACAGCATGCATACAACACAAATGTATGAGGATAGCTTTTTTTCGATACACTCCTCACACTATTGAATGCCTCGATACCTCAGTTTCAATTATATTCAAAAGAGGAATATAATACTTTAAGATTCCTATTTTTAAGAAAATTGTATCCAAGCTTTAAAGTATCGATCCTTATTCGGGTAGATCAAGTAATTGGATTAGTTGTCCTAATATATCATGCCAAAAGTTTAGTTTGCACCCCCAAAGGCGCGTAGCCACGTCCATTCATCAGGCGCCTAACGTCTTTATCTTGAACAGCATTCATCTGCAACTTTTGCTTTTGTTCATCGAGCAAGTAAAATCCGAAAAATTTTACTATCCAACAACACGAACAATCATTAAGCTAGCCTCCCCGAGCTGCACTATTCTAAACTATTTGAGGCCTCCCAGCAACTTCAGCCGACACACAAACACATAATCCTCGTATCGCACAGCACTCCGGCATATAAACTGTCGCTAGCTCGCCACCCCCTCCTTTCCCATTCCCATTCTCATTCCCATTGATGGTAGAGATGAGATGGTTTTGCCCCAGGGAATTGCCAGCACCACAGGACCTATTGTACAAACCTTTTTAATCCCATTTCCGTGAATGCTTCCCGGAGAAAACTTTTTCACTTAATTGCGTTTTCAGTTATTTTCAGACAAAGTTCGCAAAACTTTCTCCACTTGCCCTTCGCATTCGAGTTGTTTTACCTCGTCCCCAACTCGACCGCGGTTGTTGTGGCCCCGGATGTGGTTACAGTGACAGACCTAACCTAGTGATAGAATGCCCTGGGCTAGTTAAACTGTCATACATCAAACACGAAAAGTTTGTTAATAGTTTGGGAAGCCGTATAAAAACGATCGTCCAAATTCTGGATTATATTACCAATGTACTGACCTTCAGAGACACCCTAATCCACAGTGAATAATGTTTTTTTTTCGCATCACCAAAAAGTTACTTTCTTCGGATCACAATAATACTAAAATTCCTGGACGGTAATGCGGAAACACTTCGGGTGGGAGCAACGCGATTATTGTGCAATGCTCATTCTGTAATTATGGAGAAAAAAAAACATTAAATTATCGATTTACCCCAAAGAGTAGCAACGACTGTAAGACACAGGTCTGAGGCAGGATGTTCGTTAGTTCAGTCGCTGAATTTATGACTCCTATTAAGATATGCAAATGCAGCGGTTCCTTCTCCGACCGTGCGATCGCCTGGTGCCTAGCCAAACTATGGTAATGCTGGAAAATTTAATAAATAGGACGTGAAAAAATGTGAGAGGACGGTAGATCGTGTAGGTGGGAAAATTGTGACACGTTTATGAAGAAGAGCATCGCGGGTTTTGTTTATTAGGGCCAATCGAGCCAAGGGCAACAGGAACCTATTTGTTAGAAGACAACATCTACATCGGAAGTCGTTCAGTGAAATTTAATAACTAAGTAAATATGTTAAGCAAATAACAGCTGAATGCCCCGAAAGAAAAATGGGAATTCAAGCCAGTAAAGCATGTATCATCTGAGTTCGATTCTCAATTCTTGATTCTAGGGTCAGAATATCATAAATGAGCATAAAGTTAAATCGAAGGATGACATCAGTTCAAATATACACTGTCGATACACTGAAAGAGGACGTTAGACCGAAAATGGATAAAACTGGAAAAAAAACTACTGAAGCAAAACTAGACGGAAAGAACGAGAACAGCATTTTGGTCGAAAAATTAGTTTATGTATTATGATATATCAATCATTCGAACTTGTATAGCGAAGTTAAGGTTCATAGTTTATAAAGCTTTTACGATTTATGGTTCGTCTTACTTGCCTTACCTTACCTATAAAAAAAAAACATGCTTAATCCACCTAGCAGTGAGATGATACTTTTTTTTATCAATTCACGTGTGTTTTTGCATGAATATTCTTCGGTGTTTTAGTTTTCATGACATTATTTTGATGACCGTCATTTTAAAATGCAGTTTGAGATTTTAGTCATTCAGATATTACCGTGTAATGTCGAAACTGTAAATCGGGATCAAAACGTGTGACAATCGATTGAACATTCCATGAGATGCCATTTTAGAGTTTACGGTTATTTACGGTACTTCTAGAGCCGGTATTCAGGAACCAGCATAATCTAAAAGGATTCATGTAGCCATAAATTAATATGACGAATGCATTGCAATAATTTTGAGCTTTTTCGGGATGTTAATCTTCTATATCGGTGTGAATTTTAAAAACTCATCACCCTGTAATGCCAGAATCGGAAGCCAAAATTGGATAAAATTCATTAATTTAGTATGGGAATATAAATTCTTTAGTTTGAATTTATGTTTTTGAAATTCGATTTGACCTTTGTTTGATAAAACGATTGAGCTTTGAGAAACGATTCGAAACTGGAACCGAAATTTGAAAATCGGTGTAGTCGAAGTCAGTTAAATTCACATGAGAAGCTGTATCATTCACATTTGATTCAAAATGTTTGAAAATCAGTGTAAGCATCTTTGAGAAATCGAAGGGCGAAATAAATATTTTAATACCTGCCGAATCGAAAACTGAATACCACTAAAACTAAAATAAGTTTATTTGGTTATCGACTATCCGAATCTGCAAAAACGATAAACCAGATGAATTTATGTGAAATAGACATTTTTATACTAATCACCCTGTATCCCCTAAACCAGAAGTTGAATCTGACTAAAGAGCAAGAAGTTTTATATGATCTTAAGACTTTTCATTTGAATCTTAGATGGTATTTAAATTTCATTTGAATCTTAGATCGGTTCAGCCATCTCAGAGAAAAAATGAGTTGCATTATTTTAATTTCGTTTCACATATCAGGAGGTAATTCAGGAACCTTGTTGAACCGATTCAACCATCTTCGACAAAATTGAGTGAAATTATTTGTTGTTTGTATTTGCTGATCTCGACGAACTGATTCGAATGGTATAAGGGTGTTATGTTCTTCCAACATTTATTTCTGTAAGTAGCTCAAATAAATATAATTATGGAATTACTTTCAACTTGAAAAAAAAATACTGCCGTCATCTGGTTTACATGTCATACTCGAACGATTATGTTGCCAAAAATGAACCATGCTAAAATCGGTCCGAGGCAAATGCCATGCTTCTCTTTCCATGACAGCCTTGTGATAGTTTTCCTCACGACAGCCCTTAGCAAAAAAGTACTGTACAGTCAACGTTGCCGTCATTCACTTCGTTCGACAGTTCATGCTATCTCAAGACATTTTCTCGTGCTCCACGACAGCCGAAGAAGCATGAAGTTTTCGCTATTGCGACAGTAAACTACGGGTATCAGTCACTGCGTTGTTTCTGTCGAGAGCAAAATATTACTCTCCCTTGACCGCCTGCGACAGTAGCCGGTGCGGTTTAAATTTGTTGCTCTTGGTTTGCTATGAAAATTCGAGGCAAGCATGTGGGTTTTTAGTTATGCCTTTGGTGATTGCTATGCGCAATTGTTGACCGTTGCGCACAGCAATCACTGTTGTTAGTATATTGACAACAATATTATTGATAATTATTAATATATGAAACTCCTAATACGAAATGGATTGAAGAACAGACCTTGGTTTTAATGGATAGTTAATTTTTATGTTTTGATCGAATTTTCTATGAATAGATCGATCAATGAAGTTCAATAGAAAGAAAAGGCTGTGTTCAAGAAATTATCTTCATAATTAAAGAGCAATGTATTTCTACAGCTGAGACAGTTCGGCGTGCTCATTTCAGGCAGTTTACGTTCGGTTTGTGGGCTGTAACATTCATAGTGTATGCTCGTATTGATGTGCGTGGATCATTATTTTCATTCTCTTTATCTCTTTCTTCAGGATAGTAAAGGCCCGATCGTTTCTTATACAAGAGTGTATAAGTCAGTTGAATCAGATTTAAGATTTATATGTAAACGGTAAATAAATGTTCGTAGAGAAAGATATATTCAAATCGAAGATTCCGTATTCGATACTCGTTAGAGTGATTCTGAATTGCCTTCGACGAATTATACATTGAACCAGGGGTGGAAATAAACAAATATTTAGATTCACAGTAAATAAAAATAGTCAGTATTATTTTTTTCATGTCACATGTTTATTGTAGATATTTTATTTAGAATTTAAAAAAGTCTTCAATTTCATTTTCCACTATTTAAAACATAATCGCAATTTTAGTTTTGTGACCCAATTTTTTAATTCACGGTGTTCGGTTTTTTGATTCACAATCGGAAATCTTGATTAACATTTTCATGCGCAAAATGGACTTATTTCCACCTCTGCATTGAACCACCAATCGAATTAAAACCTTGAGTGCAAAATTTGGAGTCGGAATTTGACATGCATAAATCATTTAGAAACATCTTATTTGTAGGTTCCGTACAACAAAGCTTTGAATGCAAAAACTGAATGAAAACTTCCGGTTCCTCTAAAAATAGTTCTTCCAAAATAGGTTCTCGTTTTCATAGTATTTTTTTTTAACACTTTGATCGAAAATCTGAAAGCATCTGTTCACTTATAAGCAGTGTTGGTGATTGCCGAAAATTTGACAGTAGCTGCTCGATATTTATCTATATTGTATACAACATTTTCAATCCGGTAGAAGATGCTACAAGAACTCGAGTCTCTCAATGCATAAACCGCGAGAGAATTTTTCTACATTCCTTCGCTCCACTTCATACTCTGAGTATTTCTCGGCCCTTAAAAAAAATTACAGTCTGATAATGATCGTTGCTGTGTGGAATTTCCCAAGAGAGAATCGCAAGTTGACAATTATCGCATAAAATCGAATCGATGATTCAACTTGATGATTCTCATACTAGGTTGCAATATTTCAAAACCTTTGTGTGGAGCATTCACATACATTTTCATAGACACAACTTATACAAAGGTTATATGCACTTAGTTAGAATAAGCGGCAATAGTAAAATGATTCTATCGCAATTATCAACTGCCTGTATAGAATCGGATCGCGAAACGAGAATAAGCGACCGTTCGTTGCTTCAGAGAAGATCCCCACAGCAGCGTGCTAACCTTTGATTCTCAGAAATGTTATCGAGAGAAATTCGCTCTCGCACTGGTGTCGATTCTATGTTAAATGAGCCATGTCGGGTTTTTGTTGTTGGTATGATATCCGTCTCTCTTTGATAACACTGATTCAATCGTGTAAAGAGTTGCCAGTGATTCGAGCGTTCTTTGATACGATAGAAGCCATCCTTGCTTATAAGCATTTCGTAAAAGTTTCCCATTCAATTTTATGGTCGAAAAATATTCAAAGTGCACCAAACATCTTATTTTGGTTCAGATTATCATATTCTAAAATTTAAACGAAATCGGTGCGTCACGGTGTACGTACCAAAATGTGCCGACAATTGGTGGAGTGACGTTAAAACACTAAATAATTTAATAGTTGAGGAAGGTAGCAACGATTCGATCGAAAAATCAAAACGTCGTTATTCAGAATAAGGGTGCATAAGACATTTTCGAAGTATTGTATCTGTTTCTCAAGGAATAAGAAGGAAGTACTAAGGATCAATACTTTAGAAATTGAGATATATGAGCCGTTACACAAAACTCAATGTTTATTTTTCAATATTCGCTAGATATTAAAACTCATTGCCTTAGCCGATAGTATATATAAATCTAAAACAATTTCAAAATGGTAATATGTAATGTAATCCTAATGTTTCGTTCAAAACTAATCCCAACAACGCAATCGTAATGCACTAGCACTGTTTCATTGAGGCAGCCGAAATAGTGCGAGCGCACTTTGAATCACAGCTCGTCTCCAGAAACAGCCGGTTTATTACTTCAAGAGACATTGATGAGACAGCCGGCTCGCGACAGCCCGTCGTAACAGTATTTCCCTAAAAATCAAAGGATGTCATCGATTTTCAAAGGCTCTCACCGTAACATTTTATGCGAATGAGCGAGCATAAAGAAACAGGATACAAACAACCCGTTCGGTTTGACTACTCTCAGGATAGAATACTCTCATCAAACTGGCGAGTAGAAACTGTCTCAGTGACAGCATTTATTTAGGCATACGAGCGCTGTTGCCATTACAGTTCGGCATATGCTTCACACATATTGTAGACTATAGGCTTTCGACTTTGCGCTCAGACAGTTCATGCTATCTCGTGGCGGCTGTCATTGA
The DNA here is from genome assembly GCF_030247185.1 of Malaya genurostris. Lineage (NCBI taxonomy): Eukaryota > Metazoa > Arthropoda > Insecta > Diptera > Culicidae > Malaya > Malaya genurostris. Next base: position 284,745,703 of record NC_080572.1, read on the forward strand.
AAAGCAGTACTGCTGGGAAGCCTGCTCCCAAGCCTTTCTTTGCCATACAACGCTCAGAACTTCTACTGCTGGAATAGGGGGAAAAGTCGCTTACACAAAAAATATCGTTATTTCCGTTAAAAATCGATGAATTTAAACAATCTATGGCTTGTTGGATAGCTATTATCGTGCGGAATCTAAGTCTAAAAATATATTCTGTTTTCAAGGACAATTGTGCCAGATATTGTCGAAATATTGGAAATTTTGACATAAAACTTTGTATAACTCAAAAAGTAAACATCCGATCTCAAAACCATTCAGTAGCGTTCTGGGTGACGGGAAGACCTTTCATTTGCGACTAGTTTGATCAAAATCGGTCCAGCCATCTCTGAAATCTCGACCTCTTAGTTTACAACACACATACAGACACACACATTATCAAGATATTTATCTCTCACATTTTACGCAAAAATTGCAAACTGCATACTTTTTTGCAATCATGGCGCTTCAGGCATGAAACGTTGAGATCAAGAGTCATCTATAATTTTCTTTTAATCGACTCTCTGGGACATTGAATTTTTAGATACCCGAAATCGAGCGTCGAGATCTGGTGTGATTTCAACGTTTTAATCAATTCTAAGATATTTGGAACTGAAAAAATCGATGGAAATTTCATGTAAATCGCCCTCAAATTGAAAATTTTCAAACTTTCACCATTATCTTTCCGTCTTGTCTTAGACTCATCAGTGTATAGCAGTTTATGTTGAACTATTATGCCACCTGCAGCTCAACATAAACCGCCAAGGCTAAGACGAAGCGTAAAATATAAACGAGTATCAAAGAGGATAATTCATAAGGCGCGTTTGACTTTCTCGTATTTTGAAAGTTCATAGCTCAGTGATCTGTGGAAGGATTTACATAATCTAACTACCAATAGAATCAAAAATTTTCAACTTGAACGTGTATTGCAACAACATTGAAGTTTTTCAGTAGTACACTATTGAAAAACCTGTTTGATTTAACCCATGACAGCACCAGCCAATCAGAACCCAAGATGTCTGCATCTATACAAAAGCATCCATATAAAAGTTGAGTGGTTCATTTTTCCTGCAATTTGCTGAGCAACTGTTCTCGAAACAAGACACACGAGAGCAACATCGAGGACCTGTTGTCTCACTGTTTCCCGTTCTGTGAACAGGAAAAGAAATTTTGGCAAAGAGGCTGTCCGTACACCGCTGCCAGTAGCAGGTATAAAATGAAATGTGATGTGAGAAATAGCGTCATTTAAGTTAAAGCAGCTACTCTGAACGTACGAGACACCGTCAGCACAATGACACTGAAAACCGGTAGAAAGGCAGCCAAAAAGTCCAGCAAGGCCCATTCAAAGCACTTTGCGGTGGTTTCAGACAATTCAAGGCACTTTTCAGTGCTAAAGATCATCATAAATAACTAGTTGAATTTTGTCGCTTTCCTACACATTATTATTATTATTATTATTATTATTATTATTATTATTATTATTATTATTATTATTATTATTATTATTATTATTATTATTATTATTATTATTATTATTATTATTATTATTATTATTATTATTATTATTATCATTATTATTATTAAAATTACTCTTGCATACCGAAGATCGCCGATACTTTCAGACCAGGCCAATGCAATTATCTCGTACTGAAATTTCGAGAAGAATCTGATATCTTCGAACTTCATAGCTTCAATAAAAATAAACTACAGCAAATTAAAAAGGAATTGTTTCAGGTTTGGAATATATAGTTATAGAATAGTAGCTGTTTAATGTAACTAATCTGTACTTTAATGTAGGTGCATCGCTTCAAATTCTATTAGTGAAAAAGGGGAAAGCTTACACAATTCATACAATCAATCAACTACCTGATATTCGGAATGGGAGCGTGCCAGTTTTTTCGTATTCACGACATCCAGTTATGTCTCTGACATTACCCACCCACCTTTTTTATATGAGAACTAGCTGACCCGTCGAACTTCGTCTCGCTTGAAATTATTTTTTAAATTTAGCTTTCCTGACAGTAGAATTGTCAAACGGTAATGCTTCTTTCTATTATTTCACTGATTATTTAGCCCAAAATAAACGAATTACGACGAATTCGTATCCAACACATTAACTTCGGCCCGAAAAAGAAATTTCAGACAAAATTATTGCAAACATGTTAAAAGGTTTTGTTACGGAAAAATTAAGTGAATGCACCGATCGCCATCTTATCCTTTGAGTCAGTGCATTGAAAGAGATTGTAGATCTCTCTTATGGGGCAATTTACCTTTTCAGAAAAACAGCCATTGTTGCAAACGCAAAAGTAGTTTTCTTAGCTGTCTTCGAGCAGAAATTCAAAACAGAAATATCAATTTGTTTGGCACATTTTTTCTGAATAAACTGATGTTTTCTTCGATTCATCAAGCAATAGTGGAGGAAACTGGCATTGAGTTTTCAACAATGGATGTTTCCCGGAGATTGTTTGTAGAACCTTAAACTAATTGTTTCGACATATGAAATGAGCGGTGGAGCAGAGATGACAAAGATGAATACTTGAAATTGATTCCGCAAATTTTCAAAAGCGACTTGTTGTTTGTCATTGTAAGGCTTAATTGTAGACTGAAGACCTTAAAAAATTTAATGGTAAATAATAATGGATTATCGGAAGGAATAAACCTGTTTTGAGCGGATGTCCATACGCTGCTTCACCGCTAGTCTGATGATAATAATTAATCTTGTTTGATGAATGTTCGTAGCATGACAATCACAGAATCAATTTCCGATTAACAATTTAGCGATGAAATAAGAAATTATTGAACATTCAAAAGTTCAAACTATCATTTTATTAAATTAAATTAAATTTTTAAATAATTGTGTCAATAGTCGTCTCATTAGTTGAGTCACCTCATCATTTTAATTAGTACTCGATCTATAATTAACGAATGGCGTTGAGTTCGGCCTTGAGAGTCAATATCAGGAAGAATTATATGAAAGAATGTGCAATTTTTCTGTTCTAGCGGAGTGAATATGAGGAGTGATTATACCAGTATTCTTCTTATCGTTCAAACCAATCCATAAATCAGTAGTAGTAATGGTTTTTGAATGCCTCGAATTCTCCTCCAGATATGGTATTCGCGATTTGCATTTGGTAATTGGTCAAGTAATACAAAGTTCGAAAAATGGAATGATTTGGCTTAAGCAGCTTACAAATGTCCTGATGTCATGAGCAGCCTAAGCATCCTGTAATCCACCCTTTAATTTTTACTCGAAGCGACTGAAGGAACTTCAACATGCCAAATGAAAGAAAAATCTCTTTATTTGACCTCATTATTTCAGCAGCAAAATCCTGTCATTAATTCGTTTAAAAATCGTTCTATATGTTTACATGTTCAACTCACAATAGTCAACATTATTTATCCAACTGATCACATTGTACACAATGCATCAGCTGGTAAACGATGTCAGAACTTTTGATCCTGATTACGATATATCAAGAACAGTCAAATGCGTTCCACCAGTCATTTGGCAAGCAATGGTTGTGATACCCTATTCAGTACGTGTTTCAAAATAACGAATCACATCTCCACCGAAATACTGAGCATCTTATTACGCGCCAAACATCAATCGTAAATCTAGCAATCATTGGCAACATTTTCAGTGGAAAATTCCATTGTCCATACAAAATAACTTTATTGGTTTTTCCCACTTTTCCGGTAAGTTTTCCTAATTTTTTTGATGTACGAACCCGGTGGGGGTAAAAACTGATCAAACAAAAAAAAGCATCTCAATCCGTCCATCCGTTCTTACGTGATGCGATTACAAAGAATGATCTCTGCATTTTTATATATATAGATAAACGAGATATGAAAAAGGCATTATTACACCACCAGGTGGATGAAAACAGGTTTTACTTAATTGCGTGATATTTTTTGTGCTAAATTCGGAATTGTAAAACATGTACATATATGATAGATTTATGAGTGGAGTTTACTAATAGAAAATTCAAATAATTTTCGCATTCTGTACATTCCGAAATAATTCTAAGTGTGTGAAATTAAAATTTTAATATTCTGTCGACTATGATTGAAGTCGTTTAAGATAGCGGGAAATTTAAGATATATGTTGATCTCTTAGTTGCTTGTAAAACAGAAATCAAGTAGTGTATTATTTTTAAATTGTAGTTGGTTTCCTTTACCATGGATTAGTATATAAAATTCTCTCTATTTTTATGTTCTATTATTGTACAGGGCCAATGGAATTATTTAAAATATTTGTGTTGCCACAAAGCTTCTTTTATTAGTAAAATTCAAATTCGACGTCTCTATGAAATAGATGAAACCACGAATTGCAATATATTCCCTTTGATTTGAATTAATCTACGAACTTCACAAAATTCGAGGGTGTAAAATTTATTGAGATTCGTTGGAAAACAGCTGAGCTATGACAGCTCGAAGTTACCGTTCCACCTTTTTTTCAGGCTTGGTATTTGGAGTGTTAAGGAAATTACTTTTCTCTCTACCCTGTATTGTCAATAAGACGTAATCCAAAACCACAGCACAGCATTCTGTCATAAAACGAGTTAGACGTCTGTTTTCATCTGCAGACACTTTTATTCCTTCTTTCTGACTGGAATTGCATTTCATAAACTTAACAAACAAATACTATTCACAATAAATTATGGAATGGCATCGGATTACGTTTTTTTCTGAATTGGTTTGATCGTCATGCATTTAGCATAGCGGAACTGGCACAACGACGACGATGACGACGACGACGACCACAAATCTTCTCCAGCACATCCATGAATGAGTGATGAGTTTTGTTTTTGTTTTTCCCTCCCTTCATCAGAACACAACCGGAAGCGAACTGATGCTCATCGGAAATGATGATACTCAACACGTTATCAATAAATATTACTATGGCAATGAACAGTGCTATCCGGGGCCAGCTGCTTCTATTTTCTCCACCCATTCCCGTTCCGTCGTCGAGTGCCGAGGATTGGATTTCGCTTTTGCACTTTTCGAAAAGTGGCGGCAGAAGGTCAGACCGAAAGCGAATGCCAGGCTCAAGTTCGCTAAGCTTTGACTTTTGTTCTGCTCTGGGCTGTGGCCAGGAACCTATAAGTCTTGTTCATTTAGTGGCATGTGTGCACTGTGGCAGTGTATTTTTGTTTCTCTGTTTCTCTGTTCGGCTGACGGTCACTGCTACCGAGTTGGCTATTCTCTAAATGGAAATAATTTATGGATCGAAATAGAAAGTGTTATAAATATGAAATTGTCGTCCGAATGAAACACCCCACCGTGGCAGCTGCAGAGAGGAAACGAGAGTGCTACTAAATTACGACAACAAAGTAATTGAATTTTATGTCTGTGCCCTGTGGGATGGACAATTTTTTTCCCCGTTCAGGCCAATGTCGCATGGATCGCAGTCTGTTCTGTCGCCCAATGCTGGAGTTTATTATGATTTTTATGTTCTCACAAATGGCTTCATGTTCAAACCTGCGGACCAGGTTCTGTTTTGAATCAACACTGATAAACTTAGAACCGGAAGCAGTCATTCAATCCCCCCACTAGAACCAACTATCTCGAGATGACTTACTTCGACTGCGAAATAACATGATACTTATTACAATTTCACCAGCAGCCGAAAAATGTGTACATTTCACTGTAATGTTTTAATTATGGTGTTTTTGTTGCACCCAGGCGGAACAACGAGCGACGACGAGTGGAACACAAAATCGTCCCCGAAAATTGTGAACCCAGAGACGAATCATCTTAACTTCGGATGTCGCTTTGCACGGTGTTGGTGAGTTTACTGAATGCAGCAGCAAAAGCCGCACCGCCAGACAGCCGCGACGGCTCCCGACAGTGGTCTGTTTTCCGCAAAAGCACCGCAGTCGCCAACCGTCGTCTCGTCCCCACCACCACCGCCGACTCCAACTATAGGGCTGGGAAAATTGGTGCAACAGCAGAAGCCTCTGGATCTTGGCAAAATCCAAAACGCGATTCATAATTCAAAACATGCCCCAGTGAGTGCTTAACCGCCGGATGGCAGATGAGAAAAAGAGGCGACAACTTTAGTGTTGTTTGTTTTATGGTAAAATTAGTGTCTGGAGAGTTGGATCGCTTTGTGTGTTTTGTGCCAAGGTGAAACAAAAAAAAACACACAAACTTTAGTTGTGAGACTGTAATTTGTTTCGCTTAACCAGTGACCAGGTTTTTTTTTTGTCGGTGGAAAATTAACCTTTGAGATTGTTCCAACTTATCACAAACAGGTGGTAAAGCATGAATATCTTATTTCAGAGCTCGGATGAATTGCCTCCAACAAAATGTTTCTTCAACGACTTGATTTGGGTTCTAAGAGCGTATAGTTGAAAGATTATATAATTTGTAGTTTTAGGTTAGATTAGTTTAGTTTCCCATGATTGATCAGAAACAGCCACGTACCCAAAGAAGGGGGCCCTGGCCCCTCTCGAAATCAGAAACAGAAACGAAACAAAAAGTTTGAGAAATATTATGGGGCTGATTGCACCGGGAGATAGCGGTTTTGAGAGTAACGTGATGGTCAAAACTCCACTTCAGCAGCGGTAGGCCCTACGAAGCAGAACAGAGTCAAAACCACATAAAATGGAGGATGAAACCGGGGTAAAGTAAATGACAATAATAATATATAAAATGGTAGTTTTGTTTTTGAGTCATGGCCTGAGTAAAGGTACTATGGATTTTTTTTGTTCTGATTAGAGAGATTTCGACCTTAAGGCTAAGAAAACATTCCGGCGCTATGTGCGCGGTTGGGAATCGAATCCATGCGGGTTGCGTGAAAGGCATCGACTTGCGCATTACGCTATATCCGTACCAAATATGGAAAAATGTTCCATTTGACGAAGCGTTTCACTCGATATTGTCGTGTGATGAGAAGCTTCACGTTAAGTTAGAAAAACTAGACAGCGTTGCATACACACTTAAGAAAAAACCTGTGATTTTACATCTTATTAGATGCACATAAATGGAGCGTCGCAATTCACGCAAATTCACGTGGAAGAACATTTAATATTGTGTCTAAAACTCCATGACATGAAATTCGTTGAAATAAAAAAAGAATACTGATAGCAACCGCCGCGACTTCAACCGAGAATCATTGGATCGCATGTACGTCTGTTAATCGACTGAGCCACAGAAGCATACATCTGCTTACTTGGTAAAAGGTGCATTTAAATTCATACAGTCGCACCTGCTAGCATAATGCAAGTTACAGTCGAAACCAGTAAAACTCAAGCTAATCTAACATTAAGTCAATACAAATGAAATTATCCGTCATTTGACGAATTAGGTCCTTATGAATTACATCGTATGAGGAATTAAGTCTCCTGTATTATTCAGATTTCTTTGGTGTGTACGATAATTTTGTTAAATTGAGATTTACAAATCGTATGCGTTATTTTGTGAAAATTATGAATGTTAAAAATCGTTATGAGGGTTAGGGTTACTTTTTCGTGAGTTATAGGCGTTATGAAGTGTTAATTCTTGTAGGCTATAAGCGTTACGAAGCGTTACATGCGTTACTTTTTTGTAAGGTACCGGCGTTACATGTGTAACTTTTTCGTGAGTTGTAGGCGATACGAAACGTTACATGCGTTACTTTTTGTGATTTAAAGGCGTTACTCAGCGTTACATACGTTACTTTTTTTTTTAGCCACAGGTGTTACGTAGCGCAACATGTGTTACTTTTAGTAAATTAAAGGCAGTTCGAAGCGTTACATGTGTTACTTTTTTGTGAGTCATAGGCTTTTCGAAGCGTTACATGCATTAATTTTTGTAGGCTATAAGCGTTACATACGTTACTTTTTTGAAAATTACAGGCGTTACAAAGCGTTACATGCGCTACTTTTTTGTAAGTTACCGGTGTTACGTGTGTAACTTTTTCGTGAGTTGTAGGCGTTACATACGTTACTTTTTTTGAGCCATAGGTGTTACGTAGCGTTATTTGCGTTACTTTTTTATAGGCTATAGGCGTTACGAAACGTTACATGCGTTACTTTTTTGTAAGCTACTGGCGTTACATGTGTTACTTTTTCGTTAGTTGTAGACGTTACGAACTGTTACATGCGTTACTTTTTGTTACATAATCGTCAGCGTTACATACGTTACTTTTTTGTGAGCCATATGCGTAAGTTAGTTATAAGTTAGTTAAGTAAGTTATAGGCATTTCGAAGCGTTACATGTATTACCTTTTCGAGAGTCATAGGCGTTTCGAAGCAGGGGGAGAGGAAAGTTGGCATCACTGGGAGTGCGATGCGGTGTCCTGGTGCTACTCTCAAAAAAGTATAATTTATGTGTGTTGTTTGATACGTATAGCTAAAAATTTGATTGAAACAGTTATTTTCCGTGATAGTGCAGGTGTGGCAAGTGTGTGTTTAGTAGTGAGAGTGCTATCCATTGAATAATGTTGATTCGCAAAACTAAAGATGCTCAAACGAAGGAAACTGAGAATTTACCGCCCCAAAACTCAACGATGATAACCTGTTAACCGATCGAAGCGCCGTCTGCATGTCATTGTCGGTGTTGTCGGATTTCTATGGAATGTGTGAAAGTTTACAAGTCGATCGTGTCATTCAGACTGAATGTCTAGGGTTGGTCTGGAGCGGACCCATTCGCGAGTGTTTTTATTTTATTCTTCCAGTGGTCGTGTTTCATCTCGCGTTGCTGACAGCAGAGCGAGTGGGAGAAAAAGGATACTGGTGAGATCGTTCCTGGGAGATATTTTATATTTTTCTTTTTCTTACCTATTATATTTCTCCTGAGTATCAAAAATCAGGTTTTGTTGAGATCATATTGTTTACCAAAACATATTCGGATCTTTTTCCCTCCCTACTAACGAAACTCCTATCCCGTGATACTCGTGGAGATACAGTGGTACCCGCGGTCTCTAGAAACAACGAGTATCGGACTAACATTCCTTCCTTTCCCTCAGTAGCACAGCCTTTGGTCGTAGCCAGCGTCGTTATTGATCATTTAATAAAAAGTTAGGCGTGAGTGGGTATGTACAGTGAAAATGATTTGCTTCTCCCAAGCTTCATTTTCTTGGTTCACTGTACATTTCCACTCATTCGGTCACTCACGAAGTTGCCCGTAGTTGGGCTATCTACTTCAGCTCAGTTATAGGTATAGGTTTAATTACAGGGTCCGGCACTCGAAGTGTAACCAATTAAAAAGGCCATAAATTCAGTTTGGAAAATTACTTTTACTTAATTCAAAGTACAAAATGTGTAAAAATAATACAAAATTCAGAATCAATTCACTTTTGCTCGATATGACTACCTTTTGCCTTGACTTGATGACTTGAGAGAGCGAAGGAGTTGCTTCGTTTGGCCGAAAGCGGTCAATTTCCGAACATTGTATTTTCTGACGAGAAAATTTTCCAATTGAGCATTTCGTAAACTCTCAAAACGATAGAGTTTACTCGATCGACCGTTCATACGAGAGTTTGAGTCATCGATTGGCCACCAGGAGGCAGCACCCGCAACAGATAATGGTTTGGGCCGCTGTAACCGCAGATGGGCGCACTCCAATCGTTTTCATCGAGCCTGGCGTCAAGGTAAATGCGACATATTATCGGGAAAGTATTCTGGAGGTTGCTTTGAAGCCGTGGGCAGACAAACATTTCGGTGGCAGACCATGGACGTTTCAGCAGGACTCGGCACCGTCTCACAAAGCTCGAGTGAACCAAGAATGGCTGAAAAACAACGTTCCGAACTTCATCACGTCCACACAATGGCTCTCGAATTCACCAGATGCGAATCCAATGGATTATTCTCTTTGGGCCATTTTGGAGAGCAAAGTCCGAACTAAAAAATACACCAGTCTCGAGGCGCTGAAAAAAGTTATTGTCCGCGAGTGGGCCAAAATACCTGCAAGTCACATTCGGCCAAACGAAGCAACTCCTTCGCTCTCTCAAGTCATCAAGTCAAGGCAAAATGTGGTCATATCGAGCAAAAGTGAATTGATTTCGAATTTTGTATTATTTTTACACATTTTGTACTTTGAATTGAGTAAAAGTAATTTTCCAAACTGAATTTATGGCCTTTTTAATTGGTTACACTTCGAGTGCCGTACCCTGTATAGCGTTTTTATTATATAGAAGAGTCACTTATTTGCCAAATCTACTGCAAAATTATGAAATGATTACAAATGATCCTACAACAACATGGAATACACTGATCAAAATTAGCACGATGACGTATCTTATCGAAACGAAAGCTTGAACATATCTAATTTTGAAGGAAAATGAATATAAGTAGTATTCAAAAGAAATAATTGTTTTATTCTATCCATGAATAAATTAGAAAATTGAAATGATAGGAAAGATATTCTGCCACACATACTTATTTTATAGGTCTAGGGAAACGAACGCTAGCGCACTTCGAGTACATGTTTGGCTGAATCCATTACTATACGCCAGTGAACAAAATGATTACCCGACAACAGACTGAAATCAGCTCGAGTGTTTCGAAGCGGAACAATTGTCTCGAGAGGCGTCTCAATAGGACGGAAAGATCACAATGTCGGTTTTCTGGAATCGGCATGGTATACTTTTGGCGGACTACCTCAAATCAGACAAAAGCCAGTAATAGCGTCCATTAATGAAACGATTGAAGACCGAAATGGCTGTACAATGGCCTTACATGAAGAACATGGGCATTGTTAGCATAGTTAAAATCATCGGTTTAGGTTTCAATTACCATTACTATTATCTGTGCTAAAACGCATGGCCAACGAATATTGCATCTCAACCTATAGAATGAGTCAATCTGAAATAATTCCAACAGTGGATTAACGACAGCACCTATATAACCTTCTTAAATTACTTGTTCCAGTTTCAATAACCGTCAAGCTAACCTGAAATATGACAAATAAACACTTTCATTGTAGTACCCAAAAAAAAACTAAACTAAAACTAAATCCATCTAGTGCTATAGGTTTACCACATACCATTGCATGACGTACGAAAAATTCTACCCAGTTAACCTGCGCCTTAACTAGCAAACATTCATCTCAAGTCCTGTCGGTAGAGCAAACCTGTCCAAAGGGAAGCAAACAAACGAAACAGAAAAATTATATTTATGGTGCAAATATTAGCTAATTAGGGGTTAACTCGAGACGATTACCCTTCATTAGTGGGAACGGTTGAACGCTAGAAGTACGCCACTAAGATTAAGTAGGCCTTTCGGTTTCGGTTCCATGCATCGGAGCCACTTCAGTTCCCGGCGAGATCCTTGAAGTTGTGGGTGTTACTGAGAACGGATAGCTGTCCTCTCACAACAGCATTGCAATAACCTACAACTTGTTAATGCAAATATACAAGCATCAGTACGACGAGTAACTGACGTTGAATTAGACTCAAGAGACAGCAGTCTTACATTGCATTGCATAGCTCGGAGACAAAAACACAAATAGGAAAACAGCAAAATGAAATGTGCTGTTGTGTACCTTGCCTAAAATCAGACAAAATGAATTTAGAAGAATTTTCATTAAATCTTCCCACTTCCATCACATTGCATTAGGATTGTCACATCTCAGACTACTTTGTGGAGATAACAGGGCTTAACAAGAATACTCTACGGTGTGAATTGCAGCAGTGTGACCAGACTGGGCTCGATGTTGTTGTGAAATTTGCACAGAAATTATGTGACAATAGCAAAACCCGACCGTGGCAAAACATAAACTGGATTCACTTGCTCTCTAGCAAATGGTAGCACGGTTTTGATCTGGTAAACTTCAGTGCTCAAGATGGTTTTGGGGTAGGGTGGGATGACTGTACTGACTGCAGCACAGCGTGAGCAGCAGCGTGCTACAAAAAAAAAAAGAAATAAAAATCTAAGCTTGGAAAAGCTCCGGCAACCGTCACTCCCACCTCCGAAGACTTTTTAAAACATGCGTCCTCCTAACGATTCTACAGAAGAAAACTAGAAAAAAAATCCAAACAAGAAGACAACCACACACACCCACACTCGGCACATTCCGGAACAGACGTGAAACAAAGGAATGAGTTCTCACGTCACTCCGGCAAATGTAATAAATCTAGATTTGGAAACTCCGGGATACACTCGAGGATCAGTGACTCGCCGGATGCGGATGGAGTCAAAAAGGTGGAAGATGAGCCACTGCCGGTGGGAGGAAAACCGACAGGAAAGTAATCTCAGATCCAAAGGATAACGAATCGGTTGCGTGCAGGGAGAGGAATAACAGAAGCAAAAAAAAAAACCAAAGGAAGACGCATTCTTCCGATGAATGGGAAATAACCAAAAGACCCCGAACGAGTTCGGTTCTCGGCTGACTTCATCGGCTGCTCTGATGGGCTTCTTCAGACGACTTCAGACCGATTTCAGTTCTGTCCTATAGGTACAGGATTGCTATTTTAATCATCAAATCGACCGACATACAGGACTTTATCAATCCAATCGGGTACGGGTTCCTGAAAGCTGTGTTGCCGATGAGGGATTCCAGTGATTCATTCGAGTCAATTCGTTAGCTGGTATCCGCAGTGGGGAAATATTGAAGTGATCAACGCAATGATGAACTATTTGAAACTGTTTTTCTTCCAAGTTGCAGAGCTATGCAATTACAGTGAAAACCGAATAATAAACAGAATAAGAGAGAGAATTATTGGATAAGACTTTTTATTTCAAATCAACGGTACTCCTTTCCCATCGACCCGTATCTCCGAAGCCTAGAGTCGTTTCGGAATGAAATTAGAACAACAGAGGGAAAAGTTCTTTCATTCCAACCTATAGTAAAGATAATCACCTGTTACCTATTAGTTTTAAGGTTTCTTTTCTACCTTTTCTATCTGTCATCATGCAATTTGTTGTGATATTCTCCTTCCAGCAGTTATCCACTTTAACACCTCAACTTGTTCCAGCACCAATTGTTTTTGCCTTTCTCATATAGAAAGGTTATGCAATCACTGTGAAAACCGACTTTTGAACCGAGACCCGGAGGGCCGAGTGTCGTATACCATTCGACTCAGTTCGTCGAGTACGCAAAATGTCTCTGTGTGTGTGTATGTGCGTATGTGTGTATGAAACGTTTTTGTCGTGAATACGACTTACTTTACTATGGGGTGCCTTTTCAAAATTAGCCATATGGAAGAATGGGCAGAACTTAATCGTGAATATCTCGACTTGTATTAATGGTAGAAACATAATTCTTTCACTATTTCATCAAAAATATGATCAGGAATTTAGGAAAATATTTTGAACAGTGTGCGATAACCACAAACAACTCAAAAATAATGTTTTCTTAAAATTTGAAAACAACGCGGAAAACTCTTTACTTTCGCTTGGGTTTTTCGCGCAAGGACGACGATTTTGAGGTAGTCAGGCACATATCTTCGACTAAATGCGTATAAAAGAGGGGCCCGTGGTCGAAAATCGATCATTTCTTTTCGTGCGTTAGGTGGAAGCAGACGTCGTGGGAGTGGAATCATAAACCAGCAGCGACGGAGAATGCACCTTCTGCGTGGTTAAAACCTCAAACGCTCAGGTCGCATCTCCCATTCGCTTGCTGGCCATCGAGGCGAGAGGGCTGGCATCGCGGGAGTTAAACTTTCAACCAACAGCGCCGGAGAATGCACCTTCTGCGTGGTTAAAACCTCAAACGCTCAGGTCGCATCTCTCATTCGCTTGCTGGCCATCAATGCGTGCTGGAACTGGATTCTGGAACTGTATTCCGGAACTGATTTGAGTTTCGAAATTGCAGTTCTAGAATTGAAACTGGATTCTGAGTCTGTTATTGGATCTAAGTTTAGGTCTTGAACTCAGGGTCCGGTTCTCTATTCCAGACTTCTATTCGGTTCTTTTTAAAACCATAATAATACTCCTAAAGAATTATGCGGAATTTACTTTACTGTACCTCATACAACCCATTTTTTATTCATGGCGAAAAAAAAGAACTACGCTTTCATAAAAGGTTCTTCTCAGAGCCACCATTATTTTATTATAAAGAACTATACTGCTTATTTCATAATATTTAATTGCGTTTCAGAATGTTTAATGTAACTAATCCGTAATTTAGTCTAGGCGCATCGTTTAGAATTCTAGTAATGAAAGAGGGGAAAGTTGCACAATTCAAACAATCGATCAACTACCAATTCGAATTCGGAAGTATAAATAAAGCGTGTCATATTCGTATTCACGACATCCAGTTATGTCTCTGACATTACACACCCGTACTTTTTTGCACTAAATTTTCTCGGAGATGACTGAACCGATTTTCACAAACTTAGATTCAAATGAAAGGTCTTGTGGTCCCATACAAAATTCCTGAATATTATTTAGATCCGACTTTCGGTTCGGGAGTTATGGGGTAAAATGTGCAAAAAAAAGAAAATATGAGTTCTAACTTTTCTCATAGACGGCGCGACCGATTTTCACAAACTTAGATTCAAATGAAAGGTCCTGTGGTCCCATGCGTACTTCCTGAATTTCATGCGGATCCGACTTCCGGATCCGGAAATATAGGGTAAAGTGTGTTGAAAATTTTATACCATCACTGAAAATGGGGAAAAACCTTTAAAAAATTTCTAAATCGACCTCAAATCTTTTCCAAGTGATAGTTTTTATCAGTACACGGCCAAACAAACCGATTTCGGTTATTCTTTCAAGAATCGCAGAGAATTATTTTGAAGAATACCACAGTATTATATATGATAATATGATTGATATGAGAAAGGCATCATTACACCACTAGGTAGAAACAGGTTTTTTTCTATTTCTATACTTTTCAATTTTTTGTGCAACAGAAGCCAGTAAGAATGGGCAGCAGCTAACTTGTTCTATTTTAATTTGGAACAAGAGATAGCCCGGTGGAGTGAGTTTCTGTCCAACTGGCTCTCCAATAGGCATAAAACCTCCTCTTATTTTACATCAAAAGATTACAATCACCCAAATGATAAATTTTACTTAAATTCAACATTTCGATAGTAACTAAAACTAATTAGATAGAGTAACCGAGGTCAGTCACGTACCTAGAGGGGTGTAAAAGTAATAGTTTTTTTTTGTGAATTATAAGCGTTACGAAGCGTTACTTTTTAGTAAGTTTTAGTCGTTTCGAAGCATTACATGCGTTACTTTTTTGTGAGTCATAGGCATTACGAAGTGTCACATGCGTTACTTTTTAGTAAGTAAGTTTTTGCTAATAAGTTATAGGCGCTAGAAAGCTTTACATTTGTTACTATTTTGTAAGTCAAGGGCGTCACGAAGTGTCACATGCGTTACTTTTTTGTAAATTATAAGCGTTCCGAAGCGTTACATGCGTTTCTTTGTTAATAACTTTTAGGCGTTGGGAAGCGTTACATTTGTTACTTTTTTGTGAGTCACAGGCATTACAAAGTGTTGCATTCGTTACTTTTTCGTAAGTTATAGATGTTACGAAACATTACATGCGTTACTTTTTTGTTAGTCATAGTAGTTACGAAGTGTTACATACGTTACTTTTTTTGTAAATTATACACGTTACGAAGCGTTACATATGTTACTTGTGCTACTCTGAGTAAGTTTGTGGCATTAAAAAAACGTCACATGTGTTACATTTTTGAATGATACAAGCGTTACATCCGTTACTCTTTTCTAGGTTTTGTGTGTTACGAAGCGTTATATTTGTTACTTTTTGTAAATTATGGATTATAAAATGCGTTACAAGAGCTTCGGCATCCCAAATTTAACATATTAAAGAACCACTTATTTGTAAAATCTACTGGAACTGTCAAAATTAACGAAATAATTAGAAATGAACGTATAACAACATGGAATACACTGATCAAAATTAGTACGATGGCATATCTTATCGAAACGAAAACTTGTATCTAATGTTGAAGGAAAATGGCCATACATTTTATTCAAGTGAATTTACTGTTCTGTTCTATCCATGAAGGAATTATTAGTTTTTTTCTTGATAGGAGAGTATTCAATCAATTAAACTGTTGTTTCACATGATTCAACGGTTTCAATGTTCTAAATGTTACCGACAGCCACGTACCGAGAGGGGGGTCGAGGGACCCTGGTCACTCCCGAAATCAGAAACAGAAACGAAACACAAGTTTGAGAAATATTATGGTACTGTTGGTCCTGTATATTACACTGTGAGATAGAGGATAAAAAACGGGGGTAAAATAAATGAAAATAATAATAATCCATAAAATTGAACTGGACGACCGGAAAGAGAAAGTGCCCGCGATGCTTTAGTTAAGCAAGGTTCTGCAGATGAGAAAGATATCCTGCCGCTGAATCCCGCACATACTTACTTAGGACTATAAAAACAAACGCTAGCGCACTTCGAGTACATGTTTGGTGGAATCCATTATTATACGCCAGAGAACAGAATGATTACCCGACAATGGACTGAAGTCACCACGAGTGCCTCGAAGGGCGTTTCAATGGGACGGAGAGAGCACAATGTCGGTTTTCTGAAATCGGCATTATATACTTTTGGAGGACTACCTCAAATGCGAAAAAAGGCAGAATTAGCGTGCATCAATGAAGCGATTAAAGACCGAAATCGCTGTGAAATGGCCTTAGATGAAGCACATGAGCATCGCTACCATGGTTAAAATCAACAGTTTAGGTTTGAATTACTTGGGCATCACCTTCGTTCACCTGATTTGGCTTCCTCGTACGAATTATCTGTAATCAAAGGTTAATTTACCTGTGAAAAATTTATGTGAGTTTCGTTTTAGAATTTCAGACCACTACTACCATAGAATCCGAAACCAGTATAACCAAAGTAAGTTTGTTTGACCATCTACTAATATGACCTATAAATTTAGAAAATGTTTCCCGTTCTCCACGAATTGGTTGTGACACTCCATGCAGTTAATTGTCGTCATTTAAAGTAGGAATTTAAAAGATCTCATGCTAGCAAAAGACTAGTTTTACACACAATTATTTCTAGCATATGGAATCCGAAGAAAAAAAATAGCTACGAATATAACGGCAATGTATATCCAATTGCAAAAGCTTGGAGCAATTGGTTAGCGAATGAAGTAGATCCGTTCCAAAAGTAGACTTACTCACATCGCAATGAACAGATCGAAATTAGAGATCAACCAGTTTGCGTCGGTTAATGAACATCATCGAGTTTTTCAGTAGCGCGGAAAGTGAAACCTGGTAGTTTAGTGAATTTGGAGATAGTAATCTCAATGTGCTCCTAAAAATTTAACTAAGAATCTAGGAGGTCCAACAAAGGTCCTCCACAGACAATGTGCGTTCCAGAACAGTTTGGGAATATATCATAGTCGAACTTTATTACTGACTGTTTTCAACTAAAAGAGATGGCGGAACAATTAAATTATTTAATTGTTCTTGTAAAAAATCCATATAAGTTGTGTTTTTAATGATATGAAATAGCTCGAAATCATCGATGAACGAAAGTTTCAAATTAGATCGTTAAGATAGAGTAAAAATATGAAAGAGTCCAAGGTGACTTCCATTAGGGACTCCAGCGTTAACAAAATTACCAACTGAAGTTCAAATGGAAATCGATTCTATCATAGCTAATAAATTATTGCTAGTTAAATTTCATAATCTATGAACTTTTACTTCCAAGCCGAGTATAGAAACAACTGCAATCAATAGAACTTTAGTGAGTCATGAATGGTCACGACTGGTAAATGTAATCAATTCAAAGATCATTTTATTTAGCTTTCTCATATAAAGGACACAATCACTGTAAAAACCGACTTTTGAACCGAGACCCGAAGAATTGTCGAGATCGCAAAATTTCTGTGTGTGCATGTGCAATAAATATACACTTGTTTTTTTTCGGAGATAACCAAACCGTTTTTCGCAAACTTGCACTCTTGACACCGATTCTCGAGCTCAACATTATAAAATGCGAAATTAGATCGGCAACACGAAATTTTACTGATTGTTCAGTAATTCACAGACTCACTGTCGAAATTCGTTAATGTTAAGTTCTGATATCTTGGTAAAAGGCATTTTATTTGCCGAAGTTCCGTAAACAACAAATTTACCGAAATCAATAAATCCAAGATTTAAAACAGTGTGTTAGCTTCTGCTGAAATTCGGCGAGACAGTTGTCATCTAATGTCACATATCGATTTTGTATAGCACCTGACGTCGCCATTTCCCATGGAGGTGAAAAATTTATTCGAATTGGGCCAAAATAAGAGATTTCAATATTGCGTAAAAAACTTGAAGCTACTTTTGAATATTTGTTCATTTCCAAATAGAAGAAGCACTAGAAATATATGTTTTTATCTGAAATATTTCTTTTCGGGATTTGCATTTTTTATTTTGAATTGACGTGAGCATTATTAATATACACTCATTGCTGCTGACAAGCTCGGCAATTATTGACTTTTACCAAATTCTGGATTGGCGCATTTTTCCGAGACAGTTAACGAACGCTCAGCTGTGCAAATCTCGGCAATTATTTCGACTAGATTCAGTCATAAAATTTAGGTGTGTATATTCTAGTGAAAGTTCTTACCAACCCATAGAATGCCATTGAATGTTATCTGGATCCGACTTTCGGTTTCGGAATTATAGGGCTATAAGTAAAACTATCAATATGAAAAGCGTGTTTCTATACGTGGCGATATATTCCCTTTGAAACTATTGAACTAGCCATATAATTCCTATATTGTATACGTCTTGTTTTATGATGGCCAAACAAATCGATTTCGAATATATCGGTTTCCAAATGTCGGTTCTGGAGCTACCGGAAATTGAGGTCGAAAACTGCAAAACGGATTTCACGACATTTTTTCAGATATGATCAAATCGATTTTCACAAACTTAGGTTTAAATGAAAGGCTTCATAGGCTGCTATCGAATTTCATTCGGATCTGACTCCCGTTTCCGAAAACACAGGGTGAAGTGTGTTTACAACTTCAACCGTCATTTTGAGCGGCGTTGTAAAAAACAGAAAACCTTTAAAAAAAAAACTCCAAACGTAAGTCCCGGACTCAGAGCTTAAAATTGTCACACATACTCAATAAAAGAATCCAATCCAACAGCCTCATTTTCAATATTTTACAGTCTCATTCGTAAATACCCGACAGCAGAACAAACGAAAAGAGACGAAGCATTTTCGTTTCTCATTGAAAAAAAGAGAGAGTATAATTGCCAACGTCACTCTTTTCTCTATGACAAGACGAAACCAAGCTAACGTCTGTCATTTTTGATTCTCACAGCTTCGGTTGAATATCGACACTGCATACTATGTGATTTTCACTGAAAACTGCAAATGACTGAAAAGGCAAATGAAAGAAAAAACACAACTTTGAAACTACTCTCCCGCTTATGTCATTAACTGAACATGGATTTCGTTCTTATAGTTTGCAAGCGAAGCTGAGAGTGACAGTAATTTCTCGTCATTTTCGTCTATTTTGAGTCAATGAAAATGACTTCTATTAGCTCTGCCCGGACTCATTGGTTCAACACGTTGGACTACAAATGAACTCGGCACATTTTTCTCACAGGGATATTCGAACGATTTGCCCAGCGAAAGTTTCTTCTGGTATGCATGTCAAGCTTGTGCTGAATTCAATCTGTATATCAAATTTATTACGTTTAGTGTGTAAATGTAACGGCACGAAACGATCTCATTATCTAAGTCCAGCTTTTGGTATCGAACCATCTGTTATTCAGCATGCGTACTAACGATTTCTTGGAAAGAATGCTGTATACAATTTATATTTTCGAATATTTCGGATCTCGTATTGAGTTTGCATACAATAAGTAACGTTATATTTTTTCAACATTCTAAGGAAGCTTGCTTGCAATGTTGCGTTGAAGGCCTGTGTTATGCTCATAGTTTCCATAGAAAGCTAAGCTAAGCAGATGGACGTAGGCCCAAACCTTCGAAATTCTTTAGAACAAATGATCAGGGTCGGTGAAAGTGGTGGGTACGGTGGGGATTGTGAATACCTTCCTTAATATATCACGACATTCGTTAGAAGAAAAATAGTAAGATCAATACAGCCATGGAAATAACTCGTGATTGTAAAGGGTGATTTTTTAAGAGCTTGAGAACTTTTTTAAACAATAAAACGCATAAAATTTGCAAAATCTCATCGGTTCTTTATTTTAAACGTTAGATTGGTACATGACATTTACTTTTTGAAGATAATTTCATTTAAATGTTGACCGCGGCTGCGTCTTAGGTGGTCCATTCGGAAAGTCCAATTTTGGGCAACTTTTTCGAGCATTTCGGCCGGAATAGCCCGAATTTCTTCGGAAATGTTGTCTTCCAAAGCTGGAATAGTTACTGGCTTATTTCTGTAGACTTTAGACTTGACGTAGCCCCACAAAAAATAGTCTAAAGGCGTCAAATCGCATGATCTTGGTGGCCAACTTACCGGTCCATTTCTTGAGATGAATTGTTCTCCGAAGTTTTCCCTCAAAATGGCCATAGAATCGCGAGCTGTGTGGCATGTAGCGCCATCTTGTTGAAACCACATGTCTACCAAGTTCAGTTCTTCCATTTTTGGCAACAAAAAGTTTGTTAGCATCGAACGATAGCGATCGCCATTCACTGTAACGTTGCGTCCAACAGCATCTTTGAAAAAATACGGTCCAATGATTCCACCAGCGTACAAACCACACCAAACAGTGCAATTTTCGGGATGCATGGGCAGTTCTTGAACGGCTTCTGGTTGCTCTTCACTCCAAATGCGGCAATTTTGCTTATTTACGTAGCCATTCAACCAGAAATGAGCCTCATCGCTGAACAAAATTTGTCGATAAAAAAGCGGATTTTCCGAATGGACCACCTAAGACGCAGCCGCGGTCAACATTTAAATGAAATTATCTTCAAAAAGTAAATGTCATGTACCAATCTAACGTTTAAAATAAAGAACCGATGAGATTTTGCAAATTTTATGCGTTTTATTGTTTAAAAAAGTTCTCAAGCTCTTAAAAAATCACCCTTTATATTAGATATTGTGATGTTTGTACTTATAGTAATGTGTTGTTTGTATCCATGCTGATACCACGTTCATTATTGAATCGTAGTAAGCCATTCTCAAACTGAGTCGCCCCCTTTCCACTTTTGCATTTGTACACTGCCCATACTCGCATATCAGTCCCATATCGATTTTCGCCAATTTTGAGGTGGCTGGAGGAATGAAATCTATCCTCAATATACTCTCAGAAATTGCAATAAGAGTTGAGGGTTTGTTCAGTAAAATATCAACTCACATCTGTCCCATATGCACAGTACCCGTAGTTAATTTGTTGCAATATAGGAATAGCAAAGGTGTATTACCGATATTTCATGTAATAATACCATGATTTAGCATCAGGTGGCATAATAAATCAAACAAATCGAAAATAAAATTTTAATCGTCTTTTTCTCGACATGTTGATTTTCCATATGGGACTGATATGCAAGTATGAGCAGTACAGGTAATACATATTTTTTTTCAGATTGCTCACCGAAAAGTAAAAAGACTTGAGTAGCTACTCAAACAAGAACAGACAGTTTTGTTCAAACCTGAACAGAATCAAACGACTGATGTTACCAAGCGGGAAATTCAAGATCAAGTTGTTAAGTTTACCGTTAAGAAGGTTCGGTAAAGAGATGGGGGTGAGATTACTATTACATGCGAAACGAAGGATTTTGTCAATAACTTGATCTCTGCTGCGAGTGGGAGAGTGGAGGTACACACAGTAGAGATGGTCGGGTATGGCGATTCTTATACCCGAACCCGACCCGTACCCGAGTGAGCAGTAAAAATGGTTACCCGTATCCGACCAAAACCAGTCGGGTACGGGCTAGGATCGGGTTTCGGCTACAAATACTTATAGACGAGGATTTTTTTTTCGAGTTGTAGCATTTGTTTGACAGTTTAGTTTATAAAACGACATAAACTGATTACCGGAAAATACTCTTTTGAAAATAAAGTTTTTTCATTTACCGATTTCTTTAAAACAAGCATTTGATCAAAATGAGTTCAGTGCTATGATTTTGGCTGAATTAACATTTGTCTAAATGGTTTTGAAATGATAGGTAATCACATGTAAGGCGATTAAATGTGTTTCAGAACCACCCCCTGCTATGGAAGCTGGTCAACAATATTTTAAGCTACGTTCATACCATACAATCAAACCACACTGGTGTCAAAAGTTAATTTCTTCAAACCCAATATAAATATAACTTTTGTCTAGTATTCTCTGCAAAACAAGTAATTTGACCTCTTTTTGAATAAGAAAAAAAGTGGTTTGTAAACTATAATATATTCCATAGAAATCATTTCATTATGTTGTTGCAAACTGCATGAAGAAAGATGTGAACACTGCTTAAACACAGCATTTGGCAGCGTACTAGAACCAAAAGAACCAAAAATTTCGGCTTCAAGCCAATTGTATGCAGATGACAATCGCACCACCGGGGTGTTCAGAACGAGTAACTGAAGACGAACACTAGAAAAGGTCCGGAGTCCGAAGAGCAAATGACAGTTTCTCTTTGTTTACACAGCTACAGTTTCGATTATTATGGCTCTATCGACAATCCTTCTCTCGAACGCTTTACATCAGTGGTTCCCAAACTTTTCTGGTCGAATGCCAATACAATATTCGTTCTACTGCCCACCAAGTAGAAAAACAATTATTAAAATTCTCCGGCAATCGAATAATCATTTTACAGTAAACTCAAGATTAAAATATAAAATAGATAAAAATGGTACAAAAAATAGTTTTCTTCCCAATCCCAACGCGGTAATTGTTAATTCAAGATCCTATCGATCAAACATTGGGTAAGTAAAATGGAAGTCAATAGAGATACAACAAAATCTAACACACAATTGCTCAGCCGACGAACTAAAGAGAGATAGTCTGGTAGGGGAAATGTGCGATAAGTTTTTGCGGGGGATTGACTAAAATGTGAACCACACCGGCCCTGCACAGTAGAGATGGTCGGGTATAGAATTTCTTATACCCAAACCCAAACGACCCGTACCCGAGTGATCAGCAAAAAAAATTACCCGTACCCGATAAAAAATAAAAAAAATTACCCGTTCCCGATTAAAAATTATCTGTACCCGTACCCGACCCGAATGAGTAGTAAAAATTTTACCGAAATTCAGGATGGAGAACATAAAGTGCTTTAGATAGCGAGCCTTATCAGGCTCTAGTTGGTAAGTAAAATACATTAAAATGCTTGTTTACATTTAAACATATAAATACACTGTGAAGCAGGAATAGATTTCCAATGTCTTTGCTACTTTATACTCATTTACAAATGTCAACAAAAGAGAGTAATATCTACTCAAATTTTTCGAGAAGCATATTTACCCAAAATGTCGTAATACCCGTTGTATTCTATTTTGGGTTGGTATGGTTTTTACGAAACAGTCTTACCTAACCTAACAGCTATAGGCCTGGGGTGTCCTTAGCTGTGTCAAGCATACGTCTCCACATAACTCGGTCCATGGCTGCTCGTCGCCAGCCACTCAAGGCACGGATGCTTCTGCTTTACGAAACAGTGCTACTTTGATTCTATTCTTTAGAACCACAAGTAAACGTGCTCATTATCTTGACACACAAATAAATATTCACATTCTAATCACTTGAAAAATCACGTAAAATGGTTCCAAATGTCAAAAATCCTCTAAAAAGAATAGAGTATCATCAGTTTGTTTACGTGAATTGACCAAAAATCAAATAATGTACGTGTATTCCCGGTGTGAAAAATTCAATTTTGAAAATGGTGAACAGTGAGTCCTTCAAGTGTAAGTAGTTTGAATATGCGAGAGAATTTTTTTTTGTTAGAATTTTTTACTACAAAACAAAACGGATTATGATTTTGATTTAAATTAATCTGTCAAATATGCCCGTTTTGTAAGCCTCACAAACTTACACCCACGATGTTAACGGTAGCTGGTGGTTCTTACAGTCATTGAACTTCTGTGCTACCTCCGGTGGAACCCTCAACGAGTGAACACGGTGAAAATTTGAGAATTTCGCGAGAAAAGATTTTCACCCGTACTTTTGCGACTCCACGTTGTCACGCATCGAGATTTTCACTTGTAGTCCAGTGAAAAGAAATGAAAGTTAACTGGCAATATAGCCCCATTTCAAGTGAGGTGACACCACCCAGAAGTGAAGAATAAGAAGAACTTCTATGCAGATTTTCTTAAATAAATGTTCATGTTTTTATGGTTAGAATCCTAATGATTTATATGAAAATTTTAAAAAAATCTCCAACCAGTATTTAAAATAACAGTTTTCTGGTATCTGAATGTGATATGAGTACTACACTACATTTTATATGTGAATCAAATAATTTTTACTGGATTGTGCATTAAACAGCTTTAATATGGCAGTCCATTAAAATCTACGTGAAAAGTAGGGTATGACCGCAACATCTTAGAGCTAAGGCAGTGTCTTATTAAATATGTTATAAAAAATTAGGGTGGAAAATATTCACCTAACTATTCACGTAACTATGAAAATCGTTTTTTTTTAAATGAAGAAAAGATGCCAGTTGTCAGGTCTGATCCTAGGCGCGAATGTCAAAACCCCTTGAATCAAATTGTTTATTTTTCGGAAGAACTGTTTTGCAATAAAAAATTCTCGTCAACGTGTAGACATATTTATGTGAAGAACTGGTCGAGTAATCGATCAGAAAAAAAAAAATTACCCGTACCCGACCCGTACTCGATTGAAAATAAAATTTTTTACCCGTACCCGACCAAAAACCCGTCGGATACGGGTACGGGTCGGGTTTCGGTTAAAATACCCGAGACCCGACCATCTCTACTGCACAGTCAGAACAAATACCAAGTTCCTTTGCTACCAGGAAATCTTCTATGTTGTGTATCATCACATCCACAGTAGTTCAGTTAGCAGAACGATTCGTTTTTTAACTGTCTCTGAGAGCTTGTGACAACAGTTTTTGGATTTGGATTTCGTTTTCTTTTCGTTTTTTGATTTTGTCATTCGTTAGGTAATAGAGAAAAGTTCTACCTTAGGTGTGTTTTCTTGTGGCGTATGTAGGACAACACTGCGAATTCTTTTCCTGGTGCTCGCCAAAAAGTAATTTTTCGATTCATTTATGGTTTTGGTTTAACTTGTGTAATGAGTGTATCGAAAATAAGCTATCCACAAATTTTTCTTTCAAATTATGATAAAAAACGATATTTCATTCAAACTAAAAAATGATCCTTTATTGTACGAGGTTAAACTTGAGTATAAAGAAAACCGGATGAAATTTAAGTTATTCCTTCACGAATTTTCGAACTTTGGATCGAACGCTCTTCATCAAGTTCCGGACCAGTGTTGCATCGCATTTATTGGACGCTTGAGCCCAATTTTTTTTTTGAACTCCTGCATGTTCCCAGCTGCCTGACCAGACTTCTTGAAGACCCTCTTCACGATTGCCCAGTAAGCTTCGATGGGTCGAAGCTGAGGGCAAGGTGGAGGTGTACTATGCTTCCTATATAAAATCAGCAATCTCTTCTGGAGACTGGAGGTAGTGTAAAAAATGGTTGACTTCAAACCACAGGAACATATTGCTTGCCATACCAGCACCTATCGACCGAATTTCTCCACTTGAATCGATTTGTCCGCATCGCTCATATTCTCCCCAACGATGACAGTAAAGTATTGTGGACCTGGAAGGAGTTTTGAGTCCTCCTTTACATAAGTCCCACCGTCCATCAAAACGCATGCATCCGGACACTGCAAAAGACGCGAATACAATTTCCGGGCTCTTGTTTCTGCTCGCTACGCTCGTTTCTGTTCTACACTTTGTTTCGAGATTTTCTGCTTCTTATAGGTCTTCAGGTGATTTCGCCTCTTGATACGCTGGATAATTCCGATACTCGTTCCTGATTTTTTGGCCAAATCACGTATTGACATTGATTTGTTCTTCATGATTAGAGATACCACTTTCTGGTCCAGTTTTGGGTTGGAAGAACCGGTGTTTCTGCCTCTTCCTGGTAGCTCATCAAAAGAATAGTGTTCCCCAAACTTATTAATGATGGTTTTAACACTGGCATGATGAAGACCCTTCTCACTTAGCCATGTGTCCAGAACCTTAATTTTCACTTCCTTTTCAATACGCGACACTTTGAAAACGCAGAATTTCAACCGCACAAACAAGTAAACAAACGAAAACTGACAATCAAACGCACAGCATGCTGTGATCTGAGCATAACAAACCATCACAAATACATTCGTACAACACAAATGTATGTGGATAGCTTATATTCGATACACTCCTTAAGTGACAAAAACGAAAACATTTGAAAGCAAACAGTTTATTTGTGACCCACAAGGTTCCACCGAGAAAATAAAGACAAAAATTAAGTTTTGGGGATGAAGGTGTGAATGATTGTTTGTATTACTTTTGTTAGTAGTTTGGTTCTATGATTGCAAGGAAAACAAGGAAAGTCCTCTCACACAATAGTAATTAAGCGATATCTAGATCTGTATTCTGGTCCTGAACACTGGATCTGGTTACCGAACAAGGTTTCAGAATACTAAATTTGAACCTGGATTCTGGACTGTTTCTTTATCCGGATGCGGATGAACTTGAAGCAAAATTCAGTACTTGGTTACGGAACATGGATCTGAACTCTACACCTGGACCGAGATTGTGAACCTGAATCTGAAATCGAAACATAGGCTTGGACTTGGATTCTGGCTAGAATTCTGTTTTCCGAACTTTTGACAGAGTTTCTGGAACTGAACTTTGAATCTAGATTATGGAATTGAAGAATTTTGAACTTGAACCTGGCTTATTGATGGAGAATCTAAGCCTAGAACAGAATTCTGAACCCCAGGGCCCGACGAGTTTTCTGGATCTTATGACTAAATCTGGGCATGGACTATGAACCAGAATTCTGACGGAAAAATTCTGAACCTGAAGCAGAAACCTGCACTTGGAGTCTGAGAAACGATTCGGATTCTAGACCTGAACCTAGTTTCTTGACTTGAACTACTGACGTAGATTGTGAGTCTAAATCTTGACCTGGATTCAGGATTCAAAACTAGATTTTTTTACTCTGATAATTTAACATGCGTGTACCTGGTACTTGCTCCTGCTTCTGGATTCTGAAGCTGAACTAGGATTCAGGAACAGAACTTGGATTCTAGGTCCGAATTTTGTATCATGATTAAGAATTTTAATTCTGTACCTGAATTTTGGGTGAAAATTCTGACTTTGGATATATATTCTGACCCTAAACCAATATTCTCTGCTTAGATTCAGAACCTGGACCTGAATGAAGTAATTTGACATTACACCTGAATATGAATTTGAGATCTGAATGCAGAATCTGAATTCTGAACCTAAATTCGGGACTTCGATTATTGACCAGAATTCTTAGTCTGGATCTGGATTCTGGAACGAGATGCTAGACCTCAACTATTGACCTATGGATATGCTTTCTAGACTTGGACTCAGATTCTGGACCAAAACTCTTGATGGATTTTTTACCAGAACTTAGGCTAAAATCCTGATCCCGGATTTGGATTCTGGACCGGAACTCCTAACAGAGTTTTGGAACATCAAACTAGATCCTGAGTATTGACTCTTCACCTGAATTTTGGACCTAGTTTCAGAACATGGACCTGGATTCCTGAGTGGAAATTTGGATCCGAATCCTGGGTCTAAATTTTGTACCTGGGTTCTAGACTTGAACTCCTGGCAGGTTCCGTAACCTGAATTCTAAACATGAACCTGGATTTCAGTTTTGTACTTGAATTCTTATCCCAGTCCTAGATTTTAAATCTGAATATCTGGAGAAATTTTGTAACCTATCCTCTAATCCGGGAAGCAGAATTCGAGACTTTAGTTCTGGTTATGAACAAGATTTTGGAAAACTCACAAATCTCACAAAAATTATGATTTACTAATCACATCTTTCTCACAACAAATAGATTGGCTTGATTCTGGGTTGTATTTCGCATTGATATTTAAAAAAAGTTTTCCACATTTACTCAGGGGCTATCTCGGAAAGATTTATTTAACTAGCGAAGCCCACTTCTTGGGACTCATTGTCCACCTGTAGTCAATTTTGAGTTTACTACCCACTAAAAATGAGTTAGAGCCGTCTCGCTCTATCTGTTAAGCTTCACATAATCTTTCAGTTGTATCAACACATCTGGAGTGCCTCAGGGGAGCAGTCTTAGACCTTCACTTTTCTCCTTGTTTTCTACCGACGTCTCCTATATTATTCCATCTGATATACGCTAATGATCTCAAATTATTTGTTATAGTACGGTCTACAGAGGACTGCATTGAGCCACAATAAATTAATAAAACAACGCAATACAACTGGCCCAAGATTCATGCCGATCTTCAACATTTGTTCAGTGATTCGATCTGTCAGTAATAAAACAACAACCACATACTCCATATTCAGAATTACATTTATTCTCTTTCGATAGACTGCTAGGCTAGATGACTTTTTGTTTCTTTTAAAGTGACGGTGCTTAAGTTTTTATAATAAGTTACTTATGAATGCTTCGGATACAGGACCTTCGGACCATCGAAAGTGGCTCAAAGACAAGCTTGTTACAAGGATTGGGACTTTCGAAAAATGTTAATAATGTTTTTTTTTTGTTGTGTTTCTCCAATCAATGAACCAGTGAATGATTATCGGTTATGTACAAGTTTGAATTACATCACTGACTCAACCTTCAACTATCCACTATTATTTTAGGGTTGCTTTAAAACCGTTCGAGTTTGCTTTTACAAATTTACAAGACTTACAATTAGTATGTTTCTTACTAACTAAATGAATCTCGAGATTGAAAAAACAAAAATCAAAACACTGGTAGGTGAATAAAAATCTATACAAATCAACTGGATGTTGGGCCGAATTCCCCTTTTTTAGTTAGAGTCCACCTCACTGTCAGGTCACGTAACGTTGATCTCTTCGTCGGAATCGTCGGAATTGGAATCGTACTCGTCGTAGTACATCGCAGCCGGAATGTTATCGGAAGAAGAGCAGCTACTGCTAGTACGGTTATTGAATGGATTACTGGCACCGATTCCACCGCCCAGCAGAATCTCTCGCTCACGGTCCGTCGCGTTGCCATAGAAACTGTTCATCAATGGTGGCCTTGGTTGCTGTTGTTGTTGTTGTTGTTGTTGCTGTTGGTTTTGATGATTAGCCGCGGAACCTCCGGCACTGATGTCATCAAACTCGTACTTGAACTCCACACCAATACCAGCGGGTTTCGCGAGATCAAATTTCGGTTTGAAGTTCATAAGTGCAGCAGTTTTCCCCGTTCCTGACATGAGCGCAGGTTTTACGGATGGCGACGATGGTTGCTGTCCGGGAGATTGCGCTTGTTGTTGCTGCGGAGACGGCTGCTGTTGATCAGAAATTGTTGGTGGCGGCGACGAAGGCGGCGAAAGCGAATGAGCTCGATCTCCGCGGGCATCCGACAGATCCGGATTCGGATTGTTCTTGTTCGGTAACGTTTGATCGCGGGATCCCCCACTGGCGAGAAGTTCACGTTCCTTTGAGTTGCGCCACTTCATGCGACGGTTTTGGAACCAAATTTTCACCTGAAATAAAGTGCAAAGGAAGAAGAATCTCGTTAATGATGCGGTGGCTATTGTTAAAATCTAGTAATCAGAGGCACTCTTAGGCCATAAACTAACGCTCTTTAGTTGAACGTCATTTATTAGTTATTATATTGTGTTTCAAACTAAATGACATTTTTGTTGATTAAAAATTTTTCAAAACAAATTAGCTCATTGGCTACTCGTTCTCTTCACGTACTCAACACAATTTAAGAATGATTCGATCAAAGGTATTGAAGATGTTAAAAGCAGTTATCTTCAGGGGAATCTGAAAATAATTTCACTCGAAGTATCAACTCTAGGATGCTTTACATTTCGCTGATCCATCAAGCAAATTACCGAATACCGTCCCAAAAATCTGTTAATCCTCTCAAAGCCAACAATTCGACGAGTTGTTTTTCGACTGCTACAAAACTTATGATACACTAATCTGCAAGTGAATGTCCCTTCGATGCCAAAATATGGTGACAGTCGGACTGAGCCAGGTCAAGAGAGTAAAGCGGGTGCGATAATATTTCCCAATTAAGTTCTATTAACATTAGAAAGTCTGGATTACCCAAACGCAGTCAAAATGACTGGAAGAAAAATAAGGAAAAAATGAGATAGAATAAGTAATATATAAATAAATTTGCTTACACCAAATGTTCCATATTTTTTATTATATTTACAGTCATACAAAACGTTATGTTCTACAAATAATCACAAAATTTGTGTCATTGTGTACATATTGTTCTTTCTCATTGAAATCGAAAAGCAATCAAAATGACTTCCTTGGGCAATCTAGTGTTAATGTGCCCTTAACCGGAGAATCTCATACCGCTTCGTAGCAGTAAATTGCGGCAAGAAATTTCAAACAATCACCGCCCTGTAAATTCGGATTCGGAGATCGTTTTTAACTACAATTAAAAATTTGTGTATGATATCATTAGGTGGTCTTCAATTGAAAATTGACTTACAAATTGAAAGAGTTTTGAGTCCAATTTAGAACACTTTTTGGCATTGTCGCTTCAAACTGCAACGAGCAAATTTAAACATTCGTCACATTGTATCCTAATCCGGAAATTGAGTTCGTGAAAAATTCCGACGCTTAGGATCCGACTATGACTATCTTTATTTGAGTTTTTAAGATTCTATAAATTTTGAAGATTCTATGAAATTTACGTTTTACGTTTTATGTTTTACGTTTTACGTTTTACGTTTTACGTTTTACGTTTTACGTTTTACGTTTTACGTTTTACGTTTTACGTTTTACGTTTTACGTTTTACGTTTTACGTTTTACGTTTTACGTTTTACGTTTTACGTTTTACGTTTTACGTTTTACGTTTTACGTTTTACGTTTTACGTTTTACGTTTTACGTTTTACGTTTTACGTTTTACGTTTTACGTTTTACGTTTTACGTTTTACGTTTTACGTTTTACGTTTTACGTTTTACGTTTTACGTTTTACGTTTTACGTTTTACGTTTTACGTTTTACGTTTTACGTTTTACGTTTTACGTTTTACGTTTTACGTTTTACGTTTTACGTTTTACGTTTTACGTTTTACGTTTTACGTTTTACGTTTTACGTTTTACGTTTTACGTTTTACGTTTTACGTTTTACGTTTTACGTTTTACGTTTTACGTTTTACGTTTTACGTTTTACGTTTTACGTTTTACGTTTTACGTTTTACGTTTTACGTTTTACGTTTTACGTTTTACGTTTTACGTTTTACGTTTTACGTTTTACGTTTTACGTTTTACGTTTTACGTTTTACGTTTTACGTTTTACGTTTTACGTTTTACGTTTTACGTTTTACGTTTTACGTTTTACGTTTTACGTTTTACGTTTTACGTTTTACGTTTTACGTTTTACGTTTTACGTTTTACGTTTTACGTTTTACGTTTTACGTTTTACGTTTTACGTTTTACGTTTTACGTTTTACGTTTTACGTTTTACGTTTTACGTTTTACGTTTTACGTTTTACGTTTTACGTTTTACGTTTTACGTTTTACGTTTTACGTTTTACGTTTTACGTTTTACGTTTTACGTTTTACGTTTTACGTTTTACGTTTTACGTTTTACGTTTTACGTTTTACGTTTTACGTTTTACGTTTTACGTTTTACGTTTTACGTTTTACGTTTTACGTTTTACGTTTTACGTTTTACGTTTTACGTTTTACGTTTTACGTTTTACGTTTTACGTTTTACGTTTTACGTTTTACGTTTTACGTTTTACGTTTTACGTTTTACGTTTTACGTTTTACGTTTTACGTTTTACGTTTTACGTTTTACGTTTTACGTTTTACGTTTTACGTTTTACGTTTTACGTTTTACGTTTTACGTTTTACGTTTTACGTTTTACGTTTTACGTTTTACGTTTTACGTTTTACGTTTTACGTTTTACGTTTTACGTTTTACGTTTTACGTTTTACGTTTTACGTTTTACGTTTTACGTTTTACGTTTTACGTTTTACGTTTTACGTTTTACGTTTTACGTTTTACGTTTTACGTTTTACGTTTTACGTTTTACGTTTTACGTTTTACGTTTTACGTTTTACGTTTTACGTTTTACGTTTTACGTTTTACGTTTTACGTTTTACGTTTTACGTTTTACGTTTTACGCTACTGAATGACAGTACACACTTAAAAAATGTTGCATCTTCTTAGATGCACATAAAAGGAGCGTCTCGATTCACTTACATTCACAATACATAGCATTTAAAGATAATTCATATAATTAACTGCACAGTTAATTTAGCTGAACTCTAAATCGATACAGACGCAAAATTTATTTTTACATGTTAGTACATGTAGTATTGTGTCATCACCGAAGAAATTACGGCATACCTGAATTTACGTCAAGCGTAAATTTCATTTTTTCTAAGGGTGTACATATTAAACAAGAATGAAATCAGTTTTAATCCACCTAGTGGTTTAATGAAGCCTTTCTTATGACCATTTCACGAGAAATCGATTCAAGTTTCTTTTTGAATATTTTGAATATCTGTTTCCGGAACCGGAATCGGGAAACTGTCACAGTTGCAGTAAGTTTTGTAGGGACATTAAATCGACAGGCCTACAAGTTCGAATTGTTTTACAATCTGCTTCGAAAATTTAGTACATTGTCGTTCCGGTACATTTTTTTGGCGGTTAGACATTTTTATTTTTCATTATCATGGAAGTCGAATCAGGATAAAATTCGACCTCATTCATTTATTCATGATTCCGATTTTTTCAAGATGGTTTAAAACTTCGGTTTTGGTGTTCGTTTTCTTGACTGCGTGTATAAAATAAAACACCACACACACAGCGTGATTTGCTCGTAGAGGCGGTGTTGTGTTTTCTTTTTCCGAACCATCGCTTGTATGTACCGGTGTGCTTTATAAGACGGCTTGAAGTTTAGAACGCTCATCACCTTGTAATTCCAGAATCGGAAGTGAGGTCCGGATGAAATTCAGGAGTTATGTGTAGAATCATAAGACCTTTCAGTTGAACCTAAGTTTGTGAAAGTCGGCCCATCGCCGAGAAAAGTGAGTTCGTTCATTTTTAGAATTTGTGACCACCGTTGTATTTGAACCGGAAACCGGGTACTGATACAGTCGTAATAGATACGTTTGGCAGTCAACTGACAAAGCCCAATTTTTGCATCACTGCTTTGTATAACTGCTTAAAATGTTCAACAGCCCTTATACTTTAATTCCGGAACCGAAAGTCGGATACAGATGAAATTCAGAAATTTTTGTAAGATCATTCATTTGAATTGAAGTTTGCAAAAATCGGTAACGCCATTTCTAAGAAAAATGAATAGGTAATTTGAAATTGAATTTTTTACAATTCTCTCTGTAATTACGGAATTGAAAACTGAAGATCGGTAGAGCCAAAGTCGGTTCGATTGTTCGATCAATTGATAAGGCGCAGAAGAGAATAGTTCAGAGCATATTTTTGAAGAGTGTATAAGCTCTTTGCAAAGTTCTTTTGAATGACGATTTGAATTTTTAACGTTTAACGTTCATCTAAAACTTTTGAAAAGTCGTTTACTTGTCGTTTTTGAAAAGTAAATTTCAACAATATTTCGTCAAATTTGTAAGCCTATTGGAACTAATCCCTGGTAGCTAAGGGTAAAAGAAAAGACAAAAGCTCGATGCACATGCCCAAGAGTTCTTCTTCGAGTGACTTGAAAATTTTATAAAACATACTTGAAATGATTTTTAATATAACGCAATACAAAGAAAAAAATAACATTTTTTCCAAAGTGTTTGACCCGTCCACTAGCGCTCCCTAGGAAAAAAATCGTTTTCTTCGATTCTAGTGATAATAAATTTAAAGTGCGTTTTTTTTTTTGAGAAGCACCTATTATTTTCAAATTTTTCACACACTTTCTACATTTTAAAAAACCCTACCCCAGCGTTTTCCTTTCCATCTTTTTTTTTGTTTATCTGAGAGGGTTTTACATCTACAAAATGGCGGATTTTTTCGTGAAAAATCGCAATTTTGAGCTTAACCAACATCCGAAAATTCAGAAAATTAAATCAACACGTAAGGGTCTAGAAAAACATCTACTAAAACTATGTTACTTTGATTGTTTTATTTCTGATGATTCCACGTTGAGGTACAGTGGACACCGTCAATCATGATTTCTAAAATGCGTCCTCGAAAATACTTCTTTATCAACCATTTATTTCTCGATATTCTTCTTCAAAAAAATTACAAAATGTTGTTCGAAGGATGCCTTTCAACTATGCAAATTTTTTTGAACGAAGGCTCTTAAAAAAACCGCAGAAAGAGTGTTTTTTTACATCCGCTAGACCCTTAAGATCGTTCATTAAGTTCTGTAAGACCTTTTAATTTTAATCTATGTTTATAATAAACAGTCAAACAAACCATCTCGGAAAAATGTAAGTAAAATTCATTATTGAGTTTCTGATCACTTTTACGTACTTTCCGAACCGAAAACTGGAGACCGGCATAACTTAGACAAACTAGAAAAATGTATGAAAAATCTTTCAAAAAAAAAAAAATGACGGCTTGAAACCGCAATTTTTACACTGATCACCGTGTAATTTCGGTATCGCCGAAATAAAATTTAGCTATTTTATATGGCATTTTAGGGCCTTAAGTATTGATGAAATTGAGAGGTGTGTCACTCAATTTTCAGTTATGTTCAATGAGCGTGCACGGATTCAACTAGAGTTAAATCCAAGTAGGCGTGTTTCAATTAAAATTGTTTCGCCTTACTCATAAAGATAGGCTATAAAATCACTGTGAAAGTCGTCGAGGCTCAGAGGGATGGATTTCATATGTAATTCGAAACAATTCGTTGAGAACGTAAAATGTCCGTGTGTGTGTATAAGAACTGTACAAAAAAAATGCAGCTGTCGAAAATGATCACCAAGAATTAGTTTAGATTCGATTATTTTTGAAAGTACCAAAAAATAAATTAACACAAATTAGCTATGCTCTTGCAAAGAGTTGGTAAAGGACCGCAGCTTGGACTTTACACTACCCATCAAATTTGGTGCAACACATGGGCCATCTTTCTTAAACACTTGCATCAAATCTTTATCGTTTTTGAAGACCTTCCCTGTTTGCCGAAGCTTACCCTTCATAATTACTTAGAATTTTCCTATCCGGCGAGTTTGGTGAATTTTCATCCTTCACTACAAAAACAACATTGCTTGCTTCGTACCACTCCGGCACCGGTTTCGCTCAATGGTACGACGCCAGTTCCGCCCAAAATAGAGTGTCATCTTTGGGGGCCCGGTAAAACAGGCAATAAGCGCTTCCGGAGGAGTTTTGCTTCAAATATATTTGGCCGCTTAGGTTGCCGGTCGTTATGTACGGTTTGTTGAGTTTGTTGCACCTACAGATCGCCTGACAAACCAAGGATTTCTTGGCTAATTATTTGACCTTCTTTTTCCGAAACTTTCAAGCGGGACTTGCTGAAGAAAAACTCAACAGATTGTTCATTACGTTTGGCCATCGTATTCTGTTTATTGGTACAATTGGACCCTTTCGTTAACTTGACGGCATCAAATCCGACCCGCTTCATTGCTTGTTGGCCTCGTTTCGAATCAAAAGGTTCAGATTGCGTTCATAGGGTTGCATTTGTTTCTTTACTTTTTATCTTTCCACAAACACGCACGAAATTTATTGTTGGAGCACTTCTTGCTTGGAAACCATCTTGATAAGCAGGTTGCGACGAAATTTTGCACATGCAAAAGTTACACTCTGAACTAGTTTTATCCGAAATTTCATTAAGTTTTACCAATTTTTTCGTGCACAGTCTTTAAGTGTGTTTGTAATATTACGGTGTATTCACATTTCTCGGAAATCGCTTTTCCGCAATTTTCATGAGATTAGCTTCAGGCCTTGAAATGCAATATAAAATGACTGAATTTTATTTCGGCGCAGTTTTCGATTCCGTAATTACAGGGCGATCAGTGTAAAAATTGAGATTTCGAGGGTGTTCTTTCTTAGAGAGTCATGTAAAGAGCTGACATATTTTTTTTTAAAGATTTTTCATCATTTTCTCTAGTTTGTCAGCTGTTTACAAGTCTTACTTCATTCACACAGGTCTCCCGTTTCCGGTTCTGGAAGCACTGAAAAAAGTAATCAGAAACTTAAAAATGATTCTTAATTAAATTTCTCAGAGATGGTTAGGCCAATTGTTATAAACTTAGATTAAAGGTCTTACAGAACTTAATGACCGATCTGAAGGGTTTAGCGGATGTAAAAAACACCATTTCTGCTATTTTTTTCAGAACTTTCGTTCAAAAAAATATTCAAATATTTTTCATAGTACAAGTTAGTTTTCGAAGGAAAATATTAAGAAATAAGTCGATGAAAAAATATTTTCAAGGACGCGTTTTAGAACTCATGAACTCAGCGCGAATTTATCAGCACCGGAAACAGTGGTGACAAACTCTGAAATGGAAACTTATGATTCCATACATAGCTCCTGAAATTCATCCGGACTTGACTTTCGATTCTGGAATTACAAGGTGATGGGCACCCAAAATTTCAAACCGTCCTATAAAGCGCACGGGTTCGTACATGCGGTGTTACGGAAAAAGAAAACACAACACCGCTCCTACGAACGATGCACGCTGCGTGTGTGATGTTTGATTTTATACACGCAGTCAAGGACAACGAGAACCAACACCAAAGCTCGATTTTGAAAACACAAGCGAGACCATTGGCACACATGAGCACAAGTTTTCAACCGTCTTGAAGAGATCAGAATCACGAATAAATGAATGAGTTTAAATTTTATCCGGATCAACGATAATGAAAGATAAAAATGTCTAACCATCATACAGTTGACGAAACGAAATTTTCGAATTTCAGATTGTTAAACTATTCGAGCTTGTAGGCCTGTCGATTAAATGGCCCTTAAAACTTACTACAACTGTGGCAGGCTCCCGATTCCGGTTCCGGAAACAGGTATCATCAATTTCTCGTGAAATGTTAATAAGAAAGGCACCATTACATCACTAGGTGGATTAGAACAAGTTTTATTCTTGTTTTCTATTTACTGTCATTTAGTAGCGATAGTAACAAAAAATCTCCAAATGGCTAGTAAAAGAATTCCTATCTATGCCAAAAAAAATTCTTCAGTAAATCAGTTCCTAACTCACAGGTGTTCGCTACTCAACTTCAGAATTCAGGCGAAATCGAAGATGACGAAATAATGGTATCTTTCGATGTAACCGCCTTATTCCCAAGTGTCCCAGTGAAGGACTCAATCAATCTGTTGGAAGATTGGTTACTTCAACAAAATAGTAGTAGTTTATGGAAATGCAAAGTATCTTATCTTACTTATCTTATCTTACTCTAACCCGGCTTTGCATGGATGTAAATTATTTAAAATTCAGAGGGGAATTTTATAAACAATTACAAGGAGCACAATGGGTAATCCACTCTCCCCGTTTTTATATGAATTATTTATGGCAAACCTTGAAGAGCTTTTAAATAAGCAGAGATTATTACCTAATCGCTGGTGGAGATACGTAGATGATATATTTTGCATCATCTAACGCAACGATTTATCAAACTTCTTAGGAATAATTAATAATTTACATAAAAATATTAAATTCACCTATGAGGAAGAGAAAGACAACAGTTTACCTTTCTTGGACATTCTTATTGTCCGGGAGGCAACATCCTTAACTTTCGAAATATATAGAAAGCCTACCAATACGGACCGTGTCATACCAAATACTTCTAATCATTCCCATCAACACGAAATGGCAGCATTCCACCATATGATTCACAGAATGCTATCCTTGCCCCTTAGAAAAGATGCTGCGATAAAGGAGAAAAACTTTATTTTCGAAATTGGAAAGTTCAATGGATATCCAGAGCATACAATTCAAACCATCTTCGATAAAAAATTAAGACTGTTGAAAAAACAATCACTTACAACTTTGACCCCCCCCCCCCCCCCCCTTCTGAAAATTTTAAAAGAATATCGGTGGACTTCAATCGAAATATTTCACACCCATTAAAATCAAAACTAAAAAAATTTTGTTTAGATTTAGTGTTCAGCAGTATGAACTACCAATTGAAAACTTTACTAGGTTCTACAAAAGATCCTACTGAGAATTTGAAAAAGTCTGGGGTATACAAAATCTCGTGTCCTCATTGCGATAAAATATACATCGGACAAAGAGAACACTAGACATTCGTTTCAAGGAACATATCTCAGAAATAGCGAAAGCATCCAAAGAATTGGAAAAGAGACTTTAAGTGATTGAGAAAAGGCAAATCTAAATTTGCAAGTGCAATGATATTTTAGTTGTCGTAAACAATAACTAAATAAATTCAAATCAACTATATTTTTTTCTTTCCGCGTACTAAACGCTGCATTTAAAAGTCCACATTTTCATCCGAGTGTCCTCCTGTTACAATACAAAAATATAACCACAATTCGTTCCGCATTTACTTAATTCCTTGAAAACAAATTTTGAAATATCAATCAAGCCAACAATGTTCCGAATGGAAACAAAAAAAAATCTCTACGCGTCCCTATTCATCCTTTTCTTCCCCGAACCGTTCGTTGGTTTTATTCGAGAAAGTAGAAAAATCGATAAATACCAGATATTTGGCTACCCTCTTTGTCAGTGTCATGCCGGCGTAGGAACAGCCTGCCTCTCTCTCTCCTTCACGGAAGCTGTCCTTCGTGAAAGATCAAATTCTTCCTTGTGCCGTATCACTTCAGTTTAAGTGAATGAAACCGAATCTTGCCTAAACATTGCATTTTTGAATTGGTAAACAACAACTTAACAGTTACAAATCATCACAAGTTCTCGGGAGTCCGGGGATTGGAAACCGGATCCGGTTGCGAATGTCGTCATCTGCTTGTGCTGCCGTGCCCAAGTAAAGTCGTCTCGATTGATTCACGACAGTGGTAAAAGTCCAAACTTTTCTGGGTTGGTGAGTGTGTACATAAATTCATTCTGTCGTCGCTCATTGACCGAACAAACAGTTCGAAAGCAAACAACAAGAACAGGACCGAAAAGCATCTGACAAAATCAAAAACCTTCAACCACGAATATCTGCGTAGTGATAATATTGATTGTTTGTCCCCTGTCCCTGGGAGAGACCACCGACCATCACCACTAATTAAACTCGCAAACAGCCGGTTCGTTTCCGGTTTTTGCCACCGCTGGGATTGAACTGACGCAAATCGTCGAAAATCAGAAGAAGAGGAAAAAAGTCGGACTCATCTCCTAAAAATATTAGCAAAAATTGACAAAACCCGTCCAGGTGCTGTGACCGAATCCCAATTAATGCCCAGACTGGTGGGCGCGCCGTGAGTGGACCTCGGGCTCATTAGCATCTCGACAAAAGGTTTCTTTTTTGTTTTCTCCGAATCGCTACTGAGGTGCCGCGTAGAACTTCCTAGATGACTGCGATGTGCTACGAGCACGGAAAGATCAATCAATTTTCATTATCCCATGACTTCGGTATGGGTAATTATCTTCGCCTAATTTGACACGGTTGTGTGATGAAGCCGTTCTGTGCCCAGGGGTTGCAAATTGTCACGTTGGGTTTTTCAAAGTCAGTTAGTCAATCGATTGATGGATTACATTTTGACAGATTTTTATGTATTGTTGTGTAAGGATGTAATTATGTTTTTCTTTCCTTTTTCAATTCATGCTTCATAACGAAAATACATTTGTTAGAGAGAAAGTTACTTCAGCATTCAAACGAGGATCAGCATGGGAAATATTGTTTGACGAAAAGAAATGCTGTCATGGTAGTTCGTGGTTATGAGCAACAATCAACAAGACCTAAGAAACAAACAATTGAGAGATCAAAAGATCTACTGTTTCGATAAACAGTAAATATGTCATACCTAATGTCAACCAATTAAAACTAAAACCTCAGGTGAACTAGCGCGGGAACTTATTTAAAGCAATATTATTATAATTAAGCTTAAAGAACTAGAAATAAACCAATATTGAATTCAATTGAAGTTTAATAGTTCTCCTAGAACAGTGAAACCACATTGTACTGCTTCCGATCAGGAGGCGATTGCCGTTTATAACAATACCTTTCTTTTGCATATTTTATACACTCCGCGTTGATTACAAAATTCTGTTTGAATATTGAGAGAAGAATACTAAATTGTCAGCATAGAAGCTGAATTATAACCTCGAAATAATGTAATATGCCCTTTTCAGTTTGAACTGACAGAAATAAAATTGTCTGTTAACAGATTCACTTTCTTGTTTACCCGAACCGACGACACGACCAGGCACTTCGAAGAAAAATCGGAATGAAAAGTGTTCGTGAGCGATTTACCGCCAGTTACCACAAATATAGCGACCCCTTGATGACTATCAAAATAAACTTCTTGAGCAACACTGTTTAAGTTGCTACGAACTAGTTACCAAGGAGCCCCATAATAAATAAACAAACCAGTCGAGAATGATTTGAAATAGTTTTTTAATTTAAATTTTGTGCCATCAGCGTAAAATTAAAAGAACTCAGAAACCAAGATTGTGAAAGTTGCACGAGACACCGCGAGCTATCGGCCGGGGACTGGTACCCCTGAAAAATTTAATCAATAAATACGACAAAGTTAGACGATTTTACAATATGCTAGGTACGAGGAATAAATTAATAATAATTAAAAATAACTAATATATAATTTATCATGAATTACAGAATTATCCTGCGCCAAAGCCCACGTTCAATAGTTGATAATGAAAGAATTTTAATATTAAAAGATACATTCATCTATCAAGTTAATGTTACAACGTTCTTTTTGTATTCGCGCCGACCGGAACAATATCCAAATCTTACACTAAATGTAGTGCTACGATAGACAGGCTTCATTCTATATAATCATCAAGTTACGGCCTATGTTCTGCTTGAGAACCAATTATAAAATTATTTAAAGTAAATTAGTTTTTACAGGTCATAATTCTGATCAGATCACATATCCTAAAAAAACTGGTTTCCCGTGCTTTTCAAGAGTCTTTCATGTTCATCAGATTTTTCACCCGTTTTGCGATGTAAAGGAGTTTCTCGAACGTCCAAAATATGACGGAGTATTGTTTTACATATACGCTGATTAGAAACTTGGGTTGAATGATTTGGAAAAATTTCAGAAGTGACGAATATACATAAATATAGTGAATACTTTAGAAATTCATTATAAAAGAACAAACATGAATTCTATTTGTATTTGTATTCGCATCTGCATATGAAGTGCGATTGCATCTCGTAGAATAGTACTGATATACCGGATTGACTCAGCTTTGTCATTCATATTTCGGTACTAAATCATCAGATTGATAATAAGATTTATTATGACGGATTCAATGACTCTTGCAGTTTACTAACATTTTAAAACTCATTTATTTAGTTTGCTAACATTTTAAAACTCATGTCATAGATCTGATCTGAAGCCTGATTACGTTGAATTATTTAACAAGTATCAACGGATATTGAAATGTTATATGAAACCGACATCTTTGCGCGAAATAAAGATCTTCCACCCGTGGCAGCTTATGTTTACATTCCTCAAGTCTTCAATATGCAGTAACCATGGTTTTGGTAACTGTTATTCAAAATCAACAATTCATCAACTTGTGTTGCCAGTTTGAATAGTTTTTCAGGAGATGTCATTTTGACATTACCAGTTACTGAGGGGTAGTTAAATTTGCGATACAGTTTTGATAACCGAGTGGCAGGTCGTGTCGTCGCCCGAACCTTCCGAATAAAAAAAAAAAGGCAAAGTAGGCGGTCGTCTAGGACGCCAAAATCAAAATTACTTTTTCTTAAATGTGAAATGTGAGATGTTCAATTTTGGTAAACATTTCTAACGCGTGGGGGGAGACGTAAGGATTCAATCCATTAAGAATCATTTTTATGACCAATGACCCTTTGCGGGACGATCAATTAGATGTAGATTGAGAGTTGAGAATTGATCCACTGGCTTCCTGCTTTCATGTCATAAAAGGCGACAATTGCAGGAGTTTTTTGCCTTTCTCTATAGAAAGGTATTAGAATTGCTGGAAAAACCGACTTTCGAACGGAGCCTCGGAGACCCATAGTGTTATATACCATTCGACTCAGTTCGACGAGATCGGAAAATGTCTGTGTGTGTGCACTTTTTGAAGATATTTTTACCGCGTAACCGCGACATAACACGTCGAATTTTGCCGCTCTTATATATAAGGGTGCCAAAATTTTGAGATCACCTCTATTTTCGTAAAGTTCTAGTGCTCAAAAGTTTGAGCACCTCGAAAAAAGCCCTTATGCAAAATTTGAGCTAAATCGGACATGCGTAAGGGGTGCTGCTCGGCGGTAAAGTTTTGAAAATTTTCAATCTGAAAAAGCACCATAGGGTAGAGTATATAAAATTTCCAAAATCGAAAACTTTTTTGAGACTGCATGATACGTCAAGATTTAGTGTCATCATTTAGGTCGGGGCTCGAACATACGACAACTGGTTTGTAAGATCAGCGCCCTATGCATTGAACCGCCAACCCGAGACACGTCAACGTTCTACGTTTCACATATGGTTACTGAATTATCTCTTCATTCAATAAAGAGTTTTGTTTAAAAATATTTTCTCATCATTTCACGACAATATGATCTCTCATCTATTTCCATCTAGCTTCTGAGCTTTGTCTGTTTTTTTTTTACTTACATGTTATTACTTGTTATTAAACATTATAAATTGAATGATAAAAATCAACTATAGCGAAGATCCGTTAATACTACACTTTTAATAACATACCTTATGATCAAAAAAGAACCGGAATTTTCATTTTAAAATTCTCGCGCTTGTCCAATCGGTAAACTTTTATTCTCTCAACGATGGAAAAATTTTTATACACATTCTGTCAAATTTTGACGCATATCGTACGATTAGTTTTTGTTTGGCGTTTATACAAAGAAGTTGAAAAATTTTCGTGTGACGATTTTTATAATGGATGATGATTTAGAACAACGTGCTTGCATCAAATTTTTCTGTTGCAAATGGATTTAAGTGTTCCGAAACGTTGAAAATGATAGAAAAGGCCTTTGGTGAATCGTGTCTAGGAAAACCACAGGCATACGAGTTGTATAAACGCTTCAAAGGTGGTCGTACAAGCTTGGATCATGATGAGATCCCTGGCCGCCCAACAACATCTGTTACTGA
Source organism: Malaya genurostris (assembly GCF_030247185.1). Lineage (NCBI taxonomy): Eukaryota > Metazoa > Arthropoda > Insecta > Diptera > Culicidae > Malaya > Malaya genurostris. The sequence goes on from NC_080572.1 coordinate 284,788,913, forward strand.
AGAAAACATTGAATCGGCGAAGCAAATCGTGTTGCAAAATCGTTTTGTACCGATTAAAGAGATTGCTGTGTTGTTGGCCATCTCTTATGGATCAGCCGAACACATTTTAATTGTTGTTTTGGGTTTGAAACGCGTCGCTTCTCGGCTGGTGCCAAAAAAGCTTAATTTCATTCAAAAACAGCGTCGTGTTGTGTCGCAGTTTTTGGCCAAAAACTCAACCAATATCATCAACCAAGCACCGTACTCTCCAGATATGGCCCCGTGTGACTTTTTCCTCTTCCCCAGACTCAAATTGCCATTACGGGTAACGCGTTTTGAGACCATAAAGACCATAAAAGAGAATTCGCTACGTGAACTAAAGGCCATACCTTCGGTGGCCTATAAAACTTGTATGGGAAATTGGATCAAGCGTTGGCATGCATGTATTGCCGCAGGAGGAGAGTACTTTGAAGGCTATAATATAGAAATTTATTAAAAATTGAAATTTGGCTTTTAATAAAATTCCGGTTTATTTTTGACCATAAGGTAGATCGGATAAATGGTCGTCAAATGGTGAGATAACTAAGTCCTCACAAGTCCCTATCTCATGCCTCCCCGAGCGTCTATGATGACATTTGGTCAATAGAACGGCGTCGACTGGGTGCTATCGCCTTCTGCGTTAGTAGCAGAATGAGAGGGTGCGAAATGGATTGTAGGTTGAAGCCCATCCTAAAGTGCAGTGTTTATCATAGTATATTACAACATATAATTGTGTTGTTTATTACATCATGTATTATTATTATTATTTTTATTAGAAGAGCGTAACTTACACTGCGATATTACCTGTTATATTGCATCATAGCATATTATTTCATATATTATCGTCTTACACTATTTTATGTTATTATATACTATGTTGTATGGTATTATACTGCATTGCATTATATCATATTATATTGTATTATATTGTATTATATTTTATTATATTATATAATATTATATTATATTGTGTTCTATTGTATTGTGTTATATTGTATTGCATTATGTTGTATTATATTATATTATATTATAGGGTTTATTATTAGTAGTACTACGTACCTCTGCGCAAAATATAAATTTGTTTTCCTTATAAGTTATCATTTTTAAAGTAACTTTCAACTAAATGTCAAGGTCGTCACAAGCTGAGCTTCATGCCTACACGTGTGTCTGTGGTGACAAATGGTCGATGGAATGCGTTGATGGCAGAATGAGAGGATGAGAAATGACATATAAATTCAAGTAATATAATATCATAGCATATCGCAACATATCATTTTATTTATTCTATTATTTATTATATAATTCATTGTACTATATTATATTGTTTTTTATTGTTATTTTCATTATTATATTTATTGTTATTATTATTAATTTGTCATCAATAATAATAACATATATTATTTTTATAGATGTGGATATTATTATTATTATTAGAAGAGAAATATTCTACTTCCTGCAGTATTGCCAAGATAAGAGCATAACTTACACTACATTAACTGTTATTTTATATCATTGTATTATATTATATTAAATTAAAATATATTATATTATGTTATGTTATATTATATTATTTTGTAATCTATTATATCATTTTATGTTATATTAATTTCATTACACTATGTTTCATTGTATTTATCAATATAAAACATTTTGCACGGAGGCGTAAAGGGGAGGGAGCATGAGGGCATCGGACGAATTGATGACTGGACGAGGGATTGTGGATAGCCAGCCCAAGTCACTTGAAGGAAACTTGTTTCCTTCTGAAGGTTTGAAATGAGTCTGACGCGCCCTTCTCAAACAAACCATCAGGCGGGTTCAAGCATGTATAGCGATATGCTTCATCCATGCACTGGATATTATGGTTGGAAGAGCATCTTTTATTCCCGCGGAATACGAGTAAGTGACTCTACTTACGTATCCGCCCAACCCTTTTTGTTCGCTTTTCGGTAACAGCTATAGTAAGAAGGTGAGTGGATGAGTCATATCGGGGCTACTGTAAGTCTACCCGCATCCACTGGCAAGTCCTTGAACTGATGGTGGCTTCACTTCACATCACATCACATCACATAAGGTAGATCGGATAAATAGTAGGAAAATGCTACCTAACTCCGATAAATTTGAAGTAAATAAATAAATAATTTAATTAACCTTTTTTCGCGGTAAATTATAAAGTGAAAATATAATTAACAATCAATCCAGACGCGCGTGAAGTCTGCTGACCTTTTTTTTTCTGGTGATTATAAATATTATTATATAATTTATAAAATAATTATTTCACGCATGATTTCAATATGTCACTACAACTAATAAACTATTTGGTCTAAATCCCATTCACTCGTTTATATTGTAGTAGGCATTTTCATTTAGAAAAAAATAGGTAAGTTTTTATTCGTTCCACGATAGTATTTAAAATTTTCCCTCTGTTTCCACTAATAAGAACTGTGAATCAAGACTTTCCGGGTCTTCAATATCGTATATTGTTGAAACGTTCACGTTCACAGTCCATGAGTTTTTTGGTGCGGTTTTATACTAAAGTCGTCGAAAGACAAAAGGTCGAATAACAAAACGTCGAATGACAAAATATCGAAAGTCACAAAACGTCGAATGTATTAAAAGGTGGACTGCCACTGAAGGTCGAATACGACAAAATGGTGGATGGTGAGAGTCGTAAGCGGCTCGTGTGATATTTTGTAACATAAAATAATGTCTTCATGAAGTTGATAAAGATCATTCTTGAACATGTAAACAAGAAAATCACAGAAAAAAAGACGTTCATGAAACAAATAGAATGTAATTATTGTAATTGATAGTCTTCTAATATTAATGCAACACCCGTAATGTAATCAGAAATGTTGTCTATTACTGCAAACTTTTCCACAATATGAAATAACTTGTCATACTTTTCCATCTGTTTTCCAATCTTTCTATTGTGTCAACCTTTCAAAGGATTAGTTATTCGAGGCTCTTTAGAACACTTCAGTGCACATTCCACAAATTTATTTCAAATAATGGTTTACTTTACTTTTCATTGCTCTGAGCTTTTTTATGATTGCCGAGAACATAATTTTTCATCACATTCTATAATTGTACGTGCTCTTGTGTTACAAAAGCCAATGCTTCTACTTTCTTGTATGCCATAGAAACATATTTCTTTTCTATGTACAGTGAGCGAAATCTAGTGCACTGTACTCATTTTAAAGAAATTTGTGTGAGATTAAAAAACATTATTTTTGCTACGAGTCCGGAAATACTTTTGCCAAACTATTGATTGTTGCCTTTTCAAAATCTGTGTGTGTTGTATTGATAGTAACATTGATAGATTTTGCCATTTCCGGTAACTCATTGAGGGCACCTGTATAGGTTCGCTCGGTTTTGCTAGGTAAGAAGAAGTTGACCAGCGGAACGAATCGTCGTATTTTCGCTGGTTGAAAACAACAGTATTCGGCAATTTTTGCTATGCTAATTCTTAAAAAGAAATGGGAATCCATCTAAGGATTTTGTGAATTCTTCCAAAAGTTCATCGAAATCGCTCTTAGACAAACGATCCCTCGGATAAGAACCGACGAATCTTCGTGCTCTTTTACATATGCGCTTCTGTGTCAGTTTCGGGATCATGGTTTAAGCCTGACAAAGTAATAAAAATGAACAATACAGCATGACTGAACTATTACAATTCGTATTCGTATTAATTTGTTATGAATAGAAGTGTAAAAATTTGGTTGATTTCAAACCACAGGAACATATTGCTTGCCATACCAGTACCTTCTCGCTTCTTCGGTTCTACGCTTTGTTTCGAGATTTTCTGCTTCTTGGTGATTTCGCCACCTTAATTTTCACTTCCTTTTCAATATGCGACATTTTAAAAACGCAGAATTTCAACCGCACAAACAAGTAAACAAACGAAAGCTGACAGCTAAACGCACAGCATGTGTTGTTTCGAAACTATTCATATATAACAATATTCAAACAATATCGATAAACTGGAGTAAAAAACCGTTTTCTGGAACACATCTACTTTTCAAATGGCATATAATCATATTGTAATGGTCTTCAAGTTATATCGATACACCTAAACTCACCATATTGATTTCTGAAACATCATTTTCCGGTATCTAATTATCAAGTCTGATCCGGAAAATATTCATATTGTAGTAGCATTCACGGATTATAAATAAACCGGAAGTCGCCATCCTGGATTTTAAAAAATACCTGAAACATGATTTTCCTGAATGTACTCCTTAAACCCATTCCAAAAATACCCATATTGCAGTAGTTTATGTGGAATATAAATGAGCTGAATATCTTTTCCATTATAGCAAAACACTCTTTTTACGAAGCAGGTTACGAAAAGTTTACTTTATTTGGGATTTGGTTCGATAAAAAGTGACGTAAAAAGAGGAAACGTAAAAAAAAGTGTTTGTAAACGGAGGTTGGGGTGTAATGAATTGATTAGTTTCACGGAATACTGCTAGGATCGTAAGCATCTATGGATTCTTTAGAAAAAAATATGATATCAGTAAATACTCGTAGCAAATTGACATACACAAAAACTTCAATTTATGCGAATTTAATACACGTGACTTTTTCAATAGCATCATTTTCTATTTATTTAACGCGATGATCGCGTAAAAAAATTTTTGCATGAGGAAGGAAATTTCTATTGATACGTATGCAAAACAATCCAACATGTTAATTGAGGTTTATCAAATGCGCATTACGGAATTATTTGGTGTCATAGAATCTAGTTAAAATAAAAGTGAAAAAGTGCGGTATGTTCTCGAAGTAGTATATTCAGACAATTGGCATACTGTGGTAATGTATGTGGAAGTTATTGTCCATCCAAAACCTTCTTGGAATATAGGCCTTAAGGTATACCAACGAAACGTGACCTTAGTGAGTTTCCTTTTTGTGGTCCATACTCGTGGTATCACATTCAAATAATTGCATCATTGTGATGAGTTATAAGGTAGTGCCTGTTCATCCAAAAACTACTTGGAGTATAGGCTTCAAGATCTACCAGCGTAACCAAGTGAACTAGTAAGATCCTTTAATACGGTTCATGTTCATGTACATGCAAATCATTTGCTTATTGTGAATATTCTTGGTCATCAAAAATCTAGCTGGAGTTCAGGTCTTAAGAGCTACCAGCATAACCGACTGCAATAACGAACTTATTGAGATTCCACCTACAATTAGGAGACAATTTAAATAACTGGGTAATTTAAAATATTCCTAAAAATTGGTATTATTATTGTAAGTGCACTAAAACCTTAATTTACGAGAATTTAACTTACGTAAATTTAATTTACGTGACTTTTTTACGCGTTTTATTTATTTAATGATCGCGTGAAAAAAGTTTTCGCATTATGAAAGAACAATCCAACAAGCCTCAGCGAATTGAAATATTCCTAAAACAAATCAGAATAGACAAGTAAGCAATATGTTGCTCCTAGAACTATGAGCAGCATTGAAAAATTATGCATAAGCTGCTGATTGCTCTTTAAGATCTTAAGTCCTGTTTTCACTGTAGTTCTTGGACTACTGAGAACATACCTGGAACAGCTATAAATAGACAGGTAATCAATGTGTGTCTCTAAAAATATGAACAGCAAACAAAAGAAATAGATATTAGCCGTTGTCGTTCTTGCTGTGTTGGCACAGTGTTGTTTCTAAGGACAATAATCCAATTGGTTCTCTTACGTACTTATGTAGTCTCAGAATATACTCAGATGGTCCTAGATCAGGCGCGTACCCAGAGACGGGTTGGTTTTCATAATATAGAGAAGACCGGCGCTAAATCAGACACTTCTTAGAAATTAGAAAAAAAACATCCATTAAAACTGAGTTTTTGCCAAAGTCATCTCTAAGCGGATTTACAAAATTATTCCATGAATCGAGGTAATTGCAGATTTATAAGATATTTAAGTTGTCCGGTTCAACCACGTGTCCGATCTAGCCTCTATCTCACCTAATAATTTCTTGAGTTCGGGGGGGTTTGAGCCTCTAAACCCCATTCTTCCTGTATATGCACCTGTTCCAGATGCTTTTGCGTATGAACGTAGTTACATTTTTTCCTTTCTCTATAAAACCTAGAATTGCTGAAAAAATTCACTTTCGAACGGAGCCTCGGAAACCCATAGTATAACTTTCGACTCAGTTCGACGAGATCGGAAAATGTCTGTGTGCGTGTGTGTGTACACTTTTCGAAGGTATTATTACCACTCAATTTTCTCAGAGATGGTTGAACAGATTTCGAAGTTCGAAGATCAAATGGCTGCGACTTCTGGTTTCGGAGATATAATGGTATAAGTGACATAACCGACAAAACACGTTGTTTTTACCCGCTCTAATATTTTGGGGATCACCTCTAATTTCGTAAAGAGCTATTATTCAAAAGTTTATGCACCTCGAATAAAGTCGCCATGCAAAATTTGAGGTAAACCGGATATGGGTAAGGGGTGCTGCCCGGCGGTTAAGATATGAAAATTTTCAATCTAGAAAAATGAAATTTCCGAAATCGTTAATAAAGTGTCAATATTTCAATATACGAAATTAATTAAAGTTGCACTAAATACGAGTACTTTGCAAACGGGACAGACATTAGTTGAAAGAGAGGTTGGACTTCATTCATCAAGCAAACTCAAAATGGCGAGAATCGAAATTTGACTGATATACGAAAACGGGCAGTCTGAAGCAAGCGTTAAGCCTGACATTAATTATTTTTATTAAAATTTTGCATTTTTTAAAGATCCAACCGGTTCATGCATTAGCTTCGAACTTCAATGATGAAAATTGAGTTCCTTGAAACAGGCCACAACGAAAAGAATTGAAACATTGAATAGGTCATTGATATTTTTCTTTCGTTCAAATTTGATTGAAAAAACAACAACAATCAAAATATTTACAACCTGACTGGATAACGTTCCATCACAACATCCACCCTTTCAAATCCCTCTCGCAAAGTCCACCATCATAACCATTGTCACCGGTCTAATACACTGCACGCGACCACTTACTCTACATGCGCCGTAAATCCTCTCCGGAACCGGAACAAAAAACCCAAAGCCGCACCCTGCGGTGATGGCCGTGTCAATTGAATGTGCAGGCAATGCGTGCGTAACAAACAGCATACATATTTAAACTACCTTCCACCCCCCTCTCAGAAGGTTCCACGGTTCACGGGAAAGCAAATTTCAAATCTTTATTTTATTTCAAGATGTGGTTTAACGCCCCGAGGGAAAGACATTCCGAACCATCCATCCACCAACCGATCGGGGGTGGATTTAACGTATTTTTTCCGATTCGTCGGCGGAAGGTTTATTTATTTATTTATTTGTTTGCGAATGTAAATTAATGATCGTTGAGGGATTTACTTTTGTTGATGCCGGCGAAAGATGTTTTCTGTTGATTGGATTAAATCCGATTAGATGATAAGTGGAGAGGCGTTCAAGCAGCTGGGAAATCTGTGTGGGAAAATCTTTGGGTTGTAGAAATTTTTGCTTTTGCACGGAAATCTTACGGTGGTTATTTCATACTTCATACTTTTGTGTTGTCATGTTAAATGAAATAGCAGAACTCGCTACAAGTTTGTAATTGTGAAATACTGTAGCAGGTTGAAGAAATGATGTTCAGAAAAAAAAAATCACATAAATTCCCACTGCTAACAGCAGAACGATCTAAATTGAGAACAGTTTCCCTGTTGTTCTCACAAATAATTGTCGCACGCGTGGCATCCAGTGTCTGGCGTTGACACCCCATTTGCCCGAAACGCATCATCACAATTTCACTTTAAATTATAGCCTGAAACGTCCTTCTCGATTTCAAGCATCACACACACTCTCCCTGAACTGGGTGAGGTTTTTGTTGTTGATGATGCTGCTGCTGCTGCCTCTAGGCAGAAGACATTCAGCTAGATACAAACGCGGTTGAAAGAACTTTGAGGTAGAGCACGGCACCGGTCGAGCATTCTGTCGGATATTGGCTAGAGAAAACTCTTAATTCGGAAGTGGTTTGTGTTGCCAAATAATATTGCACATATTTTAGGCAAAAGCGAAAACGAAAAGTACTTTAAGGTGGACTCCAAGCATATCCGAGGCCTGAGTTGTCTCGTCAGCAAATCCCGCCTTGAAATTTCGGAAAGAAAAGAAACACTTGGTGCGACAGGCGGTTTGTAGGTGCGGTAAAATCAATAAGCCATTTATAACTACTGACATCATCTACGGCCAAATGTTTTGCTTGTTATTCTCAACTCGGTTCCACGAAGGTGACACTCTGTTTCTGATAATTCTGGAAGTTTTTCTATGAAATTTCGTCAATTCTCATCTGCATTGAATCATAGTTACGTAATCCAATGAATGTAGTTGAGGTTTCACTATCTGGCAATAATTGTAATTTATTTACTTTGCCTTTAATAAATTTCGCTTAATGCACAAATGTCCAGTTTGTTCCTAAGAAGAAATGTTCCCTGCCAACTTATACTATTTTGTCAACAACATTAAAAGTTTCTATAAATGTACCGAAAGAATGGCTTTGAAAATATTTGAGAAGTGCTCTTTTTTCAATAAATAACGTAGTGCATTTGTCTGTAAAATGAGAAATAACTAAATAAAGTCTTTACAGTGCTCTAGTAGGTCTACCAGTCAACCTACCCTCAAAACAAATCGTTAAGGTTTTATGAACCAGGTCTTCTTCATGTCGTTTGGCAAATTGATAAAAAAATCAATCGCTTCAGAAATTTGTAAGTTAATTCCTAACCATATCAGTGGTGTTTTCTTATATAAAACTCATGAAGACGCAAATATTTCTGGCAATCAGCAATACTTCACTTTGTTTATAATTTGGGTTGGTAACATGATAACAACTGCAGTTGACAAAAATTCATTTCTATAACTGAAACCATTTTAAAATGCCAGTCCTGATTCTAGATAGCCATTAATGCAAGGAAACAAATTCATTTATTTGGGAGCAGGGGATGAAATTTATAATTTCTTGCTCCAAAAGGCATAAAACCTCCTTATCTTTTATACCAACAAATTTACAATATCCAAATGGTACAATTTAAGGCTTAGATTAAACTGAATTATAAATTAGTTGTATAGGATTTGCTTGTAAAATTGTCCTAACTCTAAAACTAGATAGATAAAGAATCACGGAACAGTCCCTTTATTGCATTTCGGGAAAGATAACAATCAAAATCTTCAGAGCAACTGTTAAATAAACGACACATGCTAGAAATAAAATTCATTATATCCGTAGTTGGTTCTAGCAGCGGGAATTCTAAGAAAAGGATGTGAACGAAGACTGCAACGATGAATATCGAAATTGTATGTATCCCCGCGTAAGAAATGAGGGTGGGTAATCTCATAGACATAAAAGAATTAACGTAAAAACGAATAGTTTACTCTAATTCAATTCAGATGTTATGAACAATGAAAGTTTCAACACCACTTGCATATCCTGAAGTCATCAATATGAACAACGGATAGTCGAACGCAAAGCAGCTGAATGTTGATTTCAATTGCGCTCGTTTGTTGCGAAGTTCGCATTGTGAATGGTTCACCAAACTGGATATTTTTACTATTTGATTTGCATATTTCAACAGTTGAATAATTCAGAACATTTGTAGCCCTAAGTATGTCTGATTTGTATTTTACTTTTCGGTGTATTTGGTACCAATGCAAACGACCAGCAGCTAAATGCTGTCCTTGTTTTAAGCGAAACTTACCCTCCAAACGATGCGTAAAATAAACCCCACCGTAATTTTGATGTGGAACACATTTTTGTTTGCTACATAGAGTAGAGGTGCAAATTACAAATGGAAGGGTAAATACACGTAGAAATGTGGTCAGGTTATGAACACTTACAGTTCAGTCAATTTTGTATCAATAATTAATATTATTTCTCCTTTCAATTGAAAATATTTCTATGTTTCGATATGAATGTATCAAGCCACATATTTTCAATTATATATTATTGAAATTTTATTTAATAGCTAACAGTGTCCTATTTTGTCTGCTAAAAATTTAAGACACTACGCTGGTTAACTGGATTTCTCTAACGGGGACGATGGTTTTGGTGGAGTGAGCGATTTATCACCTGGGAAGCATTGCTCTGATTGGTCAGTCAATAAAAAAACGAAACTGTGGAAGCACGCGATTCTATAAAAATAAGCAAAATTATTTCTATAATTTTAGTCTCACATGAAACATGTCAGAGGAAGGTTGCTACTAGTATCACAACAATTTGTTGCTCAAGAACTAACCTATAACACACAAAAAGTAGGGCATACAATGCACAACCACAAAACACTTTTTTGGTGTCAAATGGTGGTCATTTAAATCAATACCATGTATTTAGAAGGACCGCACAAAACGCTATCGTGTTCATTTTATCACAAGATCCCGTTTTGTACTGTATTGTATTCAATCCTAACTAACATAAAACCGAAGTACTTGCAGAAGAGCGAATAGAGTGCTTTTGATGTAAAAAAGTCTAACAAATCGATTGCACATATTTTTAACGACAGCAGTTAAAATATTTAGTAAAAATATGATCTACAATACAAAAGCCGATCCAATACGATCTATCAATTGGGCCATATTACGTACAAAACATGTGTGATCCAATTAAATACAATGAGAGTGATTGTGGTAGCCTGTTTAACCCGTTTTACCCCAATTTATTTCAAAAGTCGTATTTCTGATAAAATTTTCATTCACATACCGAAAGAAGGCTGATTGTGGTTAATTAAAATCTATTGATATTACGAAGAAACCGTTGAAATGGAATCAGGGTCATTTCACCGAAAGCCATTTCGCCGAAATCCTGAAATCGTCTTGAAATCGTAATTAGAATTGATTTAAATTAAAGACAAACGAAAGATGATAGCGTTAACGCCCGTTTTGTTTACCTACTGTAGCGTTGTCTTTATTATATGTCTTCAGATGTGGTTTATTACAGTATGTAAATGTATGAGTATCAAGGTGATGGTTATCTACGTCACATCTCCCCTTCGAAAAAAAAAATGAATGTGAATTTACTTATAAGTTTAGTCGTTCAATCGGTTTCACCAATCTGCCAGATCTTGTTATGGTTTGCGGCACGTGATCTGTGTTGTTCTGACCTCTGGCTGCTTCCATCTCCGCTAGTTGAGTTTTCTCGCCGAACTTATACTGCTGTCGTTGCTCTCCTAGACCTGTCTTGCCTCTGGGGTAACAGGAACGTCACAACTGACATCGGGCTGAGCGTTGATAAGTGTACTTGATTTTTTCACGTGCTTTGTGTTTCTGCGGTAAATGTCTCCTTGATCATTTTCGACGAGGACCGACCTCGGCGTATCTGACCTTGCGATTACTCGTCCAGATTCCCATGTGTTCGTGAGAGGATTCTGCAACTGCACGCGATCATTTATTTCGAGGAGTTGACGAACGTGAGCTGAACGATCGTAATAGGCCTTCTGTTTACATCGTTCCGCTTCCAAACTCTGTTTGACGTCTTCTATCACCCTTGGTTTGAGTTTGTGACTAGCAACCGGTAAAGGTGAGTTGGTGATTCGGCTCATCAGTCGTAGATTTGGAGATTGGAGTTTCAAGTTTCGTGAAATATTGCGATAGTTAAGTAACGCTAACTGCACTGAGCTGTTGTCTTCATGACACTTTTTCAGAATATTTTTCGCTATCTGTACAGCACGCTCACTTAACCCATTGCTTTGAGGGTGGTAAGGACTAGAAGTTATGTGTTCAAACTTCCACTTTACCGAAAAGTTCTTGAATAGCTGCGAGGTGTATTGTTTGGCGTTATCGCTGTTAAATTCTTCAGGCGTCCCCCAAACAGCGAACCATGATTGCAGATGTTCGATCACTTCCGAAGATTCCAACGATCTTAGTTTTTTTAAGTCGATCCATCCAGAATAGCTATCAATGATAACTATGTAATTTGCGCCATTGAAATGGAATATGTCTGAGCCCACAATTTGGAACGGGTATTCTGGAACTTCCCTGATTATCATTGGCTCTTTCACGTTGCTGTGGCTATGCCTATTGCAAACTCCACACTGTTCCACGAACCGTTCAATATCACGACCCATGGATGGCCAGAATACTAATTGTTTTGTCCGCTTGATGTTGGATTGTATACCGAAATGACCAGCATGTACTATGTCTAACGCCTTTCTGCGTAGCTTCTCTGGAATCAACAAACGGTCTCCTTTGAAAATTATACCCTCGTACGTAGAAAGCTCATCGCGATAATTCCAATATTGTCTGAGCGTTGGGTCGATCGTTTCAGAAAGTTTTGGCCAGCCGGCATTAATGGTTTCAATGAGTTTCCGAAGAGTGGCATCTTCACTAGTTTTCTCCACGATATCCTTCATCCAAGCTTTGGACACGTTGAGACAGACGTGCACTTCTAGTTGATCTTCGTTTTCCGGTATTGGATTGTCCACGTCTCGACTTAAGGTATCAGCAATAGGCACGTTGTTTCCTCGAACATGTATTATTTCTGGAGCATAGGGTTGCAGAGCCGGGGAAACATGTTAAGCCCAGGTGGGTAATTTTTCTTACCAGGGAGAACGACCCACTATTTTGAAGTATTATTTAGTCGATTTTTAAATAATTGTTTTTGTTTCGATATAGCTTTGCATGAGACGCGTAAATTCGAACCTTGAAGCTTTTTCGATATTTTGTTGTAAAACAAAATTGCGCATTTAAGGGTTAAATACAATATCAAACTACAAATTTTCTGCCAATATTTGTTTGGAATATTAAGTCAGCAGTCTTTTAGGTTCCGTATAAACTTATTTGTGTTTGCAAATTTTCGAAATTATTTCTTTGATAATATTGATTACCCTGATTGTTTAGTTGGTTGGGGTTGATGGTGAAAGATGTCTCGCATGAATCGAAAGCAATGTCTTGGCATTACATTCCTTCTGTGGAATTTGGCTTTTCTGTTTCAACAGATTTCGCAGCCGATTCTTAGCATACAGAATCATTTCATGACTAGTACTACGATCCTACTGACACTATGAAACATTTCAGGTCGGGACTCGAACATATAACTGATTTATAAGACCAGCACCGTATGCATTGAACCGCAAACTCGGGCGAATCGAACGGCGCACAAAACAAATCCAGCCGCTGATGTATTCATATTCTCAATAACCTAACCCCCAGCGACTACTTGTCATTTGATGATCTGAGAGAGTCATCGCCGCAACTGAAGCCTATTTTAAGGCCATGGACAAATCATTCTATAAGTATGATATAAAAAATTTAGATAATAAATAAAGAAATTTTGCTCAAGAAATGTTGTTTTCCTAGTTAGTTCCTCGACTTTTTGCCATGTGGAATCAACCTTCTCTACGGCAGTGTCGAACCGCACAGAGTGCAAGTCGATTCGAAACTGAATTTTGTTTTCTGTGAGTAATTTTCTCAAATGCGAACGCACTCATTGAATAGCAGAAATCATATGGAAACCGTGAACTTATGTATACGAAACCGTCGAATCAATTAGAGGAATGACAATGGTTTGAAAAACAGGGAGAATTAGACATTGTTCGTGGTTGAGTTGTAGATATTCAAAACCTAACCACTGTCTATATGGTTTTACTTCTATATTTTGAATTTGTACCCGGGTATAGAAAACAAAGACGCAATACTACATCAAAATATTTTGAGTGATTTCATTTATGTGAAGATAAAGAATGGAAAGGTGAGACGTGACAAGGTTGATTTTAGCAAGCAGAAATCTTTTACTAACGTAGCTTTCGCAACAGGAGTTGATCTTAAGCATCTCATCAATGCAAATCACTCGAGTCTCTGGTATGCCGGAAAGTACCGATAATGGTATTTTACCACTTACTATCCGAACCGACAAAACAATAGTTATCAGAAGTTGTTACTCTTTACTTGCGGCTGCATTCTCGTACACAATTCATTCTTCACTATCTCTAATAGTGAAAAAGTAAAAATAGCATGATGGGTTGCCATCAGGTAGCGGTGAGTGCAGCGCTACTGAATACCGCTTACAACCTAGGCTAAACAGCCAGCACGCTGTGACTCTGGGAGCATAAGCAATAGTTCGAACAAACCTTTCGTTCTGATGTTCAACTAGCTGTACAGAGATTGAGAAAAATATCCATACAGTGAAGAACTCAATGTGTATAAGAATGCTGTCGCAAGTAGAGACTGACAACTTCTGGTAACTTTCCTTTTACCGGTTCGTATAGTAAATGGTAGAATACCTTTTTTGGTTCTTTCCGGCATACCAGAGACTCGAGTGATTTGCATGAATGAGATGCTTAAACTCGACCCCTTTGGTTGAAGGTAGAAATTAAATCACTAAAAGATTTCTGCTTGCTCAAATGACCATTGTCACTCCTCACATTTTTGTTGTATATCTTCACATCCTTGCTCTACCTTGAGTAATAGCATTTTATAATTCTGATTTTATTAATATTACTACTATTTTTCGTTAAAAATTTCAGGTGGGTAATTACCCACCTTTCGAATTTTCGGGTGGGTAGTACTACCCACCGTACCCACCTCTTTCACCGGCCCTGTAGGGTTGTACGTCAAGAATAATCCGCTTAAGTCTTGGAGGAGCTTTGTCGAGAGGTTTTTTGAATATCGACTCTAATGGTTTATGGTCGGTGTGTACCGTCACTGGTTTTCCAAAAATATAAGCGTGAAATTTTTGGCAACCGAAGCGAATTGCAAATGCCTCCTTCTCAATTTGTGGGTAATTTCGTTGGGATGAGGTCAACGATTTTGATGCGTATGCAACTGGATGTCCATCTTGCAGCAACACGGCTCCCATAGCATGAGAGCTGCAATCGACCGAGAGTATGCTTTGCTTGGTGACATCATAAAATTTCAGGACTGGTAATGAAGTCAAACGATGCATTATTTTATTGACCGCTGCTTGTTGTTCCTGTGCCCATTGCCAGGTAACGTCCTTCTGCAAGAGCTGCCTTAGAGGTGCTGTAATTTGGGAGAGATTAATGATAAACTTTGACAGATATGTTACCATTCCCAGGAGGCGTTGTAATTCTTTCTTATTTTTAGGTACTCTCAATCTTCGAATCGCATCAATTTTTTCATCATCAGATTGGAGACCTTCCGCTGATACGATATGTCCCAGGTAGCGTACTGATTTTTTGGCAAATTGACATTTGTCGGAATTCAGTTTCAAACCAGCGTTTCTTAACTTGCCGAGCACCTTCTCGGTGATCTCGTTCAGCTGGTCCTGTGTTTCTGCATAGATCAGGATATCATCCATCGACACGTCAGTTCCATTAATTCCGTCTAATAATGTTGCAATTAGGTTTTGGAAGACTTCGGGTGCTGATGCTAGACCAAACGACAGACGCAAACATGAGTAACGACCCCACGGGGTGCCGAATGTCAGATACTTCTGGGATTCCGGTGCTACTTTAACTTGCCAGAAGCCTTTTTTGCAATCGAGGATAGTAAACCACTTAGCTTTTCTAATTCTGGCTGCAGTTTTCTCGACGGTGCGTAATGGGTAATGCCGACGAAGAATATTTCTATTTACGTCGGTCGGATCGATGCACAAACGGATTTTGTTGTTTTTGCGTACGACGATCATGTTACTAACGACTGGTGTAGGTTCATCTTGCTTGATTATCACACCCATTTCGACCATTCTATCTAACTCTGCCTTCACTTCATCGCGTATCTTGTGCGGAACTGCTCGTGTTGGACGGATCTCGAATGTTGCCTCCGGTTTAAAGTCTAACTTGTACTCGAAATTCTTGAAACAACCCAGTCCATGGAAAAGATCATCTTGGCTGTTGATGGAATTAATGCGCTTTATCAATTCCATTTCTACGCAGGATTTTTTGCCCAGAATCGGGACGACTTTCAAATCAACTACCTTGAAAGTAATATCGGCTTTGCGTTTATTCACGAACCCTGTCACCGTTAGTTCGCCTTTCACTTTAGTTTTTTCTCCGTTGTACGAAACGATGTACTTTGTTTTCGAATTCTTGAACTGTTTACTAATTTTCTTTGCAACATTTAATGGTAGTACGTTGCACTGTGCTCCGCAATCTAGCTTGCATTTCACCTTCATGTTATCAATTATTATATCTTCGAACCAATCGCCATCATCATCATCTGTATCGACTGCGTGCAGTTACAGATCGACCTCTGCCTCGGAAGAGTCTTCTTCATAATTTTTCAGTATTGTGGCAGCTGTTTTTTCCTTGGGATTTTTCTTGTCTAGTTCCTTCTTCCTTATTTTAAAGCAACACTTCGCAAAATGACCAAATCCTTGACACTTAGAACACTGTTTTTTTGTAAGCTGGACAACTTTTTTTAGTGTGTTTCGAGCCACAGCGTTTACAGTGGAATAATTTATCATCGTCGTCCGATCTAACAGTGTTGCAGCCCCGATTTTCGGCATCTATTTCCTTCAAAGTTTCGGTCGTCTTCTCACTTGCAGATCTGGATTGCTTTTTCTAATGTTAGTTTTGAGTCACTCAACAATTTTTCGCGTACCTTTTGGCAGGAAATTCCGAGGACGATTTTGTCTTTCAGCAAACGATCGTTGATATCCATGCCCTCATGTACTGTACCGAAATCACAATCACGGATTGCCGCTCGCAGTTTGATTAGAAAATCATCAAAACTTTCACCCGGCTGTTGATCCGTTTTCAGGAAAATGTACGTACTATATGTCGGGTTCGCTGTTGGACAATATGCATCATTAAAAGCTTTTTTGATAGCCTCCGGATCGTTCTTTTCCTCTTCCGTTAGCTGCAAGCCTTTGAATGTTCCGATGACACCTGGACCAAGGCTATTCATTAGAATTCCCACTTGGCGTGCTGCTGGTAGGTCCTTAATTCCGGATGCTTGTTCGAACCATGTATACTGTTGAATCCAATCCTTCCAGATTCGGGCTTTGTCGGAATTGTTTTGCATGTGAATATGTTCCGGTGGGTGAGCAAAAAAATTTTGCACTGGTGCTATGTTAGGTACGACTTCCTGTCGTGTACTAGTCATTTTCTGCGGATTGACTCGATACTACTGATAATAAATGATTCCGCGATCCGATACCAGTTTTTGGGTTTTGCGATATTTTTTTGTACTTTCCGGAATCTATACTTTATAAATTTTCCGATTTTTGTCGTTAAATAAAAAAACACACTTCTGACACCATGTAGCGTTGTCTTTATTATATGTCTTCAGATGTGGTTTATTACAGTATGTAAATGTATGAGTATCAAGGTGATGGTTATCTACGTCACACCTACCATTGTACTTCTTGAGTAAAGATTGATTCATGAACCTTCAGTAGTTCCCAAGAAAACTTGTTGACTATTAGCTACTAAGCATCAATTGTATAGGCAGTATGTAGGTGGTATTTTCCGTTTATTAAGTGAAAATGAAAAAATATCTAATGCGGCTACGCCATGAGGTAAAACGGTATTACAAGGTTCGTATAGTCATTGAAACTATTTGTAATCTTATGTGTAGGCCTTTCTTCGTAGCATAATTTTAATCAACCGCAATCAGTCTCCTATCGGAATGCGGTGTTATGGACAAATAGGTCATATTAAATCTGCGTTGGAATTGGAAATTTGAATTCAACATTAAAAAAACGATGCATCATGCGATCATGGAAACTATCTGTTAACTATTTTTTGAGGTCATCTGCGAAACATACAACTGTCTTGTTTAACCATAATTGGTCCAAACATCGATCAGTAGAACTTTTTCGCTCAGTAAATTCATGGAAGAAGATGATTTGGGGTAAAACCGAATGCAGTTAATTGCGACCAATCTAATTATAAACAATCCATTTATCGAATTCATTTTTTTAGTTTCACAGAAAAAAACAGAGAAATTGGAGCAAAACGAGCATGATAGTGAATTTTGCGGATCTTCATTAATCGATTCTACGGTAAATTTTGCTTCAAAATACTTTAAAAATATTCGCTGAGGTTTTTATGAAATTATTGAGCAAAGTCACGTTTTTGATCGTTTTTTCCCCATTGTGCAACGCTTCGAAACACCTATAACTTAAGAAAAAGTGAAGCATGTAACGCTACGTAACATCCATCGCTTACAATAACTTGCAAAAAGTAACGCATGTAACACTTTGTAACATCTATAACTTACAAAAATATCGCGCATGTAAAGCTTATAATTTATAAAAAAATCATCACATGTAACGCTTCGTAACACTCATAACAAATAAAAGTAACGCATGTAACGCTTTGTAACACCTATAAATGGATTCTGGAACCGAGCCTTGATCTGAACCAACTGAAATGCAGAGCTCAAGACCCACATGCTTTGCTTCCTGCTCAGTCAACTGCGCAGGCCAGAACGAATGAAATATATCTAGTGTTTTATGTCTATCCAGTAGGCAGTGATGCCAACCCTACGGATTTCCATCTTTTCAACGGATATACGGATGAACCTCTTGAAATCTACGGATTTTGCATTATTTCTTCAGATATTTACAGGAAGTAAAAAAAAATTCGCGTTTTTCTGATAAAGGCCAATAATCCATTTGTCAAAATTCACTTTGAAGAATGGTTCTGGATGACTCAGTGGCGCTCACTGGTTGGCTACCAGTCATAATAGTAATCCAAATGTAAATGTTTTATCTTTCGTCTGGTGTTGAAATCAATACTTTAGAAATTAATATTCAAAGTCAAGAATGGCTTTTATCGTATCAAACAACGCTCACTAGCAACTCTTTACACGATTTAATCAGCGCCATCAAAGAGAAACGGATATCATCGCAGCAACAAAAACCCGGCATGGTTCATTTAACATAGAATAGACACCAGTGCGAGAGCGAATTTCTCTCGATGACCCGTCTGAGAATCAAAGGTGAGCTCGCTGCTGTGGGGATTCTCTCTGAAGCAACAAACGGTCGCTTATTCTCGTTTCGCGATCCGATTCTATATGAGCAGTGGACAATTGCGATAGAATCATTTTACTATTGCTGCTTATTCTAACTATTTGCATATAACCTTTGTATAAGTTGTGTCTATAAAAATGTATGTGAATGCTCCAGACAAGGGTTTTGAAATATTGCAACCTAGTATGAGAATGATCAAGTCGAATCATCGATTCGATTAAATACGATAATTGTCAACTTGCGATTCTCTCTTGGTAAATTCCACACAGCAACGATCATTATCAGACTGTAATTTTTTTAAGGGCCGTGAAATACTCAGAGTATGAAGAAATGTAGAAAAATTCACTCACGGCTCATGCATTGAGAGACACGAGATCTTGTAGCATCTTCTACCGGATTGAAAATGTTGTATTCAATATACATAGAGATCGAGCAGCTAATGTCAAATTTTCGGCAATCACCAACACTGTTCAAAGTACATGTTCACAGATGGCTTACTGGCCATTATCTCTCCATAATAATTTTTAGCATGTCCAATTATAAAAATTTTTTTACTTGGGGGCCTTATTTTAAGGGTATAGAGTTACAAACTTTTAATTTTATGTATCTAAATACCCAAGTAGCAAATGTAACTTATTGAACATTCAAGATGTTTTACAATTGATTTAGAAATGTTATTTATGTTAAATATGTTCAGAAAGATTTTGAAATATATTAAAATTGGTTGTGCAACTTGTCACTGTTAAGTTTCACAATACTACCGACAAAATCACTGTAGAACAACTTTAAGTACATCTAAAACAATTGTGCAGTAAATCACCAACTTGTTAATGTTTCACTAGAAGCTCTACAAAAAATTTCACATCGTCATGTGAAACGGGAGTAACTATAACAATTGAGCAACTGATCAAAAACTTTCCAAACGGCTGTCATAATTGTACCGGACACAATATACGTCAAAATTGCTTTAAATCTCTTGTGGAAGAAAAATTAGTGAAATGATTGATGTTCTCCGCAATGCAAAAAATGATTAGCCGAATTGATAACCTTGCTGTAAAAAATATGTTTCTGCTGAGTCCGCATAGTTTTGGCTGCTTCATGAATTTTTAGGTCAGTGTGTGCAGTTTTTCTTTAGTTTTAGAAAAACAATGATATAAAATTCAGAACTTGCAAAAAAGTTGTGCAAGATTTATTGGTTTGAATTGAACGTAAAACTTGCAGACATGAGATTATTATCATAAAAGTTGCAGGAATACAGCATTACATACGCAATGAAAACAAAAAACAATCAGATAATTTGTATCCGGTTTCCATCTCGCGAAAAAACTTGTTTTTGCAACTGCAGCACATGAGCGTATCAAAATAATACCTACAGTGCGTATCACAAATGTCGGGTTCACTAAGATAAGTGACTAAACTGTACTGTTGTTTAATTCAACTAGAAGATTACTGACAAAAAAACAAAACGTAGAGCATTTCTTTCCGAAATATTAACATGTTAATGTTTCCTGTTATTTAGATAATATATGTCATTACGTTGGGTGAACCATTTTCTATTCAACTCACTATTACCATCGATGCCATATTGGAAAATATTCAAGCAAAATTCATTTCGAGATTTTTCAGATTTAATTACACATTAGTTTGATCAAAATCGTCTGAGAATTTTAAGAATGTTTGAATACATGTATTTTAAACACCATTCCGATGATTCTCATTAAAAATAATAGACTGTTATTTTCACAATAAAAATAATATATTGTAATTGGTGCACAATCAGTAGAACACGTTAATTCAAAGGCGCTTGAAAATTTCGGCCGTACGAATACATGTTTCACCATAAAAATGCAGTTCGTTGTCGACAAAGACACTAAAGATCAATTCTACAATATGTAGGATTATCATTTTTCATGTGCAGATTATTTTACAAGATCCATGTTTGTGTTAAGAGCAGTTGTATTGAAAATCAAATGTGAAACTTATTCATTCGAAATAAAGTTTGCATGTTTTTGTAAACGTCATTCCATTTCTTGTTTACATTACGTAGTAATTCTTACGAGTTTCACAATTGTTTTTTCGCTGACTTTATTAATGCCTTTGTGATGGGATCGATGCATGAGTTTTTGTATTAGTTGCACAATAGTTGTAAAAAAATGTTCGTAATAACGGATGAACTTGAAGATATGTTGCACAACACAGAAAAATTGCGCTTTTTACATAACACAACAGTTTTCTGAATAGTAATATAAACTAACTTGAAAAATTGCACAATCAGTAGAAAAATACAGGGCAGCAACTTAACGTGATGCTTGGGTATTTAAAATAGTATGAGTGTACACTTCAAACCAAATCTACGGGTTTGATCTCAGGGAAAGGTGGCATCACTGCCAGTAGATAAGGTAACGCAGAAATGAAATGTCGCTTACTAGTGTTATAAAGTGGCCCCTTAAGAAAACATTGAAATATTTCTAAATATACTGATATATTTTCTTCAAAAATGTAGGTATTTCGTTGCAATACACCGGAGGAACATAATTTTCAATGATTCCGGTAGAAGTGGTGAGAATTGAGTGATACATATACATTTTCCAAAACGACCTCATTCTCAGTTTTTTCGCTTGCCCTGGGCATAATGCCCCAGCAACCGTATAATAAGCCTCACAACAAATCAACATGTGGTATGTCCCACAACAATGATCAAATATGTCTCTATAAATGTCGATATAGAAGAAAAGCAGATAAAAAAGATATTCTTTGCATCAGAAATCAATTGCGTAATCAATTAATTACAATTGGAAACCAACATTTTTGATCCTCCCAACGCTACAGTTTGTTTTAATAATCGTTATAAATCTTTAAAAAAAACTATTTCAACTAGAAGTATACTGTTGATTCGAAGGTGGGGCATAATGTCCTTAGAGTGGCTGTTATGAGAAAATTCGTATATCAAAGAAATGGCTTAGTTTCTCTGGATTTTTATATTCTTAATAGAGATATTAGCACCGCTAAAAGTTATTTACTACGTAGCAACTGGTCATTAGACGTTTTATACGGTTAAAATGCTTGTTTAGTCGAAGCAAAACCTTAAATCGAAAAGCTGCTCAATGATATTTTCAGTATTTTTTTCATATTTTCCAGAAAACGACAACTACCAAACTTCCATGTAAGAAAGATCTAACGAAAAGAAAGTGTCAGTAATGGAACTTTTGTTTAGAAAAATCTTGAATACTTCAAAAAGGAAGAAGGGCGTTCTGGCCATCAGGGGCGCTTTATATTACTTTCCCCTACCTCAAAATCAGCGTCGCGGTGCGAGAAAGACAACCGTGCAGCATGAGATTTACACTTTTTTTTATAAAAGATATTTTTATTCAGGCCAATTTGCGTACAAGCTTTACGTGGCCGATTGAGCTGAATTTTTAGCTAATATTTTTTTTGCCTTGGATCTCGTTGTCACCCTTCTTCTAGGGCGAGAGGAGCTTCCATTTCCCTCCTGCGAGGATTGAGGGTCAGTTTGCTCGTTATTCGTCTCGTCATTCATTGCCGTGGTATTGCTGTTGATTTCGTTGCTAGTTGCTGTAGATGTGCCTTGTTGTACATTGTTTGCAGTTGCTGGTTGGTTGGATGGTATGCTGTTAACTGCAGCTGGTGTACTTTGTTCTATAGGGGTTACGTTGGATGGTTTCGTTGAAGGGGATGCTTCACTGTTGTTGGTGACTGTCACTGGTGTACTGGGGTTGCTTGGAGTTGGTGTGAAGGAAGCACCGTTGTCCTTTGGTGTGGTTGTCTCTTTGTCCAGTTTATCACATGGCTTACCGTAGTGAACAGCTTTTTGGCAATATTGGCATGTGGCCATCTGATTGTCATAGGTAACAAGTGATTTGCACGGGATTCTTGTATCTTGACCGAATGTCACATAAGAAGGTATAACCCTATTCAAGTGTATGCGTAATAAACGTACGCCATTTAGAATACCGGGGAAAAAAATCTTCCACTTTTCTTTTTCGATAGAGAGAATCTCTCCGTATTGGGACATAGTTTTACGAATATAAGGATCGATGACGCTTGAAGGAAGATCATGCACACGCACTTCTATAGCACTATCTTCCGTATATACTGGAATGTTATACTTGATATTTTTATGCTCCACATAGTGCACATTATTATTGTCTTTAGCGAATTGAATTGCATCCAACTCTTTATAGAACTGGATATAAATAACATTATTGGTCTTATTGCATTGAAGTAAATGGACACGTTTAATGTCAAGATGCATTTGCTCCTTAAGCAAACCTCCAAGTTCTCGTATCAAAGGTCGAATTTTGCACTGCCTGAAGTCAACAATAATTGTATTCTTTCGTACCGGCGGTAGCTTTTGTTCGTTTGGTACACTCATTTTCGAGGTCGTTATGAGAAAATTCGTATATCAAAGAAATGGCTTAGTTTCTCTGGATTTTTATACTCTTAATAGAGATATTAGCACTGCTAAAAGTTATTTACTAAGTAGCAACTGGTCATTAGACGTTTTATACGGTTAAAACGCTTGTTTAGTCGAAGCAAAACCTTACATCAAAAAGCTGCTCAATGATATTTTCAGTATTTTTTTCATATTTTTCAGAAAACGACAACTACCAAACTTCCATGTAAGAAAGATCTTACGAAAAGATAGTGTTAGTGATGAAACTTTTGTTCAGAAAATACCTAAAAAAGGAAGAGCAGCATGAGATTTCCGCTTTGATACTCGTTGATACATTTTACAATACTTTAATTTTGAATTATTTGTGATTATGTCATGCAACTGAAACTGAAGCTGATCATATCTCCGATGGCTTGTAGCAAAAGTTAGTGTTGATACGTTCTGTTAAAATCAAAAGATACCCACGTTCAAAAATTTCACTCCTCCAGAGTATATACAGGGTCCGGCACTCGAAGTGTAACCAATTAAAAAGGCCATAAATTCAGTTTGGAAAATTACTTTTACTTAATTCAAAGTACAAAATGTGTAAAAATAATACAAAATTCAGAATCAATTCACTTTTGCTCGATATGACCACCTTTTGCCTTGACTATGGCCTAGAGACGGTCAAAAAACGAATCGCAAGTTGCCGAATGTTTAGGCCCACTCGCGGACAATAACTTTTTTCAGCGCCTCGAGACTGGTGTATCTTTTAGTTCGGACTTTGCTCTCCCAAATGGCCCAAAGAGAATAATCCATTGGATTCGCATCTGGTGAATTCGAGAGCCATTGTGTGGACGTGATGAAGTTCGGAACGTTGTTTTTCAGCCATTCTTGGTTCACTCGAGCTTTGTGAGACGGTGCCGAGTCCTGCTGAAACGTCCATGGTCTGCCACCGAAATGTTTGTCTGCCCACGGCTTCAAAGCAACCTCCAGAATACTTTCCCGATAATATGTCGCATTTACCTTGACGCCAGGCTCGATGAAAACGATTGGAGAGCGCCCATCTGTGGTTACAGCGGCCCAAACCATTATCTGTTGCGGGTGCTGCCTCCTGGTGGCCAATCGATGACTTAAACTCTCGTATGAACGGTCGATCGAGTAAACTCTATCGTTTTGAGAGTTTACGAAATGCTCAATTGGAAAAATTTTCTCGTCAGAAAATACAATGTTCGGAAATGGACCGCTTTCGGCCAAACGAAGCAACTCCTTCGCTCTCTCAAGTCTAACTAGTTGCTGTTTCGGTGTGAGATCATGCGCCTTTTGGATCTTGTAAGGCTTGACCTTCAGATCATTTTTCAGTATGCGGGGGATGCTACGGTCGGATATTTTCAGTTCTTTTGCCATTTGATTGGCACTTCGTCGAGGATTTCGTTCAAGTCGCTTCTTCACTTTTTGAACCATCTCACGTGACGTTGCAGTCTTTTGATGACCACCTCCATGACGTTTTGCGATGCTACCAGTATTATTGTAACGAGTTATGGTGCGATAAACAAAAACTTTATTCACTTTAAGGTGTTTGAGCTCACGAACAATCGCTGGTTGTGATTTTCCATCTAAATATAAAGCAATCACACTATTACGTTTTAAATCCATCACTGATTTTTTTTTCGCGTTCACTTTTGGCAAAATGCTTTCTTGCGCTTGTAAACAATACAATTCCGAACTGTCACTTAGCAAATTTCTAGAGAGCTGATGCCTGTGCGTCAGCTGCGCGAGCGGTCTGAAGTTTGTTACACTTCGAGTGCCGGACCCTGTATTTTGAAAAAGGCGTCCCATAGTGAAGCAATTCGTATTTACGATAAAAATTGTATAATTGTTAAACATTGGTGAAATTTGACAACACTGCCATTCTGTTCCCATTCAAGAAGCAAAGTTCTTATTATTCACCATGTTCGGTGCCCAGACAAATATTTGTCCCGGAGAGATCGATGTCTGTTTGTGAGTAATTGCAGTCGGAAGGTGACACTGGCAGCCAGTAATGTAATTTTCTATGACAGTCCAGCCCCCCCCACCAAAAGAGGTGCACGTGTGTGCAAGGGGCAAGGAATGTACTGTGGCACTCGACACTTTCGAAAGAGTTGCCTATTTTGTGTGAAGCCACCGAACCCCCCCCATTATTGCCGCCCGGTGTCCGTGTCGAAAAGTGAGACATTTTATGAGTGTCATAGTCATCAACAACAAGAATACCAGAGAAAAGAGATACCATTGAATAATTCCCGTGGGCCAGTCCGGGACGATGCGAACCGAGTCGTATCCAGTACCCAGTGCCAGTACCAGTAAGTAGTGTTACTCTGAATATTGAATGTAGAAAAGCCGTGGGATTGGCACGGCTGATGGACGATGTCTGGTACAGAGAATGAAAATTTCATAAAACAGGATTAAGTTGTTATCTCACAGACAGATATCCGAAACAGCTCCCTCCCGAGAGTAAAGGCAGTAGTGGGATCCGGTGAATGTACGAAATGTACACATGTTTCGAGAGGATATCATTTCAATCATTTGCCTGCCCCGGGGGAAGGATTAACTCCGAACGACTGCTGCTCGAGCTGTAAATATGTTGGGTCTTATATTCTTCTGTTAGGAAGCAGGAAATTTCATCTTTTCTGACATGGCGGTGGCGGCAGCAGATGACGATGAATGTGAGAACTATTCAAAACATTGCCGTTACCGGATTTGTACTCGCCTAAGGAGTCATTTGAAGAGTGCAATAAACTCGGTAATGTTATAAACATTAATAGCAGAGTTTTCAATCTTACGATTATTCAAATTATTCGCAACTTATTGCAATTCAATTTGATCAAATTGAACCTCATTCCCTATTAAAAACAGTTTTTGTTCTTCCTTCCGGTCATCCGGTACCGCGAAAAACTTTTCCCCCGATAGGAACTTTATTGAAAACGGAAGAAGAAAATTACAAACCCCCTTATTGGAAAAAATCCCCTCCACTAAAATCGCCAACCGCACTCGTTAGCACTTCTTTCGACCGGAAAGTGATGCTGATGGTAATGGGCTTCAAACACAATGAAGTAAGTTTACTCACACACTGCGTACCGCACCACCACCGCCAAAAAAAAACTGAAAAAATGAGCTAGGGATAAAGAGAAGGGATGATAAGTTAATTGAAGATTAATCGCATCGGAAAGGCAAATTCATGATTTTTATTTTTACCCACCCTGGAGAGTTTGGAGTTCTTTCCCCCTAATTCATCCCCTCTCCCCACCAACCGAAGTCTGAAACTAATGATCCCTCCGAAGCGGGCTGGTGATTTCACGGCTCATGAGCATCTATAGAAGCGTTTCGTAGCCTCGAGCGAGGGTGGACGCCCTTAGACGATTCCTCAGTGCCGAATAATCGAGTCCCGACCGAGCTGGGAAATCGGAACGAATGAACGGAGAAAAAGCGGGAAATATTCATTACGATCCCCGATAACATCAGATTAAATCAATTTCAAACTCTTGGCCCCGGACCGAAGAGAGAAAACATCAAAGTCGGAAAAATGTCAACTGCAGACGTCGCTGGTTGGATGGTTGATTTTTTCTCGCCACCATATCGCCGTTGTTCGTTCGTTCACTCACTCACTCACTGGGAAAAACTGGGAACTGAACGACTGAACGCATGCCAACAAACCGAGGAAGGGGGTGATGGTGGTGGTGGTTCGCAAATCGTTTCTTTATTTGTCATGTTGTACAATCTTGATTGTTTCGTTCGCCAACGGAAAACGGCTGGGTGAAAATTTGATCTCACTCGATTCGACTCGGAACGGACTGCTTCCGAACGGGGATTTTCTATTCCTGGGGCGGCCCCCAAACTCCAGAGAGCCCCGGCAGCAATCCATCGATTGCCGGTCGATGTCAGAAGATCGTCAATTCGTTTGCAAGCTTGTGAGAATACCACTCTTTTTTTTTCATTTTTTTTGCTTCTTTCATTTTCACTCTATTGTGCCAATTCGTTGGATTTCGTTCCGAAACCGGGCGGATGCAGTGAAGTTCGGAATCGCTTTGTGTGCACTTAATAGCTTTTCCACTTTTTCTTCCACCTCGATGCTAATTGATTATGCACTCATGTCTGGGTTTCTGGGATTGCTGCTCACCGAAAACGATTGGCAGCGATAGAAGGGAAAAAAACATGTTCGGAGTTTACTGCATTGCAATTGATGAGACTAACTCAACGTGAAATAACTACTTTTGCTTTGAAGTAGTGGGTCCTGGGTGCTGCAGCTTTCGGATTTGATGATAGAAGTTTAAAACTCGTTTTCTTTCACTACTGAAACATGTCACGAAAAAATAGATACTTTCGCACAACTGATTAAATGACGTGACTGTGGCTGAATTTCATTAATTGAAATTCAAAAAGCAACCGCATCCATCATATTCATCGAATTCGGGCCTAGGCGACTAATTTCCGTTCCTAAGAGCTTGCAACAAAAACATTCACACCAAATAATGGGATCATCGCTGCGATTGAAGAATTTTTATTTCAAGGTTAAGTTGAACTCTCTGTACAAAAAGGCGGGTGAATTATGTCAAAGACGTAACTGGATGATGTGAGTTGACACGCGTTTTCCACACTTCCGAATATCGATAATCGTACTAAACACTGTCCCAGAAAGTATAGGCGAACTTTGATTTCGCTGTAAAAAATTCACAAGTGTTAGATATTCAAATTTTATTCGATATATTGATAATATTAGACTCCAACAACAGAATATTCTTCTCAACATTTGCTACTTAGCTATTGTAGACTAGCTGGCGCACCTTCTTGCGAACGTTCCGTATTAAATTCCATACAGACTTCTTGGCGACAAGTTTTGACACTTCTTTCCAATCTTTTTCGACCTGTTGAATGTTTTCGGCTGCCGAGACATGTTTCCTAAGATGTGCCTTCGTTAATGCCCAAAATCCTCAATTGGTCGAAGTTGTGGGCAATTTGGTGGTTTCATGTCTTTTGTGACGAAAATGACATTTTTGGTAGTATACCATTCTACCGTTGATTTCGAGTAGTGGCAAGAAGCAAGATCTGGCCAGATGACAACAGGATCCTTGTGGCTTCGAATCATGGGTAGAAGTCGTTTTTGTAAACATTCCTTGATGTATATTTCGCTGTTCATTGAAGCAGTGGTTATGAAGGGTTTCGAAATCTTACCGCAGCTACAAATTGCTTGGCAGACCATAGCTCTCTTACCAAATTTTTCGACTTCAATCGATGTCTCGGACTGGTTTAACACTTGCCCTTCTCGCACCGTATAATATTGTGGTCCCGGCAAGGATTTGTAATCGAGTTTCATGTAGGTTTCGTCGTTCATGATTATTCAGTTCAAATTTCCAGCAAGAATCATATTGTACAGCTTTCGAACCCCGCGGCCTGATCGATGCTTCTTGTTTCGGACTACGTTTTGGTTGTTTCTGCTTCTTTTGCTCAAACGCCTTCTGTATACGTTTATCCTAAAAGGTGTTATCCTCACCGAACTTCCTGATTGCATTTCGCACGGCTTTTTCACTTATTCCTTCAATTTTTGCTATCTTTCTCAGTGACAGTCCGCGTTCTGTGCACCATTTAAACACAATTTTTCGACGTGTTCTGCTGAAAGTCCACGCATTTCGAAACAAACTAATGAAAACGAATAAACAACTGCACAAGTGGTTAGATAAGAGTGTAAACAACAGGACGCAGCCATAAAAATTGACAGATTCTGAACCATTGCGAAATGGCAGCGGTTTTTGGTTGCGTCCATACTTTCTGGGACAGTCTTTAGTTGATTGTTTGTGTGAATTTTGCAAACTTTCAATGCTTCACTTGCAGAATCCTGACCGTCAAAAATTTCTAAATTTATGTTAAGAATGAATAGGACAATAATTTCAAAAACTTACTTGTCAAACCCGTTGTAAAAATACAAATTATTCCAACGATTCTACAAACCAAAATCATGCGGTGAAAATTATTGAACTTCATCTTCACGCTCGTTTATACCAAACCTTTTTAGAAAATTTTGTATTGTAATGGATGGCTTTTCTCCGCCTAAAAAGTGAGACAGACGATTTGTTTTTAAATTAGCCCGACGTTTCAGCCGTTTTTGATGGCCTTTTTCAAGGGAAAACTACGAAAGTAAAGTTTATTATGGTTTCGGTTGTTCGAGAAAACATATTTTTACAATATTAAATGCATTTTGCGAACTCACTTAGTCTTGTCGTCTTTGTCGATCTCGTTTATTGCAAACGGTAAGAAGTTTATTGTAGTCTGTTTTTTTTTTTCAAAATAATGGAACGGATTCTGTATCAACGGCATTAAATTTTCTTTAAATGTATTTTTGATGGTCACAACACTTTTCTCTGCGCACACAATTTTACCCACAGTTAATTCATATTCACCATCTTCAAAAAGCAGTTAGCAGTGCCGTTGATACTAAATCCGTTCCATTATTTCGAAAAAAAAAACACAGACTACAACAAACTTCATAGCCGTTTGCAATAAACGAGATCGACAAAGACGACAAGACCAAGTTCGTTCCCAAAATGCATTTTATATTATAAAAATATGTTTTTACAATATAAAATTATACGGCCGAAACGTCGGGCAAATTTAAAAACAAATCGTCTGCCTCACTTTTTATACTGAGAAAAGCCGTCCATTACAATACAACCATCCAAAACCAGTCGTTAAAAGATTTATACTTCAATATTGAGCTATTTGTGGTTAAGAGAAGCTCACATCAAAAGTGAAAATTGGAATAGTTGTATTCCGCTTCAAAGATAATACAATGATAAATAAATGCGAAATTTGAAAATCAAGAGTAGTTTCCTTTGTTGGACGGGAGTCTTTTTTTTTAGATTTCCATTCCAAAGAAGCACGCGACTGTTACAAATTTTAAACATTAGACGTTTCTGGACGGAGTAAGCTATTTGTTCATGAGCTAACAAGACCTCGGCTTCTTCAGTTCAATTAGGCTTCTTTTGTGTGTGCTTCACATGCAGGCTAGTTTAATTGTCAAAACGATTTCCCCGATTACAACAAAGCTAAGAGTTCAGGTCCCGTCTCTGCGGTAACTTTTTGGAGGTTTTCAAGAGTTCTGCTCCGAATGACTTGAAAATTGGACAAAACATTAATAAAATGTTTTTTTATAACAAAGTGCAGAGAAAAAATATAGACCCTCCACGCCCTCTAGAAAAATAGATTGTTTCCTTCGATTTTATAGACAATAAACTTTGAATGCGTTTATCCCGAAAGCAGATTTTGAAAGTCCGAGTCCATCGTCATTCAAATACTACTTCACCATTTGTTTTCAAAATTTTGCACACACTTTCTACGAATAAATTATTAAACCCCAACGTTTTCGTTTTCGTTGTTTGTTACTTTGATGAGATTTAACAGCTACAAAATGGCGGATTTTTTTTTATGAAAAATTGTATTTATGCCTTTAAACAACAATTTAAAAAAATTGAAAAAAAAAACAAACAGAAACGTTGGGGTTTAGAAAAACATCTGCTTTGATTCGTTGAATTCTGATAAGTCTGCGCTGGATACCGCAAATCATGCTTTCTTAGAAGTGTCCTCAAAAATACTCCTTCGCCACTTATGTCTCAACATTTTTTTCACAAAAAAAATAACAAAATGTTGTTTTCAAACAATGCTTTAAGTTATGCCAAACATAGTAATTTTTTTTTAATCCGTTGGACCCTACCCCCCTTAACAAGACCAGCAAACAAATAGAATTTACTAGTCAGTTGTAGCTAGTTGTCAGCTACTATTAAAATAAAAACTCACACAAAAATAACCATGAAATTTAAAATTCCTGTGCAAGGTATAATTTTCTTTACACCACTATTTAAATGGGACTGTAGCCAAAAAATGTGGCCGATCGTTGTCGAGATGGAAAAAAAATACTCATGGTCACGTATTTTGTCCGTTTTCCCTTCCATGCACGCTACTAACGAATGAGTCAGAACAAATACAATGTTTTAGCCCGGTCAAGACCAGCGGGGGAAATATTTACAAAATTTAAAAGTCTCAATAGTGTTTGAACGCCAATACAAGATGAATTATGATACTTAAGAGCAGTTTGGTGATATTCGTATCAATGATTTCTCTGACCTTCTAAATCCATTTGAAGAATTCCAGACAATATTTTATTGAAGGATGGCTTTTTGGTCAAGTGTTACTTTGCATTTTTTTTTTTCGTTAAAAGCCGACGTTTCGAAAGAATATCCCTTCATCTTCAGGGCAACTATATGATACATTAGTTACAATTTTCACACTATACAATTGCGTCATTGAAAATATTTGAGAAACCGGACGGTTGCTCCTCCTTTTCTCTTTCTGATTTTTGCTCTATTATAAGCCATGACTGAAAAATTTCAATATTCAATCTGGTTTGATTTTGCGTGGTAAATGACTGTGTAAGTTAGAATAAGAATACACATTAAAATCATAGTATCTTCAAAATCAATGGTTTTTTACACCGTTTGTGCTTGCAATTGATACTTTATACTATTCCAGACAATTGCAGCAGAATTTCGGTTACATTTCTTGAAAAGAAAGAAAACTACTCCACCTGTTATCTAAATTGGACATTCCTGTTGAGTCCAGAAATAAATTTTGTGCACACTTGATAGAAAATTTCATCAATAATTTTGCGAAAGATATTCAGAGAAACTTGTTTTTCTCATTGATGAAATTCTGTGTAAGATTGTTTTAAAAAAAACATCACTTAATAGACAAGGAGGCATCATTTGTGGAGTACTACCTGCAAAAGTGAAAGAAGTACCATTACCAAGAAGACTCAAGCTACTTGGCCACCGTCAATTTAAACGAAATATTAGCAATCCGTTGCTATACCTAAATGTACGGTACTATACCGTTCATCGAGAGAAATGAACGGTGATAAGATACGGTTACGTCAAATATACCATCATATCCCCGGAAACAGAACTAACAGCCATTTTCGAAATTCATCAATGACTCAATAGAAGCTTTCAAATGAGGCTAAGTTTGTTGATATTGGTCTGACTATCTATGAGAAAATTTAGTGAAAATGAAAAATATTGGGTTTGTCGTTTAAATCACTTATACCGTTAGACATACACAAACAGATACACTTTCCGATAGCGTCGAGCTGAGTCGAACGGTATGTATTACTAGGGGTCTCCGTAGCTCCGATCAAAAGTCGGTTTTCCAGCACTGTTCTGTTGAGAAAGTTAAAAACTTTTATTATTCCTTTGGCGAAATCTTGTTCTCAGCTATCAGAATCACTTCCCGGTGTCATTCAATGACAGTGGGAACCGTTTCACAGGATGGATCGTTTTTATGTGGATACGTCAGACTTTACTGAAAGCTATTCAATGGCTTGAAACTCCAGCGAACGACTAAAGAAGTTAAATAATAATGATAATTAATAATAATAATAAAAATATTAATAAAAATATTAAAAATAATAACAATAATAAAAAATTCAACCCGAAGACTATTTGATATTTTCTTCCATTGAAATGCAAGTGTCTGACGTGTAGTTCGCACGATGTGCAGTTGTGAGTTTCGCTTTTTATAACTTTGAAAAAAGTGTAATGCGAACATATCGTGCTTTAGAATATTGGCACTGATAGAATTCTGCACGCGAAGAAGTGGAAGTTTGTATAATTTCAATCGTATCGATGTCATCCAAGTTTTTCTCTGTCATTAGCTACCCGCCTTTTTATCGTAATGTTATTCCACCGAATATCAATTCGCTCAAATCATGCACGCATATTTTTTTTATTGAGCCATTTCAGAAATATAACATTTCGCACGTCAGCATGACTAACCAGTGTTGGTGATTGCCGAAAATTTGACAGAAGCTGCTATATTGCTATCTATATTGTATACAACATTTTCAATCCGGTAGAAGATGCTACAAGAACTCGAGTCTCTCAATGCACGAACCGTGAGAGAATTTTTCTACATTTCTTCATACTCTGAGTATTTCACGTCCTCAAAAAAATTACAGTCTGATAATGATCGTTGCTGTGTGGAATTTCCCGAGAGAGAATCGCAAGTTGACAATTATCGCAGAAAATCGAATCGATGATTCAACTTGATGATTCTCATACTAGGATGCAATATTTCAAAACCCTCGTGTGGAGCATTCACATACATTTCCATAGACACAACTTATACAAAAGTGGAATGCACATAGTTAGAATAAACGGCAATAGTAAAATGATTCTATCGCAATTATCAACTGCCTGTATAGAATCGGATCGCGAACCTTTGATTCTCAGAAATGTTATCGAGAGAAATTCGCTCTCGCACTGGTGTCGATTCTATGTTCTCTTTGATGGCACTGATTCAATCGTGTGAAGAGTTGCTGGTGAGCGTTCTTTGATTCGATAAAAGCCATCCTTATGACTAACTATTAATTTTTAACGAAAGGAGAGACCAATCCAACTTAAGAGTGACTTTTAAAAAAGCACACGATGTTTTGTATGCACTTTTTGCATGTCACTGACGTTCGGAAACTATTAATTGCGAAAAGCTGGTGTCGTAGAAAAAGTTCTATGAAATCTATTGAACACTCTGAAAACACCGAACGAAGAAGTCGAACACTTTTTCAAGATATAAAAAATTAACCGAAACAATCAAATTAAAAAACAACGTCTTTTCTAATAATTTAATCTCAAACTTGAACTTAAAATCGATATTTTTTTGTTAATATCATTAGTGTCAATCCTCCTAAAAGAACTCGTGGTCGAGATATTTAAACATGAAATTAGAAGAACTTTGATTTCACAAAAAAAAAGTAATTCTGAATGAAACGTACAACTACTACCAGTAACTTGTTAAAATGGCAGAATTATGAGCTCTTTGCAGTTCATACCTCAAAAACGGCTAAACTTATATATAATAACACAGAAGTCGATAAAATTAAATTTGTTGCTTCTTATATGCAGAATCTAGTTCTATTATTCAAATGAATAGTTTTAATCAGGAATTTAAAACTTGAAAAATGCGAGGTAATTATTTCTCCATTTTATTAACATTAAATTTATATTTGAGGTTTGAGTTAAAGCTGAAACTTTTGTAAAAAATAAGAAGAATATTTCATTTTGAATTTGACACAAAAGTAGTACATACACACTTAAAAAAAATGTGATTCTACATCTTATAAGTGCACATAAATGGAGCGTCGCTGTTCACGCAAATCCACGTGGCAGAACATTCTATATTGTGTCTAAAACTCCATGACATGAAATTCGTTGAAATGAAAAAAGAATACTGATAGCAACCGCCGCGACTTGAACCGAGAATCATTGGATCGCAAGTACGTCTGTTAATTGACTGAGCCACAGAAACATACATCTGCTTGGTTGGTAAAAGGTGCATTTAAATTCATACAGTCGCACCTGCTAGCTGAATGCAAGTTACAGTCGAAACCAGTAATATTCAAGCTATTCTAACATTAAGTCGATACAAATGAAATTTTCCGTCATATGACAAAATAGGTCTTTATGAATTACATCGTATGAGGAATTAAATCACCTGTAATATTCAAATTTTTGTGATGTGTATATTATAGAAAGATCATTTTTTAACAATTCCACAATTAATTACGTTTTTGATTACGTCATATTTCTCGGAAATGTTCGCCTTCCAAATTTGATTACCATTGTTAGCTTTGGAAGAAGCCTAAGTTTATCGAAATTCGCTGAGCAATTTTCAAGTGAATTGAGCCGTTGAAAAATGTGCGGTTAGTCGGTTACGTCACTTACACAAGTCATATCCTCAGAACTGGAAGTGACAATCACTTGATCTTTCAACTAAATTTACAATTCAATAATAGCTTGCAAAAGTGCCTGAGCATTGAAAAATCGGCTAAACCATCACCCAGAAATTTAAGCGGTAAAAGTGCTCACGTCACTTATACCATTATATCTCCGGAACCAAAAGTTACAGCCATTTCCCTTACAAACTTGATCCATGATCGAATAGTAGCTTTCAAACGAGCCTAAGTTTGTTAAAATCGGTTCATCTATCTCTGAGAAAAATGAGCGAAAAAGCATTTTTGAAAAGTACACACACACAGACGTCGAGCTTAGTCGAGTGACACATAATACTATGGGCTCCGTTCGAAAGTCGATTTTCCAACAATTCTATTGGAAAGAGATAGGGAAGAAAGACAAAACTCGGTACACGGGAAAAATTTCCATTCTATAAAACGAGTCATTTTCATGTGTATTTTCATTCTATGGTAATGCACCATGATTTAAAGTTCTCGGGGTCATGAACCACTTGGATCAATTTCGATTAAATTTAAGCGCACCTTACACTAATGAGTATAACTACTGGCGTGTCTCTGCTACAATGGTGACCTTTGCAACATAAATTCAGGCGTTATGTTAAAAAAATGAAGATTTAAGATATAATTTAAATGATCTGGTGTGATAATTGTAAGGAGTGTATCGAAAATAAGCTATCCACATACATTTGTGTTGTACACATGTATTTGAGATAATTTTTCATGCTCAGATCACAGCATGCTGTGATTGGCTGCCAGCTTTCGTTTGTTTACTTGTTTGTGCGGTTGAAATTCAGCGTTTTCAAAATGCCGCTTATTGAAAAGAAAGTGAAAATTAAGGTTCTGGACATATGGCTAAGTGAGAAGGATATCTTTATGCGAAAATTGGCGAAGCGGTTCGAAATTCATCATGCCAGTGTTAAAACCATCATTAATATGTTTGGAGAACACTATTCTTTGGATGAGCTACCAGGAAGAGGCAGAAAATCTCGAAACAAAGTGTAGAACAGAAGAAGCGAGCAGCAACAAGGGCCCGGAAATTGTATTCGCGTCTTTTGAAGTGTCCGGATGCATGAGTTTTGATGGACGATGAGACTTATGTAAAGGAGCGCTCAAAAATCCTTCCAAGTACCCAATACTTTACTGTCGTCCTTGGAGAGAATGTGAGCGATGCGGACAGGTCGATTCAAGTGGAGAAAGTCGGTCGAAAGGTACTGGTATGGCAAGCACTATGTTCCTGTGGTTTGAAGTCAACCATTTTTTACACCACTGGAATTATAAATGCAGGAATCTATCGATCTGAGTATCTCCAGAAGAGATTGCTGCCTTTATATAAGAATCATAGTACATCTTCACTGTTTTGGCCGGATTTAGCGTCGGCCCACTATGCCAAAACCACTCTCAATTGGCTTGCGGAAAGGGGTATAAATTTTGTTTAGAAAAATATCAATCCACTAAATCGCCCTCAGCTTCGACACATCGAACGTTACTGGCAATCATGAAGCGGGTCTTCAAGAAGATTGGTAAGGCAGCTGGAAACATGAAGGAGTTCAAAAAGATTTGGGTTCAAGCGTCTAAAAAATGCGATGCACCACTTGTCCGGAATTTGATGAAGAGCGTTCGATCAAAAGTTTGAAAATTCGTTAAGGAATAACTTAAATTTCATCCAGTTTTCATCATGCCCAAGTTTAACCTCATACAACAGAGGATCAATTTTTAGTTTGAATAAAATATCGTTTTTTATCATAATTTGAAAGAAACATTTGTGGATAGCGTTTTTTCGATACACTCCTTATCTTGATTCGCTCATTTTTTATTTTTTTGACATTAACTAATAATGTCTCAAATGCTAACATTATGCAAAGTGCATAGCGAATGTCCTTTGTAGATTAATTCAATTCATTTAATCTGAATCATTTAATTTTCACTTAAAATATTGCGTTTTTGAAGTACGACCACGCTTAAAATAACGTATTATCTAATCAGTTTTGCGATAATTACTCCAAATTTGATTTCTTTGAGAATTTATCTCAACGAACAGCGTGAAAAAATGTGTGAATGAAAACTTAGCATCATATCGAAATTTTGCATATTTTTTTTTGTTATAAAACGCGGAATGAGTTTTTATATTTAAAATCGTTTAAATCAATATCGCCTATTTTTAGAAATTGGTTTTAAGTAAGTCAAATTGGTCTCTTCATTCAAGCAAACCAAAAGTTTTTCATACTGAAGATTTGTGCAAATTTTCATCAAAATTGGAGCAGGCAGCTAACCAGGATCTGATTCTCAACCACGCACAATGGATCCGAATGTTTCCCTGACTGGATTATTCTGTATAAATTTTGTTCATGCGAAATACTCTCTATAGACCTACTAGTTCGTCTATAAAACATGTAACATAGTACTAAACGACAAAAATGAAATCAGTATCTACTCACAATCCTATTTCAGTAGCAATAAAAAACAACAACCAATCAACAAAATGATCGCAGGACCAGGACCAGTGAGCGAACAAGTTAGCATCATCATCGTCATCATCGTTCGTCATTATCTGTTCTGGATACGCCATGACGAAAGCGCCTGCGCGATTCCGAAGGTGGGAGGAAACGCTCTATATCTCTTACTCCAAAATCACTCAATTCGAGGGCTACCACGAGCATACGGAACGGAAAGGGAATTTCCCCGTCACGCGTTCCGGCATCATACAATCGGACAAAACGGACATTTTCCCATACTAAAACATAACTCAACGGGCCGTGGCCATCCTTGTGTTAGTGCCGGAAAGCTGATCCACTCCACTCTGTGAGGACGACGATATTCAAACGACTTGAATTCGGAGAGATGAACAGGATTTTGTGGTTCTCGCAATGCTTTTTTTTTCGGTGAATTGAATGCCTTATTTCAACGGCAGCAAAATAAAAAAAAAACTAGGCTACAGCTGTGTGATCATCGCAAATAGCTCTAGCTCTCAGCTCAGCTAGCTCGACTCGACTCGACACACATAAACGAAGCCCATTCTATGTAAAAGCAAGGCGGAGCAATGCTCTTTTATGTTTGAACAGCGTGATTTTTTCGCCTTTGCTTCTTTCATGAAATTGATAGTTAACAACCGCCCATCTGGCTTCGGTGGTTGTTTTTCTGGTTTGGCACATAAATCCATTGGTTTATAGTTTGGAACATAATCCTGCTTGTAGAAGCCGTCGCGACGAACAATTCGGATAACTGCTATAAAATTCATTCCCTCTCAACCCGGTTTACCAAAAAAAAAAAGCGATCCGGAGGTTTGATATTTATCTGTACGCCACTATTCACGGCTGAAATTCAATTAGACGACAAAGCAAGAAATCACAACAAGACTAGTGTAAACAGATGAATAAATCATTAGCAGATGCTGCGCCGAGTCGCAACAACTTTAGAGTGATATCGAGTCAGACATTTGTGTGGAAAGCAGCATTTTCACACGTGTGCTGTTTTATTTTTTTTTGTTTTCTGTGGCCGAAGAAAATACCAACCTGAGAATCCTTGAGACCAAGTCGCTCGGCCAGTTTCTTCCGGTCCGGTTTGCTGATGTACTTTTGCAACTGAAACCGCTTTTCCAGTCCTTTCCGTTGGGAGTCTGCGGAGAGAGAGAAAAAAATCATAGTGGATCGAGGTTAATTTATTTCCGACGGATATTTGTACATGTGAGTTTAGTTCACACACAAAATAACATTTGTTCTTAGAGAATCGGTTATGCTTTCAGTCAATATTGGCATAGGAAGTTTTTTTTTCTTGGCATTTTTTTTTTGCTAAACCTTTTTTCAAATGCCTTTTGCATTGTCAAATCCACGTCCGGCTTAGGACACTCAATATTTTTATCAATGTTTTTACTTTATTTTTTATTAAATTGAGTAAAAGGTTTATAACTCGCTCAAACTTTAGAAAATTTTTCCGAGGGACGCAGGGCCCAGTCTCATCTCATCAGTCAGCCTGTTTTTTGACAATATCTGTCACAATCGATCTTGTAAATAAAATATGTTTTGTGACTTCGATTTCACCAATCCAGACAAAACCTATCCAACCAGCCAAAGATTTTAAAAATCTGTTCATTTTTAACGGAAACATCAATAGTTTGAGTAAGTGACTTTTCCCCCTCATTCCAGTAGTAAGAGTTTTGTGCGCAGCATGACAAAGCAAAGCGAAACACAATTTTTTATACTGTGGTATGCAATTATTTCTAAGAATTTTCATCATGACATTTTGCCTCGTTTCGATTTTAGCACGGTTCGTTTTGGCAACATAATCGGTCGAGTATGACATACGATTTAGAAAAATGGCAGTATTTTCAA
Organism: Malaya genurostris; assembly: GCF_030247185.1. Taxonomy (NCBI): domain Eukaryota; kingdom Metazoa; phylum Arthropoda; class Insecta; order Diptera; family Culicidae; genus Malaya; species Malaya genurostris. The sequence goes on from NC_080572.1 coordinate 284,828,373, forward strand.
ATTCAAAACCATTTCATATTTAAATTGATTTACACTGCTTGCAGCAATAATTGCTAGAAGAACACAGCTTTTTGCACCCTTAAACCATTCGGATCAGTTCGTTGAAATCACCAAACAAAGGTGTGTGACAAATGATTTCACCAATTTTCTCGGAGATTGCAGATCCGATGTCAACAAATTTAGATTCATATAGAAAACCCTATGCTTTCATACACGGTTCCTGAAGTTCCTTTGGATCCGACTTCTGGTTCTGGAACTACGGGATGATATGTGTAATGAAATTAAAATAATGCCACTCATTTGTCACTCACATTTGTTTTACCTTTTTGCCTTTCTCTATAGAAAGGTATTAGAATTGTTGGAAAAACCGACTTTCGAGCGGAGCCTCGGAAACTCATAGTGTTATATACCATTCGACTCAGTTCGACGAGATCAGAAAATGTGTGTGTGCACTTTTCGAAGATATTTTTACCGCTCAATTTTCCCAGAGATGGCTGAACCGATTTTAACAAACTTGGACTCGTTTGAAAGCTACTATTAGGCCATTGATCAAGTTCAAAGATCAAACGGCTGAGACTTTTGGTTCCGGAGATATGATGGTATAAGTGACGTAACCGACAAAACACGTTGATTTTTACCGCTCTTATATATATAAGGGTGCCAATATTTTGGGATCACCTATAATTTCGTAAAGCTCTAGTGCTCAAAAGTTTAAGCACCTCGAAAAAAGCCCTCATGCAAAATTTGAGCTAAATCGGACATGCTTAAGAGGTGCTGCCCGGCGGTAAAGTTTTGAAAATTTTCGATCTTGAAAAAGCACCATAGGGGGGAGTACATGAAATTTCCGAAATTGAACATTTTTTTTGATCCAAAAAATCTTGAAATTGCATGAAACGTCGAGATTTAGTGTCATCTCAAAAAAAAATTTTTGAAAAAATTAGCTTTCTGGGAAATTTTGATAGTCCCAAAAAGTCGATTTTTTTTAAATTTTTTTTCGAGACGACACAAAATCTTAGACCATATTATTACAAAAAAACCTGTTTCAATCCACCTAGTTGTGTAATGATGCCTTTCTCATGTACATATATCAGGTGTACAACTTTGCTTCCACCGTTTTCCGATAGGTGGCTGAACCGGCTGAGGCTGGTTAAAATACATAGATGATAATGCCTGTGTGTGTGAGTGTGTACAGTGCCTAACGAGTTGTCATCGCCGTTTCAGTAAAAGTTGTTCTTGTTTTCGTATTATTCACGCTTGAAAGTGTCTGTTTATGTGCCCAATTCTCGCCATTTGCGGGAAGTTTTACTTTTCTGTTACAATTCGAAAAAATGCAGCTGAAGCGCAACGAATGCTCTCAGAAACTTACGGTGATGCTGCTTTGAGTAAAAGAACGTGTCTGGAGTGGTTTCAACGTTTAAGAAATGGTGATTTCCATGTCGAAGACAAACATGGTGGTGGAAGAGAAAAAACCTTCAAAGATGAACAACTAGAAGCATTGCTTGATGAAGATTCGTGTCAAACCCAAGAAGAGCTTGCCGAATCGTTGGGAGTGAGTCAGCAAGCCATTTCATAACGTCTCAAGGCCCTGGGCATGATTCAGAAAGAAGGAAACTGGGTGCCGTACGAGTTGAAACCGAGGGACATCGAGCGCAACTGCTTCGAAGTCAAAATCGTAAAGGGTTTTTACATCGAATCGTAACCGGTGATGAAAAGTGGGTTCGATACGATAATCCTAAACGCAGAAAATCATGGGGAAAGCACGGGTATGCTACTTCGTCGAAGGCAAAACCGAATATTCATGGCGCCAAGGTTATGATTTGTATTTGTTGGGATCAGCTCGGTGTGAGTTACTACGAGCTCTTAAAACCGGGTGAAACCATTATAGAAGATCGCTACCGAACGCAACTGATGCGCCTTAGTCGCGCGCTAAAAGAAAAGCGACCACAGTATCAAGAGCGACATGACAAAGTCATCCTCTAACACGACAATGCTGGGCCTTACGTCGCAAAAGTGGTCTAAAAGTACCTGGAAACGCAGAAATGGGAAGTCTTGCCCCACCCGCCGTATTCCCCAGATGTCGCCCTTTCTGATTTCCACCTATTCCGTTCGATGGCACACGGTATGGCAGATCAACATTTTCAATCCTTCGAAGAGTTGGAAAAAATGGATTGCTTCATGGATAGCGTCAAAAGAGGACTCCTATTTTCGAGCCGGGATCCGAAAATAGCCGGGAAGATGGGAGAAAGTTGCCGCTAGCTGCGGACTTAGAATAATACATCTGTAAGCACTTTTTCGCAATAAAGCTTTTAATTTTGGAGAAAAAACGGCGGAAGCAAAGTTGTACACCTGATAATATTGTGGTATTCTATTCAAAAAATTTCTCTTCGATTTTTGAAAGAAAATAATAGATCGTTTATGCATAACATACAGAATAAAACAGTGCTTTGATTGCGTAAGCCATCCTTAAGAAAACGAAATGGGTTCACTATTATATGCACTTCCGGCACCGGAACCCGAGAACCGGTATAATCGAGGTCGGTTCGTACGGCCACCAACTAACATGACACACAAACTCTTCTAGTACGCACCCCATAACTCCGGAATCGGAAGTCGGATCCGGACGAAATTCAGGAATTTCGTATAGGATCGGAAGACCTTTCATTTGAATCCTAGTTAGTCACAATCGGTTCAGCCATCTCCAAGAAAACCTGGTGAGATTATTTGACACAAACACACACACAAACACACACACACACACACACACACACACACACACACACACACACACACACACACACACACACACACACACACACACACACACACACACACACACACACACACACACACACACACACACACACACACACACACACACAGAGAGACATTGCTCAGCTCGATGAACTGAGTCGAATGGTATATGACACTTGGCCCTCTGGGCCAATTTTCACTGGGCGGTTTTTCAAGTGATTGCATAACCTTTCTATATGAGAAAGGCAAAACATGCCGAACACATGAACTTTTTAAAATGGATTGGTATCGAGATATGATGCATTGTTTATCGGAGGCCGGAAAATGTATACTTAAAGTGAAATTTGAGTATGGAAGCAAAGTGAAACAAGGTTTTTAATTCGCACTTGAAAACTGTATGCAACATCTTTTGATGTGGAACACATCTTTATTTTCTATATAGGGGTGCAAATCAGAAACTCCAGGGAAAATACACGTTGAAATGTGGTCAGGTTTTAAACACTTACAACTCAGTCTATTCTATATCAATTATTAATATTATTTCATCATTTGATAGGAAATATTTCTAAGTTTCGATTTGAATGTATCAAGCCACGTATTTTCAATTATATATGATTAAAATTTTTATTAGTAACGAGCAGTGTCCTATTTGGCTGCTAAAAATCTTTGGCATGCCGGATTTCCCTGCCATAGTCGACGGTTTTGAAGCAGTAAGCGATATATCAAAGGGAAAGCATCGCTCTGATTGGTCAATCGATGCAAAAGCAAAGCTGTTGGAAGCACGCGAATCTATAAATAGAAGCGAAATTATAGCTAACGTTTCAGTCCTACGCGTAGCATGCTAGAGGTAGGTTGTTGCTACGAGCTAATAAAAGACATTTTCATTGACTGATAAATAGACGAAAATGACAAGAAATTACTGTCACTCTCAGCTTCGCTTGCAAACCATTAGAACGAAATCCATGTTCAGTCAATGACATAAGCGGGAGAGTAGTTTCAAAATTGTGTTTTTTCTTTCATTTGCCCTTTTAAGTCATTTGCAGTTTTCAGTGAAAATCCCATAGTATGCAGTGTCGTTATTCAACCGAGCCTTCGAGAATCGAAAATGACAGAAAAAGGTTTCACAATGACTTTTACCCGTTGGTGCTCGAATATGTAGTAGTTTTGGATTCCAAAGAGATTCTGGGATGTAATTACTTCGATTTGCCATATTTTAGTCACTTTTTATAGCCAAGCGTCACAGATTTTCAATGCATCGATGAAAGAATGAGAATTGAAATTCTGCTGTTGCTACCTGAAGGCGTTAGTTTGGTTTCGTCTTGTCACAGAGGAAAGAGTGACGTTGGCGATTATGCTCTCTCATTTTTTCGATGAGAAACGAAAATGTTTTGTCTCTCTTCGTTTGTTCTGCTGTCAGTCATTTACGAATGAGACAGTAATACATTGAAAATGAGACTGTTGTAATGGTTTCTTTCATTGAGAATGCGTGACAATTTTAAACTCTGGTTGCTAGACAGCAAGACAAAAACGTGCCATAAAACGATTTGAAGCTTTAATTGGTATGCTCTAATTTTGCGTCATGCAAGCTCGGAATTCCACCGCTTTCACCGAAATCGCAGAATGGTAGAGAAACTTAACGCTGAAAAAACCGCTTGCATAAAAAACTTGAACACAAGCTTGCGAAGAGAAGCTTAACACTCCAAATACCAAGCCTCAAAAAAAGTTGGAACGGTAACTTTGTGCTGTCATAGTTCAGCTGTTTTTTCAACGGATCTCAATAAATTTTACACCCTCGAATTTTGTACAGTTCGTAGATTATTTTAAGTATGTCATTATTGACAATCAGTTAGAAAAAATCAATGAAAATGTGAATTTTCCCGTTCCAGGTTTTTTTTCAGGCGCAAAAAATGCCCTATCTGTTATCTAATTTTGTTTCCTTTGGCATCAACGTTGCGATTGAATATTGAGAGCTCCTGGTACTTGTTTCAGAAATAAAATGCATTAAAACATACGTAAAATAGAGTTGTCTACCTAAAGTTATAGAAAAAACTGTAAACAGAAGACCACAAAAAAGATGGGATTTTTTACAATGGTCGTAAATATCTCTGAATTCAAAGCGATGACCTATATGTTTTTATACATCATTGGATTGCTAATAAAACCAGTTACAAATAGGGCTAAACTAGCAATTTTTTTATATTCAAAAACATCTAAAAATAAATGACAAACACTAAAAAATTTCAAATTTTAGTTATTTTTACAAAATGCTTAGAAATTAAAGCGGTGACATACACTTTTTATACACTTAATTATTGTTATTAATACTCACGATTATTTATAACAAATTAAACTCAATGTTCTTAAGGAGAATCTGAAAACAAACGGCGTAAATACAGACATTTTCAAAACTTTTTGCCTTTCTCATATGGAAAGGTTATGCAATCACTGTGAAAACCAACTTTTGAGCCGAGACCCGGAGGGCCGAGTGTCATATTCCATTCGACTCAGTACACAAAATGCTTGTGTGTATGTTTGTGTGTATATATGTATGTATGCAACTTTTTTTTTGTAATCACTTTTCTCAGAGATAGCTGAACCGATTCTCACAAACTTAGATTCAAATGAAAGGTATAAATGTCTTATACAAAGTTCCTGAATTTCATTTCGATTCGACTTCCGGTTCCGGAATTACAAGGTGATTAGTAAAAAAATTACAATTTCAAATTATTTCATCACTTCGCTCAGAGATGGCGTGGCAGATTTAACCAAAATTAGGTTCAAATGAAAGGTCTCATAGTGCTATATAAAACTCCAAAGTTCCATCAGAATGCGACTTCCGGTTCCGGAATTTTAGGGTGAAATATGTTGAAAATTAATACAGTAACTTAAAGTGGCGAAACAAAAAAAAACATAAATCAAATTCTAGACTAACCGCGTGACTATTCCAATCGGTAGTAATTATCAGTGGACAAATAAAATAAACCGGTTCTGGCTATCACAACTGCTTTGATGAAGAGCGAAATATAAATCAAGTAATGTTTACAACAACGGCTAGAAACAATGACTCGAAGCCATGGGAATCTTACTGCTTTCTGATTATGCGAAATAAACAGCAGAATAGTATACCACCAAAACTGTTACATTTGTTCCTAAAACATGAACCAATAAATTTAGATTTTTTTTTTCGTTGACGAAAACTCTTAGGCATCATAGGAAACTTTTATGAAACTTCACTTAATTTCTTGAGATCTTTTTGAAACAAAATCAAACAATATTTTTTCCTAAATAGTAGTTGATTTCTTTTGCGATGGGTTAGTATGTAAAATACTCAGTTCAAGTTCTACTTTCTTATTGTACAAAGCCATCGCAAAAATTAAGAATTTCCGTTTTATCTAAAAACTAAAAATCTATTGGTGAAATTAAAATAATGAATCTCTAAGAATTATAGTTTCTATTGATTGCAAACGATAGAAGTATGAAAACATATTTTGATCAAATAAAATCTCAATTTCCGCGAAATTTAATTTACGCACCAACGGCTTTGCACGTAAATTGAGGTTAGAGTGTATACTGAAACGTTGAAGGCATAACAAAAATTTTAAAATTTCCGATCCTGCATCGATTTTTTAGGTTCTACGAAAATGTTAGACAAATTCAAAATTGTAGTAGATATCAATTGAGTTTGTTTTATATGTACATAAAAATTATTTGGATCTATGTGTTCATTCTTTAGTACAGCACAAAAATCGAAAAAAATCGAAGCCTCCATTTTGAGTAAATTGTAAATAAATTGATTTCATATAAAAAAATTTAAATTTTATTAGCCAATAACGTAACTGCTCTCGCTTGAAATTTTTAGGCAATATATTTCCGCTGATAGAAATTGAATGTATTTCTACCAATTTTTTTAGTTGTTTTGAGAGAAAATATAATATTATTCATCAAAACAATCTTTATGATAATGATTCTAACAATTTAGAGCAAAAAATGTACATGTCATCGCTTTCATTTTTGATTTATATGTTAAAAATATTTTTTTTGTAATATTTATCAATTTTTACATTTACACTGTATATTTTCAGGTTGTTTTTGATCGTTAGCTTAGCATAAATTTTAGCTGGGTTGACTAGCAATCGAATAATGTATAAAAACATATAGGTCATCGTTTTGAATTCAGAGATATTTACGACCATTGTAAAAAATCCCATCTTTTTTGTGGTCTTCTGTTTACAATTTTCTGTATAACTTCAGGTAGACAACTCTATTTTACGTATGTTTTAGTGCATTTCATTTCTGAAACTAGTACCATTCCAATAGTGAACAAATTTCGAAGATCGGTTGACTAACAACAAAGTTATGACGCGAGAAAGTTGAAGTTCTCAAAATTCATAGAAAGTTGAAGGCATATTTTGTGCGTGAAAAAAAAACTTGGAACGGGAAAAATCACATTTTCATTGATTTCTACTAACCGATTGTCGAAAATGACAAACTTAAAATAATCTGCGAACTGTACAAAATTTGAGGGTGTAAAATTTATTGAGATCCGTTGAAAAACAGCTGAGCTATGACAGCTCAAAGTTACCGTTCCAACTTTTTTTGAGGCTTGGTATTAGAAGTGTTAATTATCGAAATCGCAAGTATGTACAAAAATATAATTGCATACATTTGGGATATTGGTGTAATTTCGTCCTCTATAAAACAAATACAAATCAAGAAAAATGATGTTCGGTGTTGGTTCGGATTGAATGAACTTTTTGATTGCAGATCATTAGAAAATTTGGTTGCCTTGTTCCACATCAATGGCTCGAACAACACCATGGAGCTGATCCTTGTAGTTTTATTTCATGTCGCCTGTTTCTATTTCATTGTGATCTATCAAATAAGAGAAGAAAAGCTCCTAATTTTAGTTTAGATTCGATATGTTTGTTGTAATGATAAATTTAGCTATCACTTTCTTCACGATACTACATGAAATGAGAATTCTTGGGCCTAAGAAAAAGTCACATTTTTTACAGTGAAAACTTTTTTTGTTCTTCCATGCCCTTTGTATAATCCATGCCCTTTGAAAAAATAAAAAAATCTCAAGGCCTTCATAATAGGCTTCCGTTTCTGCAATGACCTCAGCATCCGACGAAAATTTCTTTCTCTGGAGAAACCTTTTCTGGTTTGGAAATAGATAATAGTTGCTGGGGGCAAGGTCCGGCGAATACGGGGGTTGGTGGACCAATCCGTACGGCAAATCATTAAATATCACCGTTGCTTTTATGCAGAATTCTGAATCGATCAGCTGTCATGATGACACAATCAGCTGCTATTCAAACACTGGTGGATAGATTGGGTCATTTAGAGGCTTGTTCTCAACAAAACTATTCACGTCTTTTCTGTGAGTTTAATCAGTATCTGAGTTTGATCACTATCTGGATTGACCTTTACGATTGATTCGATTTTTTTTGTTCGCCACACCCAAACTTACCGGAGAACACAGCCCGTCGCATCATCCCCCGTCGGGGTTTCCCTCGTGTCGAGTGTGCCCATGGGAAGCCCTGACCCGGCGGCAGTGGGAACACTTGTGGACCTCCTGTGGCGTGAGAAAGGCATACATTAAACGTAAGAATATGTGTGTCTCTGTCTGTGGCCGTACTTACCCGGCAGATAAGGATTCCGGCAGTGGGCAAGCAACGAGTGAAGATGAGGATGGTTCAGTCCATGCTGCAGGAAAGGCATCGGCCGGCTTGGGAGTGGTTTCGCAATGATTTTATTATCTCGGGGCTGCTGGGATGCTGACTGCTGCTGTTGCTGTTGCTGTTGCTGTTGCTGCTGCTGGAGACGAGAGCCTTCATCTTGTAGGTCCGGACTGTTAGGTAAACTGCCAGCTTCGCTAGTGGTGTTACTACAGCTATTATTGCTATTGCAATTACTGCCGTTGCTGCTACTGTTGTTGTTGTTGTTGTTGTTGTTGTTGTTGTTGATGTTGATGATGTTGTTGTTGTTATTTCCCGATGGGGGACTTGCTCCGTTGACTAGATGATGATGAGGATGATGGTGTGGAGACTGTGCTTGTTGAGGATGGGAGTGATGGGGGGACAGATGGTTTGCGAAGAACGCAGGATTCACTAAATGATTCTGTTGGATAAGGTTTTGTTGAATGTAAGGCCAAAGATGTTGAGGTTGAATAAATTCTGAAACGAGGGAAAAAAGAAATTCTACCATTAACGCCTAAAAAACAATTCCATGGAACATATTTCAGCAATAAAATATCATTCAAATATTCGACAAGTTCTGCCCACTTTCGGCTGTCGGTCACAGCCGCTCATACGCGGAGCGGATAAAAAAAAGCGAAGTGTTTAATGCCCTTTTATCGATTGTCCCACACACAACACCGGGAACCAGGGACAACAATTTATGCGTCCCACTTTTCGCCAGTTCTTTTATCGCTTTTCAATAGACTAGTGTCATTTAATAGATGGGCAATAAAAAAGATACACCCAAGCCGATAATCACCTCGACACGCCACATAGACAATCCCATCCGACCAGGAACGAAAAAAGGAATCGAATGAAAAATTGACAGGACCTCCGGTCGAGACCGTAAAGAATGACAGAAAAAAAACTTGCACATATTTTCTGATTGAATGCCATTTGTCTGGGCTTAGGTTGAAACTGCAACAACCAAAAAAAAAATATGATAGACCTAATCACTCTCAATAAAGCATAAAATAAAATAATAATAACAATTGATGATCATTGCTCACGCTCTCTGCAACCTTTCCCAGCGGTACAAGCAACAACAAATCCCTTCGAAAAACCGTTTAGCTGTTTAGGGGAGGAAAAGCTCAATCGGTAACAGTTAGTAGTTTAGCCTAGGCGTGAAAGGGTCCAGAAAACCTGGCAAACAGTTGCACTTTTTTTGTCTTCAACCGAACCATATTCGTAGATCGTAGAGCCCTTAGCCAATAATTTAAACATGATTATAAATTGATGTTTTTACAGCCTGCTTTTTGTCCTCCGGTGCAGTTCGGCATTGTTTTTCTTCAACTTCAATTCTCGAAGGATTTGTGTCAGTATGCTATGTTTTTGTTGTTTGACGCAATGTTGTTACATACGTTTTTGGGTTCTTCAAAAAGGTTCCTACGGAAATTGCGCACCCCGGTTTTGTGTTTCCTTTTTTTTTTCAACGTGTTTTAAACTGCATTGGTGGAAACCGGTGGTAATGATGATTAGGATGAAGATGATGACGAGAGAGACTACATTCGAGTACTGGTTGGTTACCACAACCAGAGAGATACCGCCACTTCGGATACGCCTTTTATTTTTGTTTGGGATTAGAAGATTTAATAAACTGTTTTATAGGGCTCCGGCTGTGGAGGGCAGACGTGAGTGAGCGAGATGGATTCGCAGCAGGCGGATTAAGTTGGTTGGGTTTTTCATTGTACTTGCGAATAAAGAATCCACTAGCTGTAACCCGTAACTGTTGCAGTTTGGTAATAGCAAACTGTTGGGTTGAAATCTTTCTTCTATTACAAATGGACTTCATAACCTGGAAATTCGTTTATTAATTCGTTCCGTTAGTACCGACGGGACTTTTCGATCATTAGTGAATGTTTGAAAAATATCATACTTTGTCATTCGTTACATAATAGCAAAATAGTTTTATTTAATATTAATAAGGTTGAATTGAGAGCAGAGTTTCAAACATTTATACCATTGGTACTATATTCATAAAAAGTTTTTTTTAATACTAAATGAATAGCCCAAAAGCATTGTTTCATATTCGATTGGTTTATTTTACTCAAATTATAATGCTACGATTCCATCGTAGGCTTGCTTTTTTTGCGAACTAATATTAGTACAAATGTCACCTGCCGTTTACATCAGGATGGCAGGTTAATTAAAAAAACTGTTTTAATCCACCTAATGGTGTAATGATGCCTTTCTCATATTACTCATAACATCATAAATATTACTGTGGAATGCGCAAAAACAACTGTTCATTAAACAGAACTTGGGAAGTTTGGTCGGACTTAATTTAACAAAATCTACAAATCCGGTTTGCCCTGTAGTTCCGAAATCGGAATTAGTATCCTCAACAAATTTAGGCATTCCGTATAAAACTGTAATACTATTCGTTTAAAAACTCTAAGTTTGTGAAAATCGATTTGGCCATCCTGAAAAACACAACAAATATGACCAAATTGGAACAGTTTTGAAGTTAGTTAAATTTAGACTTACTATCTCACGATCTATTTCGATTAGACCAATTAAACGAACTCTAACAAACGAAGCGAACCTGCATTTCTGTTACTTCTGGCACGGTATTACTGCACTACCGGATGTAAAAATTGCATATTTTTTCAAATAAACTTCAATTCATCGACATTGTTTTAGTTTCTTTTTATATCTTTTATTTGACCCCGGCTGTACATTATTTTATTCTTTCGTTTGCACTTATCATAAAATAGCTAAAATTTGTATCAACCACAGCCCCGTTTTTTACCAATATCACACACCAGTAGCAGACATCTGTTATCGTTTCGTTTTCTTCATAGCGTGTACGAAATAGTATGTTACAAAGCACGCATCGTTCGTTTTGTGTTTTCTTCTTCCACGTTGCACGTATCGGTGTTGTACATATTGTCATTATATATTGCGATTTGAACACTTTGACACTCATTGCCCTGTAACTGCGGAATCGGAGGTCGGATTCGTATGAAATTTCACAGTACACAGAAAGAAAAGATAAAACTTACACGACATGTAAACCGAACTATGAAATAGACATCAGTTGAACGGAAAATCTGATTTAAAACCATGATTGATGTAAAATTACATTAAAATTCATTTAGTTTTTCATTGAACAAGACTGTATATTTACTAACCGCTTCGTTTTGTAATGTAAATTTCCATTCAATTGCCTGCTGCAAATATGTGCATAAAAATAAATGTAAAAATCACAAAATATTTTTATCTGTGTAGTTTTAAAGATAACATGAGCTTTGATTCAAATCAAGTTATGTGAAAATCGGCTCACGCATCGCAAAGAAATCGAAGTGAATTCTATTTTGGGAGTTTTCTTTCACTACTTTCGGTGCTTCCGGAACAGGAAAAGGGGGACCAGTACTGCCGGAGTTAGGTTTTTATATCCACAAACCAACAAGTTCTGCAATCTAGGAGAATTTGTGAGAAAGTTTTATGGGATGACCTGTTTTTGACCATCACTCGTCTTCCACTTATCACGCTTTGGTTCCGGAACCGGAAGTCGGATCTGGATAGAATGTTCTTAAAATTTTTAGGAAACTGTGAGACCTTTCATTTGAATCTGCAAAAGTCGGTTAAACCGTTTATCGTGAAAATTGAATACACATTTTTTCTCTAATTTTCACATATTACCATGTAACTCCGAAACCGAAAGTCGGATTCGAGAGAAATTCAGTAGCAGACTGTGGGACCGTAAGACCAGGTTTCACAGTGCACAGTTGTTTGAAACGGGAAATTAGCGAGACAAAAATATTTTTGCTATTATATATTATTTTTTTGTAGTTGGCGTCTTCACAAAAGTGGTTTGTGTCTAACTGGTGCATCTTTTGATGTCAAAGATCGTTAGGGTTGCCCATTTTTAAATTTAAATCTGCATTCTAACTTTCTTGATTGAATTTAAAAAAATATTACACTTCACAGCAAAGTTGTAGGAAATTTTTTTTTTTTCAGCAACTTTGCTGAATAAGCCATCTTTCTACCTCTTCATTTGATCGAGTTACATCAGTTTTTCGGATTAAAAGTAGGTTGGCTCTCCAAGAATCACTAATTTATTATCACGATGCTCTCTGAAGTTCTGGATACTATTCTTTCGGGTCTTCACAGGTCTGAGCTTGCCAAATGGTAAAATTGTATGCCTAATTATCGTGGCACCGAGTGTTAATAATATATGAGAAGTTGGTGATCGCGAATACCAACCAAACAATGATTCATACAAAGCTCATTTGTTTTTAGTGTAACTTTGAAATTTGTTGACGTTGAATGAAGCGTTGAATGGATGCAGTTGTGTACCAAAAAAAAAGAGAAAGATTGCACAATGGCGACAGGCGTCTCGTTTTTTCTATTTGGCAGCTGATTGTTTCTAATTGTGGTCAAGCTAATGAAAATGTCTGTTAATAGCAATGTCATAGCCAGAGTTGCAAATTGTCAGTCATGTCAAATGACTAGAATCATCGTCAACTGTAATCGGTACGGTGAAAGTGTCTGTCAAATGAGATACTCGATAGTTCTATTACAAAGTAGAAGTATACTCAGTCAAAGACAGGCGACTTTTTTGTTTTCTGTTGAAGTAAAAAAAAATCAATGGGAGTACTAACATAAACAAAAAATAAGTCATCCGACTTCGGAGTTTATTGGTGTAAGAATGAATATAATTCAATGTTTATGCTGTTTGATTAATATTCAGTCACATCGTTATCTAGCAGAGAAATCAAGATAATATCATAAGATTCTCCCGGTTCCTCAGTTCAATGCATAGGACGCTGGTGTTACAAGCCAGTTGTCGTATGTTCGAGCCCCGACCTGGAAGGGTTCTTAGTGTCAGTAGGATCCATAGTACTAGCCATTCAATGCTTCTGTACACTAAGAATCGGCTGCGAAGTCTGTTGAAACAGAAAGGCCAAATTCCACAAAAGGAAATGTTATGACAAGGCTTTGCTATCAATCGCATCGCCAATCAATGAGTGTAATTTCGAGAGAATTTAAATTTTGACATATCGGCTCTCAGACACTAGTGATTTGTAGAGCCTGGTTGGCAGCAGTCCAGTGCCATAAACTTTCCAATCTTTATCGTGCAAAGGTGCTAGTTGAGAGCAAATTCAGCAGCTGGAAGTTTCATATGGAAGATTTATAATAGAACTGAAATTGGAGCAAACGTATCCACAGCATGCCGTTTTAGTTTTATTTATTCGAAGAGTTCTTCTGTCAAATTTAAAACTAGCATACGCTGCCGTTCTTTTTTGTTCTATGTTTCAAACACGAGTAAAACGCCACTGGAGCTGCCAGTTTTTCTTGTTATAATATCCAGATTTAAATTTTAAAACTGACATAAATTATGCATCTGGAACTAGAACACTACTGAATATGCCCTGATAGTGATATGTAGCAGCTCTGGTCATGGCCTACTAGTTCGGAACAATGATATTAAACTCACCACTTGTGACTAGGGCTGAAAAGTCACCACTGAGCACCCAATTTAAATCTTAATAATTTAATTATAACTCATATTCCAATAAATAGTTATTTAAAAAAAATGATATTAAACTCTCAGCCATTTTGGAAATGAGTTAGTTTAAATTGTTAAGTTAAAAATCTGGTTTCGGCTGTAGTTTTCTTGTTTATCATTTCTAGATAAATTATCTATTAGGCAATTATAGGGCTTATTTGTAATCATCGTTTTGCTGAAAGTAGTATGTTACTACATTTTGGCGTTTAAGAGTTATATGACTATTTCGATTTTTTGTAAGGCAATTTGAACACCAATTTGAAAGGGTTAAAACAATAACACACTCCCTGTTTTCTCTTATACCTTTCCGTATTTTATGACCTTTCAGGAACCATATAAGATAAGTTTTTATCGATCTGGAACCTGTTGAATATTTATAATAGAAGGTGGACTAGTTTTGGACGAAATAACTTTTGAACGGTAGCTTATACTGAACTCTTGATTGGGCTAAATTGGGAATTTCTCCTAAAACTTTTCATTAATAAGTTAGAACAAAAAATGGTATTACTTTACTCCGAAAAATTGATGAAACTCGGTCAAATGAAGAGATAGGAGGATGGATTCTTCAGCAAAGTTGCTTAGAATAAAATTTCCTACAACTTTACTGTGAAGCGTAATAATTTTTAAATCCAATTAAGAAAGTAAGTATTCAGATTTAAATCCAAACATGGGTCACCCTAATGATTTTTTACATCAAAAGATGCACCAGTTGAATAGAAACAAATTTTGTTAAGTCACCAAATACAAAAAAATAATATTTAATATTGCTGATTGCTTTCTAAGCTGAACTTTTGACACAGTTTCTTAACCACAATCCTTTTCGTTCAATCATGATTGCCGAAAAAAAGTTGAGAAAATCAACGAAAAAAATAATTTTTCTATGCAGCTTTCTTCAATATCTGCAAAACTGATAACCCTGCTTACAAATTTGACAACGAGCAAAAAAGAAACAAAGAAAGAAACACAACCATATGATTGTGTTGTCGTTATAGACGTCAGAGTTCTGTCAGTACAGAGCAGTTGCAGTTATGATCACACTTCTGATCCAGCACACTTTCATACTGTGCAGTTCGATTTGGTGTGAACTGTGCAATAGCATAAATATTTTTGTCTTGCTAATTTCCCGTTTCGAACCACTGTGCAGTGATTGTATAACCTTTCTATACGAGAAAGGCAAAAACCAAGTGTCTTAGAAGCCTTTGAGATCATACACGGAACGACCGAAATCAGCTCTGCGCCTAATTCGTATTACTGTTTTTGAATTAGTTGATTTTAACAACAAAATTTCCATAATAACTATAAAATTATTTAAAATTGAG
The DNA here is from genome assembly GCF_030247185.1 of Malaya genurostris. Taxonomy (NCBI): domain Eukaryota; kingdom Metazoa; phylum Arthropoda; class Insecta; order Diptera; family Culicidae; genus Malaya; species Malaya genurostris. Next base: position 284,843,699 of record NC_080572.1, read on the forward strand.
AATTCACTTTGCTGAAAAAAACTCTTATTTTTAAGAATGAGTTTAGTTGGCGAATATCTTGGACAAAAATCAGCAATATTTCAATCCAACACGAAATTCTCATTGACAACTAATTTTGTTATTAAAATCAGAAAATTTGTTTCTATTTATCTATCACCATCATTACTGAAAGACAGCACAAAGAAAACAAAAACGAAATTGGATTTTAATAACAAGTTTGTTAGCCAAAAACTCATGAGAAGTGTCAAATCAAAACAATCCATTAAAACAATCCATATATAAATTTCCAAACCGATGTGTAAAAAAGGAGTAAACTCTTAGTAGAAAGTGTATTTATTCAGAATTTGTGGGCATTTGAAGCGATTGTGTGTAATAATGTTTTGCGAGGAACAGTGAAGTGAGTTTCGAATGTTGCACTCTAATTGGATATGTCAAATGATGTTTTTTGTATCTTCAACCTTCCGGGCTACGCCGTTCGGTGTACTACTTGTATTCGGTTATTGTTTTCCGAGTGCCCAAAGTTTTCAGTGAGAGAATCGATTTCGCGAAGTCGAATGAAGAAAACAGCGATTTAGAAGAAAAATTTTCAAATAGAAGTTTATATTTCGTTTATGTCTTTTTCTCCAATACAACATCGTATTTATACCTGCCATCTAGTGGCTAGTAGTCATTACGGTGTTAACGTTTTTTCGGTGACAGTGCGCCATATAGCTGCAGATTGCAGAAGTCAATTCAACCATTTATGTTGGTTCAAAACAACGTTTTATTTCTCTAATTCAACTAAAAAAATAGTTAAAAGGAAATTAAATGTGTCTTAGCTAAGAAATGACAGCACGTTTGATTGGTGAATTCAACTAAAAAAATAGCCATTTAACAAATATTTTTTTATCATTAAGAGAATGAAAAATAAAAAAATTTAATTTAGCAAAAGTAAGGTTTTTTTGGTTGTCTCAAAAAATAACTAACTAAAATTAAAAAAAATCAACTTTTTTTTCGGCAAAACGCTGATTTCGGTCTTTCCGTGTATAGATTCGACGTGATCGTTGAAATTTACTTTATGTTATATTAAATATTTTTTTCATATCATTTATTTTACCCCAGCTTCAACCTTTTTGGTCGTTCATCGAAGGCGAAATTTGTTCAAGTGTCTGAGAGTTGACTTAAGAAAAAAATTCGGGATAACTAACCAGATCTCGTGAAACGTCGACATTGCATTTCTGAGACTTAAACTAAACTTAACTTTGAAAATTCGCGATAAAAAAAACGCGTAACTTCGGAGATCCGCGAAGAGAACGGCATAAAAAACTGCGTAGAAAGACCTCAGTGTATGACTTATTTTAAAAGAATGTAGAATCGAATTTCACAAAAAAAAACATTTAAATATGTGTCCAACATATCCAGTCTTTCAAGCAAACGTGTATACTCACAAGTTTCAACTTTTGGAACTATGTCAGAATGCATTAAACATGTTGTCAAGACTGCCCCAGAAAGTATGGACGCACTTTGATTTCGCTATAAATAATTCACAAGAGTTAGATATTCAAATTTTATTCGATATACTGATAATATTAGACTACAACAACAGAATATTATTCTCAACATTTGCTACTTAGCCATTGTAGACTAGCTGGCGCACCTTTTTGCGAACGTTCCTCATTAAATTCCGTACAGGCTTCTTGGCGACAAGTTTTGACACTTTTTTCCAATCTTTTTCGAACTGTTGAATGATTTCGGCTGACGTTGGTTAGAGAAGAGTGTAAACAACAGGACGCATCCATAAAAATTGACAGATTTTGGACCATTGCGAAATGATAGCGGTTTTTGGACAGTCTTTAGTTCAACTGTAAATATGAGTCAACTTTGACACTCGAATATAACATATCGCAATGCTTCTGACTGGTCTTCACTCAAGATGCGGCAATTTTGCTTGTTGACGTATCCAACTTTGCCATTGCCCATTCATGATTAAATTATAGATCAAACGACGATTTATGATTAATTTATAGACCAAACTGAACAATTTTGATAATGACACAAGATATGATTCAGCAAAAATATAACCGTTTACATAGCGTTGTTAGATCTTTTGAATGAAAAAACGACCTCATATGTTGAAACGAAAACCACTCTTTCACCAAGGCAATGCACCGATTCACAAACTGATGGGAATGGGATGGTTGAATATAACCAATCAGACTTCGAATTGCTTTCTCATCCATCGTTTAGCCCAGATCTGCCCCCAGTGATTATAGGCTTTTCGTTGATTAAAAAAAATGATCGCCTGTAAGAAATTCAACTCAAATAAAAATGCAATTGCTGAATGTGAAGCCAATTTTAATGTAACGGACAAATCTTTCCACCAGCGTACTATCGAGAAATTAGAGATCATATCATATCATTATCATATTGGATTTTAGCAAAGAAAGTACATTCCAGTTAAGAGAAATTGCATCAAATGAATCGAACGCACAAACAAAATCTCAAAGTGGGTTTAAAATTTTCAATCCATGATAGTATCAAGACTCGAGTTTTCTTATATTGTAGGAAATATTTATTTATTTTTATTTGATAGAAAATACTGATAGTAAAATAATAAAAACCAAATCTGTCATTCCAAATTTATTCATCGTTTGATTATTCTCAGCTATTCATGCAAAATTTTGAAAACCATTATGAGATCTAAACAGGTTTGCTTTTCTCTTCTAATCGGCTTACATGTAAAGATATCCAGTCCCTGCTAGCAAATTCTCGGAAACGTAAAAGCTAGGTTTGTTTCATTAGCATAGACAAGACGTAGTAATTTACCTTGTGCTTCGGTACTCTGATTGGATTATAAACGATAACAACCAATCCAGCTGTTCTCGACAATGCAGAGAAATTTCCCCGTAGACATTTGAACCACTTTGCGGTAGAAAACGAGATATGATGTTTACCTCCAATGTGAGAAGAATTCTTACCTTTCTCAGCAGGATAGACGCCAAAGTGCTACCTTTATCCTGGCTGTGTGAATAAAGGTGACTGACGTATGAAAAGTTTCCCTCAATTAAGATAAGACAATGTGATTAGCGAAGCAGCCACCCGCGAACAGCCTCTCTTGTCTGCTCTGTCGATGAAAAGGTGTTGATGTGTGTTACTTTATTGGGAAAGTTGGCGATCGTATTTCTTAGCAAGTAAGCACCAGATCCGATTCGATTGAAAAATAATGCACTTCACAAGTACACCAAATCGGAAATTTATTGCCTATGAAATCACGATGGGTACTTTTCATCATACTTCCCCAAATCCACCCCCCATTCAAGCTGCCAATTGATTATGTGCCCATGAAATAATTTATTCGACACTTAGCCACGGTAAATGGGATCATTAGAAGCTCGTAGAAGAAACTGCTTCCGACTGACTTTCGAAGCGAAGCCCGAAAAAGTTTTTCCCCCTCAGATCGAAACCGAAAGAATCAATATTCCTCCAGCTTTGGATCTTTTGAATGGGACACTGTCGTCATAAGAAAAGGGCACCTCGGTAATCGATCCAGTAGCTGCCGAAAGAAACCAAACCGAACCCTGGAATGGTTCCGTTTTGGTGGTGGGGGTACATCCAATTTATATCGCTTTGATTTCTACCGTCTACCGGCCTTGTCCCATCGGCAATTTCCCGAGGCGAGCAGATGGCGACATACAAGAAAAACTAGGATGAAAACGACGACGATGTTATGGTTTTCCTCCCGAGCGTACGGGAAAGCAAATCGAGAAAAGTGAGCTCGTTTATGATTATGGTCGTCTGTTAGCGACACTGACACTTCGTTCCTTCCCCTTTGGAGAGCTGTCGTATGTGTTCGCGCAGATATTTGCTGGACCATGTTTTGGAGGAAGATCCTTTATGCAAGTTTCTCGCAGATATAAAATCGGGGGACTCCGTTTCCAGTACCTACCTACCGACATATTCGCCAGCAGTAGTGCAAGAACGGGATACTGAAGCCATACAAATGTGTTACAGATATGTATGTATGTGTGTATGTATGTATGTATGTATGCGAAAAACGCTCGGTGGAAGTAGCGAACGTCTGCCACCGCACGATTCTCATGAAAAATTGAAATGAGATCGTTTAACTAGGTTCTTGAATTGAGTCTAGCAGCACGGAGCCATATGCATAAAATTATAAACACTTCTTATCGAGCACCGAACGAGGCATTTTCGAGGGCCGATACAGGGAAGTTCAGATGACTCGTTACTCGTTGAAGAAAAACGTCACGAGAAAAGTTCGGAAGAGCTAAAGTTCAACTCGCTTTTTGGTGTTTGACGTAACCAAGGTAAGATATAAATTTTAATGCTAGACCAAATACGTCTACTCGCTGTGAGTTTTGTTCACAGAATCAATAAAATTCTTGGGTATTAATTTTAATTACCTTTTTCCCCAACGAATTCATGATAAATTAGTTTCCGTCTCCCCTCACCCGTCTCTTCACCCTCTTGATGTCAACTTATTAGATCTTTATCGTTCGTAGCCATTTCTTTCTCATACCCGTTTTCCATCATATTTACTTCTTTATGTTTCTTTCGTTCTCTTCCGTAACATCACCATCATCGCCCACGTATGACCGCTCCAGCCCAAGTAGCAATACGCAACTAATTCGGATGCGACTAAGTCCAAACTATGTTGCAACAAGAGCACGAATATGTTTTTTATGTTATACTGGTTAAAACAAGGTGACAACAATGTTTCTTCATAACATAACTGGTTACGAATAGTTATTTAGGTTTCAAATCACCACTCCTTTTTGTCATATTGAATTAATTATAAATTATAAGCTATCGTTACTTAATGCAAACATATCTTTAATAACAAAAATGCTTCTAGCTACTAGTTAAAAATAAGTTTATTTGACTCCAATAGTAGCAACCCGTAACTAGTTCTGATACCACTTAGCCCAACTATGTTACAACAAGAGCACAAACATGTTTTTTTATGTTATGCTGGTTAAAACAAGGTGACGGCCGTCTTTCTTTATAACATAAACATTGAACTAGCTATCATTTGTAAGTTATCGTTACTTGATTCTAACATATCTTTAATCACAGCTATGGTTTCAGCTACTAGTTGAAAAAAGGTTGCAAAACCATTATAAATAAGCAATAACATAGATATTACAAGATTATAACATACAATTTCTTCATTGATTCAGATAGCTCTTGGTAGGTTTTCCCAACGTAATGATAACGGAAATGCTACTTAAAAAACTTTTTTTGGCTTGAATATGGCAAACACACTATGGAGTCGCAAGAAGTGTACAAAACATTGATAAAACCAGGATATTACTTTTTTCAAAACTACTTTTTGGCGAAAATAATGAAAGGCAGAATAGTCATTTTTGTTCTATGCACTATTATAAACTCGAAGAAAACAATATAGGGATTAACCACCGATTGTGATAGTACAATTATCATGATATATGAATTTGAAAAAATAAGAAATCACTCTACTTGGATTAATTTCGAGCATTCTAAGCATAAGGTTTTTTCGTTGTTTATTGTTCATATCTTCATAAACAGATTTTGATTGAAGGCGCATAAAAAACAGTTAATTAAAATTTAATTCCGCTCGATAGTTTTTAAATCGTTGTGAAATTTGTACCTTGCATCAAATTTGTAATTTCAAATACTATACTGTCTTTTTATTGTTGATAGAAAAACATTATGGATTCATTCAATGTTTATAATGACGATGGCAACAAAGTTTCAACTAGTTTACTTGAAAATAAGTTATTTTCAAGTTATGGAAAATAAGTTATTTCAGTATGGCATTACAACGTAACGACAACTTATTTTTAACCGACATAGAAACTAGTAGAAACTGCGCTTTTTGAATCACGCTAGTGGTTAGATGTTAGTAACAATAACTTAAACTTGTGGTTGCAAACTAGTCACAAATAAGCTAGCATAACAAAAATTGCTACTTGGGAGTCGATGACCAACATGCGGGCCACCCGCCGGGTTGTCTTAACCTGAGAGTGTTTCCCGCGGGTCCTCAGGAACAAAAGAGTATGGCCACCATCGACAAGTACCCGCGTCATATGAACAATCCCCATGTAAGTTTCATCCCATGAACCAGAACTTACATATTGGAGAAGTTTTAGCACGGTTTCTCAAAATTTCCGCTTTGTTTGCATAGTAGCCAGAATTTTTCGGTATATAATTCCAAATCCAAAAGGCGGATTCATATGAATTTTCATAGTAATGTATGCGATAATAAAATCTTTCTTTTGAACCTAAGTTTACGAAAACCGGTCTAACAGTCTTCGAAAAATCGAAGTAAGGAGTGTATCGAAAATAAGCTATCCACAAATTTTCCTTTCAAATTATGATAAAAAACGATATTTTATTCAAACTAAAAATTGATCCTTTATTGTACGAGGTTAAACTTGATCATAATGAAAACCGGATGAAATTCACGAATTTTCGAACTTTTGATCGAACGCTCTTCATCAAGTTCCGGACAAGTGTTGCATCGCATTTTTTGGACGCTTGAACCCAAATTTTTGTTGAACTCCTGCATGTTCCCAGCTGCCTTACCAGTCTTCTTGAAGACCCTCTTCACGATTGCCCAGTACCGTTCGATGGGTAGAAGCTGAGGGCAATTTGGTGGATTGATATTTTTCAACAATATTTATATCCTTTTCCGGAAGCCAATTGAGAGTGGTTTTGGCATAGTGAGCGGACGCTAAATCCGACCAAAACTGTGGAGGTGTACTATGCTTCTTATATAAAGGCAGCAATCTCTTCTGGAGACACTCAGATCGATAGATTTGTGCATTTATAGTTCCGGTAGTGTAAAACATGGTTGACTTCAAACCACAGGAACATATTGCTTGCCATACCAGTACCTTTCGACCGAATTTATCCACTTGAATCGACCTGTCCGCTCACATCTTTCCCAACGACGACAGTGAATTATTGTGGACCTGGAAGGGTTTTGAATCCTGCTTTACATAAGTCTCATCGTTCATCAAAACGCATGCATCCGGACACTGCAATAGACGAGAATACAATTTTCGGACCCTTGTTGCTGCTCGCTTCTTCTGTTCTACACTTTGTTTCGAGATTTTCTGCTTCTTGTAGGTCATTCCGTGTTGACATTGATTTGTTCTCCATGATTAGAGATGCTACTTTCTGGTCCAGTTTCGGGATAGAAGAACCGGGTTTTCTACTTCTTCCTGGCAGTGAATAGTGTTCCCCAAACTTATTATTGAAGGTTCTAACACTGGCATGGAAATTCCAAACCGATTCGCCTATTTTCGCATAGTAATACCCTTTTCACTTAGTCATGTGTACAGAACCTTAATTTTCACTTCCTTTTCAATACGCGACATTTTGAAAACGCAGAATTTCAACCGCACAAACAAGTAAACAAACGAAAGCACAGCATGCTGTGATCTGAGCATAACAAAACCATCACAAATACATGCGTACAACACAAATGTATGGATAACTTATTTTCGATACACTTCTTGAAGTAATTTCAATTTTGGGATTTTTAACACCTTCTCCGAAAACGGGAACCGAAATGAATTATTTGGCCATCAACTAACAAGACCTGCTAAGTAGAAGATTTTACCAACCTCCAACCCTAGACGAAACGTGTACATTCGTCCTCTCAACCCGTGGTAGGACAAAGAGTGCTCATCACTGAACGCGAAAATATCTTTAGCATTCAAAAAGTTCAGAAAAAATGGAACACTCGACAAGAAATTGGCAAACTTACTTAGCACAAAGAAACTCGGTTACTGGCAGACATGCCAGGTAAAAATTTCAAATATCTTCAGACAGGGTTGCAAAAGTCTGTATATTCGAAAAACAATCTGTAGTCAGCAGGTATGTCTTGGTGGCATCAATATCTCTATAACGTATGATACGCGAAACTGATTTGGTGAGCAAAAAAAAAAGTTCGCCGACTATTTCAAAAGTCTGTTAATTTTGACGAAAGTCTGCGAAAAACACGATATTCAAAAGTCTGTAAAAGTCTGCACAACAAGAAATGTCTGCCGCACTCTGCAGGTTTACAGACAAATCTGCAAAACTGGCATCTCTGGTTACTGATTACAGTTTATTGACGGATTAACAAAAAAAACATCGACGAACACTCTTTGGAACACAGCCCAACGAATGCGCCACCTAAACACATCGAACAAAAACGAGGAATATTCGATTTCGCCAAAAAAAAATATTCCGGAAACGGATCGCGACTTCAAACACAAACAAAACACCGTTTTCAATGGTAGAGTTCTCACTTGCACTCTTGTCGTGTAACAATAAAGCCCCAGGGCTAGACAGAATTAAGTTCAACCTAAAGGCTTGTTGACGTTATTCAACAAGTTCCTCGACGGTAATATTTTCCCACACGACTGGAGACAAGTGATAGAGTTATCGTCATTCAAAAATCTGGGAAACCCGCCTCCGATCACAATTCGTATCGGTCGATTGCTGTGCTTTCCTGTATCCGATAGTTGTTCGAAAAAATTATTCTCTTTCGTTTAGACAATCAGGTCGAGACTGATAGCTTGCTTTCAGGTACATATTCTTGCGTTGCTCTCAACAGAACTTCAAATGGCATTTGCTCGCAAAGAACAAATGGCATCAGTTTTCCTAGACAAACAAACAATGTGAACAAATTTTTGTATAATCTATTGTCCGAGAAATACATGTATTTCGCGCATGGTGATTTGTCGACAATACGATTCAGTTACAAGGATCTTCCTCAAGGCTCATGCTTAAGCCCCCTTTTATACAATTTTTACGTAAACAACATTGATGAATATATCAACTCATTTTGAACACTAAGACAACTTGCCGACGACGGCGTTGTGTTTATTATAGGACCCAAAGCTGCCGATTTCCAAGGACCATTGCAAGATACCCTCGACAACTTATCGAAATGGGCTCTTCAAATGGGTATCGAGTTCTGTACGGAGATAACTGAGATGGTTGTATTTTCAAGGAAGCGAGAACCAGCACAATTACAGCTTCAACTTCATGGAGCAATGGCAAACTGGGACGATGTCTACACTCCATTATTCCTAGGGTATCAACGAAACCTTGGTTCAGGGGGATAAACGTGAGTCGCGATTGCATTCGTTTTATGTCGCGGCTCATGTCACCTCACTATACTTTCAACCCACATCTTTGGCGTGTTGGGCTCGCGGAAAGCGGTCTCTGCACATGTGGCTGAGAAAAATGAGTAAGTAATTTAAAATTGGAATTTTTACACCAATCACCCTGTAATTCCAAAACCGAAAGTCAGATCATAAAGTAAACTTTGCTTTTCAGATACCTAAAACTAGATTCAGATAAGTAAACCTTGCTTTTCAGATTACATCCAGTTTATTGATTATTTATTATTTATATATTATTTATTGATTTATCTAGATTTTTTATGAAATTTCCTGAATAATTGTGGAACATATCGCTTGTGTTGCATGGTTACTGCGGTAAAATTACATTCCTTATCAAGTATTATTTGATTCAAAATCATTTTAATCATCAAATAATATCATCATCATATAATATTTGATTTAAAACCATTTTAAGTAAAAAGAATAATTCCAAAATACAGTATAAAAAAATCAGTAAAATAAGACAGTACAAAATAGACAATAAAAAAAATGACAGCTCAAAAAATACAATACAAAAAAGACAGTATGAAAAGACATAAAAGGCAGTACTAAAAAGACAGTTCAAAAAAGATGGTGCAAGAAAAAGTACCTAAACGACAGTATAAAATAGACAGTACGAAAAAGACAGTACAAAAAATTAGGACAAAAAGGACAATAAAAAATAGACAGTACATAAAATACAATACAAAAATGATAATACAAAAAAACACGAATAAAAAAAAGACAGTACAAAATTACAACAAAACAACAGTACAAAAAAGCATAAAAATGAGAATACAATAAAATACAATACAAAATAGACAGTACAAAAAGACAGTACAAAAATGACAGTACAAAAAAGGCAGTACAAAAAACAGTACAAAATAACGGTACAAAAGAGATAGTACAAAAACGACATTACAAAAACAAGACAGTACAAAAATGACAGTACCAAAAAAGACAGTACAAAAATTAAAGTACAAAACTTACAGTACAAAATAGACAGCACAGAAAAGACAGTACGAAAAAGACAGCACAAAAATGACAATACAAAATAAACAGTACAAAAAAGACAGCACAAAAAAGACAGTACAAAATGAGAATACAAAAAAATACAATACAAAATAGACAGTACAAAAAGACAGTACAAAAACCTGTTTTAAACCACATAGTGGTGAAATGATGCCTTTCTCATATCAATCATTCTATCGTATATAATTCTGTGGTATTCTTCAAAATAATTTTCTTCGATTCTCGAAAAGAACCGAAATCGGTTTGTTTGAACGTCTACTGATAAAAACCATCAATTGGAAAAAAAATTGAGGTCGATTTAGAAATTTTTTAAGGTTTTTCCCCATTTTCAGTGATGGTATACAATTTTTAACCCACTTTACCCTATATTCCAGGATCCGGAAGTCGGATCTACATGGAATTCAGGAATTACGCATGGGACCACAGGACCTTTCATTTGAACCTAAGTTTGCGAAAATCGGTCGCGCTATCTATGAGAAAAGTTGGAACACATGTTTTCATTTTTTTTGCACATTTTACCCCATAACTCCCGAACCGGAAGTCGAATCCAAATAATATTCAGAAATTTTGTATCGGACCACAGAACCTTTCATTTGAATCTAAGTTTGTGAAAATCGGTTCAGCCATCTCCGAGAAAAGTTAGTGCAAAAAAACGTTACATACACACATACGCACATACACACACACATACACACACAGACATTTTGCGTACTCGACGAACTGAGCCGAACATGACACTCGGTTCAAAAATCGGGTTTCACAGTGATTGCATAACCTCTCTATATGAGAAAGGCAAAACAGTATAAAAAATACAGAACATAAAAGACAGTACAAAAATGACAGTACAAAAAAGACAGTACAAAAATGACAGTACAAAAAAGACAGTACAAAAATGACAGTACAAAAAAGACAGTATAAAAAGACAGTACAAAACATAACACAGTAAAAAAAGGGAGTTTAAAAAAGACAGAACATAAAAAACAGTACAAAAATCAAAGTGCTAAAAAGGCAGTACAAAAAAGATGGTGCAAAAGGCAGTACAAAAAAAAAACAGTACAAAATAGACAGTATAAAAATAAACAGTAGAAGAAATACTATACAAAAATTGCAGTACAAAAAAAGCAGTGCAAAACAAAACAGTAGAAAAGGACATTACAAAAATGACAGTACAAAAAAAAACAACACAAAAAACAGTGCAAAAAAAACAGTACAAAAATGATAACACAACATACATTAAATTAAATGAATAAATTGACCGTCCTTAACAACATGCACAAATATGCCTCACTCATATTAGTTAATTAAATATACTCATGGTTATAACCATCCATAGTTAGCGTCTGTTTTACCAGCGAACAAAACAGGCCGTAAGCCCACTGCACTCAAGCACTGATTTCAATGTGTTGGTTTTGCACGATTCGCTTTGTGCGAGGATTCGTTCAATTGAGTGAGTGAGATCCATTTTGGAGCATATAACTGTTATCTCCGGTCGTTCATCGAAAACCGGGAACCAGGATAACCGGAATTGGTTTGTTTAGCTGCCTACTGATAATGGCTAGTCCAGTTTCGAAAACTTTTTTCGCATTTTGTTTCGCCGGTTTAAATGACTGTGTATAACAGATCGGCTGAAAAGTTCTTATCGTTTCTATGAGAGGGCGCCACTAGAATTAAATCCATACCATTTTCAGTTAGTACCAGTCTTCAAAAGATACGTGTATAAATTTGACAGCTGTCTGATTATTAGTTTGTGAGATATTGCATTTTGAGTGAAGCTACTTTTGTTATTGTGAAAAAAATGGAAAAAAGGGATTCCGTGTGTTGATGAAACACTACTTTTTGATGAAAAAAAGTGCCGCCGATACCAAAAAATGGCTTGATGAGTGTTATCCAGACTCTGCACCGGGCGAAGCAACAATTCGTAAGTGGTTTGCAAAATTTCGTACTGATCATATGAGCACCGAAGACGATGAACGCAGTGGACGTCCAAAAGAGGCTGTTACCGATGAAAACGTGAAAAAAATCCACAAAATGATTTTTAATGACCATAAAGTGAAGTTGATCGAGATAGCTGACACCCTAAATATATCAAAGGAACGTGTTGGACATATTATTCACGAATATTTGGATATAAGAAAGCTTTGTGCAAAATGGGTGCCGCGTGAGCTCACAATCGATCAAAACCAACAACGAATTGATGATTCTGAGCAGTGTGAAATTGAACGAATTGGGCTTCGAATTGCTCCCTCATCCACCGTATTCTCCAGATTTGGCCCCCAGTGACTTTTTCCTGTTCTCAGACCTCAAGAGAATGCTCGCTGGTAAAAAATTTAGAAGCAATGAAGAGGTAATCGCTGAAACTGAAGCCTATTTTGAGGCAAAGGACAAATCGTACTACAAAATGGTATCGAAAAGTTGGAAGATCGCTATAATCGCTGTATCGCCTCTGATGGCAATTATGTTGAATAATAAAAACGAATTTTGGCAAAAAAATGTGTGTTTCTATTAAACGATACGAACTTTTCAGCCGAACTGTTAATATCTAACACACTTTACCCTGTAACTCCGGAACCGGAAGTCAGATTCGGATGAAATTTGGTAGGATTATATGGGGTTTTTAGAACTTTCATTTGAAAATTTGACCTTCGCTTGTAAAAAAAATCGATTGCACGGTTTTAGTTAATTTTGCACATTTTACCTTATAACTCCCGAACCGGAAGTCGGATCCAGATGAAATTCAGTAGCAACCTATGAGACCAATAGACCTTTCATTTGAATTTAAGTTTGTGAAAATCGGCCCAGCCATCCCCGGGAAAATCGAGTGCACATTTTTGTTACATACACACATACATTCACACGCACACACACAGACATTTGCTCAGTTCGTCGAGCTGAGTCGAATGGTATATGACATTCGGTCCTCCGGGCCTCGGGTAAAACGTCGGTTTTCACAGTGATTGCATAACCTTTCTATATGAGAAAGGCAAATAGTTTTATCAAGCATACACGAGGCATTGCACGTGCTATTAAAAGAAGCAAAGAAGGGAGCTGTGTTTAAGTTCGAAACGCAAATCAAAATCATTTTCTCTTGAATCCCGACTACGTCCGATGCAAAACAATTTCTACCCGCACTGTTATCCGGAACATACCTGCCAAATCTTGTACCAAGCGTTCAACAAGGGACAACTCGTTTCCAGCTTCTTTTTAATCTTTCTAAACGTTTTCGGTAGTTCGACAAGCAAGCCTTTGGGAGAGAAACGGGATCCCGAAGCTAGCGCACCAGTAGTATAAATCGATTTACGAAAATTCAACTACGACTTCTCCAATGTTGCAATCGGTGTTTATCCGCTTACCTTGCCCAAATCGCACCCCCTAACTCGAACGCACTCACACACACCGAATTACGCCCGAGCTGGGTGCCGAATTTTCCACCATTCTAACATGTTTATATTCCTAACGACCGCCAACCTCACCTCGACTCAAGGTCTACCGCACGGACAGGCTCAAGAAACGACTGTATTTTCCTCTGCCGGTGACTGAAGGCGACGACGACGACGACGACACGGGAAAAGTTGGAAGGTGGATGATTCTCTAAGTGAGCTGCCAGCTGACGCAAATTATATTATTTCCAGCCAAAAGCAGTCACTCGTCGGTACCCCTCACGATCTCTCTAACCGGCTGTGAAACTGAGTCGGGGACGACAGGCGTGCGAAATCGATTCTCCTCGGGTGGAGGGGGAGCAGTTAGATTTTGGTGGCGGAAAAAACGCCTCCCTAATGGTGTACAGTTTTTCTCTCATTTCAGCATCGACTTACGGGCGTCTGTCGTGGTAGTAGTAGTAGTAGTCATCCTGGCCTGGATCATCCTGTTTGGCTAGGCCTTCTTCTTCTTCGGAGGAGGAAATATTAGCTGCAACGAGTCACTGATGCTACCGAAATCTGGTACAGTTTACGTGCTAAGTGTTTTTCGCATTTAACTCAATTTAGGCGGGTCGTCGTTGTTAGGCGAAGATGCCCGTGAATATGCTATCTATGTGAACAATAGAAACTGTGGTAACGACCGCTTGGTAGGTTGGATAGGTTTGGGAGGGGGGACTTGGAACAGATTGAGACGCATTTATGTGCCGGAGAAGTGTGCGTCAATAGAGGAAACTTTTTTTGGGACACTTCCCGAAGCTGGCTAGGAGAATGCTTTCGGATCGATATTAATGACAATTTAATGTCACTAGCACATAGTCAATTGTTGTATACTTGTGCAATGGAAAGTTGAAATATTAATAGAACTTTTAAGAGAAAATGTTTTTTTTTCCATAAATACCTTTATTTCTTAAGGCAGTTTACATAAGTTTTTCTTCGCCGTAGCATCACTTTTACATAATATTCTTATCCTAATTTAATTCTAACATAGTCACAACGTTTTGAATTTATTAAAACATATTCTCTTATAGCTTAAATATCATCTTAGGTAACTCGTCATTAATTATGAAATCTACTCGGAAATATTATTTGAACCAAACGATTAACTTCTATAAATTATAAAAAAAAGCTGTTATTTTCAGACATTTTGTTGATAATTTCATAAACTGTTTCGAGTTTGTTTGTATCATTACATAATTTTTATTCTAATTTAGCTATTGGTTGAACTCATGGACGCAGCTGGGAACTAAGCAGAACTAAGTCTTAAAAGGGGCCTTTATTAAATTGAAACTCCAATTTTCTTTATGAAATGATAAATAAGTTTCATGTATGAAAGGTCACGACAAGCAAGAATGTCTCGAACTGGGATATTGGATAGTCTACCTTGGGTACGCAAAGAATTTATTAGTTGAGATCTGACATCACGATACTCCACGCATGTCCAAACGACATGATCAATATCCCGATAACCTTCTCCGCAAGCACAATGATTAGTCTCGGAGAGCCCAATTCGAAGGAGATGTGAATCTAACGTGTAGTGATTGGACATGAGTCTGGACATCACACGAATGAAATCCCTACTCACATCCAGTCCCCTGAACCATGCCTTTGTCGATATTTTCGGAATAATTGAGTGCATCCACCGACCCAGATCATCTCTATCCCAAGATGCTTGCCAGCTGGCAAGTGTTCTTTGGCGAGACGAGCTATAGAATTCGTTGAAAGCAATCGGTCGCTCATAAATTTCACCCTCAATAGCACCACGTTTGGCTAAAATATCGGCTCTTTCATTGCCAGGAATGGAGCAATGAGCCGGGACCCAGACTATAGTGATTAGATAATTATTGTTCAATATGTCGTTCAGGCACTGTTTTATTTTGCCCAGGAAAAACGGTTCATTTTTGCCAGCAGCGTTTGAGCGAATGGCTTCAATTGCACTCAGACTATCTGTGAAGAGGAAATAATGGTTTGGAGATAATGTGACGATTACACTCAAACTATAATGAACTGCTGCTAGCTCTGCTATATAAACAGATGCAGGTTCTTGAAGCCTAAATGAGGCCGAAACATTATTGTTGAACATACCAAACCCTGTCGCTTCTTCAATTCGCGATCCGTCCGTATAAAACATTTTCTCAGAGTCAATATGCCTGAACTTACTTGAAAATATTTTTGGGATTTCCGTCGAGCGTAGATGATCCGGGATTCCATGCACTTCACGCTGCATGGATGTATCGAAAAATAAAGTTGAGTCAGGGGCACTTAGGATGCTGACACGGATAGGAATATATCTTGAAGGGTTGATTTCCTGTGACATATGGTTAAAATATACTGTCATGAATTTTGTTTGAGATCGAAGCTCGACTAGTCGTTCGAAATTATTAATTACCATGGGATTCAGCACCTCACATCTTATTAGCAGGCGTGATGAAAGCTCCCAAAATCGATCTTTTAATGGAAGAACTCCCGCCAGAACTTCAAGACTCATTGTATGTGTCGAATGCATGCAGCCTAAGGCAATTCGCAAACAACGGTACTGAATTCGCTCAAGTTTGATAATATGAGAGTTTGCAGCGGAACGAAAACAAACGCATCCATATTCCATCACTGAAAGTATCGTTGTTTGATACAATTTTATTAGATCTTGCGGATGAGAACCCCACCAAGATCCGGTTATTGTTCGAAGAAAATTTACTCTTTGTTGGCATTTCGTTATCAGATACCTAATGTGTCCTCCCCACGTGCATTTGGAATCGAACCACACCCCGAGGTATTTAAAAGTTAAAACCTGTTGGATCATTCTTCCCATCATATGGAGCTGAAGCTGCGCGGGATCATGCTTTCTTGAAAAGACGACTAACTCTGTTTTCTCCGCAGAGAATTCGATACCAAGATGAACAGCCCAAACGGACAAGTTATCTAAGGTATCTTGCAATGGTTTATGCAGATCAATAGCTTTGGGCCCAGTAACTGAAACCACGCCATCATCTGCCAATTGTCTTAGTGTACATGGGGTTACTAGACAGCTGTCAATGTCATTCACGTAAAAATTATAGAGGAGCGGACTGAGGCATGAGCCTTGCGGGAGACCCATGTAGCTAATTCTGAATGTTGCCAAATCGCCATGTGAAAAATGCATGCGTTTCTCTGACAAAAGGTTGTGCAAATAATTATTTATAACCGCTGGGAGTCCATGTTGGTGAAGCTTGTCTGAAAGAACATCAATGGAAACTGAATCAAATGCTCCTTTAATGTCTAAAAATACAGATGCCATTTGTTGCTTTTGAGCGAAGGCAATTTGGATGTCAGACGAAAGTAATGCAAGGCAATCATTCGTCCCTTTATTTCTACGGAAGCCAAACTGAGTATCTGACAACAAACCGTTCGTCTCGACCCAAGTGTCGAGACGTCGTAGAATAATTTTTTCGAACAATTTTCTGATGCAGGACAACATCGCAATGGGTCTATATGAGTTGTGATTGGAAGCTGGTTTCCCCGGCTTTTAATGGCGATAACTTTCACTTGTCTCCAGTCAGGTGGAACAATATTTTGCTCAAGAAACTTGTTGAACAATTCCAACAAACGTCTTTTTGCGAGGTTGGGCAGATTCTTCACCAAGTTGAATTTAATTCTGTCCAACCCTGGAGCGTTATTGTTACAAGACAAGAGTGCTATAGAAAATTCCATCATTGAAAATGGGTTATTAATAAAACCATTATTTGGAGGAGATTCCCGTATAATGCTCTGCGTAGGAACAGAATCTGGGCAAACTTTCCTAGCAAAGTCAAATATCCATCGGTTCGAGTATTCATCACTCTCATTGCCCACGTTACGATTCCTCATTCGTCTGGCCGTGTTCCAAAGAGTGCTCATTGAGGTATCTCTTGACAAACCTTCGACAAAATGTCTCCAATAGCTACATTTTTTGGCTCGAAGTATGCTCTTGTACTTGGTTTCTAAAACCATAAGTTTTTCAAAATTCTGAGGAGTTCCTCCTCCCCGTTTTAGAAACGTCTTGCAAGCATTTTGTTTTGCGAGTTTAGCCTCTGAGCACTCTTTGTCCCACCAGGGGTTGGGAGGCCTTCTGTTAGTCGTTGGCCCAGGAAAGCGTTTAGTTTGGGATTGTTCTGCGGCCTCCAGAATCGAACAAACGAGGAAGTCATATTCTTCAAGTGGAGGGAGCTCTTCCATTGAATTCAAAATACAGGGTGATTTTTTAAGAGCTTGAGAACTTTTTTAAACAATAAAACACATAAAATTTGCAAAATCTCATCGGTTCTTTATTTTAAACGTTAGATTGGTACATGACATTTACTTTTTGAAGATAATTTCATTTAAATGTTGACCGCGGCTGCGTCTTAGGTGGTCCATTCGGAAAATCCGCTTTTTTATCGACAAATTTTGTTCAGCGATGAGGCTCATTTCTGGTTGAATGGCTACGTAAATAAGCAAAATTGCCGCATTTGGAGTGAAGAGCAACCAGAAGCCGTTCAAGAACTGCCCATGCATCCCGAAAAATGCACTGTTTGGTGTGGTTTGTACGCTGGTGGAATCATTGTACCGTATTTTTTCAAAGATGCTGTTGGACGCAACGTTACAGTGAATGGCGATCGCTATCGTTCGATGCTAACAAACTTTTTGTTGCCAAAAATGGAAGAACTGAACTTGGTTGACATGTGGTTTCAACAAGATGGCGCTACATGCCACACAGCTCGCGATTCTATGGCCATTTTGAGGGAAAACTTCGGAGAACAATTCATCTCAAGAACTGGACCGGTAAGTTGGCCACCAAGATCATGCGATTTGACGCCTTTAGACTATTTTTTGTGGGGCTACGTCAAGTCTAAAGTCTACAGAAATAAGCCAGTAACTATTCCAGCTTTGGAAGACAACATTTCCGAAGAAATTCGGGCTATTCCGGCCGAAATGCTCGAAAAAGTTGCCCAAAATTGGACTTTCCGAATGGACCACCTAAGACGCAGCCGCGGTCAACATTTAAATGAAATTATCTTCAAAAAGTAAATGTCATGTACCAATCTAACGTTTAAAATAAAGAACCGATGAGATTTTGCAAATTTTATGCGTTTTATTGTTTAAAAAAGTTCTCAAGCTCTTAAAAAATCACCCTATACTAGAGATACTACTTTGGTATTTAATCCAGTCGATATTTTTTGTCAAATCATATGGAATACTAGCTGAAGTAGCAATGCAATTGCTATTGCTAATTGAGATGATGATTGGTAAATGATCGCTACCGTGTAAATCAGGCAATATTTTCCAGGTGCAATCTAGTCGAATTGATGTTGAGCAAAGAGATAGATCTAATGCACTTGGGCGTGCAGGAGGTCTTGGGATCCGTGTCATGCTACCCATATTTAATACCGTCATGCTAAAATTGTCACAAATGTTTTGTATTAAAGATGATCTGCTATCATTGTAAACGGAACCCCACATCATTCCGTGCGAATTTAAATCCCCCAGAATCAATCGTGGAGCAGGAAGGGCTTCAACCATTTCATTAAGCTGTCGCTGTCCAACTTGTGCTTTTGGAGGAATATAAACCGAAGCTATGCAAATATCTTTGCCTTTAATGTTTATTTGGCAAGCAACAACTTCTATACTAGAAGTTGAAGGGATGTTTAATCTATAGAAGGAACAGCATTTCTTAATTCCCAAAAGCACTCCACCATACGGAGAGTCTCTATCGAGACGTATAATGTTAAAATCATTAAAATTTAAAGCTATGTTTGAAGTAAGCCATGTTTCGCATAAAGCAAATACATCACATTTTTGACTATGCAATAAAATTTTAAATGAATCAAGTTTTGGCATGATGCTTCGACACTTCCACTGCAGGACAGTGATTGTATCATTTGCGGCGGGTGATAAATTATCCATCAAAAGATACAAAACCTGAGACAATTGGCCATTGAGCTGATAACTGCTTCAAAAAATTTCTAGCTATTGGAAGGAATGCCATTATGAGGGTCTTTAAGGGTTCAGATATATTGAATTCATTCAACAATTTCCGAAAACTTCAGTAATCCTGTTGGTGGCTGTGAAATGGAGCCCACAGGATTATTACCTTTTTCTGTGCTAGATCCTGGATTGGTTTGTGAATTTGACAAACCAGGAGGCACAGTCTTTGGTTTTGACTTTTTTTGTTTAACACGGGGATCTTTTTTTGAAGATGAAACTTTAGGTGTCTTTTTTGGTAATTTGGAAGAAGACTTCTTTCTCTTAACTGACCCTTGGGTAGTGATAAACGAATTACCTTCACTATTTTCGTCAGAGTCAGAGTCCTCTGGTTCCTCTAGATTTGAAAACCCGTTTTCGGTTTCCAAAGGGGGGACATCAATGACCGTTTTAAGCATTTCTGCATATGTGCGCTTAGACCGTGCTTTTAAAGAAAGCTTAATTTTGTCTTTGTGCACTTTAAATGCAGTGCATACTGAAATATCCTCATGAGGACTTTCCCCACAATAAATACATTTTTCAATTTCCTTGTTGCAATCATTATCTTTATGAGGTCCTTCACACTTAATACATTTTGGTTTATTGCTACAGTAAGTAGCTGTGTGTCCGAATTTTTTGCAGTTCGTACAATTCATTACATTTGGAACAAAAAGCCGAACAGGGAGGCGAATTTTATCGACATAGACATGGGACGGCAACGCAGATCCGGCAAATGTCACTCGAAACGAGTCTGATGGGCGATAAACTTTTTTTCCCTCTTCATAAACTACTGAGTACAGTTGTTTGCACTCCAGTATTTTCACACCCTCAAGCATAGAGTTCTTGAAACGACCAACACCATGCTTGAGTAAATCATCTACCGAAAGACTCGCTTCGGTAACAACACCGTCAATTTCGACATCTTTGGAGGGTATGTAAACTTTATACTCTTTATTGAAATGTTCCGAAGAGACAATATCATTCGCGTGTTTCAAATTATTTACCACAACACGAATTTTATCGTTATTTACTTTTATGATCTCTTTGATTGAAGAGAATCGTGATGTCAAACCTTTAGAAATTTGGTAAATGTTTAATGGCTTTGATATACGTCTAAAAAAGACTATCCAAGGCCCAGAAGAGCCCTCCTGATATTTTTTCGTTCGTGGGGGTATAGGATTCATGCTAGGATTTAGGTCCATGGATTCATCCATCACATTAAAATTTTTAATCAAACTTTAAAGTAAAAAATGAAACCAACACTACACAGTACTCAATCAAAAGGAAAAGAAAAAACTTCTACCTTGAAATTGTTGTCTATCTCCGTTGCACTGCCGTGTAGATCCTCGTTGCTCTAGATGTTCTTGTTGGATGCTGATTGTTGGATGTGATGCTATTGCTACCTGACATCCAGCACCACTCGATTTCCGATTTACTTTTGTCTTCGCCAGCTGCAACCAGCGCAGGTCACCGGTGTATACCTGCGTGTTGTATGGCAGTGGAAAGACCGAGTTGTCTTGTCTCCTTCTTCCTTGTGCTCCGCACCGATATGCTTCTTCACCGAAGTGCCTTCGCACCGGTGTGCCTTTGCACTCTCCTGCTTCTGTGTGCCTTTGCACTCTTCTTCTTCAATGTGCCTTTGCACTCTCCTGCTCAGCACTTGTGGCTGTATATTGTGGCCTGGGTAGAGCTTGGGAAACGCCCTTTGTTGTTTCCTTCACCAGCTTGGCCCAGCACTAGGGCTCTCTTATGCAGCACGATTTTACGTTTTAACGGCTGCTGCCAACAGGTCTCTACCTGTAGTTCAACCGTTGTCGTATTTAACGCGTGTAAACTAACCAGCGTTATTAAACTGTACGCTTCTATACACAACCTTCTCGGTTGAACGGCTATTACTGAATGAGAAGAGAAAATGTTGGGAAGAAACAAAAAAATAATTCATTGACTCCTAATCGGACAATTTCGTCCGCACGACGGAATGTAAAAACTGATGTTCATCAATTCAAGCACTCGTAATACACCACATTGGCATCCCGGCATAATTTAATTCAAATTACAACACAATTAATAAGCAATTAATTTAAGCAATGCAAAAACAGCCCGCAGAGGGGTGACCAGGCGACCGGAAGCAAATTATGTACACGTAATTACATCCACTTCCGGCGCCTAACGCTCCACCTTCGCACCCCCCAGGAACGAAACTATAGTGCTATTCGGGCGAATGTTTTGTTTCGGTTTTTTTTTCTTCAACTTCCAGCAAATTTTTGTTTTTCGGGTGGTAAACCACAATGCACCAACCGTCAGTTCCGGTTCCGTTTCCGCGTTTCAGCTCTAAATTGGACAGAAAATTTATTATTCACATCATAAACAATTTTACCAGAACCCATAACAATTTGCGCTGCCACTGTTGTTGTTGTTGTTGTTGTTGTTGTTACCCGCGGTCAGCCAACAAAAACACATATTAAAACTCGCTGTTTCCAATCTGCATAGCACTTCACTTCACTCAACAAGAGTATGAAAAAGAGGAAAGTTACTCGCGCAACTGCAAATGGCTGCTGCCTGTAATTATAATCATTTTTGCCCGCTTTTGTTTGTTACAATCTCGAACGCAAAACGGTTGTGTTTTATGGTGGGAAAATTATGACACTGCCGCCAACTCCACCAACACCCTCCCAACGCCCCCGACCACGACTGGGTGTGGGTGTCCAAAGCGAATCAATTTATGTGTGTTAACAACACGCAATATTCTACTCTTGTAAAGTGGACAAAAATGAAACAATTTATTTGTGCTGCCGAAATGGATGAATGAATGAATGGATTTTGATTTTTTTGCGTATTGGTCCGTTGATGGGCCGGAAAAATCATGTTTCTGCCGTAAGTGTTTTGTACCATCCATTGAAAGTATAGGGGAATGGAGTTTTCATTTGCTGCCAGAATTAATCACCTACGGAAGTATGATTTCGATGGTAATTTTCGGTGCGAATAATTTACGGAAGGATGCGTACCGTGGAGAAAAAAAAACCGCTGTCAACTCAGTCTCACCGACGCGGGAAACCGCAATTCGGTACAATTTGCTAGCCGGCATGTGGTGAATATTATTTATGTATTCGAAGAGTGCTCTCGGGATCTACTGTTCGTTGAGTGTTCGTGTTTTTCTTGGTAATACGTGAAAATTGTTATTAATCATGAAAGCATCTTTGAATTCAAGTTTTGAAATAATGGGTACACAATTGATCGCTGGCAGATTCCATAATTTTGTATTTCGATAACGCATAAGATTGTTATACTCGAAAAGCTAAGTATTTTTCCTGCTGTATGTAAAGTAGTTCCACATCTCTTCCCAACACCATTACAAACTTGCAATCCGACTGTAATATTTATCTGGAAAATGCGGTGATGAGCTCACTTCTTCTGCGTCCCTTGACGCCATTTTTTTTGCAAGTAGCAATTTTTTTATTCAATAATATAATGTATTTTAGGCACACTTCTTAAGCTCTAAGATGCCAAGAGTATTTTCTAATCTCAATTAACGACTAACTTAAAACTAGAAGAGTATCATTAGATTATGTCGTCTCGGATTTTCGAAAATCCAGCTTTCAGCAGGCGATCGGCAGTGGTCGTTGAATTGAATGTTGCATGAGTCTTCCAGATGGCGTTGTTAAATATCTATGGTAGCCTCCTTCGGTTCGTGTGGGTCCGCGGGAAACACCCCCAGGCTACGAAGGCCCGGCGGGTGGCCCGCATGCTGGTCATCGATTGGAGCGGTCTTCCGTGGGCGGAGATACTAAAAAAATCATTGAAGCAGATTGGTCTTTCATAAATATCACCTTCTAATGCGCCCACCTTACCCAATGAGTCTGCCTCATTTCCCGGAATGGAACAATGCGAAGGGACCCAGACTAAAGATTTTGAATAAGACCGTTCAGATAATGTTCGCAAGTGTTCCCGTATTTCCCCAGGAAATCCCCAGTTGTCTTAGCGTGCAAGACGTGTTGATACATTCATCAATGTTGTTTACGTAAAAGTTGTATAAAAGGGGGCTTAAGCATGAGCCCTGAGGAAGACCCATGTAGTTGAATCGTTTTGTCGACAAATCACCATGCGGGTACATGTGTTTCTCGGACAATAGATTGTACAAAAAGTTATTCAAAATGCGTGAAAGACCATGCTGATGCCACTTCTCGGATAGGATGTTTATGGAAACTGAGTCAAGAGACCCCTTGATGTCTACAAAAAGTGACGCCATTTGTTTTTTACGAGCAAATGCCATTTGAATTTCGGTTGAGAGCAACGCAAGACAATCGTTCGTTCCTTTGCCTCTGCGTAAGCCAAATTATGAATCTGAAAGTAAGCCATTATTCTCGACCCAATTGTCTAGACAAAACAGAATCATTTTTTCGAACAACTTGCGGATACAGGAAAGCATAGCAATCGGCCGATATGAATTGTGATCGGAGGCTGGTTTCCCTGGTTTTTGAATGGCAATAACTCTTACTTGTCTCCAGTCATGTGGGACAATATTATTCTCAAGAATCTTATTAAATAAATTCAATAAACGTCTTTTGGCAGAGTCAGGCAATTTTTTCAACAAGTTGAATTTGATTTTGTCTAACCCCGGAGCTTTATTGTTACACGATAAGAGCGCAAGTGAGAACTCGACCATCGAAAAAGGTGTTTCGTTTCTGTTAGATGTGGCGACGCGCATGATCGTCTGTTCCGGAACAGAGTCAGGACATATTTTTTTAGCGAAATCGAATATCCAGCGGTTAGAATATTCCTCGCTTTCGTTCGAGGTGTTTTTGTTGCGCATTCGTCGGGCTGTGTTCCAAAGAGTGCTCATTGATGTTTCTCTCGATAATCCGTCTACGAATCTACGCCAATAACTGCTTTTCTTCGCTTTAATCAAGCTTTTCATTTTAGTGTCTAATGCCGCGTAGTTTCTAAAATTATCAGGTGTTCCGTTTTTACTAAATTCGATAAATGATGAAACTCTCTCCGCGTTCAGTTCGTTCAATTTTCGCGCCAGGTACTCGTTTCGTCTGAGCTTGAGTCGCGGTGTCGAGAATCAAGCCAGCCAGAAACGTGTACTCTTCCTCCGGAGGAAATTCTTGTGTAGTTTCTAGTTTCTCAGATATCGAATTTGCGTAGCATTTCCAATCAATATTTCTTGTGAGGTCATACGAAACATTGATTGTCTCCGATGGTCTCAATCCGCAGGTGATTGAAATCACGAGAGGTAGATGATCGCTACCGTGGGTATCAGGGATAACCTTCCACGTGCAGTCCAGCCGTAGCGATGTCGAGCAAAGGGATAAATCCAACGCACTTGGTATTGCTGGTGGTGCAGGAATTCGTGTCATTTCTCCCGTATTCAAGATTGTCATATTGAAGTTGTCGCAGATATCATGGATCATAGCTGATCTGTTATTGTCGTGAAGACAGCCCCATCCCGTACCGTGTGAGTTAAAGTTTCCTAAAACCAACGTCGGTGCGGGAAAAAGCTCAATGATATCACTGAGCCGCTGATGCCCAACCGAGGCTCTTGGCTGAATATATATGGAAGCAATGCAAAGGTCCTTGCCTTTGATTGTAACATGACATGCGACAACCTGGTATCGAGGGAGGTTAATGCGATAGAAAGAAGAGCACTTTTTGATCCCCAAAAGTACTCCTCCATAGGGATCATCTCGATCCAGACGAATAATGTTAAAATCGTGGAAGTTTAAGGGTATTTCAGAAGTTAGCCAATTTTCGCACAATGTAAATGCGTCACATTTCAGATTTTTTAGTAGAAATTTGAAAGGATCTATTTTTGGGATGATACTTGTACAATTCCACTGTATAACAGTGAATGTATCCGTGACCTCGGTGGGTGGCTTAGCCATCGAAAGATACGATCGCTGAAAGAAGGGGCCATTTGGCAGTAAACTGCTTCAAGAATGTTTTAACTGTAGGAATAAAAGCCATCAATAGACTTTTAAGAGGTTCTGAAATATTGAAGGAAGTCCAGTCCACGATATCAGAGAATTTAACAAACCCAGTATCTAGTAAATTTTCTGACTGATCTTTAGGGACTTTCGGGAGTTTTGAAGTCCCAGGAAGTGATGGAAATTCCTGCTCGGAATTTAATTTTCCAAGGCCTGGATCTTTTTTCTCCGGTTTTTTGCCATCACTTCCTGTTGCTGTAGTTTTAGGAACCCCTTCTGAAGACATCTTCGAACCCTTATTAGGTAGCTTATGAGAGGATATACCTTCGAGGGGGTCATCATATTCGCTCTCGTCAGTTGACAAGTAAGCGTAAGGATTTTCAGTAGGTGGGGTAGCACATTTCAACATTTCCGCAAATGAGCGTTTGGAATGTTGCTTGCGTGAACTCTTCATCTTATCCTGGCGCAATTTGTACGCAGGACAATCAGAGAGGTCATGCGGCCCCTCCTTACAGTAGAGACACTTTTCATTGTCTCCACTGCAGGAGTTATCCGCATGACTCCCTCCACACTTTATACACCGGGATTTATTGCAACAATGGGATGCTGTATGTCCCAACTGTTTGCAATTGGTGCAGTTCATGACCCACGGCACAAAAAGGCGAACAGGTAAACGAACTCGGTCCAGGAGGACGTAATTAGGCAAAGCCGAGCCAGCGAAAGTCACCCGATACGAGTCCAATGGGATATAGGACTTAGTCCCATCCTCAGCGGTCGATACTGAACGCAATTGCTTGCAGTCCAGTATCTTTACATTCTTGAGTAGGTGGTTTTTAAAACCGCCTACCCCATGCTTAAGAACGTCCTCGCAAGTCAGACTCGGATCGGTGATCACGCCGTCTATCTCGACTTCGCGAGCTGGTACGTATACGCGATACTCCCGCGTGAAATGCTCACTTTGAACGATCTCGTTAGCCTGTTTTGCACTGGCTAACAAGAACCTAAGCTTGTCCGGGCGTACTTTTTCAATTTTTTGTACAGTATTGTATCGCGAGGACAGGTCTTTTGAAAGTCTTAGAAGGTTCAATTTTTTACCATTGGCTTTGGTCCGGATGTAAACCGCATACGGTCCGGCCGGGAGTGCAAGCCCATCGGGATAGCTTCTAATGCGAGCTTTATTGCCATCAGAAGCATCCATTCGATCATCTGGGCGAAGGTCAGGCAATTTTATATAGCTTGTCATATCACGGACTTGTGTCCGTGCGGTCAAAATCGGGGTGCAAATAAAGTGGTATTATTCAACAGAAAAAAAGTTTTACTTAGCTTAAGCTCCAAAAACAGTGAACGGCTGCCAAGACCCGGTCCGAGGCAATCGGTAAATATTCCTTCCAGTAGAGTGCAAAAAACCTCATTGAGGAAAAAGCACGTTTTTCAGTCTCTCACTACACTGTCCAATGAAACGTTTCTTTTGTTATCACTATATATATTTATCACTGTTTCTAATGTATATGTAAACGATATATACGCAGCGCCCAGCTGGCGCTGGCTAACGGTACCACACGCAGTGCTGCTTTACACAAGCTCACAGTCGGCCTTGAGAAGGGACTCGACCGCACTAATGCAGACACAATTGAATATGGAATGACCTTGATAACGGAGTAAATCAACTCAATACACGATTGGAGAAAGGCGAATTTACGTCCGATCGATCCGATAGTTACGGCACGAATGCAAGTAGCGATTACTTGCTATCATTTTTCATAAGATCATATCTCATTGCAAACATGAATTGTGTTGTAATTTTCTAGGGTTTCCAACAACCTAGGTTATCTCGAAAAAGATTTACCACGATTATTTTTTTTTTTTTGTTTCAATTATAGAGGCTTTAACATTAATGTCATTCACCTCTTCGGGCCAGAAAAACTTTCTGACCCTATGTGCGGGGTTGGGAATCGAACCCAGGCGGGCAGCGTGAAAGGCATCGACTTACCCATCACGCTATACCCGTTCCCTTACCTCGATTACTTAGGTTTCGTAGGAATTAATCCATAAAAAAACTGTTTTATTCCATTTAGTGGTTTAATTATGCCTTTCTCATATTATTCATTTTATCCTAATAATTACAGCAGAAATTCATCAAAATACTATAATTTATAAATGTTTATCAAAGAGTTTCGAAGATTACTATTGCATAATAACACATGGACCAATAAGTCCCGAGACTAGCAATGGAAACAACATTTTTTTTGCAAAATTTTTTTTATTCATCAACATAATCACCTTTTAGGGTGATACAATGGTTCCAACGTTTTTCCAATTTTTCAATACCATGTTTATAAAAAAATTTATCTTTCGCTTCAAAATAAGCTTCAGTTTCAGCGATGACTTCCTCATTTGAGCCAAATCTTTTCCCTGGAGCATTTTTTAAGATCAGCAAAAAGCCAGTAGTCACTGGGGGCTAAATCTGGCGAGTATGGGGGATGGGGAAGCAGATCAAAGCCCAATTCGTTCAATTTCGCCATTGTTTTCATCGACATGTGGCAGGGTGCATTGTCTTGATCAAAAAGGATTATTTTTCTCTGCATGTGCGGTCGTTTTTTTTGCGATTTCCTCCTTCAAACGCACCAGTAAATCAATATAATAATCACTGTTGATCGATTTACCTTTTTCGAGGTAGTCAATGAAAATCACGCCATGCGTATCCCAAAAACCTGACGCCATGGCAAAGTCTGACTGCTGCGTTTTCGGACGCTTCGGACGGCATTCGCCAGCTGTGCGCCACTCAGATGACTGCCGCTTCGACTCTGGAGTGTAGTGATGTATCCATGTTTCGTCCATGGTCACGTAACGACGCAAGAAATCTTTTTTGTTGCGAGTAAATAGCGATAAACTGCTTTCTGAATCATCGACTCGTTGCTGTTTTTGTTCCATCGAAAGCAATCGCGGCACTCACTTGGAAAAACCTTTTTCATGCTCAATTTTTCATGAAGGATAGTAAATACACTTCCATTTGATATCTGTGTCATCTCAGCAATCTCACGGAGCTTCACTTTACGATCTTTCATTATAATTTTTGTCACTTCACTCACATTTTCCGGTGTAACGGCTTCCACAGGTCTACCCGAGCGTTCCGCGTCATTTGTGTCGGTACGAACACGTTTAAATTCGGCGAACCACCGACAAATAGTTGCTTTTGATAGACAAGAGTCCGGATAACATTGTTTCGCTTGCACGGTGTTTTTACCCATTAAAAAACAATGTTTTATCAAAACACGAAACTCGGATTTTTCCATTTTTAAACAAACTACAAAACGACTTTACTCCAAACTCGATAACTCAGCTGTTTCTGGTTGGATCGACTTAAAATTTTGACCCGTTTCAAGCAAAGGTTAGTACTCTAGAAAGACGTGGTTACTGATTTACTACGAGCGCCATCTCTGCTTTAGTCTCGGGACTTATTGATCCATGTGTTACTACTGTATTGATATACTACATTTGAATTTAAGTTAGTGAAAATCTATTCAATCATATGTGAGAAAGCGAAGTGAGCTCCATTTTATCACATTTGATTATTAGTCGGCATAGTGACTTTCGGTTCATTCAACCATACACTAATATGACCTACAAATTTATTTTTATGATTTGCATTTTGGAAAAATATGTACCGGTAGTCGGACTTGGATAAAAATCAGTAGATCATTTATGGGACTATCAATGGTTTATTTGGTTACAGACTGTCATGCAAACTAGAAAACTAGAGAAACTCTCAAGCCAATATAAAGAGTTAGCTTATGAAAACAATATTCGTGAAATTGACATTTTTACACTACGCACCGTACCTCCGGATCCAGATGCTTAAACCGAATGAAAATTGGGTTATTCTTATTGTATCTCAAAACCTCTCATTTGAATCTAAGTTTGTGGGAATCGGTTTAGCCGTTTCCAGGAATTGTATCAGCAGATTATAAAAACCTCTGGTAGGTTCATTTAACTCAAATAAATGAAAAAATTCGTTAAAAGAACAACACATCGACTGGAACGGGGAATTTCTTTGTGACTGAGACTTTCTTTAGGCCGATGAAAGAAACCCGGTCTAGACTTCAAATGCGATCGAACAAGTGCACAGTATAATGATCAAATCATATGGTAATTTCAAACATAAAACCGTCTGTTAGCTTTTTCTACAATAGACTGATAGTTTCACATTCAACATTCAACTCTATTCAATATATGATTTGCGATGGCATAGTTGAAGGAGAACATCTCACGGTTTGTTTTATGATGGAATTAAATCACAACACATATCACCATAAGACCTTTCATTTGTGAAAATCGGTTTTGCCATCTCCGAGAAAAATTAGTGTCAATTTTTTGTTTTCGTGAGGATTTTTTATTATGGCTCATATGCACTTAAGCTTCACTTGGCCGTTTAACATTAATAGAAAAATATTTTTTCGTATGGTTGGATCTAGTTGTCAGCTTTTGCCTAGGAGAAAGTCATTTTGAGTTGCGAGAATCCTTACCAAATTAGTTTCGGTTCCACTAAATCTAATGCTTCAATAGATGGCGGTACCACAGTCAAAAGTTGCTTAATTCATGTGGAAAAAGCTTCCGAAATGATAATTACTTATTATCTACCATTTTCTGACTTAGAAAATCATGGAGTTTTCATCTTTTAATCATGACCTTCAATTTTGACCTTCGGAGCAATACATATCAGAATCCTAAAATGCATTTATACATCATTACCAAAATGCTAAGGATCGCCATACGAAACGACCATTGAACGAAGTTCCCGTACCACTGGATTAACAACGGTAATTGTCACATCATTCTTCGACGGTGCTAACAAAGTGCACTGCCCTTGTTCTGACAGACCAGCGCTACTTAAATCCACCGAACAACCGAATCCAGCCAACAAGCCATAATTATGTATTGTGATTCCGATTATAAACTCCATCGCGGACAGAGAGTGTGTTGGCAGTGTATCGCATTGTCATAGCGTCAACGTCGTCCATCCGCCTCAGCTAGCGAAGGGTCTCAAGCGGATGTGTACGGATCATCCGTACACTGACCTGAGCTGGCAGTCGTACGGGTCAAAAACCAACCAACGGCGAAACGACAAACGTCATTACCATCGAAACCGTTCCGTTGTCCACAACAGCACAGGTTAACACGCTGCGCAGCTGGACTCACTTGTTCCTGTGCATCCGGCCGACACTTTTCCACTCCGGAGGGATTCCATGCAGATATAATTTGTATGCAATTAACACCTCATTTAATGCAAACAAATGAACATCGTGCTCTCGATTATCGGCACAAGATAAGACAGTACAGTCACCGAATCGGGCCAGCCAGTAAAGGTGGTGGGACGGAAAATTTTCGCGTTTAAATGATGACATCGAGATGTCAGTGAATGTGTGTTTGTGCGTGGGTGGGTGCAGAAGTGCAGGCGACAGATTGGAGGGTGGCCAACGTACGACGAGGCACGACCAGTCATTGGGCAGCGACCGCCGATTATTGAGCTGTTGTGGTTGGTTAATTATTCGTAATTTTGTCGTTACTAACAGCTGCCGCTCGTACTGTGGCAGTATGTTGAGTAATTTGGTTCAATTAACTCTAAGTGCATCACTAAAGGGAGATCATTGCAATTACCAAATCCGATAAGTAAAGCTACGATTATGAACTCTTGGTAGATATTCAATAAATAATTAGATGAAATGATGAGTTCTCACAGTTTTTATGCATTAATAGTCACGCTTCAGTAAAAAAAGAAACGATTGAGATTTATTCGAAGAAAAGAATAAATAACCATTCGCACACACATCCAACATTGCATCTTTCTGTTTTTGCATTTCTCGTATTTTCAACCACGAATCCGACAAGTTTTACGTTCAATTACAGGCACTCATGGGAAGCGCTGTTTCTATACCTAACAATATGAAAATAAGTCGACGGAAGTCCATCATTGCCTCCTGAAAACCGATGAGACGGAATACATGAATTTGCTGAGTGTTTAAAACGGTTCAAATGAGGCAATTTCATTGTTGTAGACAAGAACGCGTTTCGGAAGACCAATTTTTTTAAACTTGCAGAATTGAAGACTTTACTCCATGAAAATCTGTGCTAGAGACAAGAAAAGATTTCTGGAATACTAGGTGTAACACAAAAAGAGATTTATCTGCATCGAAAAGCATTCGGGTTCATTCAGAAGGTTGTAAAATGGGTGCCGCAAGCGTTGAACCCAAGAGATGTCGTATTTTGCAAATGAGACCATACTTGTCACACGTCTTCCAGGTTAGACATCACACTTCCGTCTCTCACAGAAAAAAAGACGTGAATAGTTTCGAACCGTGTTTATTTGTGTTGAGAGCAAGCATCTAGTTGGCCCAATGCCAAATTTAATGACAATCTATCCACTAGTATTTGAATATTAACAATTGAACGTGTTTTCTTCATGCTATGAAAAAAGACGAGTTTCATGTGCTGATAAAATCGAATGATTTGTGGTATAGATTGGTCCACCATCCCCCGTATTGTCCAAACCTAGCCCCTAGCGACTATTATCTATTTTTAAATCTGAAAAGGTTTCCCCAGGGAACGAAATTTTTGTTAAATGCTGAGGTCATTGTAGAAACGGAAAAAAACTTTTAAACTGGGCTCGGAACTATTGTAACCCTTAGTCATTATTAGTAGACGGCCTATCAAACTAATTTCGACTATCCTGGCTCCCGATTGAAAATAGTGTTCAAAAACTCCAAAATGAAACTCAGACTATTTATTCAGAGATGGTTAGGCCGATTTTCAAGAGCTTAGGTTCAAGTAGAGAGTCTAATAATTCCAAATGAAATTACTGAATTTCATCTGAATTTGACTTTCGGTTCCGGAACTACTGGGCCAAGCGTTAAAAACTTTATAGCTTTTAACACTTAGCCCTAGGAAAAGTTTTTAACTAGGCTCAAAACAGGTCCAACTCGTTAGGTTATGTTTGTTGCTGGCCATACGAACCAACTTCGGCTATTCCGGTAATCGAAAGTAGGTTTCGGAAGCATTGGAAATAGTGGTCAAAAACTGTAAAAAGGAACTATCTCACTTTTTTTCAAGATGGCCAA
Source organism: Malaya genurostris (assembly GCF_030247185.1). Classification (NCBI taxonomy): domain Eukaryota; kingdom Metazoa; phylum Arthropoda; class Insecta; order Diptera; family Culicidae; genus Malaya; species Malaya genurostris. Next base: position 284,876,278 of record NC_080572.1, read on the forward strand.
ATCGATTTGCACAAACTTATAGTTTCAAAAGAAAAGTCTTACGGTTTCATACAGAATCCCTGAATTCGTTGAACTGTGGGCTGTTGTGATTCATAGACTTTGCTAGATTACGTTCGAACAAACTTTTCTGTTTCTATTCAATGAACAGTTGTTTTTGCGAATTCCACAGTAATATTTATGATGGTCTGAGTACAGAGATGTCTATCTCCTCTGTGTGACGAAGAGCAAGCAAAATTTCTTCCCTCGCACTGACAACTTCAACGAGAGCTCTTCTCTTTCACATTTATACAACACTGTTGTGTAAAGTGTGTACGCATCATGAGTGCGTTTGTTTATTTACTTTTACCTCTTCCACTGAATCGCACCAAAGTGCTAGAGCATTAGCTAATAAATTCTCTGAGGTGGATGCAGATACTTTCACAGAGGTGTACACCCCGGTGAGCACTCTGCTGTATGGTTTTCGTAGATGAAGCGTGGACACGCAAAATCAGCAAAATAAAACAATTTATCGTAAAATTTTCGGTTTTCCTTGCAAATTTTTCATAGCAAGGCCAGATCTACTCTCTATTAATTGAAGTTTACAGAAGTGTTCGCTCACCATCACGCGCCAGTGGTCACTTGGGTGTATTTTGACGAGAGCGCGTGTGAGCGATTCATGCGAAGGGAATGTGTTTCACTCGCGCCAGCTGCTTTAACCACAAGCACACACTCAAATGCTGTCTATTCGACACTGAGAAGAAGTGCGCTTTCCTCTTTGTGCGGTGCTTCGTTTTTTGCATCCTCAGTGTGGCAAAAATCTGACTCTAGCGTGTATCACTCTGGTGAAATGCCATCTCTGTCTGAGTAATATGAGGCATCATTACACTACTAGGTGGATTAAAATAGGTTTTATTTTGTGAGTACATAATTTATGTCTTCAAGAAAAATAATCAATCTAAATTTTGTAAAAAAATTATAAATTTTCGAGAATGCGTTCTGCTTCCTTGAAAAAAATTTAGAAACATTTTCCAACAGAAGCATTAGGAAATTCGAATAATATTTTTAAAGAGTCCTGTATAAAGCAAAAAGAGTTCAAAGATCACAGGAAATATTGAAAATAAAATCACCTAGAACTTTGACCTAGTTTTAAATATGATCAGTCAGTTTGCATTCACATTTCATCCAAGTCAGTCGATAAAACTAAACCGCTTACGTTCGGGACGGAAGAAACCAAGTACAGTATTGTGTAGTGAACAACAGAACGACCTCGAAAATGAGTGAACCAAGCGAACAAAAGCTACCGCCGCCACTACGAAAGAATACAATTATTGTTGACCTCAGGCAGTGCAAAATTCGACCTTCGATACGAGAACTTGAAGGTTTGCTTAAGAAGCAAATGCATCTTGACATTAAACGTGTGCATTTACTTCAATGCAATAAGACACATATTGTTGTTTACATCCAGTTTTATAATGAGTTGGATGCAATTCAATTCGCACAATGTATTATAAAAACAATGTGCACTATGTGGAGCACGAAAACATTAAGTACAACATTCCAGTATATATGGAAAATAGTACTTAAGAAGTGCGTGTGCATGATTTTCCCTCAAGCGTCATCGATTTTCATATTCGCAAAATTATGTCCCAATATTCAGAGATTCTCTCTATAAAAAAAGAAAAGTGGAAGAACTTTTTCCTCGGTATTCTAAATGGCGTACGTTTGTTTCGCATGCGCTTGAAGAGGCCTATACCTTCTTATGTGACTTTCGGTCAGGATACAAGAATCCCGTGCAAATCACTTGTTACCTATGACAATCAGATGGCCACATGTCACTATTGCCAAAAAGCTGTTCTCTACGGTAAGCCATGTGATAAACTGAACAAGGAGACAACTACACCAAAGGACAACGGTGATTTCTTCACACTAATCCCAAGCAACCCCAGCACACCTGTGACAGCCACCAACAACAATGAAGCATCCCCTCATCCCCTCAACGAAACCATTTCCTATAGAACAAAGTACACCAGCTGAAGATAACAACCTACCTACAACGCCTGTGAAATAAGTAACAATTGTTGCTCCCAAAAACAGTGATGCCGAACCAATGGACGGGAGCGTGAATAGCGAACCACTGCTCCCCCTTCATTCGCTAGATAACAGCGAAAGCACTTCTCCTCCAAGGGAAAAATACAACAAAAAATATTATTTATTGTTAAACGACCGTGTTAAGAAGTTTAAGTGCAAAAGAGCGAAGAGAAAAAACTTTATAAAAAAGGCGGGTGGGTAATGTCACAGACATAACTGGAGGACGTGAATACGAAAAAAACTGACATGTTTCTTTCTCACTTCTGGATTGGCATATTGTCGCAAAACTGAAATGTAGAGGCGCTGCTTGTTTAGAGATGATACTTTCAGCAAGTGCTGTCAAATCGGTAGGAAAATTTCTAATTATTCCACCTTTTCAACGATTTCTTTTGAAAACGGGCAAATTCATTTGAAAAATTATAGTAGAAGTTGAAGAAAAAGTTTTTACTCTGAGGTGGTAATGTTGATCTTAGTTCATTGTGCGAAATCTATCGTTTATTCAGAATAGAGCATTAAACTTGGTTTGATACCATTTTTCAAATGCCTGGAAATAACAAGTAAAGTATCCAAAATAAATAGTACTCGATCGCTATACATTCTAGTACTCGAGAAATCAACATTACACTGGTTTCTGTTTAAAAAAACTTTGATCCGAAAAAACCTAACCTTACCCAATTTCACACATTTCTGAAGATTTTCCATGTTTAATCGTAGTTTAAACTAAAAAAGTATTAGTAATCACTTTGAAATCGATTTTCTTCTACTCCGAGTGTACTTTTATTGCTGATATCTATTTGTACTATTGAATAAACGAGAAAAATGTTGCAAATCACTACTGCCGATATGAAAATTTCCGAAAGAATCCTCTTTTTCTTGGTTCCATTTTTCATTGGCAGGTGTCGCAACCGGTAAATCAGCTTTGCGACAATGTGCCAATAAAGATCATGTGTATATTTTTCATTTTTCAAACTTATTCTACCATACAATTAAATAACACGGAACAAATACAGTTTTGTAGATTTAGATATTAGTAGAAATACACTTCTCAGAATCCTTTGGAAATCTTTTAGTGGTTCTAAAAAACCGCTGAATTCAGTTCCAGCATCTAGTTCCAGAAATCATGTTCAAAATTTAGTTCAAACATGTAGGTTCTGAATTCTGGAAATGAACGCTGAAACTGAAATGATGAATTAAATTCTGAAACTAAATTCAGAAATACTCTAGTTTTCAATTCAGTTTTTAAATCAAGGCTCGGTGTTCAGACCTAATATTTAGTTTTAGAATCCAGATCTAAAATTCATATCCTGAATTTTGTTCATGAATTCTGCAAAATCCTAAATCATATCTCTGGATTCGAGTCCCTGAATAAGGTACTAAATTTGAAACCATTTTCAAAATCCAGAAATAGGATTCAGTTCTAGAGTTATAGTTTTATATTCTGAACCTATTATCTGGAATTAAATTTTTAAATAGAAGTATGATTAAAATTAACTTCAGAATTCAGGTGGACCAGAATCTAGTTTCTGAGATTAGTTCTTGAATTTAACTAAAATTTCAGTTCTCTGCTACTGCTGGTTTACTGCTAGCCACGAGGTCCGAATGCGAAGAAGAGTTACATTGATTCCACCTGAGCATTTGAGGTGGAAGAACCTCAGCACGATATCCAGTTCCGTCTAACGTACTAGAAAAAATGAACAATTCTCGGTTAAGATTTAGCACTCGGCCAGTAGAACATCGGAACAGATATGTTTCTGACTATCTCAAAACCGTCGTCCTGGTGCGAAAAAGGCAAGCAAACGTGATGAGTTTTCCTCGTTGTTTCCAAAAGTTTGAGAAAACATAGATTTTGAGTTATTTATGGTTATTTTACACTGCTGAAAATTTAATCACAAATTCCTGATTATATTTCTGATAGCATGGAGGAAAAATTATGTTATTGCGTTAAGTATAACCAGAGATATTCACGATCAAAAACTTATCACTCTCCCAGAAGATAAATTTTGTAAAGGCGCCCCATAGTAAAGTAAGTCGTATTCACGACAAAAATATGATCAGTATCTAAGGGGGAAAAACAGATTGGAAAATTGACATCAGAATACAATTATGTAATGAGAACCGCAAAAATGTTACCGCAGAGACGGGACTCGAACCCGTAGCAAACTCTTAACCGGGGAAACTATTTTACTAACTAAACTACCCTGCATATGAAAACACATGAAGAGATAACCCAATTAATTTGAAGAACCAAGCATGCTTCGCTGTACTTGGTCACCACGGCATTCACTTATAAAGGCCTTTAATAAAAAAAAAAAGTAAACAAAAATTATATAAATTTCTCAAAGACTCAAAAATACTGTTCAACATATAGTTTCCTATAGCCGTACGTCTTTGTTTTTTGCTACTTTTATCACAATTGTAATGAACAAAAAACTTCAGAAAAGATGATTAAGGAGTGTGTTGAAAATAAGCTTTCCACATACATTTGTGTTGTACGCATGTATTTGTGATTTTTTATGCTCAGATCACAGCATACTGTGCGTTTGGCTGCCAGCCTTCGTTTGTTTACTGGTTTGTGCGGTTGAAATTCTGCGTTTTCAAAATGTCGCGTATTGAAAAGGAGGTGAAAATTATGATTCTGGACACATGGTTAAGTGAGAAGGGTATTACTATGCGAGAATTGGCGAAGCGGTTTGGAGTTCATCATGCCAGTGTTAAAATCATCATTAATGTGATTGGGGAACACTATTCTTCGGATGAGCTACCAGGAAGAGTCAGAAAACTCGGTTCTTCCAACCCGAAAGTGGTATCTCTAATCATGAGAACAAATTAATATCAAAACGTGATTTAGCAACAAAAAAACAGGAACGAGTGTCGAAATGATCCAGCGTATCAAAAGGCGAAATCACAATAAGCAGAAAATTTCGAAACAAAGTGTAGAACAGAAGAAACGAGCAGCAACAAGGGCCCGGAAATAATATTCACGTCTTTTGCAGTGTCCGGATGCATGCCTTTTGATGGACGATGAGACTTATGTAAAGGAGGACTCAAAAATCCTTCCATGTCCACAATACTTCACTGTCGTCGTTAGGGAAGATGTGAGCGATGCGGACAGGAGAAATTCAGTCGAAAGGTACTGGTATGGCAAGCAATATGTTCCTGTGGTTTGAAGTCAACCATTTTTTACACTACCGGAACTATAAATGCAGAGATCTATCGATCTGAGTGTCTCCAGAAGAGATTGCTGCCTTTATGTAAGAAGCATAGTACACCTCCACTGTTTTGGCCGGATTTAGCGTCGACTCACTATGCCGAAACCACTCTCAATTGGCTTGTGTAAAAGGGTATAAATTTCGGGAAGCAGTCGGGAAGAGGGTCTTCAAGAAGACTGGTTAGGCAGCTGGGAACATGCAGAAGTTCAAAAAAATTTGGGCTCAAGCATCCAAAAAATGCGATGCAACACTTGTCCGGAACTTGATGAAGAGCGTTCGATCAAAAGTTCGAAAATTCGTGAAGGAATAACTAAAATTTCAGCCGGTTTTCGTTATGCTCAAGTTTAACCTCGTACAATAAAGGATCAATTTTTAGTTTGAATAAAATATCGTTTTCTATCATAATTTGAAAGAAAATTTTATGGATAGCTTATTTTCGATATACTCCTTAGTGGAATGGTAAAAAAAGGCGGGTGGGTAATGTCAGAGACATAACTGGATGTCGTGAATACGAAAACAACTGACATGTTCCTTAACACTTCCGAATATCAATTAGTTGATCAATTGTATGAATTATGCAGGCATTCCCCTTTTCCACATTTTTCGCAAAAACAAAGAAGGCTTCACTTGATCTCGATTACTGTGAATTTCACACAGCGGAAAGTGCAAAAATCTAACCAAACTGTTCTAGATTTGCACTAAACTGAGGATATTTCCTTTCGATTTGCGAACAACAAATTCTAATAGTTCTTCAGAAAACTTTTAGAGCCATTAGCACGGCTAATTTGGTGTAATGCTCTCCACCGTTGCTTTTTCATCCATGCAAATGACTGGTAGCTGTGACGTAATCGCTCTTGTCGGAAGCGAAACTACACACTTAAAAATTTTTACATCTTATTAGATGCATATAAATGGAGCGTCGCAATTTACGCAAATTTACGTGGAAGAACATTTAATATTGTGTCTAAAACACCATACATGGAATTCATTGAAATAAAAAAAAAATACTGAGAGCAACCGTCGCGACTTGAACCGAGAATCATTGGATCACAAGTTCGTCTGTTATTCGACTGAGCCACAGGAGCATGCATCTGCTTGGTTGGTAAAAGGTGCATTTCAATTCATACAGTCGCACCTGCTAGCAGATTGCAAGTTACAGTCGAAACCAGTAAAATTCAAGCTCATTTAACATTAGGTCATTACAAATGAGATTTTCCGTTATTTGACAAATTAGGTCTTTATGAATTACATCGTATGAGGGATTAGGTCACCTGTAAAATTCAAATTTTTTTGGTGTGTAGTTTTGCAAACGGCACTAAATACATCTGCTCGCATTGGCGATAGAATCCAAACTGATTCAATTTTTGTTAGGAGCTTTCTTTTACGTGATTTCGTTTGTAGCTTTTTCACTAATGGGCGGTCCTAACGGCTATAAAAATAGCCGCATACAGGATTTTAATGTCGATTATTTCATATCGGATTTGCATAATTTATTAAAAGAAACTATCAATGTGCTTTAGGGATTCGTTTCTAGCATTCAGAAGGAACAAATTGAGGAATTCACTACGATTTTCACCACTTTTCGGAACATTTTTCTCGAACGATTTGTTGTGCAGCAGCAGATATTTTGTTCTCTACCTCAGAACGCGTTCTGATTGGCTGGTCTTGACATGGGTCAAATGAGATAGGTTTTTCAATAGTGTACTATTGAAATACTTCAATGCTTTTGCTATACACGTTTAAGTTGAAAAATTTCGATTCTAATGGTAGTTAGAATATATAAATCCTTCCACAGATCACTGAGCTATGAGCTTTCAAAATACGAGAAAGGCAAACGCGCCTTATGAATTATCCTCTTTGATACTCGTTTATACCAAACATTTCAGAAAAGTTTAATTTTGAACTATTTGAGATTATGTCACACAACTGAAAATTTTGTCATAAAATTGTGATCATATTTCCGATGGCATGTAGCAAAAATTATGTTGATTCGTTAGATACAACAAGAGATATTCACGATCAAAAACTTATCACTCTCAGAGGGTAAATTTTGAAAAGGCGCCCCATAGTAAAGTAAGTCGTATTCACGACAAAAATATATTGCGAATAATGTCACGGAGACAAGACTCCAATCCACACGGGAATCGTTCTGCCAATTAAACTACTCGGCAACACAGCGTTGGGATTAGTGATCCGAATTAATTTGAATGACATTTTCGGTAACTCTATCGGTCCTGAATCGATCAGAGTTTGATGCAATCAGTCTATCTTCGCATGGTATTACCGTATCCAAAATCGAAACAAAATAACATTGAGATGGACCTACATCGATTGACCAACGGTAATTCAGAACGTCCTGTTTACCTCTAAATATTGGTGAGTGAAATCTTGTCTATCTAAATTTTTCCAACCTTCAGTAGATTGTATTACATTGTATTCAGTATTCGAACAAGTGTCATAAACAGCTCGATGAAAATATCGTATCTAAACTATTTTTCTTTTTGATATTTGTAAAAAAAATCAATATTTGAACTACTAACAAAACCAGACTTATATCAGAACCTTTTTTGTTATGAACTTGTTACTGTTCGATGATCGGGAAAGCTAAAACTTCAAGCTCAAAATGATTGTCACTTCGAGAAATCTTACAGGCGACTATGGGAACTTACCATTTCGTACTTTCACGCACTCCTTCTTATCACCCAGAATCGCCGATACGCTGAACTTCAGTACCGGCTTGGATGCCTCCTTCAGTATGGTCCGTTTGGAAGCAATAAATTCACTAAAACCACACCTCTGACACCGAAACTCGTAATCACTCTCACCGGAGAAGCTAACCTTCTCGTTCGCACCGTTCCGACCCGCCAACGGGTTCGGTTCCGCTTGGTAGTGGCCACACTTGCCACAGCAATAATCCATCAGCATATTGTTTTCATCGTTCGTACTGGGACCGTGGTAGGACCGGAGAACCGTCGTCGGGCCCAGCTCATCGTCGGAAAAGGATGAATTGTTTACATTGAGGCAACTGTTGAAACTCTTCGGGGAATCACACAAACTGTTGGAATCCTTCAGATCGGACACGTGCTCTTCGAACTCGCTATCAGAACCGGACACGGAAGCAATCGACGAGTCTCCGCCGGCACTGATCCTGCTAGACGAGTGCAACCGATTAAGGGAGCAATGCTCCACATCCTTCTCCTGTAGGATACTGTCGACCATGAACGCAGTGGACATCCTGAATCAGAAAAAACCAATCGAAACGATTTAACCACTAGAAACACTTCCGACCAAATACCTCATACTCGTAGTAATCACTTTAAACGGCACTCTCGTCGCCTTTTGTCATCGAAAGTACCACCCTTCACGTTAACAGATCCCGCATCAATAAAATCTAATAACTATAATAATAAATGTTATTCAAAATTGCATCAAACTTCTCCTCGCGCACACACATATTTTCTCTCTCCGATTGTCCGATTGTCAACTGATTGCACCCAGGATTTGTCGGTTGGTTCTATTCCCGGGAAAAGCTGATCTCACACTGGTTGCATTCACCCGTAGTGCCGAGGGTCGAAAGTCGAAACGGCACAAAATCACGACAGGCTCAAACAAGGAGGTTTCACCACGCGTGCAACCAAACGGTCGCAGCACATAGGAGCAAGGATAAACAGCATCTGACCTGCAACAAAACGGCGCCTGCTGCCATCACACGTAACTTTGCGCTGTTCAGTTCGGTAGTCCTTCCCACCCTGGACGATGAGGGGTGCTTCCGCTTTGTCAACGCCCTTCCCCACTCTAAGCTCGCATCGGTATCGGTGTCTTACCGAGGTAATGACGGCAGCAATGATGGTGTCGATGATTATCCTCGAGAGATCGAGTGTATTGATATTCATATTCAAGCCGAGTTTGAACCGGGTTGCTAAAGGGCTAAGGAAATCCGTGGTTTTCGGAACGATAGTCAAAAACAATTCTGACATCACTTCTCTGTTGAGAAAAAAAAACAAACTTCCTGGCACCTCCCAAAGCCAATCATAACCGAGTAGAAAACCAAATCATCGAAAGATCACTGCGCCTACTGCGAGCAGTCATCGTCTTCATAATTCACCCATCCTTCTTGTTCAAGCACGGAAGAGAATTCCGCTCTAAGCCATCCACTAGCCGAACAGTAGGCTCTGGTGAACGGAAATACAAATGAAAAGGATCTCGACAAGAGCCGGGTGAAACATTCATTCTCTCAGAATTAGAACACGCGCACATTCTCTCTCTCGCTCTATTTCTCACTCTCCCATTGGTATAATAACGCTCGCTGAAAAAAAGGACGAAACTGGGCGGAGCCTACGTCAAATCCCTCGTGCACCTCTCGCAAGCCATTGCCAGTCGTCTTATTATGTATCGCACTTCCGATATCGTTTTAAGGGTTTCATTTTTATTTCGCAACTTACACAATCGCACCTCATTCAAAGGCAAGAGCCGTGCTCACACGAACAAGAGCACGTGTTTAGATGCTCTGACTTTGACTACCCTACGCTACGCTGATAAATATAAGAATCCCCTACTCGTGACGTGAGTGTGTGAGAACTGATAATGATGGCAATGGGGAAAAGTCCTTTCCATTTATATATGTTCCAATAAAAATTTATCCTTTTTTCGAGCATTTCTTTTTTCTTTTTTCGTTTTTTTTTCTTTGTTGCTCCTAGCATTGCTGGCGTTCTGCCAATAGAGACAGGGTTTTGCATAATCTCATTTAACTTTTCCTGTGCGATAATACTTTATCGTTCTCTGCCTGCCATCTTGTGGAAATCCCCCTTCCCGCCCCCGTGGATCCTACGCCATTGCTTTGGTAGAGTGGGAAGTAATCCGAGATCATCGTTTGCTTGCTATCTGCTAATATGTTTGTTATGTCGTTTTATTGATATTGTTATTGCTTCGGCGGGCGCTTGGTTCTCTCGTCTTATGTGCAGATGTACTATCGGCGGGGTTGGAGGAGGTTGGTGAGGATGAAAATTGAATGAATTCATGATGGGTCGGTATGTTCGGTTATATTTTGCTAACAGAAAAATAAACTATCCCTAGACGTGATCTGGAGCACTTCCTGTGGATCGTTCGTGCTTGGGCTGGGGATAATTATTCAAAATGTCCCATCGAGCTTCGTCTAACGGCGTTTAACATTCTAAACTGTCAAACAGTACGTTTATTTTTTCGTCATATTTGTAAATATTGGTATATTTGTGTAGATACCAATGAAAAAAGCACATGACAAGAAGATTTATTATTGTCGTTATTGTTATGCAGTCCATTTAATTATTACCCAAGCATACATTTCTGCATTTCGTTATCGTGCACTATAAAACTAAAAAAATGATTGTATTAAAAGAGGATGTTTGATCATTCCGAATGTTTATTCATTCATCTTCAGCGCAAAATGACTACAAACACTGTAAAAACAGTTGAAAATTTACCATTTACCTGCCTAGCAGATATGTCCTTCTGTGGCTCAGTCGATACACTGACGCTCTTTGCGATCTAATGATTCTCAGTTCAAGTCCCAGTAGTTACCAATATGTCATTCATTTTCTAGCCATTCTGGCATGTATGATGGATGCCTTTTGTTACAGCTGATTTAGTGTAATTTTACCGGTTTCATTCAAAACTGTGATTTTTTTTGTCAAGTAACAACTGCTCCAATTGTCTTGATGTAAAAGAAAACTTTATTCAAAATTAAAAATATAATAAATTTGACGATGAAGACTAACTTATCAAAAGGGCGTATTCTCATGAAATATCAATCTTCTCGATTTTGTTTCTCATATATCTAGATCATGGCTGTATTTAGGGAGTAGCTTTCTACTAACTTTTTCATTGAACGTAGCTTGAAGAACAATATTTGATTGCTCGGACACATTTATGCCTATAAAAACATCGTTTTTCGAAAATCAACAAGAAACTCTCTAACTTTTTTTATTATTTATTAGTTTCCTTGTAACTTAACGTTTTTCGTGTTATTATATGACAAAAAATCTAGTAATTTTGAATTTTTTTTTATTTTTTATTTTTGAAAACTCGGAAGATTTTTTTTGCAGTGTATATTTTTTCCTTTCTCATATAGAAAGTCTATGCAATCGCTGTGGAAACTAACTTTACAACCCGAAGGTCGAGTGTCATATACCATTCGACTCAGTGAGTGTGCGTTTGTGACAAATAATGTAACATTTTCTCAGAACTATTATTTTCACAAACTTAGATTCCAATGAAAGGTCTTATGGCCTCATATAATTTTCTTGAATTTCATTTGAATCCGACTTCCGGTTCCGAAATGAAAAGAAAACATATGCAAACTTATTAAAACAATGCGCACTCAATTTGCTCGGAAATTTCTTAACCAATTTTCACAAACTAAGAATCAAATTAAAATTCTTTGAAAAACCCCCGAAAAATTGATTCAGATTCCGGTTCCGGTTCCGGTTGTACAGTACGATTAGTGAAAATTTTCAATTTCTTATTGATTTTTTCACAAGCGATGGCGAAACGAGGTGGACATTTTTATAAAACTTATTGCTAAATTATTCTAGTTGACAGATATTGCTAGTTAGTGAATATATAAAACTACTATGGGGCTAATAGTCCCCGGTTTTCGCTTCCGAAAGCACCGATAATAGTGAAGAAAATCTCCAAAAACGGAACTCACTTCAATTTCTCAGCAACGGTTAAACCGATTTTCACCCATCATGATTCAATTTGAAGCTCTCGTTGTCTTTAAATATACTGTGCAATTTCATCCTGATCCGACTTCCGGTTCCGAAATTATAGGGCGATGAGTGTCAAAACATTCAAATCGTCATTCAAAATGACGATGCAAAACTAGTACGCGACGGTACGTGCGGCTTTGTTCCGTTCGCAGCGTGCTTCGTTCAATTTCGTATAGCGTGCAGGGTTGCCACATTCAAATTTATAGTTTTCAGGTGAACAAAATGTTAATTTCTGATTCTTTTATTCAATTTGTTAGTGTTATTACAAGATCACGATAACGATGCTTTTCTATAAAAGTACATTTATTGCCTTTCTCGTATAGAAAGTTTAAAGCTTGCTTCAGGTAGAATTGGAACAAAGACAATTGCCTGTATTTCAGTTATTTATTATTGAATTCAAGATCTTTTTTTATACAAATGTAGCGTTTTCTTCATATTTTTAAGAAAAAAATACGGATTAAATTATTCGTCACGGTTTCGAGGGAATTCTCGAATTTTTCCTGTAACAGGACTCATTGGGCGGCGCACACCTTCTTCGTCCATCGTTTTAGCTATCTTATTCCACCAGGTCGTCATCTGATTGTTGTCTTTGACAACCTTTCCCTTTGCCTTGAGTCTCCTCTTCATGATTGCCCAGTATTTCTCAATAGGGCGGAGCTGGGGGCAGTTGGGTGGGTTAAGGTTTTTCGGAACAAACTGGACCCCTTTTTCTGCATACCATTCTTGAACGACTTTGCTGCAATGATAGCTTGCCAAATCAGGCTAAAACATTACGGGATGGTCGTGGGATCGATTGAACGGCAAAATTCGCTTTTGGAGACATTCTTTTTGGTATAGTTCCGATGCCATTGTCTTATTTGTAACGAAAAATTTCGTTTTTTTGCCACAGCTGCAAATGCAATGCCAAATCATAAATTTTCTTGCAAATTTGTCGGCAAAAACAAATTTAAATTTGGCTGGAACATCCCCCCGAGCCGTTTCCAAGTAAAATTGTTGACCTTGGATTTGCCCGAAGTCAGCCTTGACATAGGTTTCATCGTCCATCAGAAGACACCCGTCGAACTTGGTCAGACCCTGGTCATATAGTTTCCGAGCACGAATTTTGACCACACTATTCTGTTTTATGGTCCGATTTGGCTGTTTGCTAGCTCAATACGACTTGATTCCTTCCTGAAGTCGAGTTCTCCTCACGGTACTATGGGCAGCACCGAATTTCCTGGCCAAATCACGGTCCGACAGATTAGGATTCCTCTTAATCATCTTCAAAACCTTACCACGCAGTTTCCGGTCGACAGTTCCACTCCAACGATTTGCTTGAGGCTTCCGAATTCCGTCCACCAGGAGCACAACAATATGAGCAAAAGTTTGTTCCAATTCTAAACGAAGCAAGCTTTATGCAATCACTTGAAAAATTGACTTGTGAAAAGTGTTCTATATAATTTGACATTTTTCAATGTATGTGCAATGTATGTGTCTGTGCGTGTATGTGGGTGAGTGTGTGTGAAATAAAAAATCTCATAGTCCCATAGGTTGCTATTGAATTTCACTTCATCATTTAGAGCGACGATGCAAAAAAGGATAAATTTCTTCTAGATTTGACTAAAAACTGGTTCAATTTGAAGGCTATATTAATTACTATATTAGTGATATTTTTGAAAATATAAGTTTTTTTAAAGTATAATTGATTTTCTACAACTTTTTCTTTGAAAAAATCTTGAAAGAAGCTGTAGATTTCGAGTTATAATTGTTTAAAAATAATGATGCTTAAAACACATACACACTTTTCAAAATTTAGTCTTTAGCGAAAAAAATCTCTAGACTTGAGCTTGAGCGACCACCCCTGGTTGCTACTCAGTTACTGATCGGGATTAGCTGAAATTGTACAGAGAGTTTCGAGATGATCCGACCTGGGATTGGTAAATCATCCTTCAATGTACATCTTCTGTTAATCACAGAATTCTTGGATCAGCACCGGCGTCGGCCAGGCCTAAACGTAGATCGTCTAAGGAATGGGAAGGGATGTTAGTCCAACACTTGTTGTTACTAGAGGTCGTATATACTACTGCGCACTCCACAAGTGTCACGGGAGAAGGATATTTGTTAGTAAAAATTTCAGTATTGGTACTATTCGCGCACGACTCAGTATGTTCCGGTTTCAAGATGCTCGGATGCACCACTAAACTCACTGACTTCCCGAGTGAACGTTTCAACAACAATATCCTATATTGAAGTCCCTGGAAGTCTTGATTCACAGTTCTTCTTCGTGGAAACTGAAGAAAAATTTGCAATACGATCGCGTAAAGAATAAAAACTGCCCTGTTTTATATAAATGAAATTACGTAAAACAAAATAAACGAGTGAATAGGATTTAGACAAAATAGTTTATTCATTGCATTGACATATTCTAAACAGTTGTTATAAAATCATTTTAAGTCACCAAATAAAGGTCAACAGATTTCACGCGCGTCTTGATTCTTTATTATTTCCGCTTTATTATTTTAATTATTTATTAAAATTATTAATTGGTAATATTGGTTGATCTGGGCAGCTGGCTACCGAGAAAAATATTAATTTATTGTTTGAAATATCAATATCAAGTGTTTATTACTATGTATTCAATATATCAATATATGTTATCTCTGTTATTAACTTTGTAATATCAACGGACTTGCGCAATAGTTGATTTTTATCATTCAATTTATAATCCTGGAAGACAATCAATAACATGGAAGAAGACAACATTCCAAATAAAACTTTTCTTCGAAGCAAAACGGAAATTGATAGGTTGAATGAAAAGATAATTTAATAAAATAGAGTAATCAGAAGTGAAACAATGAAAATATCTGATATCTGAAAGGAAAAAGAAACTCCTGCAATTGTCTCCTTTTACGACATGGAAGAGGAACCCAGTGGATCTATTCTTGGTTCATTTTTTCCGCCGGATTCCACACGGCATCTTGGCCTGGTACTGTCCGAAGAGAGCTAATAGCTACTATCAATCTCCTAGTGGACCCTAGTCCCTATTTAACGAAAAAAATCTCTAGACTAGTGAAAAATACCTTATTTGCCATTCCGATCACACATGCAAAGTTTCATGGAAATCGAATGGTGTCGTGCCAGAATTTTGTATTTTATGGAAGATTTGGCGCAGAATTACTCATTATTCAAAATAACTGATTTGAAAACGGCCAATCTACAACAAATTCATCCCACGCCAATCCGCTGTGATTGACCATTTTATGTATCAGTTGTTTTAAATGCTGCAATCTACTTGGCGTATAATAATAACTATATTTGTAGTCGTTTTGCCCTGAAGATGAAGGAGTAAACTTTCGAAACGTTGTCCACTAATTTGAAGCAAATATTCATAAAGCAACCAATGACCAAAAAAGCTATCTTATAATGCAATCAAAAAAATGATCGTAGTCGTTTTCAGTGAAATTTTTTGTCATAAAACCTGGAGTACCTCAAGGAAGCAATTTCTGACAGTTTATATTTTTACTCTACCTGAATGATCTCGATTTCTCAGTAAAGTATCTAACGAATCAACATAATTTTTGCTACATGCCATCGGAAATATGATCACAATTTAATAACAATTTTTTTAGTTGTGTGACATAATCCCAAATAATTCAAAATTAAACTTTTCTGAAATGTTAGGTATAAACGAGTATTCATAAGGCGCGTTGGCCTTTCTCGTATTTTTAAAGCGTCCTGATAGTTTCTTTCAATGAAATGCAAATCCGAAATGAGATAATCGACATTAAAAATTCCATATGCTGCTATTTTTATAGCCGTTAGGACCGCTCATTAGTGAAAAAGCTACAAACAAAAACACGTAAAAAGAAACCTTTAAACAAAAATTAGATCAGTTTGGATTCTATCGCCACTGCGAGCATATGTATTGCGGGTCGTTTGTAAAGCTAGTTTCGCTTCCGACAAGAGCGTCAAGTCACAGCTGCTAGTCGTTTGCATTGGTGAAAAAACAACGAAAAGAAGACAATAGTGGGGAGCATCGCACAAAATGAGCCGTTCTAATGGCTCTAAAAGTTTCTAAAGAACTATTAGAATTTCATCTTCGCAAATTGAAGGTAAAAAACTTTAGTTTTGTGCAAATCTAGAACAGTTTGATTTGATTTGTGCACTTTTCGCTGTGTGAAATTCATAGTAATCGAGATCAAATGAAGCCTTCTTTGTTTTTGCGAAAAATGTGAAAAAGGGGAATGCTTGCATAATTCATGCAATTGATCAACTAATTGATATTCGGAAGTGTTAAGTAACATGTCAGTTGTTTTCGTATTCACGACATCCAGTTATGTCTCTGACATTACCCACCCGCCTTTTTTTTGCCCATCACACTCCCCCACACCAAAGAGCTTCAATTTGTGAAGCACCCTGGTAGTGGACGCAAACTAATCTCAGTTCAAAAAAAATAATCTGGCAAAATTCTACTAAAAGAAAGTCTTACGTTACAATACGCTGAGATGTTTGTATTTTCATTATGTGCAATTAAACATTATTAATAAAAGTATTGCGGAATCCCAGTGGAATTGATTTCCTTTTAAGGGATTCACAATGATACAGGCTAACTAAAAAAAATACAAGAAATAATTACTGTTGACAGTTTGTAAAACAAGGAATACATTAATACATTAAAGAACTACATTAATTAAATATCTCGTTCAGTCTATGCTTAAAATGATACTTCAGTCTAGCCCCGAATAAGGCACGGCTGGATGTTCTTTGAATGTCAAGTGGAAGTGTGTTATATTTTTTTGGACCAACAAAAAGAATCCTTCTTTTACCAATACGACGTGTAGTTCGAGAGTGAGTTAAAGTTGGAAACTGTAAATTATGGTGAGTTGAGGTGTTGTGTAGGATATCATGAACGAACAGTATTGTTTGAACATCACATAAGTATGCCAGAGGTAAGATGTTATAGGTATTATCGGAGTATAACCATAAGCTTGAAAACAGCAAGGGTTTATTGAAGATGATTTTGAGACATCTGTTTTGTAGAGTTTGGATTTGTTTTAGATGAGAGCTAGCGGCGCGACCCCACACCAATACCAAATAAACGAGCTGTGAATGGATGTAAGCAAAATAAAAGTTTAGAAGTGCACGCTTAGGAACATATGACTTGACCCTCCACATGGTGAATCTAGGTTAACGTGGGGTAAAAAAAAACCCAAAATATTTGAAACAGTCCACTTTTTCAATTATAATAATGTCCCAATTTAGGATGACGATGGATTGGTATTATTTTCCTTATGGACCGGAAAATCATATATTTAGTTTTTATAAGATTTAAGGACAATAAATTTACACTAAAATATTGATCTAAACTACTTAAATCGCTCTCCATTGAGTTTATAATAACATTGATGTCATTGTTAGGATAAAATAGAGCTGTGTCGTCGGCAAATAACCGCGGAGTCCCTGTAAGATTGCTACAGTCGCCCTCGATGGACACGAATGGTTTTCTGTTTGTCAAGTAGCTACTGATAAGAGAGTTCGCGATGCCCCTGATGCCGTAGCACTGAAGTTTGTCCTAGAGAATACTGTGATCCAAAGTGTCAAAGGCTTTTTTGAGATCTTAAAATAAGGCACCTATCATGTTTTTTTGGTCAATCTCGCTCATTATATTGTCTACTAATTCTATGATAGTGTGTGTGCTAGAACCTTGTCTAAAGCCATACTGAAATTTATAAAAGACACTATGTTTGTTTAAAAATTCGAGAAGTCTATTAACCAATAGTTTTTCGAAGATTTTGTTGAAAACAGACAGAGTCGATATAGGACGATAATTATTACAATCATAACGATCACCAGACTTGTAAACAGGAATAACTTTAGCCATTTTGAGGCAGTCAGGGTAATAGCCAGTCTGAACAATTACATTGAAACATTGAGAGAGAATTCTAGAAAATATAACAGGGTTACTTTTTTGCACACTTGCAGAGATGATGTCGGGGCCTCTTTCAATTGTCCAAATTTTGTATCAGTAGAATGACTTCGCTAGAAGATGACGGACGTAGGAATATAGAGTCACTAACACGACGAACATTATCAGTGGGACAAACAGTTGGGTTTATACGAATATTTTCAGCTAATTATTGGCCAAATATTTTCAGCTAATTAAGATTGGCACAATGGTCATTTGACATAATGGTCTTTTGGCGCGCGCGAAAATGCAGCATGTTGATCTGCTATGTCAGATGACTGTTATGCTAAATGACAATTATGCCCAATAGTCATTTGCCAAATATCCATTATGCCAAATGGATTTTTGACAAACCAAACGGGGTAGCCCCATTCGTTGCAAACTATCACAATTTGAGTATTATTCTATTGGGTTCGATGAGCAGAAGTCGGAAAACTATGTTTGCAACCTACGATAAAAATTTTATTTTGAAAATTCCAAATAACGTCAACTTATTTTACGTAATAAATTCCAAATTTCGTTAACGTGGTGACTAAGTACAGAGAAGCATGCTTAGTTTCGTGTTTCGCATAAAATTTATTTTATGCTCTGATGGTGATGTCGTGTTACTTGAAAAAATTACTTATTTAAATATTATCTAAAGCTTTGTAACAGATCGGCTGAAAAGTTCGTATCGTTTCTATGAGAGGGCGCCACTAGAATTAAATCCATACCATTTTCAGTTAGTACCAACCTTCAAAAGATACGTGTATAAATTTGACAGCTGTCTGATTATTAGTTTGTGAGATATTGCATTTTGAGTGTAGCTACTTTTGTTATTGTGAAAAAAATTGAAAAAAAGGAATTTCGTGTGTTGATGAAACACTACTTTTTGATGAAAAAAGTGCCACCGATACCAAAAAATGGCTTGATGAGTGTTATCCAGACTCTGCACCGGGCGAAGCAACAATTCGTAAGTGGTTTGCAAAATTTCGTACTGATCATATGAGCACCGAAGACGATGAACGCAGTGGACGTCCAAAAGAGGCTGTTACCGATGAAAACGTGAAAAAATCCACAAAATGATTTTCAATGACCGTAAAGTGAAGTTGATCGAGATAGCTGACACCCTAAAGATATCAAAGGAACGTGTTGGACATATTAAAGCTTGCTTCAAATAGAATTGGAACAAAGACAATTGCCTGTATTTCAGTTATTTATTATTGTATTCAAGATCTTTTTTTATACAAATGTAGCGTTTTCTTCAAACTTTTAAGAAAAAATACGGATAAAATTATTCGTCACGGTTTTGAAGGAATTCTCGAATTTTTCCTGTAACACGGCTCAGTAGGCGGCGCACACCTTCTTCGTCCATCGTTTTAGCTATCTTATTCCACCAGGTCGTCATCTGATTGATGTCTTTGACAACGTTTCCCTTTGCCTTGAGTCTCCTCTTCATGATTGCCCAGTATTTCTCAATTGGGCGGAACTGGGGGCAGTTGAGTGGGTTAAGGTTTTTGGAACAAACTGGATCACTTTCTCTGCATACCATTCTTGAACGGCTTTGCTGTAATGACAGCTTGCCAAATCTAGCCAAAACATTACAGGATGGTCGTGGGATCGAATGAACGGCAAAATTCGTTTTTGGAGACACTCTTTTTGGTATAGTTCCGATGTCATTGTCTTATTTGTAACGAAAACTTTCGTTTTTTTGCCGCAGCTGCAAATGCCCGGCCAAATCATAAATTTTCTTGCAAATTTGTCTGCAAAAACAAATTTAAATTTGGCTGGAACATCCCCCCCAGCCGTTTCCAAGTAAAATTTTTGACCTGGGATTTGACCGAAGTTAGCCTTGACACAGGTTTCATCGTCCATCAGAAGACACCCGTTGAACTTGGTTAGCACCTGGTCATAAAGTTTCCGAGCACGAATTTTGACCACACTATTTTGTTTCATGGTCCGATTTGACTGTTTGCTAGCTCGATACGACTTGATTCCTTCCCGGATTCGAGTTCCCCTCACGGTACTATGGGCAGCACCGAATTTTCTGGCCAGATCACGGTCCGACAGATTAGGATTCCTCTTAATCATCTTCAAAATCTTACCACGCAATTTCCGGTCGTCAGTTCGACTCCGACGATCGGCTTGAGGCTTCCGAATCGTCGTCAATGTTTTCTTATACCGTTTGATAACGCGCCATACGGCAATTCTGGGCAATTTCAGCTGTTTAGCTAGCCTAGATGCAGACCACAATCGATCAAAAACAACAACGAAAAACCATGCTGAAATTGAACGAATTGGGCTTCTAATTGCTCCCTCATCCACCGTATTCTCCAGATTTGGCCCCCAGTGACTTTTTCCTGTTCTCAGACCTCAAGAGAATGCTCGCTGGTAAAAAATTTAGAAGCAATGAAGAGGTAATCGCTGAAACTGAGGCCTATTTTGAGGCAAAAGACAAATCGTACTACAAAAATGGTATCGAAAAGTTGGAAGATCGCTATAATCGCTGTATCGCCTCTGATGGCAATTATGTTGAATAATAAAAACGAATTTTGGCAAAAAAATGTGTGTTTCTATTAAACGATACGAACTTTTCAGCCGAACTGTTAGTAGATATTCCAAAAAACTGTTTTTAAAATAAAGCGAATATTTCTAAAATAATGCATTTCTACCATTATTTATATCTCAAGCAAAAATATTTAAAATGTTTGTTTCTTCAAAATGCAATATAAAAAAATCGCTAGAAAAAAAATGTACTTCGAAATTGGTACTACTTCCTCAATTAAAACTAAGGTGTCACTTTCAAAAGAAGCGTTCTATAATTTTGTGATACTTCTTCGAAGAAACGTCAGGTTTTAGAAATCAGTGAAAGTCAATACAGACTTTTGACCACCTTTTCAGTTTTGGACCACTGTGCGACCTTTCGACCTCTGGGTTTGATTTTTATGGCAAGACATATTTTAACATTTTTCAGAATCAAACTTTAACTGACACGATTATATTAATACAAACAATTGGTTCATACATACATGTTTACCACAATATGGAGAACGTCGAGAACCCGGAAATGCAAAGGATCTTTAAAAGACGCAAGCTATTAATGAATGATTTGTAATAAAAATACAGTATAGGTCCCATCCTCCTAACACTCCTTTACTAACCCTAGGGGAGCAGGCCGCCCCATAATCTGGCTTCCACTCTTTTCCACCTAACAACAAGACAATCGGCCACGTTAAGCTTACGCAAATGAGCCCAATAAAAATTTTACCAAAAAAAATATATATATTTACCATTTTATACTTCCTAAAAGAATTTCCAAAGATGATTTTTTGGGGACACACCATTTTCAGATAAGTTACATTAACATATTAGCCTTCATAAACAAGGATTGCTTTTATCGTATCAAAGAACGATCGCTGGCAACTCTTCAACGATTGAATCAGTGCCATCAAAGAGAGTTGGAAATCATCGCAACAGCAAAAACCCGGCATGGCTCATTTAACATAGAATCGACACCAGTGCGAGAGCGAATTTCTCTCGATGACATTTCTGAGAATCAAAGGTTAGCACGCCGCTGTGGGGATCTTCTCTGAAGCAACAAACGGTCGCTTATTCTCGTTTCGCGATCCGATTCTCTACAGGCAGTTGATAATTGCGATAGAATCATTTTTCTATTGCCGCTTATTCTAACTATGTGCATATAATCTTTGTATAAGTTGTGTTTATGAAAATGTATGTGAATGCTCCACACAAGGGTTTTGAAATATTGCAACCTAGTATGAGAATCATCAAGTTGAATCATCGACATGATTTTCTGCGATAATTGTGAACTTGCGATTCTCTCTTGGGAAATTTCACACAGCAACGATCATTATCAGACTGTAATTTTTTGTTAAGGGCCGAGAAATACTCAGAGTATGAAGTGGAGCGAAGGAATGTAGAAAAATTCTCTCGCGGTTCATGCATTGAGAGACTCGAGTTCTTGTAGCATCTTCTACCGGATTGAAAATGTTTTAATACAATATAGATAGCAATATAGCAGATTCTGTGAAATTTTCGGCAATCACCAACACTGCTTCATAAAGATCAAAATCAGTAGTCGAATGAACAATTCATTCGGCGAAATGATTCTTTCGGTGAAAAGGCTCTGTGGGTGAAATGGCTCTTTTTGAAAAAAAAAAAATCTTTCCGTCGAAATAACTCGCCCTCAATTATTTTTGTTACTATTTTTCACCCCGTTACTCCGGAACCGGAAGTTGAGTTCGAATAAAATTCAGTAGCAGGCAATGAAGTTATAAGAACGTTGAAATATTGAAATTTATGCTTGTGAAAAAGTGTTCAGTGCAATTCTTTTTATTTTTTTTAACATTTTATCTCATTACTCTGGAATTGGAAGCCGGATCTAGATAACATTACTTCTTGCTGATCTCAACGAACTGACACGAATGTATTAAATACGTCTTATGTTTTTAGTTTTTAGTGTGTTCGTAGATAATCACTTGTAAATACCTACTGTAAAAGTTTGAAGATAATTACCGAAATGAAAATCTTCAGTCATTTGCTGATTTCGTTACATACTTGGTCTAATGGAAGGTAATGAAAGCTGTGTACTTTTCTTCCATAAGCACAAAGTCTAAGTTAATATTTCGCTAAAGTTTACAACCATGTTGCTGTGGGCAGCACAACTGCTCAGATTTTACCCATTCAGGCTGAAGCCGAAACATACATCGTTCGGTTTTTGAGACCAGTTGTTGGAAAACAGTTCAGAGATTCACTAGCTCAACAGTTTGTTATGAACAACTTTGACTACCCGGATGTCGGCAAAGATAAAACGGGTTTTTTGTTAAAAGTAAATGTAATTTTTTGTGTAGCCTGAAAATATTACTTTGGTATTTCCAGCGAGCCACAATTTTGTTTCTAATTTCCCCGAGAACAAAAATGTATCTCCGAAGTGAGACGAGGAAGTATTAGTTATTAATAGCAGCACAACCTACATCAAATCATTGCAATTGTCAGCTGAAGAAACTCGTAATAATAAGTCAGTAGCATCTGTCACCGCCGTAACCCTCTTCTAGCAAACGTTCCGCTCTCATAATCCGTAACTTTTGCACCCCCTCCCTCGCACTGTCCAGTGAGTAAATCTCGCAACTATAGCATATGTCCATTGGCAATTCATAACTATGCCGTCTTATGGCTTGTACCCAACTTCCGATTTCTTCGGAAAACTTTCTCCGCCCTCCCCGCCCTCTTGCTGACCCCAAAAAAGCCCAAACGTCAAACGTTCGCTCCGACTGCCGGGAAATGTATTTATTTTGTCCTGTCGACTGTCGTCATCATCGTTGCCTCGAATATCCTCGTCATATTATTATTGTTATCGTTTATTTCTTGCTTACAAAAGAGGCAGCCAGTATAGTCATACACCGCACCATCAGCGCGCCAGTTATTATTACTTCAACTTTTGTAATAATAATATATTTTATCATCCCTCTTAAATAGCAATAAAAATGAAAATTTTATTAAAAGATGTCTACAACAGATGTCGCCAAATAATCTTTTTTTTTCTCTCTCTCTCTCTCTCTCTCTCTCTCGCTCTCGCTCTTTTTCCTTCCTCCAGTGATTCCGCAAGGAAGCGTCACGCATTTCACAATCGGATTTCCTCGTTACAACTTGGTGGCTGAAACTTTCCATGCAATAGGCCCATGCTGGGTGGCAAACCGTCTGATGTGAGCTGGTGAGTGGGTGGCTACCTTTTGTGAACGGTGCGGTGGTACTACGGCAAAGTTGATCCCTTGCCTTTAATTTGCTTCTGCTGTGTTCTTCGACTTTTTATTTCTACTCAATATGGAACCTTCAGATGAAGTGGTAGCAAGAAAAAAACCAGCGACAGGCTTGCTTGAGAAACATAATTTGATTTCACTTCCTGTTTTATTCTTACATTTTAATTTATCATACGTGCTCCTGCCAGAGGAAAAATGAAATTTCCACGATGAAGGAAAATGTTTAATTTCAGCTTTTTTTTTTTTGTCGCGGTGAACCAGAATTCAACAGTTCCACTCCATTCAATTTAGTCACATTCGAACGATCACATCAGCAATCTCTACAATCCAATGGTTAGGCGCCTCTTTTATCATCTTCTAGCGAATGGTCTCTGACACCGACTCGACATAATGCAACGCAAAACAATCAATCTTTCGCAATTTTACGCCTCATTATGACTAACTTAGTTCGCCGCACCCAGTCCGGGATTCAGTTTTTCAATTTGCACCCGTATGTTCGGCGTCCAAAATCCCGGCTCCTGTCCCTTCGGTCGGTCGGTCGGTTCGTCGATCGATCGGTGACAGTTGTCAGCACAGAGTTTCGCAAAACTGGAAATTAACTCCGGAATTCAGTGCGCTCACTCGGAAACCGAACAAAACACTAATTTGACGACCGTAACATCATCAATCTAATTATTCATCATACATCATCTGCATTTCTCTGCAGTGCCCCGGTGAGTGGCATATCCCAAAGAAGCGCACCGCAAAAGTTTTTCGCTTGCACGTTAATTGAATTATACAATTGTGCGAGTTATTTTTTTCTTTTTTTTTCTTCGCTCCCTCTCTCTCTCTCTTACTCATCCTTCTTTCTATCACCATCCGGTTGAGTCGAGCTTTTCAATTAGAATCTTCCAAGCTGTCACTTTGCCCCTTCTAGGATAATGCCTGGAAGCGACTGACTGATTCGCTTCGGTTCTTGCCAACATCTGACGATTGCGTGAAATATGAAATGAAATTTTTATTGTTCCGAACTGATCCGGTTCAACAACAGAAACGACGCAAAGGAATAAAAAAAAAGATAGCAAAAACTGAAACGCAAGAGTCACCTTCGCCGAGTGGTGGATCCTACGTGTCGATTTTGGTGAAACCGAATTCTTCGATGTAGGTCAGAAGAATTGATTCTTTTTTGAGTTGTGCTAAGCAAGATCATAAGCTAAGGTTCTATTTACAATCTTAGGAAAACAGTCGTTTGCCAAAACTACAAAACCTTTTTTAATCCACCTAGTGGTGTAATGATGCCTTTCTCATAAGGCTTATATTTTCAATAATATCACGATTTTGTGAAGAATTTTTTTTCAATCTTGAATAAAATAACAAACTTTCTTTTGGTATAAACTAGCATAACGTTTTCAATTTGTAAACAGTTATGTCAAGTTAATAAGAATTATTTTCCATCCCCGCACTAAATTATTAAACACACTTTACCCTATAGTTCTGGAACCGGAAGTCGGACCCGGATGATATTAAACAGCAACCTATGAGACTTTTATTTGAGCCTAAGTTTGTGAAAATCGTTCACATCATCGCTGAGAAAATTGAGTGAGTCTCGTTTTAAACTTTTTGGCCACTATTTCCGGTACTTCTGGAACCGTTAACTTGGAACCAGTATAGTCGAAGTCGGTTCGTTTAGTAAGTAACTAATATAGCCTACGAATTGAATCAGTTTTAAGAGAAATCTAGAAGAATTGTACCCTTTTTTGCATCGTCGCTCTAAATCACGGAGTGAAATTCAATATCAATCTATGGGACTACGAGATTTTTTATTTTATGAGTGACATTATTTGACACACACATACACGCACAGACGCATACATTGCTCAGCTCGATAAACTTTCACTAGTCAATTTTTCAAGTGATTGCATAAACTTCCTGTATGAGGCAATAATTATACTTTTATAGAAAAGCATGATCTTGTAATAACAATAACAAGTAGGTACAAATTAAATAAAAGAATAAGAAATTTACATTTTTTTCACCTGAAAAATATAAATTTGAATGTGGCAACCCTGCACGCTACACGAAATGGAGCAAAGCCCACTGCAAACGGAGCAAAACCGCACGTTTCGATGCGTACTAGTTTTGCATCGTCATTTTGAATTACAGTTTAAATGTATTGACACTCACCGCCCTATAATTTCGGACCTGGATGAAACTGCACAGTATATTAAAAGACAATGAGAGCTTTATTTTGAATTATAATTCGTGAAAATCGACTTAACCGTTGCTGAGAAATCGAAGTGAGTTCCGTACATTAACTAACTAACAAGATCTGCTACTTAGATGAATTTATCTGTAAGTTTAATAAAAACTACAACGATCAGCCCCATGGGGATGTTCGAGCCATTGATATGGAACAAGGCAACCAAAATTTCTAATGATCTACAATCAAAATGTTCAAACAATCCGAACCAACATTGTACATCATTTGTCTTGATTTGCATTTGTTTTATAACCGACGAAATTACACCATTATCCCAAATGCATGCATACTTGCGATTTCGATAATTAAGCTTCTCTTCGCCAAGCTTGTGTTCAAGTTTTTTATTGTTGCTAACAGCTATAGGCATGGGGTGTCCTTTGTTGTATCAAGCATACGTCTCCACATAACATCGTCGCCAGCCACTCAAGGCACGGATGCTTCTGAGATCACCCTCCACTTGATCGATGCAACTTGCTCGCTGCGCTCCTCTTCTTCTTGTACCAGTCAAGTTTTTTATGCAAGCAGTTTTTTTAGCGTTAAGTTTCTCTGCCATTCTGCGATTTCGGTTGAAGCGATAAACTATTTCTCATTATCAATCGAGTTCATCTTATATAAATTAGAAATTAATCTTAAGCACTCAAAATTTATCCAGGGGTAGTTGTCAATTTCTCACGGGGAAACGACTTAACATGGAATTCCGAGCTTGCATGACACAAGATCAGAGCATACCAATTAAGGGCTGAGGCCAGTGTGTATAGGACTATTTAAAGGTCTTTAAAGCGTGAAAATTCGCTTCAAATCTGATTTTCTCAGAAACGGTGACGAATATCGAAAAACCCAACTGACAATCTCTTAGAAAATTAGTTATTCTGTGAAAATTTCAGAATGATTGTTTGACTTTAGCGGTCGGGAAGGTCTTTTTTCTGAAGGAAGAATTGCATAGCTGAAAACGACAACTTTCAACTTGTTCATTGAATATCTCGCCTTCAAAAGCATGGATGAAAAATCTATCCAGACAATGAGCCGTATGAATAAAACGTAGCATGCTTGAATTTCGGTAGTAAATGCTACGTGTGGATCACGTTCCTGTCAAAACAGTCTACAAACTGTAGTATTTACTACAAATTTTCGGTAGGTAGCTCTAGAGGTTGCTACTCGTGTGTTTGCTGATAAAGTGAAGTACAGAAATGAAAAAGTGGCATTTTTACAGATGTAAGTACGTGTTTTGCTTTGTGCATGCTTATGCCAGCTTTTCCGGCTCTGTGTCGATACGATATGCAGTAAATGCTTAAATTCGGAAGTAGCATTAACTACATGTTCGAACTTGTTTTTTATTCATACCAAACCGCGTTATACTCTGTGGACTTTGTTTTGAATAGATACTACAAACAACAGACTTTACTACATTTTATTCATACGGCCCAATGTCTAGATAATTTAGTATAGATGCGATTAGTGCATAAAAACATATATGTTGTCGCGATAAAAATTAAGTGAATGTTATTTTTGTAATGTTAAGTCCATTTCTATGGCGGCACTTTTTTTTCTGCTCTTGTATCCTGGTAACGTAACGAAACATGAGAGAGAAATAAAATCGGCTCAGCAAGGCTGCCAAACAAGCGATAGCTTTAATGGATTTTATGTGATGTAGTCAAACTTGTAACTGAAAATATCAAAACTTTCTTGGCCACCTGGCCACGTCGAGAGTCTTTTTACACATTTACTAGAGAGCATGGCGAGAAATGTAATACGCACAGCGAGCCACACGGTTTTACGCTAACAACTGGCCTCAGCTCACAAAGCTTCAAATCGGTTTATGGCACGTTTTTATCTTGCTGTCTAGCACCAACCTACCTCTAGCATGCTACGAGTACGACTGAAACTTTAGCTTTAATTTCGCTTCTATTTATAGATTCGCGTGCTTCCAACAGCTTCGCTTTTGCATCGATTGACCAATCATAGCGATGCTCTCTTTTTGAGACATCGCTTACTCCTTCAAAACCGTCGTCTATGGCAGGGAAATGCGGTATACCAAAGATTTTTAGCAGCCAAATAGGACACTGCTCGCTACTAATCAAAATTTCTATCATATATAATTGAAAATACGTGGCTTGAAACATTCAAATCGAAACGTAGAAATATTTCCTATCAAATGATGAAATAATATTAATAATTGATACAAAATAGACTGAGCTGTAAGTGTTTAAAAGCTGACCACATTTCTACGTGTAGTTTTTTTTGAGTTTCTGATTTGCACCACTATATAGAAAATAAAGATGTGTTCCACATAAAAAAATGTGCACCTCGTTTCGCCATTACTTGTGAACAAATACTCATAAAATTAAAAATTTTCACTAATCGCGCTGTAATACCGGAACCGGAAGTCGGATCTGAATCAACTTCTCTGGGACTTTTTTAAAATTTTCAAGTCCTTTTAAGTTTAAGAGAAAATTGAGGGCGCATTTTTTCATACATTTGCACATATTATCTTATAATTCCAGAACCGAAAATCGGATCCAGACAAAATTCAAAAAAATTATATTAGACCATAAGATCTTTCATTTGAATTCAAGTTTGTGAAAATCGGTTTAGTAATTACTGAGACATTTTGTGATCTCGGCGAACTGACTCAAATGGTTTAGCATCCGGGCCTCCGGGCCTTGGTTGTAAAGTCGGTTTTTACAGCGATTGCATAGGCTTTCTATATGAGAAAGCAAAAATCAGATTATTTAGATAAATGTATCAAATGAAGTAATATTTACAGTCTGTTACATAAAAGCGTGGTCACTGTTGTGAGAAAATAAAAAGACTCAACATGAAAAATACTTTTGAATATTCATTTAGGGGTTAACTTTATTTTGTGCTAGGGCAAATAACCAATTTCAGTATCTTTACGTTTCGTCTTAGACTCGTCAGTGCAGAGCAGTTCAAATTGAACTATATACTATATATGAAATGGGTCATCGGAACTCGATTGAATCAATACCTCCCTGGGTCCTGAAAGTTATTTGCATATATAAACAAAACACATGGAAAGATCTTTTTTCTATGAACCACTGCCAGAAGGTGAGGCTTGGAATAGGTTAAACACACACGCAATATTGAAGTAATGCTTTCCAATCAAGTTTAAAGAGACAAATCCATTAAAAAATCACCGAAAAATCCATCGTCGATTGTTCTAAATTGGCTTGTTAGTTACCGGAGAATAAAAATGAACAGCTAATTGGTATTCAATATACTCAAGTGAACACGGCATCAACACACCGCACACATACAAAAGTGACTATCCAGCAAGCGAATGGATGAGCGAATGGGTTAAAATGATGAAAAAAATACATCATTTTTGCGAGTTTTCTTCAGAGCTACGTTCAACAAAATAATTTCCAACGTTTTGCATAATACAAAGCATTATTCGAGCAGCATTTTGTAATTTTTTCATGGAAAAATTTTGAGAAATAAGTCGGAGAAGAGCTCGTCTTGAGACCGCAGACTAATCAGAAGTCAACAAATCAAGGCAGCATAGATAGAGTAGATGTTTTTCTAGAATCCAACGTTTCTGTTTGATTATTTTTAATTTATTTTTAAATTTCTGCTGGTTGTTTAAAGTCAAAACTACCACTTTTCATGAAAAAATCCGTTATTTTGTAGCTGTAAAATCTTCCCAAAGTAACAAACAACAAGAAGGAAAACGTTTGGGTCTGATATTTCACAAATAGAAAGTGTGTTCAAAATTAAAAAAAAATGGTGCAGTAGTTTTCGAATGGTGATGGACACGGACTTTCAAAAGTTGCTTTCGAGAAAAACGCGTTTGAAGTTTTTTTGTCTAAAAACCGAAGAAAGCAATTTACTACTCTAGGGAGCCCGTAGGGTCTAAAACTTGAATGTTTTGTCAAGATTTTAAGTCATTCGAAGCAGAAATCTTGGGCAGTAAGAGATAAGCAAGGATAGATAACTTGCTGAGTTTTGTTTTGTTTTAGGCTTGAAAATTCCACAGAATATTCTTGAAATTTTTCGCTATAAGAAAATACAAAGAAAAAATAAATGATTTTTCAAAAGTGTTAGACCCTTCCCGCCCCCTAAGTCAACTCGCATAATTTCGCAAAGAGTGCAAGGCGATGATCAGCTGCAGAGCAAAAAAAAACAACACTGTTAATATTCTCAAAATCAACACGAGCCTTCCCAAAACTATCATCCATCGCTGAATAGTTGCCAGCTCAGTTCATCGTCCCGGTCAAGCGTTCCAGACTTTCGGATGCATGTAATTGCAATATAATGGAATATGAAAAGCTATTCAATAGCGATGAAACCGTAGCCAATTGGTAGGTTTCGACCGAGGGGAAAAAACTAACAACCCACCGCACAGGGCGATATCTTTGACTTTCTGTCTTCACGAATCTAGAGGGTGTAGAGTACTTTCCTCATTTTAGGTCCACATGCGTATGATGCCGTATAGCGTACAGCGTCGGACTATTTTACCGGATTGGTTTT
Source organism: Malaya genurostris (assembly GCF_030247185.1). Classification (NCBI taxonomy): domain Eukaryota; kingdom Metazoa; phylum Arthropoda; class Insecta; order Diptera; family Culicidae; genus Malaya; species Malaya genurostris. Next base: position 284,906,727 of record NC_080572.1, read on the forward strand.
TTTTTTGACGACGACGACGAGCATCTGCTACAACATCCGACACGGGATACAATCGAGTAGCGGTGCAGTGGCATCGTTCCTGTAAAAGAGCTAATCGTTTTATCTTTTCGGGCTTGAAAACGAGGTCGTCACCGTTTAGGAATCAATTTGGCAGATCGTTAGGGACAGGCAGGGGGAACGCCGGCGGATTGCGTTTGGCATTATAATAGTTGATGTTTTGTGCTTGGATATAGCTTAACGGAGCTGAATTAACGAGATTATTTAGCATCCATTGCATGCATGTTTCGTTTATGATACATATTAAATGTAATACTTTTCTAGTGATAAATGCGCCTTTGAAGATAGTTTTAAATAATTGTTCCATCGTAAAGGAACGTTCGATGAGAAATGTTTTTTTGAATGTTCTAATCGTATGGTTATCGACTTTACGAATAAATTAGTATATTAGCTTTAAATAATGTACAAACGAAGAAACATAATTGAGTAAAATTGTTGAGCAACTGCGAACTAAGTTAGACTATGAAACGTAGGGGAAGTGAGGGTGAAACACTCCATCTAAGAAAATATTATTATTACGAAACAATAAACGTGAAAGTTTTATGCCTAAACTCACTATCCATTCAGATAATTACAAAAAAAAAGCAAAGTCCTGACATTACATTCCTTTTGTGGAATTTGGCCTTTCTGTTTCAACAGACTTCGCAGCCGATTATTAACGTACAGAATCAGCTTCCAGGTCGGGCCTCGAACATACAACAACTGGCTTGTACGACCATTGAACCACCAACCAGGGTCTATTACAATTAATCACAAACAAATCCTCTTATTCTCACAATATTCGTTCAAAAACACATAAAATGTCTTAGGTTTAAAAATCCTTAAATGTGTCCCACTGATAAAAATTGAAAATTAATCAAAATGTGTCCGAATATCACTTGGGAATTATTTTGAGTTCCATTTCTGGATCGGATTCATTTCACCGAAGGCAGTCACAATCATTACCAGGAATTGTGTTTGCGAACTCTTCTTCTGCTTGAACCTTACGAAGTGGGCCATTTTGGTTTTGGTACCTCGTGGGTACCGATTTGTGCAAACGTGTACATGACTGTTTTGATTATTTCACGTTTCGCATTCAGCTCATCAGTGCATTAGCAGATTATGTTAACTGCTCGCGAATCAACATAATCCGCTAAGCAGACGTAAAGTCATTGCTATTTACAATGCACTTATTTACACCGAAGTTCTATGTCTATCCTGACGTCCCAGGCGAAAACGAATTAACGACTTACGAAGTGGTTTACGATCTTCAGATTAAAAATTTAAGGAATGTTAGATGAATCATTCTAATCGTCCAAATCGTTACATGATGCTGCCCAATTTTTGTTAATAAGTCGAAGCCGACGTGAGATAAATAACGCACTTTGCACAAACCGGTTATCCATCTGGTAAAAACCCTAAATGATTCGTATCAAACGAACTAGTTGGGAATAAGACTGTCTTTCTCATATTACATATGTTTTCAAAAATGTCACTAGAAGATTCTGTCAACATTTTTTTTTCGAACTTGAATAAAATCAAAAACTTGTGGCAATATTTTAATATGCCAACTCTGCACTGAACAAAGCATGGTGCGTACTAGGCGACAGTGTTTTCTTCCTCCATACTGGCGCGTACCGGTTTTGCACTCATTGCCCTATAATTTCGGAACCGAAAGTCAGATCTGGATGAAATTGCACAATATCTTTTAAGACAATTAAGAAAAATTTAAGTGAAGAAAAGCTCCAAAAACGGAACTTTTGGAGTTTTCCTTCACTATTACCGATGCGTTCGGAAGAGGAAACCTGGCACTAGTAGTCCGAAAGTAGATTTATATATCCACGAACTAATAAAGTCTGAAAATTTGATGAATTTACCAGTAAGTTTCATAACATTTGCTACTCGTTTCGCCATCACTCATGAAATTGAAAATGTTTCACTTATCGCACTGTAACACCGCAACCGAAAGTCGGATCTGGATTAACTTTTCGGGGACTTTTTAAAGAATTTCAAGACCTTTTGTTTGAATCTAAGTTTGTGAAAATCGGTCCAACCATCTCTGAGTAACGTGAGTGACAATTTTTTTTTCAATTTTAAGGTGCATATCTCCCTATGATGCCGGAACCGGAGATCGGATCGGGATAAAATTCAATAGTAGTAGAGATAGTAGAGATATGAAGGATTTAGGAATAATTGAAATAGCAGATAGAGACTCATAGTCCCTGGCCCATGCTGGTAAAAAATCATATTTCTTTGAAATATTGTTATTTCATCTGAACGTATATAAACGCATTTAGAAAAGAAAACAAGACATTAATCATTTTGGGACATCATGAAATATAATGTTTTTAAGTATGCCTCTACAACCTGATCCGTGTACCAAATATTTGGAAAAATAATGAAGAGATAAGTAAAACCTATTTCTCATCCACCTAGTGGTGACGCCTTTCTCTTTCATCGAAACAATGTTTTCAACCTTTTTGTTAAGCTAATTCCTGGCATTAATTTTAGCTCATTTTTGACAACGATTTATTCAGATTGTTTCAGGTAGTTCGCAAAAGCATGCGTCATTTCTCGGACCAAAAGTACCATTTAACGTACATTTTAACGTGATCCTAGGTCACTATCTGAAATATTTATAAGGATAAAAATATATTTTGTCAATTACGTCACTTTAGTGATTATAGCTTCATATAACTTGACAAGCATCGATACGTTTTAAAGACCATAGAAACATTTTGCATACTTTATATATGACCATACGAACGGTGGATGTGGCAAACGTCTTTAAAAAGGTGGGTGTAATGTCGAAAACGGCATAACTCCGAAACTACTGAACGGATTGACCCCAACTTGGCACAGATACTTCTTGCTCTTCTGAGATTGTTATGAGGGTATGTTAATGGAGGAGGGAGCGTAGTAAGTGTCCTTGATAGGGGTAGTCATGAAAAAATGTGTCTAATTTGACGAGAATCGATAATTTTTAAGACCATAGAAACATTTTGCATATATTAGATATGATTATATGGGGGGTGGATGTAGCAAGTGCCTTTAAAAAGGGGGGTGTGATGATTGTAATGACATAACTCCGACACTACTTAACAAATTGCTATCATACTTGGCACATGTACTTCTTGCTCTTCAGAGATGGTTATAAGAATATTTCATGGGGGGAGGAAGCGCAGCAAGTGTCCCTAACAAAGGGGGTCATTAAAATAATTATCTAATAAGACGAAAATCGGAACTTTTTAAATACCATAGATAATATTTGCACAACTTAGATATGATTACTAGGATATTCGTGGAGGAAGGGTGTAGTAAGTGTCTCTAAAGAAGGGAGTGTAATGTTTGTGACGGCATAACTCCGGAACTACTGCACGAATTGCTATAAAATTTAGTGCAGGTATTTCTTGCTCTTCAGAAATAATCACAAAGGTATTTTTATAGGGGAGTAAGCGTAGCAAGTTTCATTAACAGCGGGTCATGAAAAAATTCATATAATTTGGCAAGAGTCGATAATTTTTGAAGACCATGCAAACATTTTCCATACCTTAGGTATGATTATATGGGGGGTGGATGTAGCAAGTGCCTCTAAAAAAGGGATGTAACAACATAATTCCGGAACTACTGAACGCATTAATATCACACTTGGCACCGATGCTTTTTGTTCGTCAATGATAGTTGTAAGGGTATTTTTATTGGGGAGGGAGCGTAGCAAGTATCGTTAACATGGGTAATGAAAAATTTAATTTAATTTGACGAGAATCGATACTTTTTGAAGATCATAGATACTTTTTGCGCAACTTAGATATGATTATAAGGGTATTCGTGTGGGGTGGATGTAGTACGTGCCTCTAAAAAGGGGGTAATCTTTGGCATATGTACCAAAGGTGGGAATCGATATTTTTCGAAAAGCACAGATATCTTCTACACTACTAAGGAAAATCATGGAGGAGATCTGTAGTAAGTTCACTGAAAAAAGGGAAGTTAAATCAGAATAGATTATAAAGTTATTTTGGGGGTGAGGGAGTGTAGCAAGTGCCCCGAACATGGAAAGTGTAAGCGGAAATTGAGAAAACTGTCAACTCAAGGTGATGGAAATAAGTTTACAACAACATTTTTATTAACTGAATCGTTATTCCATAGGTTTTCCTCCCCGGTGAATGACCAAAATGGTAAATTAAATGATGTAAGAAAATCATTCTATAGTATGAATGTAGTTATGATGATAAACAGCCTTTCGTTATAAAATATTAGGTGTACAACTTTGCTTCCGCCGTTTTTTCCAAAATTTAAAGCTTTATTGCGAAAAAGTGCTTACAGATGTATTATTCAAAGTATTGTCCGTCGCTAGCGACAACTTTCTCCCATCTTTCCGGAAATTTTCGGATCCTGGCTCGAAAAGAGGAGTCCTTTTTTGACGCTATCCATGAAGCAATCCATTTTTCCAACTCTTCGAAGGATTGAAAATGTTGATTTGCCAGGCCGTGTGCCATCGAACGGAATAGGTGTAAGTCAGAAGGGGCGACATCTGGGGAATACGGCGGGTGGGACAAAACTTCCCATTTCAGCGTTTCCAGGTACTTTTCGACCACTTTTGCGACGTGAGGCCGAGCATTGTCGTGTTGGAGGATGACTTTGCCATGTCGCTCTTGATACTGTGGCCGCTTTTCTTTTAGCGCGCGACTAAGGCGCATCAGTTGCGTTCGATAGCGATCTCCTGTGATGGTTTCACCCGGTTTTAAGAGCTCGTAGTAAATTGTTATTCATCTTTGAAGGTTTTTTCTCTTCTACCATCATGTTTGTCTTCGACATCGAAATCACCATTTTTAAAACGTTGAAACCACTCCCGACACGTTCTTCTACTGAGAGCAGCATCACCGTATGTTTCTGAGAGCATTCGCTTCAGCTGCATTTTTTTTTTTCGAATTGTAACAGAAAAGTAAAACTCCCCGCAAATGGCGAGAATTGGGCACATAAAAAGACATTTTCGAGCGTGAATAATACGAAAACAAGAACAACTGTCACTGAAACGGCGATGACAATTCGTTAGGCACTGTACACACTCACTTTAAAGGCATTATCATCAAGGTATTTTAACCAGCCTCAGCCGGTACAGCCACCTATCGGAAAACGTCGGAAGCAAAGTTGTACACCTGATAATCATTATCAGATAGAAAAATTTGAGCAATTACTTGGAAATAATGATGTCATGAAAATTTTTATAAATAGGAGGTAGTATCAAGTGTTTATAGTCATGAAAACCAAAGCCATTGTACATCGAATGTGACGAGGAAGTACGGAAGTACGTAACAAGCACATGCAGAGATGGCATTTCACCAGAGTGATACACGCTAGTGTCAGATTTTTGCCACACCGAGGATGCAAAAAACGAAGCACCGCACAAAGAGGAAAGCGCACTTCTTCTTAGTGTCGAATAGACAGCATTTGAGTGTGTGCTTGTGGTTTATTTTGTTGATTTTGCGTGTCCACGCTTCATCTACGAAAACCATACAGCAGAGTGCTCACCGGCGTGTACACCTCTGTGAAAGTATCTGCATCCACCTCAGAGAATTTATTAGCTAATGCTCTAGCACTTTGGTGCGATTCAGTGGAAGAGGTAAAAGGAAATAAACAAACGCACTCATGATGCGTGCACACTTTACACAACAGTGGTGTATAAATGTGAAAGAGAAGAGCTCTCGTTGAAGTTATCAGTGCGAGGGGAGAAATTTTGCTTGCTCTTCGTCACACAGAGGAGATAGATATCTCTGAGCACATGTACATATGCAACTCGGAGATTACTAAGAAGGTATTTATAGAGAGAAAGGTGTTTTAAATATTTCTAACAAAATGGTTCAAATACAAAACTAACCCAACTTGTCGAGAATACCATGGAAATTATGATTATTGTGAGATCTGAGATGGGACACTGATCATTCGCAATCTGAACATGAACGAAGTAGTGTTCAATCGGGTTGTCGTCTAGGTTGTGTTTCATTACAATCAGAGTATCAACGGGGAGGACAATTTGAAGAACTTTTTTGCGGCCTTACAATCCCGAGCAACGCAGGGTTATTCAGTTTACGTCACTCATGCCATTATACCACCGGAACCGTAAATGATAGCCATTCGAGCTTCAAACCTGTTCAAAAACCGATAGAAGTTTCCACACTAGCCTAAGTTTGTTGAAATCGGCTCTGCCATCTTCGGAAAAATTGAGAGGAGTAAAAACACGCGTTTCGTTGGTTACGTCACTTATACCATTATATCTCCGGAACCAAAAATCACAGCCATTTGATCTTCGAACTTGATCAATGGCCGCCAGTAGCTTTCAAACGAGCATAAGTTTGTTAAAATCGGTTCAGCCATCTCTGAGAAAATAGGGCGCGTTAAAATATCTACGAAAAGTGCGCACACACATACACACAGAGATATTTTCCTATCTCGTCGAACTGAGTCGAATGGTATATAACACTATGGGTCTCCGAGGCTCCGTTCAAGAATCGGTTTTCCAGCAATTCTAATACCTTTCCATAGAGAAAGGCAAAAACCGTTCCGAATATTACTCAGAGTCTTAATTAATCGTAAAACAGATATGACAACAAAACTTCTGACTCGAAAATTTTTCACGTTCAGTTTGGGCAAAGCCACAATGCCATGAAATACAATTCCTACAAAAGTACACATGCGGACTCTAACGCTAATGTTGAAATTTCATTCACAGCTGAAATTTAAAAATTGTTTAGACTTTACTCCATTTTGATTTCATGTAAATTTACTTTTATACAAATTTTCAAGAAAATCGATCATGTTTCAGTTAGTAAGTACATCTAAATTTGACAGACAGAGTTCAATAAGCCTGCAAGACGACAGTGATTGCTGTTTTACCACAGCAGTCCGACTGTTCCGGAAGCCTACTTCGATCACCTCCGGTTGCATTGTTTGACAATGTTTAACAAATGGTTTGACAAGCGAAATTAAAATCAATCCACTTTCAACAGACTCCCTTCCATTCTTTTTCTGAGCAAACCGGGACTGGCCGGCCGTAGCTCATCGGGAAGCTCATTAAAATGGTTGCATGTAAAGTTGGCTGTCGAGTGGCAGTGTTGTGCGTGTGGTCGACTGGTAACATAATTTCCCGAAGAGCACGAACATCACACACCGGAACCGGAGAGTGTGAGAATGATTTAATTTGCATCGAGCAAGCTGACGGGGAGGAAAAAACACGATCAACCCCAACCCCCGGGAAAAAGGTAATATTTTAATTATTTTAAATGAATGAAATTATGCTTAAATCAGGATTTTATTAAAATCGGACCGTCGGTCGTCGGCTCACTCGCTCTTACCCTGAGCAAATCGGAGAATGTATTGACGTTCGATCGCTTCCGCCAGCAGCCCGCGAAGGGGTTGTTGATCTGTCAGGGGTGTCAGCTCTTTCAGCTGCCGCACTTTTTGCGATGGATGACTTTTTGCTGCAAGCGGCTGTGGCCATTCATTATGTGTGTCTGTGTATGTGTGTGGTTGGTGTGATCGGAATGTTTACGGAATGTCTCTTTATTTACATTTCGATGACATGGAATATTCATATTTGTCAGATGGTTTTGCATAGCAGAAGGGCGAAAACAAAAAAAAAACGGCTCCCATTGTGAGCTGGTTATTTCGCTTCTTGTTCTGCAGATCAAAACATGACTTTTTGATTGAGGTATGCAAATTGAATTCAGACATTTGAATATCAAATTGAGTTTTTAATTTTAAAGTGATCCCTTTTTCCCCGGTCGGCACGGTGCTTCGTCAAGTTGATGGGCAATGGATGGTGTCTAGGTTTCTTCTTTATAAAATGTTATGAAATAGTGGCAATATTATTCTTCAACTTTTACTTGTAAGCTACAAGTAAAAGATTGCTTTCACCAACAAATCACTTATCACTGCCGTGTCAATTCGGTACTACCTTCATTTTCTGTCGTCCAATTCACCTGCCGAATGAGGAAACACGGAACCAACACAAACAAATCAGAAGTTATTAAACTTCCCGTCCGAGTTTGAAGCGTCCAATCGTGGCCATGTCGAAAAAGTCAAAACAAAAATTAATTAATTATTTGCATGCAGGAAAAACCGAACGGACGGACCGACAGACAGACAGGCAGCGGATGTGACAGGCGGTGGCCGGCTGGACGGATGGTGTCACACCACTACAGACACTGAAGGTTGGATCCACCCAAGCGAATTTGGGAGAAAAACGAGAAACATAAATTAATGAAAAATGATAAAATTAGGATAAACACATTTTATCGTTGCTCGTCTCTCGCCACGCCAAGTGACGTCAATCCCCTTTTTCGGACGACGAACGGACGAACCACATTAGCATGAATAACGAAAATTTTCATGCGAGCTTTGCTTGCAGTTGACACGTGACCATAACTGATTTGTTTATATTTGAACTGCGAGCGTTTCTTCGAAACGAAAAAAAGGGGAAAAGCCGCACACCGACTGCGATTTTCCACCTATTAGAGAGAGAAATTTATTGTCCGTGCAGATTAAATGACTTTCAATGAAATTTTTTTATTGGATTGCGAGGACAAGTTTTTCAGAAGCTCATAAACCTAGCATTCCAAATAAAGTCCGTTTGGATCTGTTGATCTGCACTGCTCGGAAACGGTATTAGATTCGCCTATTATTACTAAATGGATTGCAATTGAAATATGCCTCGGTTTGCTTCGGAAAACTTCTACACTAAAGCGAACAACCAAAGGTTTTTTTTTTATTACCTAGTTCAAAGCACTGTGTTTATGGCCATCCCCCTGGTTTTTGTAGAGCTCTAACGGTACGGAAAAAATAGCAATAAAATGCAGGAGACAGTTTTTTTTTCTTCATTCGATCGAGTTTCATACCCGCGTGAAATGAGTATTAAAAGTGTATAACGTGATTAGAGCTTTCAGCAACCAACGGATGGTCGTAGCACAGCAGCAAAGGACACGCGTGTCACCCCTATACTGTGTCTGTGAGTGTGAGTGTATGTGTGGCGAGATGTCACTTGCAAACGTCACACTTTCGGAAAAGTAAAAACGAAAAACAGAAGCAAATTCCGGGGGAACAGTGCCGTGCTGTGGACAAATGGAGATCCTCGGTACAAAGGCCGCGTGCCGCATTGTGCTGGTGGCCGGGACGAGACGACTGTTTTTGACGTTTATTTTAGGTTTTACCAGGAAAATTAAACAAATGATAGCAATTTGCGCCTAGATGATGCGAAAGTGAATTTTGTAGGATTTTTGAAGTTGGCTGACAAGCTACATGTCGTTTGATGATTGTTATCAGTGCGTGTTACCGGTTGATTGCACTAGTTAAAAAGTAAGCCTTACGTTTCATAGCAGTTGCATAATATTTTGTGCAAATTAAGGCAATACCTGCACTGTGATCTGTCTAACAAGTAATCAGAGGTTCCAACACAAATGATCCAAAACATGACACGATTGAATCAGTAGGCGGTGAAATTTTCTGTGGATAACGATCAACGATGACGGAACGCCGAATTTCTAGAATTTCTTATTGGATCTATTATATGTTTGCAGAAATGTCTTGAAAGCAACTTTCTGAGCAGAAACGTTACAGTCACATATCAATTGTCCCAAATGTCCGCAAATGTTACAACTTGACGTTCTTCACTTTAGTCGGCGTTCTCAGCCGTGCGTGTTCTGACGGAGAAAAATTAAAATGTTTTACAAATGACGAAAAATTTGATTTGTAATGACTGAATGATGGTTTAGCATTAATTTTTCTGGCTTCGACTTCAACTGGCATTCGGCTAGCAAGTATGAATTTATATGCATCATTAACCAGCAAAACAGATGAGTGCTTCTGTGGCTCAATCGATTAGCGAACGTTTTTTGCAATCAAATGATTAAGGATTCAAGTCGTGCAGCGATCACTATCGGTCTTTTGCCTTTCTCATACAGAAAGGCTATGCAATCGCTGTGAAAACCGACTTTTTCAACCGAGGGCCGAGTGCCATATACCATTCGACTCAATTCGTCGAGATCACAAAATGTCTGTGTGTGTGTGTGTGTGTGTGTGTGTGTGTGTGTGTGTGTGTGTGTGTGTGTGTGTGTGTGTGTGTGTGTGTGTGTGTGTGTGTGTGTGTGTGTGTGTGTGTGTGTGACAAACAATGTCACTCAATTTTCTTTGAGATGGCTGAATCGATTTTCACAAACTTGGATTGAAATGAAAGGTCTTATGGCCACATACAATCTTCTTGAATTTCATTTGGATCCGACTTCCGCTTTCGGAAATACAAGGAAATATGTGCAAATTTATTAAAAAATGCCCACTCAACGCATTCTGTGAAATTTCTTAACCGATTTTCACAAACTAAGCAAATAAAAGATTTCAAAATTCTTCATAAAGTCCCCGAAAAGTTGATCCAGATTCGATTCCGGTTCCGGTAATACAGTGCGACTAGTGAAAATTTTCAATTTCATGAGTATATTTTCGCAAACGATGGCGAAACGAGGTGTACATTTTTATAAAACTAACTGCTAAATTCATCTAGTTGGAAGACCTTGTTAGTTAGTGAATATAAAAAAATACTTCTTTGGAGCTACTAGTCCCCGGTATCCGTTTCCGAAAGCACCGATAATAGTGAAGAAAATCTTCAAAAACGGAACTCACTTCGATTTCTCAGCAACGGTTAAGCCTATTTTCACGAATCATGATTCAAAGTAAAGCCCTCATTTTCTTAAAACATACTGTACAATTTCATCCTGATCAGACTTCTAGTTCCATAATTAGAGGGCGATGAGTATCAAAACATTCAAATCGTCATTCAAAATGATGATGCAAAACTTGTACGCGACGGTACGTGCGGGTTTCTTCTGTTTGCAGCGTGCTTCGTTCAAATTCATATAGCGTGCAGGGTTGCCACATTTAAATCTATATTTTTTAAGTGAAAAAAATGTATATTTCTAATTATCAATCACTTGAAAAATTGACTAGTGATAATTGGTCCAGAGGGCTAAATGTTCTATACCATTCGACACAGCTCATCGAGCTGAGCAATGTATGTGTCTGTGCGTGGATGTGTGTGAGTATGTGTTAAATAATGTCACTCATAAAATAAAAAATCTCGTAGTCCCATAAGTTGCTATTGAATATCACACCGTCAGTTAGAGTGATGATGCAAAAAAGGGTAAAATTCTTCTAGATTTGGCTCATAATCGATTTAATTTGTAGGCTAATTTAGTTACTTACTAAACGAACCGAATTCGGCTATACTGGTTCCAAGTTCTTGGTTCCAGAAGTACAGGAAATAGTGGTCAAAAAATTTAAAACGAGACTCAATCAATTTTCTCAGATATGATTTGATCGATTTCCACAAACAGGCTCAAATCAAACTTCTGATAGTCTCATAGATGCAAAATAAAGTAAAATTCTTATTAACTTGACATAACTGTTTACAAATTGAAAAGGTTACGTTAATTTATACCCAAAGAAAGTTTCTTATTTTATTCAAGATTGAAAAAAAAATTCTTCGCAGAATCTTCTAGTGATATTTTTTTAAATATTAGTAATATGAAAGGCATCATTACACCACTAGGCGGATTAAAAAAGATTCTTTTAATTTCAATGTATTTCACTTCATGGAATTTTCCAATGACACAACATTACATGGTCTTGTGCGTGAATTTGGGTGAAGTGAAACGTTCTATTTATGTTCATCTTATTATAATAAGAGATAATACGGGATTTTTTTTTACTAGAAATACATGCTGATAAATTCAAACAGTGAGCGAGAACCCAGTGCATGCAGCACATTCTCGAGCGAGTGCGAGACGTATTCTATTTTGCTCGCACTCCTTAGCGCACGCTTATGAGTCACACACAAAAAGGTGCATTTTAAACAGAAGTGGTGTCTTTCCTTGGGAACGATGAGTTAGAGTCAGCAGGAGTAAACTCTTACTGCGAGTGGGTTACTGCTGCGAGTCAGCTCACTCTGTTACAGATTATATCCGTACTTACTCCAAGAGCGATGGCTCATCAATACGCACAGAGTGCGAGCACTCCTTCAAAGCGCTAGCAGTTTTCATTTTAGCAAATCGAAGTGTACAGTAGCATCATGGTAGCCGCACAAGTAGGCTACAACTTAATCTCAGCTTATGCCATTAGAATGTAGTTCCTTTTTGAAATAATGTGCAGTATTAAAATAACGCAGTGTAACAGTTCGCTTTCACATCTCATTCAAGTCAGTCGATAAAACAAAACCGTTTACGTTCGGGACAGAAGAAACCAAGTACAGTATTGTGTAGTGAACAATAGAACGACCTCGAAATGAGTGAACCAAACGAACAAAAGCTACCGCCGACACGAAAGAATACAATTGTTGTTGACTTCAGGCAGTGCAATATTCGACCTTCGATACGAGAAATTGAAGGTTTGCTTAAGGAGCAAATGCATCTTGACTTCAAACGTGTGCATTTACATCAATGCAATAAGACAAATAATGTTGTTTACATCCAGTTTTATAAAGAATTGGATGCAATTCAATGCGCAGAAGACAATAACAATGTGCACTATGTGGAGCACAAGAACATTAAGTACAACAATCCAGTATATATGGATGATAGTGCTATAGAAGTGCGTGAGCATAATCTTCCCTCAAGCGTCACCGATTCATATATTCGCAAAACTATGTCCCAATACGGAGAGATTCTCTCTATCGAAAAGAAAAGTGGAAGAACTTTTTCCCCGGTATTCTGAATGGCGTACATTTGTTACGCATGCGTTTGAAGAGGCCTATGCATTCTTATGTGACTTTCGGTCAGTATACAAGAATTCCGTGCAAATCACTTGTTACCTATGACAATCGGATGGCCACATGTCAATATTGCCAAAAAGCTGTTCACTACGGTAAGCCATGTGATAAACTGGACAAGGAGACAACTACACCAAAGGACAACGGTGCTTCCTTCACACCAACCCCAACCAACCCCAGTACACCAGTGACAGTCACCAACAACAATGGAGCATCCCCTTCAACGAAACCAGTATCCCCTATAGAACAAAGTACACCAGCTGCAGTTAACAACTTACTCTCCAACCAACCAGCAACTGCAACCAATGTACAACAAGGCGCATCTACAGCAACTCTCAACGAGCCCAACACTACGATCAACAAGAACAACGAAAAGAAAACGGAAATCACACACAACACCGACGATGAAGCAATGGATGATGAAATAAACCGCGGGCGAAGTGACCCCCGATCCTCGTTGGATGGAAATGGAAACTTATCTCCCCCTAGAAAAAGGGTGACAACGAGATCCAATAGCAAAAAAAAAATTAAGTAATAAAAATGTAAGCAAATCGACCACGTAGAGCTTTTACGCAAAACATGATGATATGTCAAAATGGCGTTCAAATATATTCATTTGTTGAAGAATTGTATGGGTTTGTTAGAAAAATCAAGTGTTGGACAAAAATATATTCGAATGTTTCTTTCGGCAAGTCATTTCAATAATCAAATAGCACCAAATTTTCATCATTCGGAAAAAATTGTTCCGGGCAGTTGTTAGAATATTTACCCTCTTGTCGAGCTAGTCAAAAAAATCCACTGTTCATTTGCGTCTGACCTAAGCACAATTCACACAGAAGGGAATATGAGACGGAAGAGAATAGAGCTTACAATCTCCTGTCCAATCCGACCAAAAAATAGGGGGCGGATTATGTAATTCTAACTCACGGAACAACTAGTGCACGATTTGAAGCAGTTGTCAGGCAGAATACGGGAAATTTTGCGATGTCTATTTATCGTTTATTTGAGAAAAAACACTTATCAAAAGTAGACCCAAATGGTGTGAGATACAGATTTACCTAGAATGAAAACGATTATACAGCCTATTAAAAAAGTACGGGTATGTAATGTCAGAGACATAACTGGATGTCGTGAATACGAATTAAACTGACACGATTTCTTTATACTTTCGAACTCGAATTGATAGTTGATCGATTGTGTGAATTGTGAAAATTTCCCCCTTTTCACTACTAGAATTCTAAACGATTTTTGACGTCGATTATCTCATTTCGGATTTGCATATTTCATTGAAAGAAACTATCAAGATGCTGTACAGAATATATTTCTGATTTTTAGAAGGATCAAATTGTGGAATTCCCTACGACATTTAGCACAGTTCGGAACATTTTTCTCGAACGATCTTCGCACAGCGAAAATCCCACAAAGCAAATCAAATTATTTTGGATTTTCACTAGAATTTTTACCTTCGATTTGCAAAGCAGTAATCTTAATAGTTCTTTAGATAAAATTTAGAGCCATTAGAACGGTTGGTTTGAAATAATGTTGTCAACTTTTCGTTTCTATTTCTCTCCAGTGCAAACGGCCAGAAGCTCTGTTGCATGATGCAATCGCTCTTGTTTGAGTTGAAATTAGCTTTGCGTACAAACTGCAACACATCCGCTCGCAGTGCCAAATGATGCGAAACTGGTTTAATGAGTCTACTCGCCTTGACGACCGGAAGACAAATGAGAACTACGACCTGAGCGTTTGAGTTTTTTATCCACGCAGAAGGTGCGATCCCCGATGCCACTTTTTGAATGCGTCTTCTCGCCCCGACAACTGCTTCCATCCAACGCACAAGAAGAAATGATCGATTTTCGACCACGATTAGAGATGGGCAATTCGCTCCTGAGCTGTTCCAGTGAATCGAATCATTGAAGTGAGCTGACAGCTCACAGCTCTTTTCAAAAGAACCGCAGCTCACCAGCTCACTCATTTGCTACCCAGTTCACTGCATTATGACGAAGGGAACACGCTACGAGCTGATCGGATCTTCGGCTCTTTAAGATATTCAATTTAGTCGACATCAATTAAAGATAAGTTAATTCGCATTGCATTCATTGCATCATTGCAAATCAATGATTCAATTTCGATCATGCATATGAAAGAAAACCGGTGCATAAGAAAAACGGCGCCCAAAATGAACCTTAAGTTTAAACTAAAAGAGCTGATGAGCTGATACATCGAATCGATTCACTTTGGAGAGCTGATCGGTTCGGAGCTGTTCACCAAAATGAGCTGTTTTGCACACCTCTAACCACGATTCCCCTTTTATAACGTTCAGTTGAAGATATCTACCTGACTACCTCAAAATCGTCGTCCTAGCGCGAAAAACCCAAGCGAAAGTTAAGAATTTTCCGCGTTGTTTTCAAATTTTGGAAAAACTTAATTTCGGAGTTGTTTGTGGTTATCTCACACTGTTCAAAATATTATCCTAAATTCCTGATCATATTTTTGATGAAATAGTGAAAGAATTATGTTGCTGCCATTAATACAAGTCGAGATATTCGCGATTAAGTTCTGGCCATTCTTCCATACGGCTAATTTTGAAAATGGGCCCCATAGTAAAGTAAGTCGTATTCACGACAAAATAGCGCAATGTTATATTGTTAGAAGTTTTTTTTTCATGTGAGCAATATTAAAATGACTGCTTCTCGAAACGACTGTTTTATTTATGGCATAAAATGAATACCAGGAGTCCATATTTAGTACCGAAATTTCAAAATTTAACAGGAAATACCATACCAACAGGATGAAATAAAACAGTTGAAGTCAATCTCAAATTTGTTCAAATATGTATTTTTTTCTAAATTCGGTTCCCATTTGCGTATTTTTCGGGATTCAATGTACCTTTCGTTTCCGAGGTGTAAACTTGGTCATAATAAAAATCTCATTCCCATGAATTTCAACAGTTTTTTTCTGAATAATTAAAGAAATTACCAGAACGCCCACACTTTGACCCCGTACGGTATCATTAGACAGCAATTGCGTCAATCATCTAATCTGCATGTGTACCATAATCGGGGATGCACCTCACTATATACTTAGTATACTTAGAATTTATTCACATACTTGGTGTGAAAATTCACACTTGAACGGTTGATGTGTTTAGCATGTCAATTCTACTTCCGACAACGACCATTTACGTTATCGGATGCTTTTGAAGAATAGTTTAACAAGTTTTGTAATGCTAGGAAACCACTTCCGTGACTTTCATCGGAAATGCTCTAGTGTTGGGGTTTATTTTCTCACTTTTCAATAATTGTGAGACTGTCGTCACCACTGTCTAAAAATGAATCAATGAACGATCGTTCACAAAGAAATAAAATTCCCAACATGTGGACACAAAAAGGCAAACTCTCGGGGGGAAAACAAACGAACAAATAGACCAGTCGCCTGCCAAAAACTCTCATCTGAACAGAATAATTCGACTGTTAAATTGAAAAATAATGCTCAGGCCACACACACAGGAGAAAAAAAAACATTGAATCTGGTCATGCCAAAACAAAAAAAAACACATTATACGGTAGATGGCAATGGAGCTCGGCCACCCCAAAAACACACCTGGATGAGCTTGCAAAATAAAAATTTGGCAGATACTGGTGCTGCTGTACCTATCTGTGGCGGCGAATGGCCCGGCCAACAGAGAAAAAATCTGAAAATGTGCGAATCATTCCTTTGTGCATGCAATGTTTGTTGTTTTATGATTCTTTTTGAGCTTGTTTGCCCCATCGGGGCATCGGGGGATCAAGGATAGGTTTTTGGGTCGATTTCCATTTCGCGCAGGGTTGCATCGCTTGCCGTGTGTGTGTAAATGTGTGATTTCGGGATGCTGAATGCTGGTGAATTTTCATTTCTTTAGTTCCTATCATCACGTGTGGGCGTATGTTCCTTGCCGACCTGGTGGGAATGCAGTTTTTTTTGTTTGTATTCGGTCGGTAACTTTTACCAACTGATAGAGGATATGTCCCGAGAGTTGCCGATCGCTCGAGTGAGGGTTGGGATTTTTTTTCTTCTTCCCGGATGTTTGCCATTGCTGCCGGACAGGAAATGAATTTTCAGCTATTTCGCAATGTGCACACACAAAAAATAAACAGAATCAATGCATTTGAAGTGCGAATGTGCGGTTTTCCATTGTGGTGCACCAAATTGCAGGTTTGGTGGTTTTTGGAAAGCAGTTAAAAAGCGATGTTATTTTCTTTGCTGGAGAATTTCACCGTAAATGGATGAAACACGTTCATCTCCGCTTACTTTTCAGTTGTTTTGAATTTTTTTTTAAAAGGCGTGTATATTTTTTCATGTACTTTCTTCAAATGATGTTAACTCGGAAACTGTAAATTGTCCAAGAAGACGTCGTATAAAATCAATTGGGCACTCTTGAATAAATATACACTGCGAAAAAAAAGTTTCGAGAATTATAAAACCAACTGAAAAACTAAAATAAAAAAAAACCTCAATAATATTTTTTGGAATAATTCCATCATAAAACCTTAATTTTGGTGCAAATTTGTGTAAGTGTGATTTGGAAAATGGTGGAGTTACAGCAAAAACTTTTTATCAGTATTTTCAAAACTTTCAAAACAAGTTTTTCATGATTTTTTTTAAATGCAAACGTTACGTCTTCAGTCATGAGTCAAATTGATTTCTCTATCTTTAGTGTGCAAAGATTCATCCAAATCATAGTAACTTGATCATTATTTTATCAATTATTCTCCTACTATTTATTGGGATGGTTCAGTTTTCACTGCACAATACTGCGCCGTCGGTTTTTGCGATTTTATTTTTTGCATTTGGTTTTTGATTGTTTGTTTTAGCTTTTTTTGGTTCTTTGGTCTTTGGTTTTTCGGCTGTTTTGGTATTTCGGTTTTTGGTTCTTCAGTTTTTCGTTTTTTTGTTATGTTTTTGTTATTTCTTGGTTTTTTCTGTTTTTTTTGGTTTTTCGGTTTGCTTTGGTTGTTTGGTATTTTGGTTCACTGTTTTTTCGGTTTTTGGTTATTTCTAGGTTTTTCGGTTTTTGTTTATTTTTAGGTTTTTTGGTTTATTGGTTTATAGTTCTTTTTTTGATTCTTCGTTTTTATTTAGGTTATTCGGTTTTTTTTTGTTTTTTTTTTTGTTTTTCTGTATTTTGGTGTATTGTTTTTAAATTTTTTAATTTATTTTGGTTTTCAGGTATTTTTTTTAGTGTTCTGGTTTTTCGTTTTTTTTTGGTTTTTTGGTTTTGTGTTTTTTTTTTTGGTTTTTCGGTTTTGTAGGTTTTCGGTTTTTCGGTTTTGTAGGTTCTTTGGTTCTTTGGTTCTTTGGTTCTTTGGTTCTTTGGTTCTTTGGTTCTTTGGTTCTTTGGTTCTTTGGTTCTTTGGTTCTTTGGTTCTTTGGTTCTTTGGTTCTTTGGTTCTTTGGTTCTTTGGTTCTTTGGTTCTTTGGTTCTTTGGTTCTTTGGTTCTTTGGTTCTTTGGTTCTTTGGTTCTTTGGTTCTTTGGTTCTTTGGTTCTTTGGTTCTTTGGTTCTTTGGTTCTTTGGTTCTTTGGTTCTTTGGTTCTTTGGTTCTTTGGTTCTTTGGTTCTTTGGTTCTTTGGTTCTTTGGTTCTTTGGTTCTTTGGTTCTTTGGTTCTTTGGTTCTTTGGTTCTTTGGTTCTTTGGTTCTTTGGTTCTTTGGTTCTTTGGTTCTTTGGTTCTTTGGTTCTTTGGTTCTTTGGTTCTTTGGTTCTTTGGTTCTTTGGTTCTTTGGTTCTTTGGTTCTTTGGTTCTTTGGTTCTTTGGTTCTTTGGTTCTTTGGTTCTTTGGTTCTTTGGTTCTTTGGTTCTTTGGTTCTTTGGTTCTTTGGTTCTTTGGTTCTTTGGTTCTTTGGTTCTTTGGTTCTTTGGTTCTTTGGTTCTTTAATTCTTTGGTTCTTTGGTTCTTTGGTTCTTCGGTTCTTTGGTCCTTTTGTTTATTGTTTTTGGTTTTTTGGTGTTTTGGTGTTTTGGTTTTTTTGGTTTTTCGGTTTTTTAGTTTTTTAGTATTTTATTTTTTTAGTATTTTAGTTTTGTAGTTTTGTAGTTTTGTAGTTTTGTAGTTTTGTAGTTTTGTAGTTTTGTAGTTTTGTAGTTTTGTAGTTTTGTAGTTTTGTAGTTTTGTAGTTTTGTAGTTTTGTAGTTTTGTAGTTTTGTAGTTTTGTAGTTTTGTAGTTTTGTAGTTTTGTAGTTTTGTAGTTTTGTAGTTTTGTAGTTTTGTAGTTTTGTAGTTTTGTAGTTTTGTAGTTTTGTAGTTTTGTAGTTTTGTAGTTTTGTAGTTTTGTAGTTTTGTAGTTTTGTAGTTTTGTAGTTTTGTAGTTTTGTAGTTTTGTAGTTTTGTAGTTTTGTAGTTTTGTAGTTTTGTAGTTTTGTAGTTTTGTAGTTTTGTAGTTTTGTAGTTTTGTAGTTTTGTAGTTTTGTAGTTTTGTAGTTTTGTAGTTTTGTAGTTTTGTAGTTTTGTAGTTTTGTAGTTTTGTTGTTTTGTTGTTTTTTAGTTTTTTAGGTTTTTAGGTTTTTAGTTTTTTAGTTTTTTAGTTTTTTAGGTTTTTAGTTTTGTAGTTTTTTAGTTTTTTAGTTCTTTAGTTTTTTAGTTTTTTAGTTTTTTAGTTTTTTAGTTTTTTAGTTTTTTAGTTTTTCAGTTTTTTAGTTTTTTAGTTTTTTAGTTTTTAGTTTTTTAGTTTTTTAGTTTTTTAGTTTTTTAGTTTTTTAGTATTTTAGTTTTTTAGTTTTTTAGTTTTTTCGTTTTTTAGTTTCTTAGTTTTTTAGTTTCTTGGTTTTTCAGTTCTTTAGTTTTTTAGTTTTTAGTTTTTCAGTTTTTTAGTTTTTCAGTTTTTTAGTTTTTTAGTTTTTTAGTTTTTTAGTTTTTTAGTTTTTTAGTTTTTTAGTTTTTTAGTTTTTTAGTTTTTTAGTTTTTTAGTTTTTTAGTTTTTTAGTTTTTAGTTTTTTAGTTTTTTAGTTTTTTAGTTTTTTAGTTTTTTAGTTTTTTAGTTTTTTAGTTTTTTAGTTTTTTAGTTTTTTAGTTTTTTAGTTTTTTAGTTTTTTAGTTTTTTAGTTTTTTAGTTTTTTAGTTTTTTAGTTTTTTAGTTTTTTAGTTTTTTAGTTTTTTAGTTTTTTAGTTTTTTAGTTTTTTAGTTTTTTAGTTTTTTAGTTTTTTATTTTTTTAGTTTCGTTAGTTTTTTAGTTTTTTAGTTTTTTAGTTTTTTAGTTTTTTAGTTTTTCAGTTTTTTAGTTTTTTAGTTTTTTAGTTATTTAGTTTTTTAGTTTTTTAGTTATTTAGTTTTTTGTTTTTTAGTTTGTTTTTTTTTTTAGTTTTTTCAGTTTTTTTATTTTTAAGTTTTTTCAGTTTTTTAATTTTTTAGTTTTTTAGTTCTGTTAGTTTCTTCTTAGTTTTTAAGTTCTCTTAGTTTCTTTTTAGTTTTTTAGTTTTATATTTTTTTATTTTTTTAGTTTTTCAGTTTTTAGTTTATACAGTTATTGTTATATTGTTATATTGTTATATTGTTATATTGTTATATTGTTATATTGTTATATTGTTATATTGTTATATTGTTATATTGTTATATTGTTATATTGTTATATTGTTATATTGTTATATTGTTATATTGTTATATTGTTATATTGTTATATTGTTATATTGTTATATTGTTATATTGTTATATTGTTATATTGTTATATTGTTATATTGTTATATTGTTATATTGTTATATTGTTATATTGTTATATTGTTATATTGTTATATTGTTATATTGTTATATTGTTATATTGTTATATTGTTATATTGTTATATTGTTATATTGTTATATTGTTATATTGTTATATTGTTATATTGTTATATTGTTATATTGTTATATTGTTATATTGTTATATTGTTATATTGTTATATTGTTATATTGTTATATTGTTATATTGTTATATTGTTATATTGTTATATTGTTATATTGTTATATTGTTATATTGTTATATTGTTATATTGTTATATTGTTATATTGTTATATTGTTATATTGTTATATTGTTATATTGTTATCTTGTTATATTGTTATCTTGTTATCTTGTTATCTTGTTATCTTGTTATATTGTGATATTTTTCTGGGTACGCATCTAGTTTCAGCTGTCGATACAAGTTTCCTAAAATGTGTCCTCATCAATGTTTACAATTTTTCAAATGATCCAAGTTACCAAGCGACTTGGTGGGATCTTGTCTTTCGAAAAACGAAAGTGACATTTCATTCTACCGTTGATTTTGTGTAATGCCAAGACACGAAATTTATCCTGAATTCAGTGATTTCTAATCATGGGTAGAAGTCGGTTTTGTAAACCTTGTTCCTATTTCGCTGTTCATCGAACAGGTTGTAATGAAGGGATGCGAAGTCTAACCGCAGTTACATAAAGCTTACCAAACTATAGTTTTCTTACCGAATTTTCAACTTTAAATTGATTTCTCGGACTTCTTCAATACTTGTCCTTCTCACTCCGTATAAAATTGTGACCCGGACAAAGATTTGAAATTTAAGTTTCATTTTTTCTATCTTTCTAAGC
This sequence comes from Malaya genurostris, assembly GCF_030247185.1. Classification (NCBI taxonomy): domain Eukaryota; kingdom Metazoa; phylum Arthropoda; class Insecta; order Diptera; family Culicidae; genus Malaya; species Malaya genurostris. Next base: position 284,928,133 of record NC_080572.1, read on the forward strand.
CACAGTCCTAACTGATGGAAACTAATAAACGGCTACACAAGTGATGAAAGAGAATTAGCGAAAATGGCGAAATGCTTCCATACTTTCTGGAAAAATCTTCAATACTACTCGACATATTCAAAACAGAAGAATTCACGTCAATAAACAGTGCAACCAGATATTAAATGAATCGTTCGTGACATCAATGTCAACTTCATTGACTGTAATGAATCCGAATAATGAAAATCAAGCTTTGTGAAAACCAATTCAAATTAGTTTCATACAAAGTCCGCAAGTATCCAAGTAACAAATAGCAGACAATAAAAAAAAGTTCAATCTTCCATGCCCAAATCGCTCTAGCCAAAACTAAGTGTCCGAAGGCCGTTACTTGAAAGCCACTTGTTTTATTGTGCAAGCCTCGCGATTAGTGTAGGTATGAAACTTACTTCAAAACGATCTGCTCCAAGTACTTTCAGATGAAGTTCATTGCTTCATTCTTCAATGTCCACGCAAAGCTCGGTGACCCCATTTGACGCGGTTTACCAAGTGAGGATAGCAAAGTGCAATTTTATTACCTACACATGACGACGACGACGACGACGACGAGCGGACTGTGATCTGGTTGGGGCTTTGTTTAGGACTCGCGAGGTGATGAAAACCAAACTCGTGGTGTTGAGACCGTCCGCCAGCTGGCTCCGATGTTGGCGGCAAGTCCATTCGAAGGGGTGAAAGATTGAACATGGAAAAAATGAGATATGGAAACATCAAACCAACTCGTATGTAATTGAGGATAAGTGAAACAATTTCGCCCGATTGAATCTGCTGATTTTCTGCTGAGTCACAAAGTCGTACAACCAAGAGGGGGGGAAAAGATAGATAGAAACACAAATAGGAATCATCAGTGAGTGAGTGAAAGAGTGAGTGAGTGGTCTTTAAAAACATTGCCGATGCCTGAACCCAAAGCTAATGGTAATGAGGGTGTGCACATGCAGCAACAATAATGGCAATCATGTTCGTCTCCTCGTTCGCTGGCTGTGCAAGTGTTGAATTAAACGCTCTATTAATGTTGTTTAACCGGTAATTACGACTGGATTTCGGTTATATCATACGTTTCCAACACCGGCGGTCGGAATTCTTGCAACTTTTTACTAGACTTTTCCATCCGTTTTGATGATGGTGGAGTTTTCTCTTTCTTTTTTTTTTAGAACCAAACCATTTTGACCGGAGATTTATTGTTAGGCTGTTTGAATTGCTTTCAGTACTTGCCCCTTTTGTTATTACCAGGTGAGATCGACATATATATGCTAATCAGCGGTTAGTAATTGTTCCAACAAAACAACATTCTCAATGTGATTCCCCGGTATCCAATCCACCTGTTGCGTCACAAGTGAAAGAGAGATATACAATTACGGAACTAGACGCAAATGAATGCTGATTAACCTGTTTGTGTCAGGGCGCGCAGACTAAACAATGTGTCAGCCCATTTCAATCCGTCCGTCCGTCCGTCCGTCCGGATTGATGACGGTGTCAGCAAACAAATTATGTGCACTGTTCCTAAGCGCCGTACGGTTCCGATATCCAGTGATTCGTCCAGTGGAAAGTGCAGCACAAACAGTATTCAAAACAATGGTTCCCATCATTGAAACAATTTCCGCCAGGGAATGTTTGAAGCGTGATTAGTAGGCAGTTCGTTAGCCAGGAATCGACATGAACAGTTTTAAAGAAGGATCTGATATCTGTAATTATTTACACGAGAGTTGAGAACAGTCCGATGAATCAATTTGCTTGGTGACAGAAGGGGAATACCGGTCCAGGAGTTTCCAACATCCTATGCTGACTGTTCCTGTAAAGTCGTGATCTCAGAAACGTTACTATAATAAGAAGACGTACAAACATGAGAAAAACAAACGCAGCAAGCGCTGTTTTGTTTGTTTGTTTCGCAAGGGGTGAGTCTGTTCGACTGTTTCTTCTTTCTGTTCTTGTTGGTGGTGCTGTTCACATTGAGGTCAATAAATCAAAAGGGCACTGTTTTCAATGGGAACATATTTTTTACGAAGAACCATTATCCATTTTTTCGGTGTGATTAGAGTGACTTTTAACAAAAGAAATTGACGAATGTCTTTCATGTAACAGGGGTAAAATTTTTCGCAGCTCAGCGTGAAGACGATGCAAAAAAATATCAAATTTGCAGAATTTAAAAAAAAATATTTAAAAACGATTGAGCGATTTTTACGAACTACCTTGGTTTCGGGGTATTAATATCAATTGCCACAACTTTAATTAATTTGTCGTGTTGTTGGTAAAGGCTATACGTAACAATTGTCATAGAGCTCATTTTAAACAAAACAGTACATTAACTCTTAGTAGAATTCGATGCAAAGAAATTTCATTTTATTTCCAGAAAAAAAATTCTGTCCGATCTGCTTCGTAAATAATTAAAAATCATTTCCGTTTTACACTATATGCAGTTCACTCTATCCCTAGAGAATCAAATATTCCAATAAAAATAGCAGAACAGATTTATGTTTAATCTTACACCTGGAAAAAAGCCTTAAGAATAATTTTATATCAGGTGTACAACTTTGCTGCCGCCGTCTTTTTCCAAACTTAAAAGCTTTATTGCGAAAAAGTGCTTACAGATGTTTTATTCAAAGTTTTGTCCGTCGCTAGCGACAACTTTCTCCCATCTTTCCAGAAATTGTCGGATCCCGGCTCGAAAAAAAGGGTTCACTTTTGACGCTATCCATGAAGCAATCCATTTTTCCAACTCTTCGAAAGATTGAAAATGTTGATCTGCCAGGCCGTGTGCCATCGAAAGGAATAAACGGAAGTCAGAAGGGGCAACATCTGGGGAATACGGCGGGTGGGGCAAGACTTCCCATTTCAGCGTTTCCAGGTACTTTTTGACCACTTTTGCGACCTGAGGCCGAGCATTGTCGTGTTGGAGGATAACTTTGTCATGTCGCTCTTGATATTATGGCCGCATTTCTTTTAGCGCACGACTAAGGTGCATCAGTTGCGTTCGGTAGCGATCTTCTGTGATGGTTTGGCACGAATCTTCATCAAGCAATGCTTCTAGTTGTTCATCTTTGAAGGTTTTTTCTCTTCCACCACCATGTTTGTCTTTGACATCGAAATCACCATTTTTAAAACGTTGAAACGGGAGCGGGTCATATCGCCGAAAGCCATTTCGCCGAAAGTCGTTTCGCCGAATGCCATTTCGCCGAAAGTCGTTTCATCGAATAGGTCATTTCGCCGAAAGTCGTTTCGCCGAAAGGGTCCTTTTGCCGAAAGGTAATTTTGCCGTAAGGGTCATATCTCCTGCATGTTATGTCTCCTGAGCAGCCACATAACCGAAGCCAAGATGGGCGGCGGCCAGCTGAGTCGGCCGCCGACCCGCCGTCGGAAGCGGCGGCCTCTTGCATACAAACCTGTAACCGCCTCGTTTGCCCGGTCTACTGAAAGCTAGGTTTCTTTGCTTTAGTTAGGTCCGAACGAGCGGCAGCGAGGTCGGACAGCACATAAACTAAAACGATGTGGCGTAGCCGCATTAGTATTTTTTTCATTTTCACTTAATAAACGGAAAATACCACCTAAATTTGCCTGGTAGATACACCTATGCAATTGCTTTGATGCTTACTAGTTAGTAGTCAACAAATTTTCTGAGGTTCATGAATCAATCTTTATTCAAAAGTACAACAATCAATCGTTATTCAAGAAGTACAATGGTAAGTTAACAAAACGGGCGTTAACGCTATCATCTTTCGTTTCTCTTTAATTTAAATCAATTCTAATTACGATTTCAAGACGATTTCAGGATTCGGCGAAATGACCCTTTCTGCGAAATGGCTTTCTGCGAAATGGCATTCGGCGAAATGGCATTCGGCGAAGTGACCCATTCGGCGAAATGACTTTCGGCGGAACGGCTTTCGGCGAAATGGCTACCGCTCTTTTGAACTATTGATCTATTATGTTCATTATTCGCTCCGTTCACAGTGCAGCTTTCTCTTCAAACAAGGGCGAAAAATTCATCAAAGTATGAACACAACGGAGAGAATGCATATACAAATCGACTACTCGACAATTACGATCAAATCATTTAGTTCCAAGCCATTTTCAGTGTCTCTACATAGAATCAAGCAAAGAGTTAATTGGGTTTCCTCATATACATTAATTTGATTTAATAAAATCGATTTTCAATCAGAATAAGTGTCGTCACCAATGCTTACGACGTCCAACTTCATGGTTGTCACGACTCGGTGCGGAATGTTAGCGCTGTAGGGAAGAGCACACAGGCATGTGGCAGATTTACTTTGTGCGCCGTTCGCCGAACTAGAGGCAAACGATTTGTTCAAATTTTCGCTCGTGGAAGTAATTGTCAATTGTGTTTTCCAAAATCCAAGGCATTCTACAAAGATCTAATAAGATTTTATCTATCTAAGTAATCTGCCCCTTGTCGACAGCATTACGTCAATCTCGCGGTTATGTCCCTAACATTAGCTACTACAAGTTTTCGTTTAGAAATAAAACCTGTGAGCGGAAATTCATATGGAATAGTGTTAGTTGCTCTCCAACATGTCGGCCGGTATTTCACGAATAATGCCACCGGCCCATAATCCACACCAAACAGCGTCTTTTTTGGGATGCATTGATAGCTCTGGTCGATTTTCACTCCAGATGCGGCAATTTTGCTTGTTGACGTGTCCATCAGGATTTCGTTTCATCGATTCTGAGGAAGTCATGGCCCCCAGACGTTTGACCTACTGTTGACAGTCAAAGGATCAGACCCGCATGAAAAAAATCAGTATTCTTCTCTTTTTAGTTAATAATTTTGTTTTATCAGGTGTACAACTTTGCTTCCGCCGTTTTTTCAAAAATTATAAGCTTTATTGCAAGAAGTGCTTACAGATGTATTATACAATGTATTGTCCGTCGCTAGCGACAACTTTCTCCCATCTTCCCGGCAATTTCCGGATCCCGGCTCGAAAAAAGGAGTCCTCTTTTGAAGAAAATGTTGATCTGCCAGGCCGTGTGCCATCGAACAGGATAGGTGGAAGTCAGAAAGGGCGAAATTTGAAGAATACGGCGGGTGGGGCAAGACTTCCCATTTCAGCGTTTCAGGTACTTTTTGACAACTTTTGCGACGTGAGGCCGAGCATTGCTGTGTTAGAGGATGACTTTGTCATGTCGCTCTTGATACTGTGGCCGCTTTTTTTTAGCGCGCGACTTAGGCGCATCAGTTGCGTTCGGTAGCGATCTCCTGTGATGGTTTCATCCGGTTATAAGAGCTCGTAGTAAATCACACCGAGCTGATCCCACCAAATACAAATCATAACCTTGGCGCCGTGAATATTTGGTTTTGCCTTCGACGAAGTAGCATGCCCGGGCTTTCCCCATGATTTTCTGCGTTTAGGATTATCGTATCGTACCCACTTTTTATCACCGGTTACGATTCGATGTAAAAACCCCTTACGATTTTGTCTTTGAAACAGTTGCTCACATACAAATAGACCGCGCTCGATGTCCCTCGGTTTCAACTCGTACGGCACCCAGTTTCCTTTTTTCTGAATCATGCCCAGGGCCTTGAGACGTTATGAAATGGCTTACTGACTCACTCCCAACGATTCGGCAAGCTCCCAAGGTTTGGCACGAATCTTCATCAAGCAATGCTTCTAGTTGTTCATCTTTGAAGGTTTTTTTTCCACCACCATGTTTGTCTTCGACATCGAAATCACCATTTTTAAAACGTTGAAACCACTCCCGACACGTTCTTTTACTCAGACCAGCATCACCGCAAGTTTCTGAGAGCCTTCGATGCGCCTTAGCTGCATTGTTTTTTCGAATTGTAACAGAAAAGTAAAACTTCCCGCAAATGGCGAGAATTGGGCACATAAACAGACATTTTCGAGCGTGAACAATACGTGATCTATGTATTTTGACCTGCCTCAGCCGGTACAGCCACCTATCGGTACAAAGTTGTACACCTGATAGTTTGAAAGTTAGTTTCGTTTTATTGTGGTCTTAATACTTTATTTATAAAAATAAAAGTCCAGATTTGTATCCAATAATTTTCCATCTGTTAGGAGAGGAATGCTCTCGAAGTTAAGAGTACTAGTTCATATACCAAACAATGGTTTTATTTAACGATTTTGAAGCAAATAATGTGAAGTAAAGAATTTATTTTCTGTTATCGATATTCAAAAGTTTGAGCATTTTAAAATCGCCATCCACTGTTTGACCATAGTGTTTATTGTTCGAAAGTCAAATTCTACAGCTGTACACAATTGGTATGATTTGCAAGAAAAGTTCTTGAAAACAACCCTGCAGGAAAAAATGTTTTTCAATATAAAGAAAACTGAAATAAAATATAATTTTTTACGTTACGTTAATATCCCAAATTTTTGGGTCCTGTTGCTGAATCTTCATAGCACCAATAATACTGCCGAAGCTAACCTAAGCTATGGAATGTTTGAAATTGCTGGCAGCGCAACTACAACTGAAACAATTATTCCTGCTGAAATTTTGACTTCTAGCACTGCCAGAGCCACTTTTCAGGTTAGCGGATCGTTACGGTTTTTTGTTTTGTCAATTACGAAATGTGCAAACATTGGAATCCATCAGAATTGCGGCGTGATAGGCAGTTGGATTCACCAGATCGTTATCCCAATCTAGCAGTTTTGCCTGAACTGTGGCTTCGCTTGATAAAGTCTGCAAACGCAGGTCTAAGTATCTTTAGAGATAGGTTATACTCAATTTGAACAAAGCGAAGGCAGTTCGAAAATCGCTGTGAAAAAAAAACAGATTAAACAATAATTATAAAAATAGGTTAACAATACCTAGTTGGACATACCGGGGAACGTCGCTACAATGAAACCCAAATCCAGCAAAAATGGTCACATATCTTACCATTGTCATGAAACCTGTATTCGGATTTTTTCACTGCCTTGCAAATATATAGGGTAAGGGCCCCCTTTTTCATCTCATTTGTAAAAACGTTACCTTAAAAACCTGAATTAGCCACCAAAATCACAACGATTTTTTCATATTTCTGCTTATTTCGCCTTGCTGCACATTGGGAATTGATTCACATTCCTTGGAAATTAAAATAATAATTAAAAAATCAGCTAAAAACACTTCTGATATGTTCCCTACTGTGCTCCTAATTTCATCTCAAAGGTTTTGTATTCATCCGTTCGTTGGTCCTTCATCCCATAAATTAGCAATGGCGACAGCAATCAAAACCAAATTATTGCACTATTACACTCTCAGGTTCAAAATGTCAGAGTTTTCATTGAAAAGGGCCTAATGCCAACTATGACACAACACACGATATTAAAAAAAACAGTTAGGAATCATTTCGACGTTTAAAATTTTTTGGATCCTTTTTATTACTTTTCGTTTCAAATTTAAAATTTTACTCTGCAGTTAATTTGGAGAATTTAAAAAAAACAAAAAAAGAATTGTTACTATTTAGGCATTAGCCCTTCTAAAAACTTCTAAATGTAGAACCAGAGATGCCATTCATACAGATTTATCTGTATTGTATAGATTTTTGCGTTCGCGTTCGTTAAATCAGATTACAGATTTTCTAAATTTAATACAGATTTGTAAAGGTTCATAAAAAGTAAGAAGTAAAACGTTAGACTTTTCTCTCTGAGTATCTATTAGTATTTGATTAAAGTACTTCTTTAAAAGTTTATTAATCAACGAATAAATCACATGTTAAAATGGAAATCTTTTGTGCAAATGTTTGATGATGAACACTGATAAACATTTATATTAAAATTTAAAACCAATTTGAATTTGAATTTGATTCATTTTATTAGTGAAAACAAATAGAGCAGATACATATTTTCTATGAAAATATCTGGCATCTCTGTACACAGCCGATGAAACACACACATTTAACAGTGTTATGGTGACGTATAGCGGAAAGAAACCAGTGCTACTAGATTTGCCACAATGGTTATTTGATTAGTATTTAACACGCTCTATTTGGTAATATTAGAATCCGAAACAGTATTATTTATATATAATATTAATGATATAATTAAACTAATGTCACGGGTACCACAAAATACTTCTTGATGATAATTGAAAGAAGAAAAAATAAATTTTTTTATTTAGCATTATGAGAAAACTTGGCAACCTTGCGATACGAAATGAGATGAAAACAAAGCGCAATCAAGTGCATTAAGTGCAAATTTTCATCTCATATTTTTCATTGCTTTTATTGCTTATCAGGTAATTTCAGAAGTCTTTAATCGTTGAATAAACAAGTGGAAAGTGAACATTTCTAACTATAAAGTCATCCAAAATTGAATAGTGGTGTAATTATGTGAAATAGCGATCATGTTTTGAGATTAGTAAATATTCAGAACATGATGAATTGTAAAACTTCAGACGAAAATGGTTCCTAAATCAAAAAGTGAGTTTATTTTAAATGAAAAAAGCGATTGTTGAAGGTTTTTTAATTATTTTTTTTCAATTGGAAAGTGTGGTAAAACCTAGAATAAATGTTTTAAAACGTTCCACAGTTTTGTTCAGGTACGTTTAAAGATATGATTAATGTTCAAAATTATGAGGTGATGGAATGAGATGTAAATTGGAGCTGAGATGAAATAGGCAGCCCTTACCCTATATATTTTCCACAGAGTTGCCGCTTTAAAATGAATGACATTCCATGTTCCTAACGAAAACGGATGTGAGTTCGATCATTTTAGAAAGTACCGGGTATGTTTCACTTTTGTTTTTCAGAGGTTGTTCGGGACCCCCATGTTTTATTATTTATCTGTGGTTATACCCCAGTGAAAATAAGTTTCCCGAACCTGAGCAAATTGACTCAAGTGTCGCGTTCCCTTGGTTATTTAAACAATGGTACTGTTTCAGTTTGTGGATTTTAAAATACTTGTTGAGGTGGAGATTTTATTTAAATTCCTAATTCCGAAAATAGTGTTAGAAAGTTTTTCTGACCCGGTAGCTCAATTATTAGTGGAATTGAACTATTGTCCTCAACTCAACTATATAAAGCTCAAGAGTGAATTGTAATCTGAGTACGGTTGAAACAGATGAGTAGAGCATGGATAAGCTTGCTTTGAAAAACAATCTCGCGTGTCATTCTAGTGATTCAAGATTGATCTAGCAACTGCGTACATGTAAAGCAATACGCCGATCGCTAAGAAAGATCTCGTAAAGTGCAACCGGTCAATACTCTTCGACACATGTTCTGTCCACAAGCTCCGAACGAGCGGAAACAACACTTTGAACTATCACGGATTCTTGAAGTTTCGATGAATTTGTTGGCAAAGAGAGAGAGAGTGTGTGTGTCAACAGGAAAATAATTGTTGACTCCTAGTCAAGCAGGCCGAGAACAACAACAAAAATCTTTTGAGGGTATTTACTATTAACTGGGAAATCTTAGAAAACATTGTGGCATGGCGTAATTTTTGCCCCGGGAAACTAACAATGAGACAAGTTCGTCACTACTTGAAAAGAAGTTTATTCGATGTTGCGAAATCAGTATCAATATGGAAACGTATGATCGAATTTCAGCGACTTCAAAGTCTGTTGAAACTAGAGATGGGCAAAACCATTCATTTCAAAGAATTGCTCAGAATTTGATAGTTCTACTGAAATAACTAATAGAACTGAAAATTTGATAGTTCTACTGAAATAACTGTTGCACCGTTAGTTCGTTCCTCGGAAATTTTGTATGAGAACCAAAAATTATGTTTCAATACAAATTCATTATTAGGGAGTATTTTTTGCATGTATTTAAACTAATAATCGTTCTCTTTTGTATACATTTTCAAGGTTTTTTTTTGGACCGCTCGCGAGCAGATTGCCAAGCTCTAGTTGAAACAGAATAGTCGAATTTCACGAAAAAATTATAATACCAAGACTTTACTTCGCGGTGTGCGAAGTAATCGTCCCTATCATTCGCCCGATAAAGATATATGATTAAACATAAAACCATTTCATTCGCCGTTGCTCGTGACTGTGGGATTCCTATGTTTAAATTTTATAAGGTGGAATATGTGATTAAATACCGACTGCATTTTGTACATAATTACTAAGTTTATAGTAATTTCTTGCTAGTCGCTTCTAAAAGGTAGAAATTGATTTAGAGTGCAAATACAAGAAAGTTTCAACATTCAATAATGAAAAACTTTCAAACATAATATCTAAAAATGTCGTTGTCCTTATACAATTCTGATCAAAATATTATGGTTTTCCAAGACCTGTTGAAATAAAGCTGATTTGTTTAGAGTCATTTTATTAAAATGAAGTCCAACCTACTTGATTCACATTTCCTTCCTTCTCGAATGGATTGGAATATTCGGTCAATGTTACAATGAGTGACCGATGTAAAACTACCGATCTGACGAGAAATCAGAACTCATAACTCAAAAGCTAAATGCCTTTATTAACTGTCAGATTACCCATCGGATAAAAAATTGTTACCTAGACTATAATTAGCCCGCTCAGACAAAAGTAGGCGCATCTCCAAAGCATCGTAGATCTTCAGACAATTTGATTCTCTAGTAAAAATCGTACTCCACTAAAGTTAAATAAAAAACTTCTTCAAAATTATTGCCGGACGAGGGATGCATCGCAGGTGAAAACTCTAGATTGAGGGCAAGTGTAAGAAACAGTAATCAAAAATATAGAAGAATTTAGAATAAATACAGTAGCTTTAGTGTTCATGATTTACATTGAAGTTTTCAAGCGTTTTGGTCATTTCATTAATTATTTTCAATAGAGAAGATGCATCAAATATGTTGAGCTTAAATTGAACTTTGGTCTATACTTTGAAGTTTGTAACATTTGTATACCGCATCTAATTTTCACCGATTGAATAGTTTTCTCGATTCACGTATTATTTACGTTGTTAACCAATTTGTAATAAATTTACTTGCGACAAACCTTTTATTTCAGTGCGTCATTGCAATGAAACGACAACTCATATCTAATTGGCTCGAGAGCATGATTATTGTTTAATTTCGATTCCTTAGTAAAATTTAAATCTGTGTTAGTTATTTTTGTCGTCAATACGTCTTGCTTTGTTATGAGGTATCATTTCAAAATTCGATATGGACGAATGGGTAAAACTCTATCGTGAATATCTCGAGTTGCATTCAACACGAGGTGAAATAGATCGCAGTAGGCGTGCGCGTCGCGAATGAAACACTTTTCGCTACATTTATATTTTCAGGTAACAAAAAATCCAATATAAGGTCTAGGTATTTGTTTTCAAATACTACTACTACACCCAAATTTTAATTTAAGTAATGATCGGGGGTTCGTACTCGAATCATGACGTTAAAAAAGTTACCGTTATTAGGAATTTTCAACGTAAAAAAGTTTTCTATAAGTATATGTATTATTGGATATTTATAATATGGTTAATTTTGGAACGAAAATTATCAGTATTTGCAAGAAAATGATGTTCTAGATCGTTTCAACATCCAAGATGGCGACTTCCGGTTCATCAATGTCTGTTACTAATCATCAGAATATACGTATTTCCGGAACGGATTTGATGAATACATGTCGAAAAATGATGTTGGAGGTGATTCGGAAGTCCAAGACTTCCGATTTATTTCTATTCCTTACAAACCCATACAATTTCTGTTGTTACTACTCGAATTGCTCGAATACCTTCACAATATGTATATTTCCAGAACGGTTTTAATAAGAAGGCGCTTACCGCTTTAAAACAGTAGTACAACATCTGCGGCAGATCTAAACTATAGCTGGATTTAGTAAAAAAATTCTATAATACTAATTAAATCAGTTTCGAATTACCAGGCCATTCAAAGATCGATAAAGGGTGAAGGCAACTTATTAAATCTCGTCATATTTATTTAAATTGTAACATAAAATAGGTCCCTAAATACAGCGAAATTCTGGATATAAAGAACTGGAACAGATGGCTTTGCCATCTTGGAATTCAGAACCACCTTAAACTTCGTTTTCCAACATTTACTCATCAAACTCATTCGGAAAATATCCATATTGTAGTAATTTCCATGGAATATAAATGAGCCGGGAATCATTTTCATTGTATGTAAAAACATCTTTTTACGATAAAGGTTCGTGACAAAAGTTTACGTTATTTGGGATTTGGTCCGTAAAAAGAGATAACGTAAAAAAGTTTTCGTGAACGGAGGTTTGAAAACTGCTACTGCTACTGCTACTGCTACTGCTACTGCTACTGCTACTGCTACTGCTACTGCTACTGCTACTGCTACTGCTACTGCTACTGCTACTGCTACTGCTACTGCTACTGCTACTGCTACTGCTACTGCTACTGCTACTGCTACTGCTACTGCTACTGCTACTGCTACTGCTACTGCTACTGCTACTGCTACTGCTACTGCTACTGCTACTGCTACTGCTACTGCTACTGCTACTGCTACTGCTACTGCTACTGCTACTGCTACTGCTACTGCTACTGCTACTGCTACTGCTACTGCTACTGCTACTGCTACTGCTACTGCTACTGCTACTGCTACTGCTACTGCTACTGCTACTGCTACTGCTACTGCTACTGCTACTGCTACTGCTACTGCTACTGCTACTGCTACTGCTACTGCTACTGCTACTGCTACTGCTACTGCTACTGCTACTGCTACTGCTACTGCTACTGCTACTGCTACTGCTACTGCTACTGCTACTGCTACTGCTACTGCTACTGCTACTGCTACTGCTACTGCTACTGCTACTGCTACTGCTACTGCTACTGCTACTGCTACTGCTACTGCTACTGCTACTGCTACTGCTACTGCTACTGCTACTGCTACTGCTACTGCTACTGCTACTGCTACTGCTACTGCTACTGCTACTGCTACTGCTACTGCTACTGCTACTGCTACTGCTACTGCTACTGCTACTGCTACTGCTACTGCTACTGCTACTGCTACTGCTACTGCTACTGCTACTGCTACTGCTACTGCTACTGCTACTGCTACTGCTACTGCTACTGCTACTGCTACTGCTACTGCTACTGCTACTGCTACTGCTACTGCTACTGCTACTGCTACTGCTACTGCTACTGCTACTGCTACTGCTACTGCTACTGCTACTGCTACTGCTACTGCTACTGCTACTGCTACTGCTACTGCTACTGCTACTGCTACTGTTACTGCTACTGCTACTGCTACTGCTACTGCTACTGCTACTGCTACTGTTACTGCTACTGCTACTGCTACTGCTACTGCTACTGCTACTGCTACTGCTACTGCTACTGCTACTGCTACTGCTACTGCTACTGCTACTGCTACTGCTACTGCTACTGCTACTGCTACTGCTACTGCTACTGCTACTGCTGCTGCTACTGCTACTTCTACTGCGACTATCTCCCGGCGTTGCTGGGTCTGAGTGAGTTGGTTAATTACCAGACTATACGGCACAGAGCTAATACAGCTCAAATCAAGGATGTAGCAAAGTCCTGGCATTACATTCCTTTTGTGGAATTTGGCCTTTCTGTTTCAACAGACTTCGCAGCCGATTCTTAGTGTGCAGAATCATTGCATGGCTAGTACTATGGATCCTACTGACCCTATGAATCCTTCCAGGTCGAGGCTCGAATCAACGATTTAGGACTCTAATTACTCATCTATCCACTATATTCAATTAATTTGGCTCTCTCGGATTATCTGTTTCAAAGCTAGAAAAATGACTCTTCAATAAAATACCCAGATTTAGATAGAAAAATACCTTCTTAACCCACCTAGTGGTACGTTAATGCTTTTTTTTATTGTCTTTTAAATAGTCTCATTAAAACATTTGTAAGACTCTGTCCTCGGTTATTAGTATTGTGAGCTCATCAAATAACCTAACAGTAGGTTTCAAACGAGTCTAAGTCTTTTGAAATTGATTCTTTCATCTCCGAGAAATTTTAAAACATTTGTCAGTTACGTCATATATAAAATAACATTTCTCGAACCGGAAATATTCGGCTTCCAAATTGGAATGAAATTGTAAGCTTTCAAAGAAGTTTATCTAAATCTGTTGAGTCATCTGCGAGAAAATTCGGCCGATGAACAATGTGCGATTAGTCGGTTACGTCACTTATACTATTATATCTTCAGAACCAATAGTGACAACCATTCAGTTTTTGAACTTCACCCACAATTCAATAGTAGATTTCAATTGAGCCTCGGGTTGTTAAAACCGGCTCAGCCATCTCTGAGAAAATCGAGAGTGTCGGTTATGTCACATTTTCGGCACCAAAAGTCACAGCCAATCGATGGCTAAATAGTAGTTTTCAAACGAACTTAAGCTTCTGTAAATCGGTTGAATCATCTTTGAAAAAATTGAGCGGTAAAATATCTTCGAAAAGTGCACACAAACAAACACAGGCATTTTCCGATCTCGCCGAACTGAGTTGAATGGTGTCTGGGTATCCGAGGCTCCGTTCGAAAATCGAGTTTTCCACCAATTTTAATACCTTTTAAATTTTAAACTTAACTAATAATATAATAAATTTTATATTATTCAAGATGAAATAATATTGGACTCGGTGAAAACTAGCTTTAAATTCTTTACACGAAGATAAAACCGGAATGCTTCTTGTTATTCAGGTTTGATTGAAGTTCTATAATGTTATATCGGCTCAAAATGACAGCCTTTTACAAAAACTCTACATTATCGATTCAACCAACTACGAATATATTTCCGTACTGCGTTGATATTTATTCAGACTATTTTTCCGCACTTTTCCATATGGAACACAATAAAAATCGTAAGACCCATTTGCGAATAGAATTTTCCAATGCTTTTTTTTATCTTTCATTTTCAGCTCCATAGACTTCCATCCACATCTCGTTTGTTGCCATTTAAATCACTTGATAGCGTACGTTCGACTTTCGCCGTCTAGAAAATAACACATGTGCAGTTTATGCTTCGCGTTCGACTGCCACTGCGAACGGAGTGAAAATTTGTCAAGTGGGAATTAATTCGGTTTCGCTTTCTGTGTTTCGACTTCCAACAACGACACAGACGATGAACGATGGACCCAGCAGCAGCAGCAGCAGCTTTCATCTTTTTGCCACCAGGAACGGGAACGGGAACTTTCGCACTTCTACTCGGACTACTGTTTCGATTCGCGATAGACTGGGCATACTGCCGTCACCCTCGGCCACGAGGTAAAAAGGTCACAAGTCGCTAGGGACGTGACTTCCTCCACTAGGCTAGGTTGAGGATCACACGCAGCGTTATGGTATGTGGAGATGTCCCCAGAGTTTAAGTTATTGCGAAAATATGTTGAAAAAATACGAATTATTTTGCAACGGAATTGTACAGCTCAAATAAAGCTAATCCAGGGTTAACTCTTAAAATTTGGATTTGTTCCAGACCAACTTCTTCATATGAACATCCCCAGTCCGGTTCCATCGGAAGCGAATCCCCAAGCTACCGGAATGTGTGTTCTTGATGTGAAGCGTGAAAAGTGTAAACAGTTTTTTGGCCACTTCTCGCACCACCTGCGGAACGGAATGAGGGTGGCAGGAGGTCTACCAACTCCCAGTGTGTTCCAGTAGTGTGATTTTTAGCCCTAAGCATTGTTAACCCGAATGTGTGAATGTGTCGGTGCGAGTGTTTCGTGAAAATTTTTACATGTCATGCCGTCACGAACCTTCTCTGCCTTGGGGTCGGAAAAGTGTCGTAAAATATTATTCTCGTCCTTTGATTTCCAACCCGTCGGTCGGTCGACCCGGATGGACATTTTTCATTTTCGGGGACGACCGGCGCTTTCATCTGCCGAACGATTCATCTGTCCAGTTCTCTCGGTAGCGTGAACAAGTCGACAAATCAATCCAGTCATCCACACGATGAAATAATAAATGTTCGTGCCGTAACTTGCAAGGGCGTTCCATTCCTGGTAATTGGGATCCTAATGGAATAGTGGTTCGCCCAACATTCGCCTGCTCCAATCAAGCACGGTTCTCACGTTCGCACCGGATCGAAGTCTTTTGTACCGGCTAATCCACAATCTGCTGCTGCTGTTGCTACTGCTTTAGTTATCAGATCAATGGAGTGCACGTACGGTTATTACGTACCCATGATTTCATTTTTTTTCTGTGATTAGCGACAGTTCCGACGCAGCGTACAACCTAATTATCGGCATTTGCATTCGCAACCGGTTCATCACTGCTCGTGCCCTATGTCGGGAGTGGACACACCACGTGTAAATCAAATCAAACCGTCCCACTGACTGGAAAAAAAGAACAATTTTCAAATTGTTTAATTTAAATACAGAAAGAACAAGGCTGTCATTAACTCAAAAATGCGGAATGTTATACATATTGCATGCAATTTTAATCGAGTTAGGAAAATGTTGCTTTAACAACGGAAACAGAAGTGGTGTCTCAAAGCTCAGACAGTTTCACTTTCAATGTTGACTGTCTACGCTGGACTTCTGTTATTGTTTAATTATTGTTTTATGTTTGACTATTTAGATTTAACTGATGTTTAGCGTAGAATGGAAAAATTACTCGAAATCTTTCTAATTGTGTCAGCAAGTGACCAATCAAGAGAGCTTCCCGGGCAAATGACAAAAAACTTAACCACAGTCAGAAAAGATGTTCCAACAGATGTAAAACCGATTGTTTTACTAGAAAATTTCAAATTTTGCAAGCTATTTGCTACTTCGTACAAAAAGCTCACGTTTCCATTACCAATGGGCACCTGACCGAACGTTTTCTGTCAACAATCAAAGTACAGTTTTAACTAGATTGGGTTTATTCTTGTTCTTCATTTCTTGATTTGTATTTTGCATGTATTTATCTATTCGTCAATCAGATGTAGACTGCACCTAATAATTCACCATGTTTGCTTTCATGATTTCATAGTTTTTGCTGTAACTTAAACCATGTTCCATGAAACGCTAACCAAATCCAGTCATGTGCAAGAGCCGTGTCTATCACACTGCTTAGGGTGGCGAAATGGTAACGCGTATGCACGGAATGCACAAGAACGCAGGTTCGAGTCCTATCTCTGAGCGTATCTAAAATTATCTTTTCTATGAGTTTCTCATTCATTTGGTTTCTCCAATATATGTTCCCCACTGAACCTAGTCTGGCGACTTTACGCCAAACCAACTAAAAATTAATAAATCGGTAACCGCTTTATTTTTTTTTTGTCATAATTTTGAACGCTGATAATACAGCCATGGATTTCATGGATTTATATAATTTAACTGACAATCGATTCGGAAACATTTAACTTAAACCTCTGAGATAACGCCGCTTAAATATTTCAATAGTATACCATTGCAAAATTGGTTTGAATTGATTTATGTTTTCACGAGCCAATCACAACTTGCCATAATGAAGTCATCCTCTCGTCCGATTTGTGCAGTATGAAGCATCGCACAAAACGGAATCTATAAATATATGCTCCAACACATTTCCCTTAGTAAATTCATAGCAGTGAGCGACGAAAGTGTTTGACTGGTGACTTGAAAGGGTCATAACTGGTGATGAAACATGGGTGTACGGTTATGATGTCGAAACAAAAGCACAATCGTCCACGTGGAAGCACCAAAGGTCACCAAGACAAAAATCGCCGAGCTCAAAAAAACACGTCTAAACCAGCCGCTACAAGACAGAATGTAAACAATGAATACAGCTGAAAATTTTACCATACATTAGGGACATATGTACCAGCACAATAAAAAAAAATTTGACCACCGGATTCTCCAGACGCACGCAATTAAAAAATTCCGGGAACTTTTTGAACAGACCTCGTACAACTTTGCTTCCGCCGTTTTCCGCTAGGTGCCTGTACCGGCTGAGGCTGGTCAAAATACATAGATGACAATGCCTTTAAAGTGAGTGTGTACAGTGCCTAACGAATTGTCATCGCCGTTTCAGTGACAGTTGTTCTTATTTTCGTATTATTCACGCTCGAAAATGTCTGTTTATGTGCCCAACTCTCGCCATTTGCGGCAAGTTGTGCTTTTCAGTTACAATTCGAAAAAAATGCGACTGAAGCGCATCGAATGCTTTCAGAAACATACGGTGATGCTGCTCTGAGTAAAAGAACGTGTCGGAAGTGGTTTGCAACGTTTTGAAAATGGTGATTTCGATGTCGAAGACAAAAATGGTGGTGGAAGAGAAGAAACCTTAAAAGATGAACAACTTGAAGCATTGCTTGAATCCCATGAAGAGCTTGCCGAATCGTTGGGAGTGAGTCAGCAAGCCATTTCAAAACGTCTCAGGGCTCTGGGCAAAAAGAAAAGCGGCCACAATATCAAGAGCGACATGACAAAGTCATCCTCCTACACGACAATGCTCGGCCTCACGTCGCAAAAGTGGTCAAAATGTACCTGGAAACACTGAAATGGGAAGAGTTGCCCCACCCGCCGTATTCCCCAGATGTCGCCCCTTCTGACTTCCACCTATTCTGTTCGATGGCACACGGCCTGGCAGATCAAGCCGTGCGAGAAAAAAAATCGTGTTAGCTGCAGAAATCGTAAAAAATGTCTTTACCAAAACATCTTCAATTCTTCGAGTTTAATTGAAATAGTACGTTTGTTTTGGAAAGATTTATTTTAAATCCCAAATATCCGTGTAATAAATGTTAACGATTAATTTGAAAATTATCAACACACACAACACAACATTTATGACACGGATTACATCAATGTTCAATTTTGTTGACCTTTTCTAAATGTATTTTAATGTTATCTAATGTAACAAAATGTTTTAACAAATTTCAGTTTCCCCAGCAGTACTTGAACGAACTCTGGGACAATCAACAGGAACATAAATCAAAGAAAGAGTCACACCTCTGTTGCCATGATTCCGGCAGTTCTTATTAAATGAAACCGTACGTAAATTTATTGGCAACACTTGAGACTGCACGGAATTACAATAAAGGACAAATTTTAGACAAATAAATTGTTTGGAATGTTAACAATTTGCGATTTTGCGGGAAATTACGCCTTCGTTATTCAAAACGCCATAACTGGCTTCCATTGGAACAACGACCAAGCGACTATATTCGACGACCCATTGTTATCTATTATACACCCAAACCTCCATTTACGAACACTTTTTATACGTTACCTCTTTTTACGTACCTCTTTTTACGAACCAAATCCCAAATAACGTAATCTTTTTTTACGAACCAAATCCCAAATAACGTAAACTTTTTTTACGAACCTACTTCGTAAAAAGAGGTTTTGTCATTCACGGAAAACGATATTTGAAGTGGTTCTTAAATCCAAGATGGCGACTCCCGGTTGATTGATGTTCCTTGAAAACCCTTGCAACATGGGTATTTTCGGAACGGAATTGATGAGAAGATGTCGGAAAATGATGTGTGAAGTGGTTCTGAAATCCAAGATGGCGACTTCCGGTTTGTTGATATTCCTTGAAAACAAACCCATACAATATGGGTATTTTCGGAACGAAATTGATGAGTAGATGTCAGAAAACGATGTTTGAGGTAGTTTTGAAATTCCAGATGGCGACTTCCGGTTTGTTGATATTCCTTGAAAACCCATACAATATGGGTATTTTCGGAACGGGGTTAATGAGTAGATGTCGGAAAATGATGTTTGAGGTGGTTCTTAAATCCAAAATGGCGACTTCCGGTTTGTTGATATTCCTTGAAAACCCATACAATATGGGTATTTTCGGAACGGAATTGATGAGTAGATGTCAGAAAACGATGTTTGAGGTAGTTTTGAAATTCAAGATGGCGACTTCCGGTTTGTTGATATTCCTTGAAAACCCTTATAATATGGGTATTTTCGGAACGGTATCGTGTTTTAAAGGAATACCAAGTTAAAAGAAAATGGAAAAACTTTCAAAAGATACTAATAAACCGGAAGTCACTGGTTTGCATTTCAAAACCACCTCAAATGTAATTTTCCGACGTCTACTTTTAAATCTCTTTCTGAAAGTATCCATATTGTAAGGGGTTTCAAGGAATATCAACAAATCGTAAGCTACCATCTTAAATTTAAGAACCACCTCAAACATCGTTTTCTGACATCTACTCATCAATCCCGTTCCGGAAATACCCATATTGTTAGGGGTTTTAGGCAATCTCAATAAACCGGAAGCCGCCATCTTGGATTTTGAAACGAGCTCAAACATCATTTTCTTGAACTTACTCTTCACATCCGTTCCGAAAATAAACATATGATGCGCGGTTTCCACAATAATTACACAAAACTTTATAACGAAGTAAATTCCATATAACTTAAACTTTTTTTACGAACCAAATCCCAAATAACGTAAACTTTTTTTACGAACGAAATCTCAAATAACGTAAACTTTTTTTACGAACCCCCGTTTATTTCGTAAATGGAGGTTTCGGAGTAAAATGAACAGCAAAATAGATCATAGAACATTAGTAATTATTTCTGATTGCAAGAAACATGACGCAATAGCTGTGTATTTTTTTCTCGAAGCTTTTAATCAATATTTTTCACAATACTATCCACATATACGCAAGTGCATCTATTTTACTGACGCCGCTTCTCAGCAATTCAAAAATTTAAAACACTTTTTAACACGAATATTTTTCATCACGAGCATGATTTTCATCGTTTTTCACAGTGGAATTTTCACGCGACAGCTCATGGAAAAGGGCCATGCTGGAGGAACTATCAAAAGAATGGTACGTCGCGCAAGTTTACAAATGATCAATGATTGTCAAATTTCAACCGCGAATGAATTGTACGAGTGGGCTAGGAAAGCATCTTCTCTACCAAATATTTCAGTCATATACAAATGTTCGGAAGATTATGTAAAAGCAGAGAAATCGTTTCAAAAATTGTAAAATCACAGATAACAGATATACAGGCTCGAACAAAATTTTTCAAAATTCTGTGTAAATTTCAAATTTGCTATACGTTGGAAACACTACTGCCATCTACTCGACTGTTCGCCGCGATCTTTCAAAACGTTCCACTACGTTCCGGAACGATAACTACATGCTCCTGCCTGTTATAGAAATATTCCAACTACAACAATTTTAACACTTATCACACGATTTTTCTAAGTGTTAAAGACAACTTTATTTCCATGTCGCATAAATCACACGAAAATTCGATCGAAATAAATCAAAAATAAGTTTGCCATTTTAACCAACAGCAAAACAAAAATCTAGCGTGAAGTGAATGTAGCACCCAAATCGTGGTGGCATCTCGTGTCGATCGTGGTGACATCTGCAACTGTTCGCCATGCTGATTGAGCAAATTTTACACACAGTTCATATATGAGCCTGTATATCTGTTATCTGTGGTAAAACTATTTCTGAAACACAATCGTTTCACTATGTTGAGCCACACGGAGACAAGGAATTAAAAATGAAAGTTTTCTCTTCCCAGGACACGTTTGAAGTATTGAGTTTTTTAAACCAGAAAAATCAAATCATATAAAAATTGCAACTGTGCAAACACTTTATGCCACCATTATTTTATTACTCACGTAAATCCTTTGTCCCAATTTTACTCGTTTTCTGCCTGAAACGTTGCTAACAATAAAATGACAAAGTTAGTATTCGATCTGTGGCGCGACATGTGTCGACAAGTTAAGCCCGTATCCGAGCGAATTGCGCTGCGGTACGCTTCGCGCGTGCGGATCGTAATTGAAAAACTCACTGCTCCGAGAGTATTGATCTTTCCACTCTGAAACTTTGCAAAGATTGAGTTAAACCGCTAAGGTTTCTAAAAAATTAGGCCCAAGTTTGAATTTTTTTGTTTGTTTATTAATTTTTAACTTTTTTCATTATATTAACTTTAAAGGTTGTTTTATGGAATGAAAGCTAAGGAAATAGCGCACATTTCATGTCTTGGAAGAATTTTTGTATCTTTATTAAATTTTACAGTATAGGCTGTTCAAAAAGGATCTTTTTTGAAAACGCGAAATTTCAAAAAATCATATCTCGAAAATTCCACGTACCATACTGAAATAAAAAAAATACCTGTCGAATATTTTCGAGTTCTTTACCGAAAAAAATAGTTAGATGAAAAAAACAATTTGGGTGGCTGATTTTGCGTGGAATACCCCGTATGTAACATTTTTGTGCACTCAGTTTTCTCAGATATGGCTGGAACGATTTTAACAAACTTATGTTAGGTCATGACGTATAGATCTTCACTTTAACATTGGCATTTTGGTCTTTGCACTTTGATCTTGACACTTGTAATTTGGTACTTTGGTTTTGGCTTTGGCATTTCCGTCTTGGCATTTTGGTCTTGATACATTGGTCTTGGTACTTTAGTCGTGGATCTTCAGTCTTAACACTTTTATCTTGCCACTTTGACCTTGGAACTTCGATCTCGACACGTTATTCTAGGCACTATGGTATTGCCACTTTGGGTTTGGCGTTTTAGTTTTGTCACTATGCACTTCGGTCTTAACACTATGATATTTGCACTATGGTCTAGTCATTTTCATCTTGGCACTTCAATAATAGTCCTTTGATTTTGGCACTTTGGTCTTGGCACTTTGATCTTAGAATTTCGGTATTGGCACTTTGATCTTGGCTCTCTGGTCTTGGCATTTTGATCTTGATACTTTGGTCTTGGCTCTTTGGTATTGTCAATTTGGTATTGTTACTATGGTCTAACCACTTTGGTCTTGACACTTTGGAACTTTGATTTTGACACTTTGGATTTGGCATTGTGGTCTTGATACATTGCTCTTGGCACTTTAGTGTTGGCACTTCAGCCTTGGCACTTTAGTCGTGGATCTTCGGTCTTAGCACTTTTATCTTACCCTTTTGACCTTGGAACTTAGGTCTTGGCACGTTATTCTTGGCACTATGATATTGCCACTTCGGGTTTGGAATTTTAGTTTTGTCACTAGACACTTCGGTCTTAACACTTTGATATCTTCTCTTTAATATTTGCACTTTGGTCTTGTCATTTTCATCTTGGTACTTCAATATTGGTCCTTTGATTTTGGCACTTAGGTGTTGGAACTTTGATCTTATAATTCCGGTATTTGGAAGCATTTATAGGTATTTATAGGCCCTTTAGTGATGGCATTTTTATCTTGGCACTTTAATATTGGTCCTTTGATCTTCCACCTTTGGTCTTGGCACTTTGGTCTGAACACTTCGGTCTTAGAAATTAGATCTTGACACTGTTGTACTGGCATTTTGGATTTGGCACTTTGGTCTTAACACTTTGGTCTACACACTGAAGTCTTGGAACTTTGATCTTGGCATTTTAATTTTGGCACTTTGGTCTTGGCTCTTTGATATTGGCAATTTGGTGTTGGTACTTTGATCTTAGCACTTAAGGATTGGCACTTAGATCTTGACATTTTGGATTTGGCACCATGGACTAATCACTTTGGCCCTGGCACTTCGGTTTTAGCACTTAAACTTTGACACTTTGATATCAACTCTAAAATAGACACTACAGTCTTTATATTTTTATCTTGGCGCTTGGCACCTTTGATCTTAGCACTTCGGTCTTGGCACTTTGATCTTGGATCTCTGATCTTGATACTTTGATCTTAGCATTGAGTTTGTCACTTTGATATTGACACAATGGTCTTGGCACTCTACACTTGCCAATTTGGTCATGAAATCTTGAATCTTAAAGCATCGATCTTTTCTCCTAGATTTTGATATCTTGGCATTTAGGTCCTTGCACTTAGATCTTCTCACTCAGATGTTAGAGACTTTATATTTAGGCGAAAATTGTTTTTATCTGAATCCTAGACTTGTGAACCCTGTCGTTTTGATATTGAGTCCACAGACTTTGGTCTTGGATCTGTGAGCTTGAAAACTTGGATTTTGGTGCTTCGACCGATATTTTTCCATGATAATTGTAAATTTTACACAAAAAAAAACGAAAAATAGCTTTATTTACTGCATTAACATACATAAAAAAGACTAAATCAATTATCACCAAACACTTTCAGGAGCAAATTTCCACATTACTAAAACCATTTGAGAGTGTATACCGAATCGATCCGAGCACAC
Source organism: Malaya genurostris (assembly GCF_030247185.1). Classification (NCBI taxonomy): domain Eukaryota; kingdom Metazoa; phylum Arthropoda; class Insecta; order Diptera; family Culicidae; genus Malaya; species Malaya genurostris. The sequence goes on from NC_080572.1 coordinate 284,952,076, forward strand.
ATCAAAAGTTTATGTTTCGTTCCATGCAAAACTCCTTCCAAGGCCTACTGTTGGAATCATGTTTAATAAAAATGAAATTATTTTGCAAGCCCATTTCACATGAACTCGTGAAATGACAGCCTTCAACCGGTTCTCCGTCCCGCGTGTTCTGCCGAGGCTTGACCGCATCATCATCGGTCAGACAGAGCAATAGACGACGACGACGACAACGACGACTATAAACCGCTCCCGAGTGCAATTGTGATCCCACCGCAGTGCATTTTATTGCATTTTCACTTCTAACACAGTGCACTACTGAACGGTTGGCCAATTTAGAAATAAAGCCGTTGAATGTTAGATAAGAGCAAAGTTTAGTGATTTATGGGCACAAATTTAGGTTAGACAAATTGCAAGGGTTTTTGTTGTGAAAGGTGCAAAGAATCTCCTTTTCTGAAACTTTACTTGCAAACCAATTGTCGAGATACAAGAGTTTATTTTTCAAATTAATTTAAATTTCCACAAAGTCTACCGTTGTCAAGTACCGAATTGTTTTCATTTACAAACATCACAAACCCTCCTCAACGGTGGAACAAATGTACGTTCAGAAAATTCACTCATTGTTGCTAACTGCCGAAAACTAAATTCATTTATTAATTCACCTCCCATCCCAAAAGACACCACTTATTAATTGTAACCCTTTGGCAGTCAACAGGAACAACAACAACAACAACAACTCGTTCTGTAACAGAAAAACGACAACAATTAGGACCATAATGGCCCGAATTGGAACTACTGAAGAGGGTTTGGAAAAAGGTTTGACTTTCGGTTAAGCAGCGAGTCGATCGGAAACGAGGGAACGGAACAATTTGCCAGCATTTGTGAGGGATAATCTACTTTTTGTCGAAGTATCATTCCAAGCGATACCTGGTCGGGAAGGATTGTTCTTTTTTCTCCGGTGTATGAGGGCAAAACGATTTGAATGAAACATCCTAGAAATAAGTCATAAATTTAAAATTTTATGACACTTTGAAATGAATGAAATCGAAGTTTAATTTGTCAAAACATTGTTAGCGAGTGTGTTGTAATGGGTATGTTTCGAGACTTGACTAGAATTGATCTGAAAAAAGGGTAGAAGAATTGCTACCCTTGGGAATAGAATAAGCAACAAACCGTCATTATGTTTTACAACACTCACTATCAAGTTTTTCTACCATCGTTTTTACACGATTTCACATAATGAAACACTTTGAAGGCTTGTTCTAAAGTGGAAAATTTCAATCAATAACCATTTTCCGCAAAAGTCCCATTAACAAATGCTGTAACAAGAAATACCTACTACAGCCTCCATCAAGAACCCGAGGAAATGGAAAAAAGGGAGCAATAAAGAGCATACAATTATTCAGACGATGAAGCTGTCAGTAGCACTTGTATGTGATTTTTTCCTCCGTTGCCGGCCGTTCTGTTGGAACTCGGTTTCTTTCCCGAACTCCGCCGGGTGCCGGTAGTTTTTGTGCCGCACAAGGGATTGGTAGCGATTCCGTTGCGCGGCCGTTGTAATCTGCTCCTTCACGTCTTCGCACATCGGTGTTCGTATGTTCGTATATGTATGCATGATTCACGGGAGGAACATTTTTATTTCCCGTTCCAGTAGATTAGCTCACATCCATTACAGTCATTGGCATTTTCGTTCGGGGCCCCGTCTGCGGTGGCATTCGGATGAACGCGCTAATGGTGGCCAGAAGGCATCTAGAAGGAAGGTTGGACAGGCAATAATCACCGATCACCAAATATGAGAAACTTATATGATTTGATTAACTGCTGAAGAACGATAAAATTGCACGGAAGTTGGTACGTAGTTTGTTTCTACTTTTCGTATTGGCAGTGGGCAAAACGATCACGATCACAAGGTTAAATTAGGACAAAAATTTGTATCATACTTCAAGCCGTATTTTATACACGGAAACTTAAACCAATTGTCTTAGTCAAATTAAGCCCATTGTCATAATAATAATATTAGGTTATATTTATAAACAGTGCCATTCATAGGAAATAGAAAATATTGTAAACTCTTTTGATCTTGATAAATGGGTACTCATATTCCAAATGTTTGTGTTCAAATATATTACATTGTTACGTTAATTAGTTGAAAAAATATTAAATGCCTTAACCCTTTTTAGGCAGATAAAAAAACAAACAGAAGCTCATTGACTCTGACATTAAATGCAAGAGAGTTTCTTGCATTTAATTTAGAAGACAATGAGGTTATGTTTGTTTATTTTTTACTTGCCTACTACGGATTAAGGCATTTAATATTTTAAGTAAATCAAACAATTACTAATCAACGAAATAATGTAGAAAATTTTATGGTGAAACAATTTTACCTGTAACTAACATAACCAACAAAAACAGTTTTGAGCCGAAGAATTTGAGAATTTAAACACTGTTTTTTTTTTGTACCAAATTTAAACTTTTAACACACTTAACCCTGTAATTAAGGAACAGGGAAATTGATTCGAATTAATCTCAATATCAGCTGAAAAGACCATGGGACACTGTGAAAATCTGTTCAACCATCTCCGGGAAAGTGAAGTGAGTTCCGTTTCGATGTTTATGACCACTATTTTCGATACTACAAAACCAAAAAATAGATTCATATAAAATTCAATGGTAACAAAGCTTATGAAAATTGGTTACTACATGGAATGAAAAGTCCCGGGACTTTCACAGAAAAAACGTGAATAGTTTCGAACCGTGTACATTTTCATTGAGAACAAGCCTCCAGATGGCCCAATATCAAATTTCATGACAATCTATCCACTAGTGTTTGAATAACTGCTGATCATGTCGGACGAGTTCTAATTATTATTCAAGCCATGGAAAACAGACGAGTCCTGGTAAAACAGCAACGGTGAAATTGAATGATTTGGGATTTATACGGATTGGTCTACCAATCCCCCGTATTTTCCAAACCTGGCTCCCAGCGACTACTATCTATTTCCCTAAATCAAAAACATTAGAGGGTTGTATGCAAGACACGACCGATCACGATTACATTAAAAATGATATAATTCTTAGGTACCCATAATAAATACAAAAATAAAGATGATGATGGATGCACTAAAAGTCACAAATTACAAACTTACTCTTACTTACAATTTGATTCTTTCAGAACAATTGATTCTACTCTATTTTGATGCCTTCAATAAATTTTTACATTTGAAAATTTTTGGAAAATATCCTTTAAATGAAAGTCAATTATGATGATTTCAAAGGTACTTAAAAGATCAATTTTGGATACGAACAAGCACAAATTATAAATCTGGACAAATGAAACGATTTTATATCTTAATAATTTTCAAGACAGAGAACGTACAAACTTAATCATTTTATAAACAGCGATTAGAGATGACTTTAAATATTTTGATCGAAAAATGTGGATGTGAAAAATTTGAATAACCGTCAACCAATAAACTCAGTAATAGTGTAATTTTAATGATCCTTCGTTAAAAAGCATCGATAATCTTCGGAAAGTGTCTGAACATAGAATGGCAGCAATACAAGGAAGAAAATATGTGACACAGTCCGCAGAACATATTTTGTTACTTTGATTGATTTTCACTTTTGCATATTAAGGAAGCAATGCATACGCAACCAAAATCCTTAATTTTGTTCATATTGTAACTTGATTTTATTAATACATGAACGAACATTGTCATTGTTACAACGCATGTAGTGATAAGAAACTTGTTGTTTTGATGTAAATGATAATTTAACTGAAACTGGCGGTAACCCGAGTTTAGTAAGGATTTAAATTATACATGTAAAATCGCAAATCAGCTTGTCTTGAGTTTATCTCTAATACTGTACTTTATTGCATCTGATAATTCTGTATATGTGAGTCTGTGCAACTCATTTGTACTAAGTTCCGAAGCTTTTGAAGCGTTTTATTCCTGGTGGGACAACAACTTGTTCAAATCGATACTGCATAACGATTTGCATTGCATTATTTTTGCTACACTTAGTCTGGATCTCTTCTATAAGATTCTTGGAAGCAAGATTCGAACAAAATGTTATGCTTTATACGTATAAATCAATTTCTAACTATTCAATTAGGTTACACGATTATTGTTTTTTTTTTTAATAATAGGGTCTGAGGGATTATGCTGAGATGTCTTTGTGTTTAGCCACATTTAATGCAAAATAATTATCTATGATTATCATCGTAACACAACTTTATACTGAATTTATTTGCGCGCCACCGTGTTGTTCGTATGTAAATGGAGATTTCAGTATGCAAACTACCCGTTGACAAATTAAAACATTTTTAAACTTTTTCGAATCAAGTTAAATGAGGAAAATTTATCAATAAATCACAGAGATACAAGCGCTTCAAATTAGGTTCGAAAAATCTATCGCCGATAATTCTAAGTTGGCCTGCTAGTTACCGGAGAATCAAGATAAGCCATGGGTAAACTAAAGCAGAAATGTATTCGGGCATATATTTATAGATTCCCTTTTGTGCTATAGTTCATACTGAGCAAATCGGACGAGAGTTTGACATCATTCACTGAGACTGTCATTGGCTCGTGAAAACAACTCAATCCAATTTTTCAATGGTATGCAATTAAAATAATTTAATGTCGTTATCATATAAGTTTAAGTTAAATATTTTCGAATCGATTGGTAGTTAAATTATATAAATTCATCAACAAATGACTGAGTTATGAGCGTTCAAAATTATGACAGAAAAAAGGTTACGGTTTTACATTTTTTTAAGTTGACACCCAGCCTCGTACAGTGAAGAGTTAGCAAAAGCGACAATCCAACGAACGATTGCATATACAATCCAGTCATCACCTCACTGGACGAGCTACTTGTTTCATTCACAGTCAAGCATCAACTGAAATCAAGAAATGATTTGCAGCATATATTTATAGATTTCTCTTCATACTACGCATAACAATGCGGTGTTCTTTATGCATGACGCAAAGCCTCCTATGCCGAACAAGAAAATGACGTCAATTTCCACAGCTGGGATTGGTAGATGAAAACATAGGTCAATTCTAACCATTTTTTCAATAGTGTGCTATTGAAATACTGAAACGACGTTGCTATACATGTTTAAGTTCAAAGTTTCCGAATCGATTGGTTGTTAAATTATATCAATCCAACAACAAATGACTGAGCTATTAACGTTCAAAATTATGACACAAAAAGGTTACGCGGCTATTTTTGAAACTTTTAATTGACACCCGGCCCCGTATAGCGAAGAGTAAGGCATTTTTAATGCCAAAATGTTGGTATATATTTAGTTAATATTAAATTTTGATTACAATTTGCGATTAACGAGAATCAATGCAATACGTTTTTCAATGTAGGAGAGAGTCGGTAGCCTTTGAGTCGGCGATTTATCGAGAAGTTGAAGCCGGTTTAGCGCCACTGCAATGACGTAAGTCTAATAACAGAATCCTTCAAGAAAAATCCGGATCCAAGACCCTAAACAACCAAACTCATCAGGACTCAAAGCTCATCTCCCAAATCACCCGGTAGAAACTCATGTCATTCCTAAAAATTCATCTTAGGCAGAGTCAATGCCGGTCGTCAGATACCTCTGCCGAAGTGGAAGAGATTATTTTTAACTCATTCAAATTTACCATGTGGTAAAGAAAGCGGACTCAACATAACTGAAGTGACGTGACGTGGAAACATTTCAGACTTTTGAAAACTCTGCTTTTCAGAGATGGTCATAAGCATATTTTTTATAGAGCAGGGAGCGTAGCAAGTGTCATTAACTTGGGGGGTCATGAAAAAATTCATATAATTTAACCAGAATCGATACTATTTTAGGACCGTAGAAACATTTTGCATACTTCAGATATGACTTCAGATATGGGAGGTGAATGTAGTAAAGGCCTCTAAAAAGGGGGGTATAATGTATGTAACTACATAACTCCGAAACTACTGAACGAATTGCCACCAAACTTGGCACAGGTACTTCTTGCTCTTCAGAAATGGTCATAAGGATGCTTTTATAGGAGAGGGAGCGCAGCAATATACAATAAATATTAAATAAGGATATTTGAGGGGGGTGGATATAATGAGTGTAGTAAGTGCATGCTAACAGGGGAATTTGAGGTGAAATGTTTTGAATTCTGCGAAAATCGACATTTCTTGAAAGCACAGATATTTATAACAACTAAAAGATGGTCGTGGGTATATTTATACGCGTGAAAGGATAGCATGTGTCGCTAATAAAGAAGCTGGAAGTCAAACTAATGGTATGTATCGGGAAAATTCCATAACAACTCAGTAAATTGTCCTCAAACATTGCACAGATACTTTTTGTAATTTAGAGATCATAACGGATTTTTTTGACTTTTCTTGACGAGCTTAGATATTCATTGCAGAAATACAAACTCCACGTTTGTAGCAAGCGTCTCAGAAAAGGAGTGTTTATTGTAAAATTTAGCTTATTTGTGTACAAACAAGGGGAGGGGGGATTTAGACTAGAAAGAGAAGAATTAGAAAACCAATTTTCATCTCCCAGTTTCTGTAAAACAAGAGAGGGGCAAGGATTTCAATGTCGTACTAGATGATGTAGCTATTGATAATTCGAATGCTACGCAATTTGTTTTAAATAATTTCAAAAGGTCTGGTCATATTTTACCGGGGAATCTGAGGATCTGAGTTTCCAGACGTTTCGTCGACAGACGTTTCGTCGACAGACGTTTCGTCGACAGACGTTTCGTCGACAGACGTTTCGTCGACAGACGTTTCGTCGACAGACGTTTCGTCGACAGACGTGAAGGTATAAATCTTCGAAACGATGGCCGTTGACTTGAAATAAATATGATCTAAAATGACATAAAAAAGCCATCTATTAATATAGTCAACAAAATATGTGTTTATTTTTCAGATCATCTTCAGGAACATCATTATTATTATTTTTTTGTCGTGAATACGACTTACTTTACTATACGGCGCCTTTTCAAAATGTTTCTTCTAAGAGAGTGATAAGTTTTTGATCGTGAATATCTCTTGTTGTATCTAACGTATCAACATAATTTTCGCTACATAACATCGAAAATATGATCATCAATTTATGATAACATTTTCAGTTGTATGACGTAATCACAATTATTTAAAAATTAAAGTTTTCTGAAATGGAAGCAAAGCAAGTGCATCATTTCGGTTGGTTCAGGTACAGACTTTAGTTCCAGTTCCAGTATCAAGAATTCAGTTTCTGAAAATAATTTCAGGTTCAGAATTCAGTTTGCAGTGTGAGTTTAGTTTCAAACAAGGGCAATTACATCGGCATTCAACTGTTGATCCTTCGCATTGGAACAAAACACACCGAAAAGTAAACAACAGTCGTAAAAATTCTACAAATCAGCCCTTTGAAGGGCGATAAATGTTTACAAAAATGCTTTCAGAATTGAAGAATGTTATATTAGAAATTCTTATCTGTTGAAGTATGCCAATCGGAAGTGAAAATAAACATTTCAATGCATCGTTCGCAGTGCGAACTTCGCACCAAACGAGTGCAATCAAGGGCAGTATTTGACGACTTTGCGTTCGAGAAAAATAAACCGAACAGTGTTCAATGGCGAAAAAAATCCACAATTTGGCTCACCTGAAACCCAAAAATGAATTTCGTGTTGCATTATGATAGTTTCATTCATTGAAATAGGCAAATCTGAAACGAAATAATCAACATCAAAATTTGTCCATTTCTGAAAAAGCTGCCACGAAGTCACTTAACAGGAAAACCCCTCACAAAAATTGCTTTAAAATTGCATCAATCCTCACAGAAAGCAGTTCTGCTGCGGGTCGTTCGCAGTACGAGTTTCGCTTAAAAATTAAAGCGACTACGTCATCCAGTTGCTGGTCGTTTACATTGGAGCAAAATGCCCCGAAAGGTGAACACAGACCTTGAAAACCTCCACAAGGGCTATGAATGTTCACTAAAAACACTATTAGAATTACTTGGATATTGATATATGCAAATTTGAAGTGAAAATAATAAGTTTAATAATTGAAAAACTTACGCATACTTTTCTCGTTTTAATAAATTTGATTTTTTGTTTATTTATTGGTTTGAATGCGTTTGTTGACTGCAGGGTCTAGAATTCAGTTTCAGAATCTGAGACCAGACTTCCAGAATCTGGATCCAAAATTCAGTTCCTCATCCAACACCCAAGGCCAGTTTCGAGTTGCAGAGTTCTGGAACGGAAACCAAATTCCAAAACATGACTCTAAGCTTGGATTTTGTAACCGTAAACTGAAATCAAAATCTATATTCTAGACCAGGACTTTCGAACTAAATTTCGGAAATGAACTAGAATCTGAATATTGAAACTGAAACCTGGTACTGAAATTGAAGTCAGTATTCAGTTCCAGAATTACTATCCGGAATTCAGTTTCAGTCCTGGAACTTAAGACCGAAATACAGGACCAGAATTTAGATCAAAAATTCAGTAGTATTTCCAGTTTTCGATCCTAAAATACATGCCCGAATCCAGGTTCTGAATTCATAATTTTTCCCAAAATTCAGTTCTATTCCATTTTCTGAGTTCTAGAAATGAATTTAAGAGCTGAATTGTGGATCCGAATTTGAAAATTGTATCCTAGACCGTGAAGTCGAAGCTAAAACTGAATTGCATACCAGAATCTATGCCCATAGTTCTGAGACAGAATTCAGGTCCAGTTATCGGTTTAATAATCAATTTGAGTATTCAGTTTCCGAGTTTAGGTTTAGAGTGTAGCTCCAGAATCTGGCATCAAAATAAGAATTCCAGATCCAGAAAACAGGTTCTTGAACATCAAAGAAACTGAATCATTCATTTTATTCGTATTCACGTCATCCGGTTTTGTCGCATGACATTACCCATCCGTTTTTTTTTGGTATACTTCGTCGATTGCGAAGCTAACTGCGATAGTAAATGTAGAGTCCTAAACTTACCTCAGCTTTTCAAGTTTTAGTTATAAAGCCATAAGGAGTGTAACGAAAATAAGCTATCCACCAATATTTCTTTCAAATTATGATAAAAAACGATATTTTATTCAAACTAAAAATTGATCCTTTATTATACGAGGTTGAACTAGAGCATAATGAAAACCGGATGAAATTTAAGTAATTCTTTCACGAATTTTCGAACGCTCTTCATCAATTTCCGGACAAGTGTTGCATCGCATTTTCTAGACGCTTGAGTGTGTTCCCAGCTGCCTTACCAGTCTTCTTGAAGACCCTCTTCAGTAACGTTCGATGGGTCGAAGCTGAATGTAATTTGGTGGATTGATATTTTTCTCAACGAAATTTATACCCTTTTCCGCAAGCCAATTGAGAGTGGTTTTGGCATAGTGAGCCGACGCTAAATCTGGCCAAAACAGTGGAGGTGTACTATGCTTCTTATAAAAAGGCAGAAATCTCTTCTGGAGACACTCAGATCGATAGATTTCTGCATTTATAGTTCCGGTAGTGTAAAAAAGGGTTGACTTTAAACCACAGGAACATATTGCTTGCCATACCAGAACCTTTCGACCGAATTTCTTCACTTAAATCGACCTGTCCTCATCGATCACATCCTTTCCAACGACGACAGTAAAGTATTGTGGACCTGGAAGGGTTTCTAGATCCTCATTTATATAAGTCTCATCGTCCATCAAAACGCATGCATCCGGACACTGCAAAAGACGCGAATACAATTTCCGGGTCCTTGTAGCTGCTCACTTCTTCTGTTCTACACTTTGTTCCGAGATTTTCTGCTTCTTGTAGGTCTTCAGGTGATTTCGCCTCTTGATACGCTGGATAATTCCGATACTCGTTCCTGCTTTTTTGGCCAAATCACTAATTGACATTGATTTGTTCTTCATGATTAGAGATACCACTTTCTGGGCCAGTTTCGGGTTGAAAGAACCGGGTTTTCTGCCTCTTCCTGGTAGTTCAGCCAAAGAATAGTGTTCCCTAAACTTTTTAATGATGGTTTTAACACTGGCATGATGAATTCCAAACAGCTTCGACAATGTTCGCATACTAATACCCTTCTCACTTAGCCATGTGTCCAGAACCTTAATTTTCACTTCCTTTTCAATACGCGACATTGGGAAAACGCAGAACGAAAGCTGACAGCCAAATGCACAGCATGCTGTGATCTGAGCATAAAAATCATCACAAAAAACAACATGCGTACAACATGAATGTATGTGGATAGCTTATTTTCGATACACTCCTTACCGACAATAATAATCCAATATGATAAAAAGGAGCTCACTTCACTTTCTCACATATGATTGAATAGATTTTCACTAACTTAAATTTGAATGTAGTGTATCAATTTAGCAGTATTATGCAACAGAAATCTTCAAAACTGTTTTCTGAACTTTTTAAAATTGTAGTATTTCGGGGAATTTGTTCTGTAATATACAGGAAAAAATAAAAATGAGAAAGGCATCATTACACCACTAGATGGAGTAAAATAGGTTTTTATGTATTGGTTTGAATGCGTTTGTTGACTGCAGGGTCTAGAATTCAGTTTCAGAACCTGAGACCAGACTTCCAGAATCTGGATCCAAAATTCAGTTCCTCGTCCAACACCCAAGACCAGATTCGAGTTGCAGAGTTCCGGAACTGAAACCAAATTCCAGAACTTGACTAAGCTTGGATTTTGTAACCGAAATCTGGAATTTAGATGAAAATCTTTATTATAGACCAGGACTTTGGAACTAAATTTCGGAAATAAAGTAAGTTATACTTTCTTCACATCTCTTACTAACGAAACCACGTTCATGACTGATTTAGTAAGAAATCATTTTATACGGCATTGCAGCCTCTCCTCCGACCAATTGTTGATTGGTCAAATCTTTCATAAATATTTTCCAAATTGCTTCCAAGCGATCAGCAGCCACATGAACTCTTGCAAATATTTTATTTCAACAGATCGCCATTAAATCGCATGTGCTTATGGTTAGCAAATCTAATGGTGTCTTAATTTTTATGTTTGTTGACCGCACTCTTTATTGCATTTTGCTTTTGCCAGAGAGCAGAAGCCAAAATCATTAAAATTGCAGTCAAAAAAAAATTAACAATTGCATTGCTGGGGTCTGGACTGTGGACTGTCTGCACACTCATGGTTTTGCATAACACTCAATCGCCGGCTGGTTACCACTTTTGAAGCTCCCATCTTCAAACAGAAGAAAAAATTTATCGGCCTAAAACTGTCGATAATGAATGGGTGTTTGATTGCAATTATTTGCAACTTTCGAATCTTCTCAGCATCACGCCACCAGGCTTCTTTTGCAAAATTCAAATGGATTCGATTCAAAAACAATCCATTAATCACTGAACAAGAGAGATAGAGAGAGAAACAAAAAACCATAACGTTTCGATGGTTTGACCAGGGATCATAAAATTAGGCACGAACCGCTAGCCATGAACCTCTCGAAACAACCTACGGCACATGCGGCGCAAAACAATCATAAACCATCTTTTGCTGGCGGCATTTTTCGGCGCATGTCAGCCTGCACCCATTCGAAGTACTCTGCATGACCATCTTTTGAAAGTCTCGGTGCCACCTCCCTTCCCCCAGTTCATCCTCTCTGCTGCTCTTCTCCGACGATGGGCGTTTAGTCAACTAATGCTTTAACATTTAAGAAAAACTTGTTTCTCAAAGTCACTCTTTTGGCAGGTTTGCCAGTCCGTTCGTCCGATTAATTCGAATCGGTTTGTTTGCTTACACTGCTTACTTTCCAGTAAATCCACACCGCACCGCACCGCGGGTTGCCCCGGTGGGATTTATTGTTGTGGTGTTTGACGATTCGACATTGAACTAAATAATGGTTAAAATTACTAGTCGTAAATAATATCGGCCATGTGGGGTGCGGAAAGAAAAGCTGATCAATGTTTTCGTTTGAAAGGGGTATCAGTTTTACATTGAACTAAGCACAAGATCATAGCCTTAGCACTGTCATTGGAATATGACTGGGACAAGGATTTTGCATGGAATACCCAGCAAAGTAACCTGAATGACCTAGCCTACTGCTAGTTACTATTCAGTTTTATTTCCAAATAGCCCAACGTTTTTCTCTTCTGTACGAAACCCTTCTATAGTTGATCTGGTTCCAACTGATCGAAGTCACATTTGAAGTGAACTGATTACTCATGTAGACTTTATTAATAATAATAATAATAACATAATAATAAACGTTACAATACAGATGCGCATTTCAGACTGTTACTTGTCACCTACCAATAATTACTAGATTGTAGTTTTTTGTTGCTAACCCATCCGGCAGCCCTTAGAATCTACAAAGTAAAAAAATGCAGCTTGTTTGTCTGTTGTTTTGTTTTGTCACACTTTAATCAAATTAGTTTTTATTACGATAGGAGGTAATGAAGACGTTCATAGACATCCGCTCCGGAATAGATTATCTGGATGATACAGCAAAATCTTTGCCCGCACACCGTAGTTCTGGAGTGGAGCTCTGATAGCTCAAATTATTATTCTGAAACAACTCGGTTGTGTACGTTTCGGAACGACTCGTTAGCTCGGTAAACTATCATCCGTCTGGGTTTACAACGTATTTTCGCACCTTTCGACGCGACAAGCAGATGTGAACAGTTTGGACGTCACGCGCTACACAAATCAGCTCGTGTGTTTGTTCGCTAAGATCATTCTGAAAAATCGGTAAGCAAAACCATCCGGTTAGCAGGATTTGGTCGATTGATAATCACTCCTACGAAAGAACCAACCACGACTATACTGGAAGTTCCACCCGATGATTATTGGATTTTCAGGAATTATAAAGATAATCGAAGGCCGATTAGTTGCGCTCTGTACTCTACTGTCCTGATGATTATCATCGTTGAACACCGCCCTGCGGGAATAATTTCTGTTCATTGGAAGTGTTTTACATAGCAGTTTTCCCCAATGACCCAATTAAAATGGAGATAGTTATCTATCCAGAATATTGCTCATTTTCTCGGGAAGCTATTTTCATTCGTTCTGGACCCAATGTGGTAGGAGGAATAATCTTCAGGAAATGATACTCGTAAGTAGTAAGTAGTAAGTAGTAAGTAGTAAGTAGTAAGTAGTAAGTAGTAAGTAGTAAGTAGTAAGTAGTAAGTAGTAAGTAGTAAGTAGTAAGTAGTAAGTAGTAAGTAGTAAGTAGTAAGTAGTAAGTAGTAAGTAGTAAGTAGTAAGTAGTAAGTAGTAAGTAGTAAGTAGTAAGTAGTAAGTAGTAAGTAGTAAGTAGTAAGTAGTAAGTAGTAAGTAGTAAGTTGTAAGTAGTAAGTAGTAAGTAGTAAGACCTTTCTTTCAGCTACTGATTTCTTCATTCATTAGTTTTTTAGCTTAACTATTCTTAATTCAGTGGCTCATTCATATATTTGTGTGTATACTAATATTCTTAAGAATTTATTTATTTATTCAATGATTCTTTTGTGGATATATTATTGCTTTTTGTGAAATAATTCTTTTTTTTAAATATTTCAGTAATTTTTGTTTTTATCTATCAATTTTTAACCAGTTAGTATTATCATATATTGAATTTATTCATTCATTCATTTATTCATATACTAGTTTAAATATTGATTGATTTATTAACTTGATATGGGATATTGATTCAGTTATATAATATTTGAATTAACCAACAATATAGTTATTCAACTAACAGCTTCAACACTCCAACTTCAACAAAAAATATTTCGGTCTTTATTTATTTATATATTCATTTTATTTTCGTTCATTTATATATTAAAAAACTTATTTAATTGTTAATCAGCTCGCTTAATTTATTTTTTTGTAATTCAAATATCCGTTTCATCAATTAATATTTGATTTATGTAATAAATCATTCATTTATTAAGTTATTCATATTTCGCTATTTATAACTCACTTCTTATTATATTCAATCACTATTTAACTTATTCAATAATTAATATTATTGATTTTCTTAATTTTATTGTATGTTTATTTCTATTGTTTTATTCGATTTTTATTACTCCATTTGTTATTAAATTTTTAGTTTACTGAATTTATTCAATTCATTTATTGTATAGATTAGATTTATTTCCTTCATTTCAATAATTTCGCTTATATTTTTAAGTCAATCATTCAATCAATTTTTATTTATTTTAGTATCATTTTATTGACTTAACTTATTTCATTTACTCTATTCATTATTGTTTACTTCTTTCATTTTGTTTTTTTATTTATTTAATTATTTAATTTAGTTTGTATATTCTATTTATAATGTTTATTACTGCAATGCCATTTTTTCCGATGATTTATAGTTATTATTGTTTTGTTGTGTTCAATTGTATTTCACTTATTCGATTTATTTTATCTATTTGATTTATTCTGCTAATTCTTCTTATTTTATTTGAAAATTTTATTCACTTTATTAATTTTATTTTTTATATATATATTATTTATATTGTCTATATTATTTATTCCATTTATTTTGTTAATTTTATCTATTTTAATATTTTTTTTTATTAATTTTATTTACCTTATTTAGTTATTTTTTATTTGTTTTATTTATGTTATTTATTTTATTTATTTTATTTATTTTATTTATTTTATTTATTTTATTTATTTTATTTATTTTACTTATTTTATTTATTTTATTTATTTTATTTATTTTATTTATTTTATTAATTTTATTTATTTTATTTATTTTATTTATTTTATTTATTTTATTTATTTTATTTATTTCATTTATTTCATTTATTTTATTTATTTTATTTATTTTATTTAGTTTATTTATTTCATTTATTTTATTTATTTTATTTATTTTATTTGTTTTATTTATTTTATTTATTTTTTTTTATTTTATTTATTTTATTTATTTTATTTATTATATTTATTTAATATATTTTATTTATTTCGTTTATTTTATTTATTTCATTTATTTCATTTTTTTTTATTTATTTAATGTTTTATTTATTTTATTTTTTTTTGTTTTATTTATTTGGTCTATTTGGTTTATATTATTCGTTTTTTTAATCTATTCTATTGATTTGAAAAAAATTTATATATATTTCATTCGTTTTTTTCATGCGAAAAGCAATATAAATAACAGAAACGAAAAAAATTTCATAAACAAAATAAATAAAACAAAAAATATAAATAAAATAATGGAATTAATACATTTTTATGTAGATTATTTAATTTGTGTTATTCATATTGATTTTTTCATTGATTTAGATGATTCAATTTATTTCGTTTATTCTATTTATTGTGTTTATTTCTTTGATTTAATAAATTTCGATTATGCAGTTATATTTTTTTTTTATTATGTTTTTCTTATTCTGTTCATTTACTTTATGCCATTTGATTTATTTATTCTGTCCGTTTTAATAGTTTCACTTATTTCATTTAATCTATATATATTATTCATTTGTTCATTCAATTTATTACATTTATTTAATTTATTCGACCTATTTTATTTGTTTATGTGATTTTGTTTATTTTATTTGCTTCATGTATTTCGTTTATACCATTTGTTGTATTTACTTTATTTGTTATATTCATACTTTTGTTATTTTATTAATTTGCTATATTTTTTCATTTATCTTACTTACGCTATTCATTCAATTTCGTTTGTTTTGTTCACCTTCTTTGTTTAGTTATTTTTATAGACCCTGCATATTATATTCATTCTATCATTTATTCCATTTATTTAATTAATTCTAATATAATTTAATTGTAATTATTTTGATGATATATTTAATCTATTATTTGATTTTGTTTCATTGTATATCACTTATTCGATTTACTTTATCTACTTGAGTTATTTCATTTATTGTTCATTTCGTTTTTTCTTATTGATTTATTTATTCTGTTCGGTTTAATAGTTTTGTTTATTTTATTTAATCTATATATTTTATTCATTTTGTTCATTCAATTTATCACATTGATTCTACTTATTCTACTTATTTTATTTGTTTATTTGATTTTGTTTCGATTAATTTATTTTATTTATCTTGCTCATATTATTCATTCAATTTCTTTTTTATTATATATCTTATTTGTTTTAATTATTTTTTATAGACTCTGTTTATTTGATTCATTCCATTCATTTTATTTACTTAACATGTTTTATTCCTTTTTGTTTTTTTTTTTTCATATTATTAATTTTATTTGTTTTGTTATTTTTTGGATTCCTTTCATGAACTCGTTTTTCTTATTTAAAATACATTGCTTCTTTTGTATCACATATTTTATTCATTTTATTAACTTCGTTCGATTTACTTCATCTTTTGAATTTATTGTATTTATTGTTTTAACTCAATTTATTTCATTTTTTTGTTGATATCATTTCAATTTCATTTACTTATTCATTTATTTCAATAAATCCTTTGAATTCATTTATGTTTGGGTTGAATTTACTACCCATTTAATTAATTTTCAATTTATTTGTTATTTGAGGCCGGTAAATGCTACTTCGGACGGTAATATTGTATTTTTCACTTCTCTGAGTTTGTTATTTGTTACGATATCCTACTTTAACTGCCATTTAATAGATACAAGTGGCTTTATGATATTTTGCATTTCTTTAAATTCGGGAGTCGGGATGAACTGGTTTCAGTAATGCCCTTTTTGCCTCAACGTCAGCTCGTTCATTCCCAGTAATATTGGCATGATCCAACAGAAGGTTAATGCTGATCCATTGCCTATCACTATATCGTAAAAGTTCGCTATCTGGTCCCTCCATACACTGTTTATTTTACGATTCTCTAATGCTTCGATAGCTCTAGTGAATCGGCGCTTATCAAGTAAACTCCTACTGCATCCTTTATTTATTTTATTTACTTAACATGTTTAATTCATTCTATTCATTTTATTTATATTATTCATTGTATCCGTTATTTATTTAATTTATTCAATTCACTTCTTTACTTTATTTTTCTATTTTACATATTTTATTACTTTTTCTCACATATTGTTTCTTGACAACTTCATTTGATTTATTTTATCTATTCATTTTTTGTGTTTATTGTTTTAATTCCATTTGTTTTATTTATTTTATTCATTTGTTTATATGTTTCCATAAATCATTTTAATTCATTTTTCTTGGATTCAATTCCCATTTCATTGATTTCCCAATAACTTGTTTTCTTTTTGTTCGATATATCAATTTGATAAATTGATTAAATAATCAACTTATTTATTCAATTACTTAATTTCTCTCTTTTCTCAATACTTTTCCAATACTACGCAAGTATTTTAATTTGTTCAATTTAAATTCGTATATTTGGAAAATGGAACAACTAGAATATAATCTTCATTCACATACTTTTTAGAAGAAATAAATTAAATTATATACATTCGTCTACTAAGTTGTTCATTGATCTGCTCATTCAAATATTCATTTTTTATTCATCTGTTAACATATTTTACTTTCAATATGATTTTTTTCAGCGAACGACCATAATTAGGTTAAAACCGAGTATAGAAAACGACAAATAAATAAATAAATATGACTATTTATATATTTATTTGTTCATTTATTAATTCATTGATCGATTCATGTTTTTATTGTCCTATTCATTGATTTATTTATGTTTTTGATGAAAAGGATAATAACTTCTTTGTTTATTTATATACTTTTCTGTTTTTTTTTCTAATTCAATATTATAATATAATTTTTGGGTACACTGCTTAAGCTATAAGATGCCAAAGGTGAACTTTTCTGTTTAATTCTGTTACAAATATTGGTTTTACTCATTTATGGGTTTCTTCTTTTATATATTTACATGCATGTATTCAATTAAATATTATTAAAAATTATTATTACCTTATTTTTCTAATTATTTATTCTTCTGAGATAGACCATCAATATTAATTTGTTTTATGTAAACCATGTTTAAGGCCTAATTTCGTTAATTTAATTATTCATTTACACTCCATAAGAATGTTGGTATTGATACGGTTGATCACCTGAACGAACGATTGTTTTTTTTTTTATTCAATAATATAATAAAATATTAAGGCACACTGCTTAAGCTCTAAGATGCCAAGGGTAACGATTGATTGTTGCCAGAAGATTAAATAGTAAAATGACTATGTACTGTTAGTTATTGTCGATCATAGAAATTTGAAACTTATTTAAAATAAGAATTTGGGATAGTAGTTTCAGTTCACAATCGTTTCAAATTGTAAGTGAAGCATTGATAGAATTTATTCCCAATGCTGTTTAAAGTATGTTAGCATGGAATTGCGTTGGCTTATGACAATGGTTTTTGACTAATTAAGCTTACTAAAACGAGTTGCTTAGAACATGGTATTTTAAATTTGATAGCAATCCAACGCCATGTCAACAGCATAATAGGTATAATCGCTGGCTATCACAATATCAAATATAGAAAAGATATTGCATTGGATGTGGAAGCAAATGTTAATGTTTCACCTGTTTTACAGAAGGACGACGACTCAGTTGACTTTTCCTCTAGGTATTAGGTACCAAACTCGATCTAAGAAAGGAAACAGATATCGTCAGGTCAGGTATCGAAATCATCCGGGCTAGAAGCAAAAAAAAAATAGAACGTACCTTAAATGTAAAATAGATTCATCAAATGTACAAGCACGAAAAAATTCGACTTATATTTCTAAATCAAATTTTCATATATGGCCTCTTAAGTTTTTTTTCAGTGAATTTAATCAAGACACAACAATAGAATCCGCAACCCACACCTCAATTCACGGTGCCGATGATCCTCGAATATCCCCGTCAATTTCCGCAATGATTCTGTCGTCTGTTGGTTGGTACATGCAGTAAAAAAAAATTAATGCTAGGTGCCAAAAAGTCATCCAAGCAGCACCCACCAAGCCTTGGGCACTCGAAATATACAAAATAGCTGTTGACATTTCAGTTTCGTGCTCAAGGTTGGAATTGTTATTACTATGCAAATATAGCAAGCAGTAACGTTTCTAATCGCATTAAGCCAATATTGGTTTCCTTGTTGTTAACACGCATTATATTTAACAATGCGAAAAGAAACTATTTTTTTCTGAGCAAACGACGGTTTTGTAATTGAAATTTCAATAATTGTATTAATATTGAAATTGAAATAGCAACTCTCCTATTGGAGTTAAAACTGAGCAAATCGACCAACAACTGATCGACAGCTTGCGGAACGTCACTAGGTTATTGATCACGTGCTTTGCACTCCTCTGGTAGCAGAGAAGTGCCAGAGGAAAACCAGAATCCCTTGGAAGAGCATCATGAATGAACTGAATAGATGAAGAAACCAACTTTACCTACCTGAGCATTTATGGTAGACGAAGAAGAAGACGATTGAAGCTGAAATATGGATAGCGCAAAAAGAATGGAGGGGACCAGTGGCCACTTTTCCCACCCCATGGTTCAGCTCGACACCGACAGAGTTCAGTCTGATGCCATGTACAGTCGAACGTCAGATCATTGCAAATATTGTGTTTCTTACGCATACGCCAAAATAAAAAATAAAAAACGTCGACGGACACTTCTAAACTGTACCTTTTCTGAACACATTTTACTCTCACAAGCATTGCAGTGCGTTGGATATTATTTCTTTGAAGTAATTTGACCCACATTTTCTACTGGGACGAAGGCGCCTTCACCAGTTTGGATTGGATTGGATTGGAGTCTCAGCGCGGTCTCAGCGGTGAGAGGGAAAAATCTCATACAACAATATTCGGGGCTAGAAGTTTTCTTGACCGGGCAGGGACGAGGCACACGAGAGGCAAAGAGAAGAAGAGGCGAGAAAAATCCAGTTTTGTGCTGACTAGAAGTGAAAGCTTTTCGTCAGCGTACGTAAATAGCAAACGAGACTCAGAACGAGTTATGGTCATTGCAAAACTGCTCAGCTGATCAGGTGTGTTGGATAACCGCTAGATTTGCTAATAGCTAACAAGTGGGAAAATTGCTCCCGCGTTGCTGATGCGGTCTTCTGCCTATGCGAATGCACTCAGAACGGCCACATAGGGTTTTGTGTATGTATTTTATGATACTACTTTATTGCATTAAAATGTTCGCATTTATCAGTTTCGGTTTGTCACAAAATACACAATTTCTATTTTCGAATGTTTAGTTTGATATTAAAGACTCGTCATAAGCCCCAGTTGCGGTATTTTCTTTCTAGATCCGAGTTCTGGCTCCAAAGCATCAAGATGATAAGTGAACACTAAAAGGACACAAGTTATTAAATTATATGAAGCGGCTCCTGAGCACCATATGAAATCAAATGCCGATTTTGCTTGTATTTTTTGATTTAGCTCAAATTTTGCATATGGATTTTTTATGATCAAAAGTGACATTTTACATCATCAGTTCACCTTTTTAACTCTAGCCTTACTTTTGAGAAGGGATTAAGAATAAATCCCTTGAAAATTTCCAATATTGCGGTAACGGTGGGTCCGATCGATTTGGTATCTTATGCACAGTTTTAAGTAATTATAAGGCCGAAAAACAATTAAATTTTTTTTTTACCTTTCTCATATACTGCCGCTCTACGCATAATTGACCCATATTTTATAGGATTTTCCATATATAACAGTTCGGCTGAAAAGTTCGTATCGTTTAATAGAAACACACATTTTTTTGCCAAAATTCGTTTTTATTATTCAACATAATTGCCATCAGAGGCGATACAGCGATTATAGCGATCTTCCAACTTTTCGATACCATTTTTGTAGTACGATTTGTCCTTTGCCTCAAAATAGGCCTCAGTTTCAGCGATTACCTCTTCATTGCTTCTAAATTTTTTACCAGCGAGCATTCTCTTGAGGTCTGAGAACAGGAAAAAGTCACTGGGGCCAAATCTGGAGAATACGGTGGATGAGGGAGCAATTCGAAGCCCAATTCGTTCAATTTCAGCATGGTTTTCATCGACTTGTGACACGGTGCATTGTCTTGATGAAACAACCGTTTTTTTTTTAAATTTCGTCCTTCAAACGCTCTAATAACGCTATATAATAGTCACTGTTGATGGTTTTTCCTTTTCAAGGTAGTCGAGAAAATTATACCATGCGAATCCCAAAATACAGACGCCATAACCTTACCGGCCGATTGTTGAGTCTTTCCACGATTTGGGTTCGGTTCATCGCGTGCAGTCCACTCAGCTGACTGTCAATTGGACTCCGGAGTGAAGTGATGGAGCCATGTTTCGTCCATTGTTATATATCGACGAAAAAAATCGGTTCTATTTCGATATAACAGCTCCAAACACTGCTCAGAATCATCAATTCGTTGTTGTTTTTGATCGATTGTGAGCTCACGCGGCACCCATTTTGCACAAAGCTTTCTCATATCCAAATATTCGTGAATAATATGTCCAACACGTTCCTTTGATATCTTTAGGGTGTCAGCTATCTCGATCAACTTCACTTTACGGTCATTGAAAATCATTTTGTGGGTTTTTTCACGTTTTCATCGGTAACAGCCTCTTTTGGATGTCCACTGCGTTCATCGTCTTCGGTGCTCATATGACCAGTACGAAATTTTGCAAACCACTTACGAATGGTTGCTTCGCCCGGTGCAGAGTCTGGATAACACTCATCAAGCCATTTTTTGGTATCGGCGGCACTTTTTTTCATCAAAAAGTAGTGTTTCATCAACACACGAAATTCCTTTTTTTCCATTTTTGGCATTAAAAATGCCTTACTCTTCACTATACGGGGCCGGGTGTCAATTAAAAGTTTCAAAAATAGCCGCGTAACCTTTTTGTGTCATAATTTTGAACGTTAATAACTCGGTCATTTGTTGATGGATTGTTATAATTTAACAACCAATCGATTCGGAAACTTTTAACTTAAACATGTATGACGACGTCGTTTCAGTATTTCAATAGCATACTATTGAAAAAATGGTTGGAATCGACCTATGTTTTCATCCACCAATCCCTGCTTTACAAAATGACGTCAACTTCTTGTTCGGCATAGGAGGCTTTGCGTCATGCATAAAAAACACCGCATCGTTCTGTGTAGTATGAAGAGAAATCTATAAATATAGGCTGCACAATATTTCTTTGCCTAGTTGATGTTTGACTGCGAATGAAACAAGTAGCTTGTCCAGTGAGCTGATGACCCTATTGTATATGCGTTCACTTGCTGGATTGTCGCTTTTGCATTATGCGTTGGTGAAATTTCCTGTTGTCTGCACAACACCGCTTCGTGTTCGCTTGAATATCTTATATATCATCTAGCTATTGAAGAACCGAATCAGCATGGTTATCGGTTCTTTTGAAATATCCCATGTATTTAGCAAATTGTTGGTCGATTTTGCCATTAAAAATGCCTTACACTTCGCTTCCCGAGGCTGGGTGTCAAATTAAAACATGCAAAACTAATCGCTTAACATTTTTCTGCCATAATTTTGAACGCTCATACCTCAGTCATTTGTTGATGGATTTATATAATTCAACAACCAATCGATTCGGAAACATTTAACTTAAACTTATGAAAAAACGTCATTTGAATATTTCAATTGCATTCCATTGAAAAATTTATTTGAATTGAGTATTTTATTTTGGTTCTCTGGTAACTATCAGGCTAATTTAGTATTATCGGCAATAGATCTAATTCGGATCTATTTTTTTTTTTTTTTTTTAATAACAATTTATTGGAATATGAGTTTAAATTAAATTATTAAGATTTAAATTGGGTGTTCAGCCACAAGTGGTGACTTTTCAGCCCTGTTATATATATATATGATTTGGTTATTACCATGAAGACATCATTTGCTTCCGCAATTCTGAGATTTTTGTGTAGGGAAAATTCTAAACCTACTTGTATTGTGTAATGGGGAAAAGGAACTTATATACTAACTTACTAACTAATACAGAGAGCGAATCGATTCAATTGAAGATTGCATCGATTTTTGTCGGAATTTGCTTATAATATTATGTGACATTACATCTAATGGTTCTATATTTGTGAGTCTGTGTAACTCATTTGTACTAAACCAGGGAGGACGCTTCAGAATCATTTTCAGAATTTTATTCTGAATCCTTTGAAGCGTTTTCTTCCTGGTGGAACAACAGCTTGACCAAATTGGTACCGCATAAAGTATGGCTGGTCTGAAAATTTGTTTATAAATTAACAATTTGTTTTTTAGACAGAGCTTAGAATTTCTGTTTATAAGAGGATATAAACATTTAATATATTTATTACACTTTGCCTGGATTCCTTCAATGTGATCCTTGAAAGTGAGTTTTTTGTCATACGTTAAACCTAAGTATTTAGCTTGATCAGACCATGTCAATTCCAAGCCATTCAATTTGAGAATGTGATTATTGTTTGGTTTTAGAAAAGAAGCTCTTGGCTTGTGAGGAAAGATAATTAATTGCGTTTTTGCTGCATTTGGTTTAATTTTCCATTTTGACAGATAATCACTGAAAATATTTAAACTTCTTTGTAGGCGACTGCAGATCACTCTTAAATTTCTACCTGTGGCTAACAGACTTGTGTCGTCACAGAATAGCGATTTCTGACAACCAACGGGTAGATTTGGAAGATCAGAAGTGAAAATATTATACAAGATTGGAGCTACGCTCGAACCCTGCGGAACACCGGCTCGTACGGGTAGCAATTCAGATTTACAATTCTGATAGCTAACCTGAAGAGTACGATCAGTTAAATAATTTTGAATCATTTTGATCAAATAAATAGGAAACTGGAAATCAGACATTTTTGCTATTAAACCTTTGTGCCAAACACTGTCGAATGCTTTTTCTATGTCTAGAAAAGCAACTCCAGTGGATAACCCAGAAGATTTATTTGATTTTATCATGTTCGTTACTCTGACAAGTTGATGAGTAGTTGAATGTTCATGACGAAATCCAAACTGCTCTGGTAAAAAAATTGAATTCTCATTTATATGAGTCATCATTCTTAACAAGATAATTTTTTCAAAAAGTTTACTGATAGAAGAAAGTAAGCTAATTGGGCGATAACTTGATGTTTCTGCTGGGTTTTTATCAGGTTTTAGGATAGGAATTACTTTAGCGTTTTTCCATCTTTTTGGGAAGTAAGCTAATGAAAAACACTTGTTGAAAATTTTAACCAGGAGTCACAAGGCAACATCGGGAAGATTTTTAATAAGAATATTAAAAATTCCATCATTACCAGGAGCCTTCATGTTTTTGAGTTTCCTAATAATTGATTTAATTTCATCAAAATTCGTCTCAATAATGTCATCGTGTGATAACACTTGGGTTGAAATATGATCATACTTCAGTGAGACTTCATTTTCAATAGGACTCACAACGTTTAAATTAAAATTGTGGACACTCTCGAACTGCTGAGCAAGTTTTTGAGCTTTTTCACCATTTGTAAGAAGTATTTGATTTCCTTCCTTGAGAGCAGGAATTGGTTTCTGAGGTTTCTTAAGAACCTTAGAAAGTTTCCAGAAAGGTTTAGAATATGGTTTAATTTGTTCAACTTCTTTAGCGAAATTTTCATTTCGCAAAAGAGTAAATCTATGTTTAATTTCTTTTTGTAAATCCTTAACTATGTTTTTCATAGCAGGATCACGAGAACGTTGATATTGTCGTCGACGAACATTCTTCAACCGAATGAGCAGTTGAAGATTGTCATCGATGATAGGAGAATTTAATTTAGTTTGAGCTTTGGGAACTGAAAGATTTCTAGCTTCGATAATATAATGATTCAAATTATCAATTGCTGTGTCGATGTCCGCAGAATTTTCTAAAATAGTTTCATGATCCACATGATTTTCAATGTGAGATCTGTAATCCAACCAATTAGCTCTATGATAGTTGAAAATAGAACTAATTGGGTTAATTATAGCTTCGTTGGAAAGTCTGAATGTTACAGGAAGATGATCTGAGTCAAAATCAGCATGAGTAATCGGTTCACTACAAATGTGACTTTGATCTGTTAGAACCAGATCAATTGTAGACGGGTTTTTCACGGAAGAGAAACAAGTAGGATTACTGGGATGAAGAACTGTAAAGTAACCAGCTGAGAGTTGATTATGAAGTATTTTACCATTACTGTTATTTTGCCTACAATTCCACTGGACATGCTTAGCATTTAAGTCCCCTATTACGAAAAATTTCGATCGATATCTTGTAAGTTTTTGCAAATCGCCTTTAAAGAAATTTAATTGTTCGCCGGTGCATTGGAATGGCAAATATGCTCCAGCGATGAAATAAATTCCATGAATGGTTTCAACTTCGATTCCCAAGCTTTCAATAACTTTAGTATTGAAAGAAGGTAAAATTCGATGTTTAATTTGCCGTTGGACAAAAATGGCAACTCCACCACCAATTCCAGTAAACCTGTCAAATCGATGAACCACATAATGTGGATTACTTTTCAATTTTACATTTGGTTTAAGAAAAGTTTCTGTCACAATGGCAATATGAATTTTGTGAACTTTGAGAAAATTATAAAATTCATCTTCACTCGATTTCAAAGATCGAGCATTCCAATTTAAAATATAATTAATTAATTCGGATCTAATTTTCAGCGCTTGTTCCTCGATCATTTGTTAATGGATTTTCCTCATTTAAATGATTCCAAAGCTTCAATATAGTAAGCTTAAAAATGTTTTAATTTGTCAACGGATCGGTTTGCATACTTAAATCTCCATTCCCATACGAACAAAACGGTGGCGCGAAAATGGATTCAGTATAAAGTTGTGTTATTATGATAATCATAGAAACTTCTTCTTCATTATATGTGACTGAACAAGTTGTTGTCCCACCAGGAATTAAACGCTTCAAAAGATTCAAAATTAAATTCTGAAACTTATCTAAAAGCGGCCTTCTCGGTTTGGTAGTATAAATGAGTTCCACAGGCTCACATATACAGTACAATTAGATGCAATATCATATAGTATCAAATTGATCGTTTGAATAGCAACCCTCGTAGAATTTGGTTAACCGCCAGTTTCAGTTCAATTATTATTTGCTTCAAAACACGCGTTGTAACTATGACAATGTTCATGCATGTGTTAATAACATCAAGTTACAATATGAACAAAATTTCTGAATTTTGTTGCGTATCCATTTTGTATATTCCTAATATGCCAAAGCGAAAATCAATGTAAGTAACTAAATATTTTATGCGGACTGTTTCACATTTTTCTTCCTCGTATTGTTGCCATATTATTTACCGACACTTTCCGAAGATTATCGACGATTTTGAAGAAGGATTAATAAAATTACACTATTACTGAGCTTACTGGTACAACATTTTTCGTTAAAATAAATAAAATCTTCTCTTGGATCGATTAACTGTTTATAAAATTAATAAGTTTGTACGTTTCTTGAAGATTATTGTCATAAAATAAAACAGTTTCATTTGTTCAGGATTAAATCTTTAGATTGTTTGTATCTAAAATTGAGCTTTCAAGTATCTTTGAATTCTAGTTAAAGGACGTTATTCAAAATCTTAACAATGTAAAAAATTGTGGAAAGGGATCAAAATTGAATATAATTAATTATCAAGAAAGAATCTAATTGTCAATTTTATCATTCGCCAACAATCTAAGCGCTAAAACTAGAGTAAGTTTGTAATTAGTCAATTGAAAAAGTTTTTAGTTTAGTGTATCATCATCTCTTTATTTTTGTATATATTATGAAGACCCTAAAAACGTTCCATTTTTAATGTTATTGTGCTCGGTCGTGTCTTGAATACAACCCTCTAATTTTTTCACAATAACAAAAGTAGCTTCACTCAAAATGCAATATCTCACAAACTAATAATCAGACAGCTGTCAAATTTATACACGTATCTTTTGAAGGTTGATACTAACTGAAAATGGTATGGATTTAATTCTAGTGGCGCCCTCTCATAGAAACGATACGAACTTTTCAACCGATCTGTTATGGGCCAATTATGCGTAGAACGGCAGTATACAATCATTTCTATATGGGTTCTGTCCACTTTGGAGTTAGCCCGACGGATAACGTACATTTTTACGTTACGTTTACGTATTTTTACGTTGCAAAAATAATTTAGGCTTAGTTACATAAAATTTGAAAAAAAATAACAAGACGGGTCAGTCCCATATCCAAAATACTCGCATATCTGTCCCACGCACTACAAGTCACGTTTTAGTACCTAAAAATGTACAGGTTGCAGTTATTTTTGTCTGGCCACTGTACTAATAGCTGTGCACGCAAAAAATTAGATAATGTGAGATAAATTATCTTTGAATTGATCTTTGGATATAGCCATAACGTTAATTCTTCTTTGTCTGTAAATCTGCAGATTTCGTACATAGTGCTGCAAGCATTTCTTGTTGTGCAGATTTTTGCAGACTTCTGAAAATCTAGTTTTTTTTTGCTCGCCAAGTCAGTTTAGCGTATCATACTTTATAGAGAAATAAAGACATACTTGCTAACTGCAGATTTTTTTTCGGATATACAGGCTATTGCAACCCTGTCTGAAGATATTTGAAATTTTTACCTGGCATCTCTGCTACTTTAACACATGGGCTGAAAAGTTCCGGGCCTAACACATAGATGGCACTAGTTTTACTGAAGTCACCTTTTTACCTTTACCCGGAGGGCCGAATGTCATATACCTATCGATTCAGATCGACAAACTGAGCAAAGGTACGTGTGTGTGTGTGTGTGTGTGTGTGTGTGTGTTGTCAACAAAGAGGTCGAGATCTCAGAGATGGCTGAACCGATTTTGATCAAACTAGTCGCAAATGGTCTCCCAGTCACCCAGAAAGCTATTGAATGGTTTTGAGATCGGATGTTTACTTTTTGAGTTATTGCGTAATAATAGTAATAGCTATCCAACACGCTATAGATTGTTAAAATCCATCCTTTTTTAACGGAGATATCGACATTTTTGTGTAAGCGACTTTTTTTTCTCTATTCCAGCAGTAGGAATTTTCAGCGCTGAATGACAAAGAAATGCTTGGAAGCAACGTGAAACACGATTTTTTATACTGTTACATACAATAGTTTCTAAGTACCAAAAAGACTGTGTACAGCATTATTCTTCGTGATATTTTGCTTCGGACCGTTTTTAGCACGGCTCGTTTTTGGCAACATGATTGTATGAATATGACATATGTAAACCAGATGATGGAAGCATTTTCGAATTAAATGCAATTCCATAATTTGGATATTGGTTTAAAGTACTTACACATAAATGCCGGAAGAACATAACACCCATATACCATTCGAATCAGTTCGTCGAGATCAGCAAATGCGTGTGTGACAAATAATTTCACTCAATTTTTTTTGGAAAATTTCTTTTCTACAAACTCAGATTCATATGAATCTTTGCATTTCGGATTTATATGAATCTTTGCATTAATGACTTTTCGTATGCAAACTCAGATTCATACAAACTCAGATTCATATGAAAAGTGCGTATGCGTAAGGTTCCTGAATTATGTTTGGATCCGATTTCTGGATCCGGAACTATAGGATAATATGTGAAACGAAATTAAAATTGTGTAACTCATTTTTCTCGTAGATGGCTGAACCGATCTAAGATTCAAATGAAATCTAAGAATCATCTAAGATTCAAATGAAAAGTTTTAAGATTCTATAAAACATCCTGTTTTTCATTCAGATCCAACTTCCGGTTTCGGAGATACAGGGTGATTAGTATTAAAATGTCTCTTTCACATAAATTTATCACGGTTATCGGGTTTGCAGATTTGGATAGTCGATAACTGTTTTGTTGAAGTAACCAATCTTCCAACAAACTGATTGAGTCCTTCACCGGGACACTTGGGAATAAGGCGGTTACATCAAAAGATACCATTATGTCGTCATCTTCGATTTCACCTGAGTTCAGAAGTTGAGTAGCGAAGTCCACTAGCCATTTGGAGAGTTTTTGGGTGGGGGCTCCTACTGAAGAAATAATTTCCCATATTTCAATCCCAGGTTTATGGACTTTTGGCACTCAGACCCTGTTAATTAGTGACAATGGCTACCAAGCCTAGTGAGTTAAATAGGTTTTCAAAGTTAAGAAAGAAGTGTCCAAAGATATTGCATTTTTGAAAAAATACAAAAAACTTTGGAAATATTCCAACATGCTGCAGAATACGAAGTAGGAAATCTATTTCTAATAATATCATGTGTAAAATACAGAGGGAAATTTTAAAAGAAAGTTAAAAAAAGCTATATAGCACCCAAAACGTTAAAACTATGGAATGTTATAACCTTCACTTAAAACTAGCAAAACAATAACACCAAGGGGTCTCCCGTGGGAATTTTATAAACAATTACAAGGGGCCCCAATGGGTAATCCGCTCTCCCCGTTTTTATGCGAAATATGCGAAAGTGAGATTGTTGTAAAAAACTATCACTCACATCTTTGACCCCCTAACAGAAAATTTGAAAAGAATATCGGTGGACTTCAACAAAAACATGGCAAATCCACTTAAATCAAAATTAAAACCCTTTGGCTTGGATTTAGTATTCAGTAATACTAACTATCAATTGAAAACTTTGCTAGGATCTACAAAAGATCCTACTGATAAATTGAAAAAAACTGGGGTATATAAAATTTCATGTTCTCATTGTGATAAATTGTACATTGGACAAACAAAAAAAACATTAGTTACCCGTTTCAAGGAACACATAGCAGAGCTAGGGAAAGCATCTAAGGATTGAGAAAGAGGATTATCCTTACTAAACAGAGACCAAGGAAATATGTCTTCCAGGGGACAAACAAACATAGAAAACACTTAACTTTTTTCTACCCTGAGAAATTTTCAAGGTATTTCTACCTATTGTTAAAAATCGATCTACCTTCGTTTCATATCAAAGGAACAACATTGCAGCATTCTTTCAATTTACTTGTAAAATAAATTGTTTATTTATTCAGAAATTATAAAAAAAAGTTGTGTGCTTGTTCAGTAAATTTAAAAAATGGGGGCAGTTTGGAGAATGCTAAGTTTTGTGAGTGTCATGCATCACGAATTATTAGTTTGCATAGTAAAATGAACGGAATTGTGGCCATCAAAAACTCGATATCCTGTTTCGATTTACATGGGGTCTCGTACAACGCGGATTCGGTTTTGCCGGTATTCGTTGTTGCTGAATTCGTTATTGCCGGATAACCGCGATAAACGGGACCCAGAGCATATGGGATTTCGACTGATTGGGGCTGTGAACGATTATCTCGCTTCGGTCGGCAGATAGAGCCACACAATCTTCGGCAAAATTGTTGTAGATACTTAGACCAACAATTTAGGCGCTTTGAAAAATGCATTATAGAAATCATTCGCTTAACACAGAAAAAAACGATTTGAGCTTCAAGTAACTCGCAAATTACAGTATTTTGAAGAATGCGGAAATTCAAAATTTGTCAAACAGCAAAAGTATTAACTAAGACTTACTCCATCAGATGTAGCTAGTGTGCTTGAATACAAATATCAATTATCACAAACAAAACCGCTCTATAACTAAAAGTTATAGAGTGGTTTTGTTTGTTGGAAGTGGTTAGGAATGTTATAGTTTACATTATGAAAACTATGTTAGTTGAGAACTTACCTACAGAATGGCTCTAGTGTGATCACAATCTTACGATATAAAATTTATTATGTGATATAGAAGGATGGCTTTTATCGTATCAAAGAACACTCACTGGCAACTTCAACGATTGAATCAGTGCCACCAAAGAGAGACGGATATCATCGCAACAACAAAAACCAAGCATGGCTCATTTAACATAGAATCGACCCCAGTGCGAGAACGAATTTCTCTCGATGACATTTCTGAGAATCAAAGGTTAGCACGCTACTGTGGGATCCTTTCTGAAGCATACATCCTACGCGACGCTATCGTAGTGTGTTTCTGCAGAATTACTTTCTCGCATACATACTACTAAATACTAGTTGAGTCGCGTTGAAAGCTAGAATATAAAAACAACTACAGTGCAACAGAGAGAACGATCATAGATTCTTTCTTTCGTTTCATTTGGTTGTGTTATAGACGTGAATATATAATTGATTCCTCTAAATACGTTGTAGTTAACTTTCTGATCATTCAGTAGAAATCAAGCAGATAGGGCATTTTGAGTGCGTGAAAAAAAACCAGGAACAGGAAAAATCAAATTTTCATTGGTTTTCCTTTACCAATCGTCTGCTACAAAGTTTTTGAATCAATTTACGAACCTCACAAAATTCGAGGATGTAAAATTTTTTGAGATTCGTTGAAAAACAGCTGAGCTATGACAGCTCGAAGTTACTGTTCTAACTTTTTTTCAGGCTTGGTAATTGGGGTGTTCATAATGTAGGTAATCCACGTGCTTTAAAAAATTTGCAGCGTTCGAATCTTCCAGTACACTACCGGAGCAATAAAAAAGACTGGATGACTCGAGAAATTTTCCAAGATTGGGTGCAAAACTGTTTCATTCCCGAGTTAGAACAATTTTGCTTAAATCGCAAAATCGGATGCAAGGCTCTCTTATTGTTGGATAATGCCCCTTCTCATCCACCTGATGTTAATCATCCAAATGTAAAATTTTTATTCATGCCACCCAACACGACGTCTATTCTACAGCCTTTGGATCAGGGAATAATTCGAAATTTCAAGCTGTATTGTGATGTGATGTGATGTGAAGTAAAGCCACCATCAGTTCAAGGACTTGCCAGTGGATGTGGGTAAACTTACAGTAGCTCCGATATGACTCATCAATTCACCTTCTTACTATAGCTGTTACCGAAAAGCGAACAAAAAGGGTTGGGCGGATATGTAAGTAGAGTCACTTACTCGTATTCCGCGGGAATAAAAGACGCTCGGGGAGGCATGAGATAGGGACTTGTGAGGACTTAGTTATCTCATTTGACCCATCCCATTTGACGATCAATTCGAAAGCTAGAGCTGTATTATGTAAAAAAAGCTACAGGCAAATTTTATAAATTTCTGAAAAAGATAATCTGTCATTAATCGATTCGAAGGAAAAATTTGATCTCAAGAATTGCTTTGATTCCATTCAATCAGTTTTATTTCAAATTAAGTCATCAACGTTGAAAAATTGCTGGAAAAAACTACTTCCATCTTTTTTTGGAGTCTGGTATTTCTGAAATTAAGGATTTCGGTGGAAAGATGGGTGCTGAACATCTTTCTGGTGAGGAAATTGATGACATCATCGCTGATAAATTGATTAAGGCAGAAGAAATTGTCACTGATGTTGATCCAGATACGGATGATATAGACGATATTATTATTCCTCAACCAAGCGCTGAAGAAATCAACTTAAAAATTTTGCTACTCAACGAATTAGAGAACTTTTGTTGTTTGGATAACAACATCGAACGACGAAAACAAATGCAACCCATCCTTGGACAATCTAATACACAACTAAAGAATTGATTAATTGAATGGAAAAACGATCAGAGCGAACAAAACTAACCACAAATATAACTTACTGTACGATTAATAATTTGAATAATATCTTCATTTTTGACTATTTTTGATACTATTTGTTATTTAAATAAATTCAACCTTCCACAACAATTCCTAAAACTAACATTAGCCAATGATTTTAAATTATTTAATCCTTTCAAAGATCGGGGTAATACCAAATTCCCACAGAAACAGTTCGATTTTTTCTCCAATTGATGCGGTCTCAATAGAATGATTTTGTATGCATCAAAATAATTCGTAAATTCTTTCTATTCGACCATATCGTTTCCCGAAATGTTTTCAAACGGAATTCGAACGTAGAGGATTTGAGAGTCCTGTTGTAAACAAAACTTAATTTTGAAGATAACATCAAATACATAATTTTCGAAGTACTAGGATTTATATTTAGTATCACAAAGACCTTTAAAACATGTATTGCCTAAAGGCACTATATTGCGAACTGTTTTGCGATTCTTGAAAATGGTACTGTCTTTTAGGCTCTTTCTTGTTAACTCGACATCCATCGCGTCGAAACCATTCAGAATAAATTCGGTTTGCTTTTCGTAGTTTTCCTTGCAGCGATCTCTGCAAACTTTCCAGCTATCAGGAGTGTTATAAATTTATCGATTTTTACTTTTTATCAGTTCACCGAAATGTGTTTACGTTTGCTTAGCAGGTTTTGTTACAATCTCGAATTGGTTATCCGCACTTGCTACAAAAACTGGAACTATGAAATTTTCACTCCATTGGGCTTTTCCTTCAATAAAAACGTGCTTAATCCACCTAGCAGTGAGATGATACCTTTTTTTATCAATCCGCATGTGTTTTTTGCATGAATATTCTTCGGTGTTTCAGTTTTCATGACATTATTTTAAGCGACATCGTTTTAAGCGACAATTTGAGATTTTAATCACTTATTACTCTATCTAAAAGTGGGACAATCGATTAAACATTCCATGATATGTCGAAGTAAGTTCCACTTTAGAGTTTACAGTAATTTAAGGTACTTCAGAGCCGATGTTCAGGAACCAGCATAATCCAAACCGATTCGTATGGCCATATGACGAATAAATTGCAAATGTTTTGAGTCCAACTTTGAATCTTTTCTGGATTATCATCTTCTATATCGGTTTGAATTTTAAAAATTCATCCTCCTGTAATTCCAGAATCGGAAGTCAGCATTGGATAAAATTAATTAATTTTGTGTGGGACTATAAGTTTATTTTAATTTTGAATTTAATCTAAAAGTGTGATAATCGATTAAACATGCCATGATATGTGAGTTCCACTTTAGAGTTTACGGTAATTTAAGGTACTTCCAGAGCCGGTATTCAGGAACCAGCATAACCCAAACCGATTCGTGTGGCCATATGACGAATAAATTACAAAAGTTTTGAGTCCAACTTTGAAGCTTTTCGGGTTTGTCATCTTCTTTTTTGGTTTGAATTTTAAAAATTCATCATCATGTAATTCGAGAACCGGAAATCGTAATTGGATAAAATTAATAATTTTTTTGTATGTATGTAGAAAATTAATTAATTTTGTATATAAGTTTATTTTAATTTTAATTTTTGTTTCTGAAATTTGATTAGGCTTTTTTTGAGAAAACGATTGAGCTTTGAGAAACGATTTTATACTGGAACCGGAATTCTAAAATCGGTATGGCCGAAGTCAGATAAATTCACCTGAGTAGCTGTATAGTTTAGATTTGTTTCAAAATATTTGAAAATCAGTGAAGACATCTTTGAGAAATCATAGCACGAATTAAATTTTTAGGTGCCTTCTGAATCGAAAACTGAATACCACTAAAACTGAAAAAAGTAAATTTTTTTTATCGACTATCCAAATCTGCTAACCCGATAAACCTGATTATTTTATGTGGAATAGACATTTTTATACTAATCACCCTGTATCTCCGAAACCGGAAGTTGGATCTGACTGAAAAGCAGGATGTTTTATAGAATATTGAAACTTTTCATTTGAATCTTAGAGGATTCTAAGATTTCATTTGAATCTTAGATCGGTTCAGCCATCTACGAGAAAACACAGTTTTAATTTCGTTTTACATATCATCCTGAAGTTCCGGAACCAGAGGTCGGAACCAGACATAATTCAGGAGCTTTGTTTTAGAGCATACGACTTTTCGTATGAATCTGAGCTTTGTTGAAAAAAAATTTTCCGAGAAAATTGAGTAAAATTATTTGTCACACACGCATTTGCTGATCTCGACGAACTGATTCGAATGGTATATGGATGTTATGTTCTTCCAGCATTTATTGCTGTAAGTAGTTTAAAACATTATAATTAAAAAAAAATTCTGCCATCATCTGGTTTATACATGTCATATTCGAACGACTATGTTGCCAAAAACGAGCCGTGCTAAAATCAGTCCGAGGCTAAATGTCATGAAAAAGGATGCTGTACACAATCTTTTTGTATGTAATAGTGTAAAAAATCGTGTTTTCCGTTGCTCCCAAGCATTTCTTTGTCATACAGCGCTTAAAACTCCTACTGCTGGAATAGGGGGAAAAGTCGCTAGCACAAAAATTTCGATATCTCCGGTAAAAATGGACGGATTTTTACAATCTATGGCTTGTTGGATAGCTATTACCGTGCGGAATCTAAGTTTGAAAACATTTTCTGTTTTTAAGGTCAATTGTGACAGATACTGTCAAAAAACTGAAAATTTTGACATAAAACTTCGTATAACTCAAAAAATAAACATCCTATCTCAAAACCATTAAATGGCGTTCTGGGTGACGGGGAGACCTTTCATTTGCGACAAGTTTGATCAAAATCGGTTCAGCTATCTCTGAGATCACGACCTCTTAGTTGACAACACACATACAGACCAGACATAATTCAGGAGCTTTGTTTTAGAGCATACGACTTTTCGTATGAATCTGAGCTTTGTTGAAAAAAAATTTTCCGAGAAAATTGAGTAAAAATTATTTGTCACACACGCATTTGCTGATCTCGACGAACTGATTCGAATGGTATATGGATGTTATGTTCTTCCAGCATTTATTGCTGTAAGTAGTTTAAAACATTATAATTAAAAAAAAAATCTGCCATCATCTGGTTTATACATGTCATATTCGAACGACTATGTTGCCAAAAACGAGCCGTGCTAAAATCAGTCCGAGGCTAAATGTCATGAAAAAGGATGCTGTACACAATCTTTTTGTATGTAATAGTGTAAAAAATCGTGTTTTCCGTTGCTCCCAAGCATTTCTTTGTCATACAGCGCTTAAAACTCCTACTGCTGGAATAGGGGGAAAAGTCGCTAGCACAAAAATTTCGATATCTCCGGTAAAAATGGACGGATTTTTACAATCTATGGCTTGTTGGTTAGCTATTACCGTGCGGAATCTAAGTTTGAAAACATTTTCTGTTTTTAAGGTCAATTGTGACAGATACTGTCAAAAAACTGAAAATTTTGACATAAAACTTCGTATAACTCAAAAAATAAACATCCTATCTCAAAACCATTAAATGGCGTTCTGGGTGACGGGGAGACCTTTCATTTGCGACAAGTTTGATCAAAATCGGTTCAGCTATCTCTGAGATCACGACCTCTTAGTTGACAACACACATACAGACCAGACATAATTCAGGAGCTTTGTTTTAGAGCATACGACTTTTCGTATGAATCTGAGCTTTGTTGAAAAAAAATTTTCCGAGAAAATTGAGTAAAATTATTTGTCACACACGCATTTGCTGATCTCGACGAACTGATTCGAATGGTATATGGATGTTATGTTCTTCCAGCATTTATTGCTGTAAGTAGTTTAAAACATTATAATTAAAAAAAAATTCTGCCATCATCTGGTTTATACATGTCATATTCGAACGACTATGTTGCCAAAAACGAGCCGTGCTAAAATCAGTCCGAGGCTAAATGTCATGAAAAAGGATGCTGTACACAATCTTTTTGTATGTAATAGTGTAAAAAATCGTGTTTTCCGTTGCTCCCAAGCATTTATTTGTCATACAGCGCTCAAAATTCCTACTGCTGGAATAGGGGGAAAAGTCGCTAGCACAAAAATTTAGATATCTCCGGTAAAAATGGACGGATTTTTACAATCTATGGCTTGTTGGATAGCTATTACCGTGCGGAATCTAAGTTTGAAAACATTTTCTGTTTTTAAGGTCAATTGTGACAGATACTGTCAAAAAACTGAAAATTTTGACATAAAACTTCGTATAACTCAAAAAATAAACATCCTATCTCAAAACCATTAAATGGCGTTCTGGGTGACGGGGAGACCTTTCATTTGCGACAAGTTTGATCAAAATCGGTTCAGCTATCTCTGAGATCACGACCTCTTAGTTGACAACACACATACAGACACACACACATACACACATACGGACATTTGCTCAGTTCGTCGAGCTGAATCGATTGGTATATGACATTCGGCCCCCTCCATTAACATTATATATAATTGTATAAATAATCAAAACATTAAGTATGAAATTCGAGTTTCACTCTATCAAGTTCCTCAGATTCCAGAAGTCGATAGCTAATTCATCTTAATACTTTAGTAACTTACTAACGCCTTCTAGAAAAACAGTTTAAAATCTGTCTCTCCTCAATCAATTTATTCAAAAACTGATCGATAAAATCACTCTAATAAACAAGTATGGTGTTCAGTTACAGAAGATCATATTGTAGATACAATAAGAACTGTTTCATCAATCATTCAATAGGTATTGGAACCTTAAAACACCTTCTCGAAGAAACCATGTAAATAAGTCAACATGATTTTGAATTGCAGGAATTTCGAACGCTGAATTGCACACTAGAGTCAGCCATGCGAGAAATTTCAATTACTGTTCACACCATTGGATCTGTTTTGACCTCCGGAACATTCTTTCCGAAAACACCGACGCAAACCGAAAGTGAAATATTCGCGACATTTCTTGTTCAAACTGTTTTTTTATTGTGAACAAATGAATTATTCCATGCTCTTTTCAAAGCGCCTCTGGCGGAGCAGTTCTCAACAAATTGTCGGTCAAACTACACTAAATTGTTGGTCTAAGTCTCTACAACAAGTATGCCGAAGATTGTATAGCTCTATCTGTCGACCGAAGCGAGATAATCGTTCACAGCCCCAATCAGTCGAAATCCCATATGCTCTGGGTCCCGTTTATCGCGGATTCATTTTTCACGCCCCCGGTGTACCGCGTTATACGAGACCCTCTGTACTTCGAAAATTAAATTCCGAAAAATCAAGTTCTCAAAATCGAGACACACCTGTAAGATTCATGAACCTCCCACCGATCGGCACTAGAACTAGGTAGCCGACCGAAGTGAACCATCGTGGTGAGAAAATTGCCTGCCGGTGGTGAAAATCTGACGAGTGGCCGGCAGCACGTTGCTTCGAGCGCGCGCAAATGCTCCAGAATACAACCGAGTGCGCACCGCCTGCCTTGTTTTGCCGCCGTGCTTGCGTGTCGAGCAACAACGCAACAATGCATGTCACTCGTGGAGGCGCTCCGTAATTCGTCCGCGCCACAACTATGGTGAGGTACATGTTGTTTTGATTTCAAAGAAAATGAAACCAGCCTCTGTCAGCCCATTACCAGGTCAAGTGCACGGGTAGAAAAGGGTCAACGGCTGTTAAGTACCTTAAGTACGGTCCTCGCAGAACCGCACAGTCGAAATGATTAATGCTAGAATCGTTGCATTCGGGGCTGGTTTTCAAGCGTGTTATAATATGTAATTGAGAAATGTCGTCCAACAGACATCATAAGCTTCAGTTCAGTTTCGTTTCACGGAACATGTTAAGGTATGTAATTTGAATTTGATAGGACTCAGTTTGACATGACATTACTTGGATATTTTTATTTCAACGGAAACGCCTCCAAAATGCTTACTGAAGCAATTTACGATTTGCGCCAACATACCAGGCGACTGTACTCACCACTCACAGCGATTCTCAGTGCCCGCTCGAGCAAGTCGAAGTAAATTACATCGCCGCTCGGTACCGCCTGAACACTCACGCATATTCACCAAGAGTTCACTTGCAGGCGCCCGCTGCTTAGTGTACTGCACATTGTCAGTGCGCAGTGCCTCCTGCGATTAACTTAACATCGCACACCGTGGAACCGCCAACAGCAGCAGCAACAGCAAGCCGTGATGGGTAGTAAATCGTTGAATCTTAGCACGATCGGATCGTTCAACTAGGAGCTCTCGGAATCAACCGCAACGGCAGCAGCAGTAGTAATAAGAAGTAGTAACAGAACCAACCAGGACCCTTTCTCACGAGCAAGTTAGCGAAGTTCTTGAATTCGTTGGCCAACGGTCAGCCTGCTGCCATTCGTTTGTAGACTTTCGCGAGTCGCGGACGTGTCCGGGTTTTTCGGTCTTCAAACTCTATCGGTTTCTACGGTTCTAAGTTACGTTCTTTCCTGCTACTGGTATTTTTTGGATTCCTGCAAGAAAAAAAAAACAAACGGATACAGTATTGCCTGCGGATTCTACTGAAGTGTTGGTGAAGATAGATCGGAAAGCCTTCGTCATTTTCAAGCTTGACGAGAAAAGGATCTGTGAAGTGAAAGCAAACATCTTGGAAAATTTAAAGTTTTGGTGAACCGGAAGAAAATTTGTTCTACCTTCGAAGTGAAATAGCATTACCTCAAACGAGTATTTATTCGCATTTTTTTCGTGAATTCCAAAACAACGAGTTCTAAACACGTGAAAGTTAGTAGATTAGAATATTAATTTAAGTCGAAAACAAAATCCTGAAGAAGTATTTCCAATTGGGATCAATGAAGAAGAGTACGGTGCCAACCGATAATGTCAGTTAAAACGAATTCTGCCAGCGATTTATTAGCAGAAACAGAAGTGAAGAAAGTTTTGTACCCGTGGACGAACCTGCAGTTCCCAAGTTTTAACTGAAAGCTAGATTGCTTACGAAGGTGTAATCCAAAACGATTTGTCTAGAATATTTTGGACCACATCCCATCGTTGACTACTTTGGTTTGGCTTGAATCTTGCGATCCCACCCCGGTAAGTGAAAATTTCAATATCATTTTCAGGTCAAGATTCGCCATGCGGACGATTCGTATGAGTCAACAAGTGACGAACCTCTCGACTCAAACAAAATTGCCAATAATCTTCGTGGTCACAATAACAAACGAGGTTCGATAAATGCACATTATCTTCGGCAACACAGAGCACTCAAATTAACAACATTAAAGCCGATGCAGTTGGGTACAGCGCCGCGCATACAAGTAATTTCAGAAAAAATGACTGTCGACATAGAGAGGCTAGACTCCGGAATGAACGCTTGAAGAATCGATCGTTTTGATTTTTCGTTTGTCTGGGTCAGTATGAAAGATCGTCACAGAGCGGTAGAAATGCGTTGTTTGCAACGAGACGAAAAATTTGTATTTGACTACCGAAATTAGGCCACCATGAGTAACTTGAGAGTGGCTCATGTTGAACTGTTTTGC
The DNA here is from genome assembly GCF_030247185.1 of Malaya genurostris. NCBI lineage: Eukaryota > Metazoa > Arthropoda > Insecta > Diptera > Culicidae > Malaya > Malaya genurostris. The sequence goes on from NC_080572.1 coordinate 284,991,857, forward strand.
ACTAAAAAATCGAAGACGAGACGAAAAAAGTTTATGTATTTTTCATTCACAACTGATGAACTAAATTCGTTTGTAGATTCGATCCCTAAAAATCGAAATTTCGAATTGCAAATATCGTCAATTTAGTTTAATGTATGGGTATTTTGTATCAAGAATTTTGCAATGCCGCTTGGTTTACTCATAAATTCATCAATTTGTCTACAAGTAAAATATGTTTTTCAACAGCAATCAATTATGTTCTATTGTATCATATCAATTTTAACATACTTCAAATACTTGATAGCACAGGAAAAAAAACATCCTTCAATGTGTTTTGAAATGGCAATTGAGTTTATATAAAATTAAGAGCGTGCGAGGCCCATGTTTCACAAGCCCACAGTCCATATGTTCGAGCCCCAACTTGAAACAATTTTCAATGTCAGCGGCGATAGTCACGCAATTGTTCCGATAGAAACTCGGTTGCGTCGGTTCTTTTGCAAGAGAAGTTCAAGTTCCGCATCGGAACATAGCACAGATCCGTTGCGACAGACAACAACCGCCGGATATGTTGGAAGTTCAAGACCGAACAAGGCTACCTGTTGAGCTGAACATGAAAATGGTTCGATTTCTGCATCCATGTCAAGGCAGAAGCCGTGAGAGTGCTTTTACCGATTAGCTAATGTCCGATCCGTACGATGATCATCATCTGCAATAAGTGTTTGACTTTAGAGTCCTTTATGGTACTGCGCTATTGGAAATGTTAAATATTCTGAACACCAAAAATGAAACTTGTTCTAGATGTAATGGAGTGGGCAGAACACATGAATGCTTTTTAATAGATTTTGAATGCGTCAATTGGGAAACCATGTCCGATCCATCAAACATTATTTGTATCGAATCAAAGAAGACGAACAACATTTCGTCATACAAATATCACGTACATCAAAGTAGGCTTTAGAATTTGTTGTATTTAAGCAATGTCTTGTAAGCAAAGCTACATTCCTGTAGAGGAAGTTGACCTTCTGTTTCCACAGACTTCGCAGCCGATTCATAGTGTACAGAAACCATTGCATGGCTGGTGCTACGATCCTACTGACACTACAAATCCTTCCAGATCGGGGCTCGAACATAGCGCAACTGGCTTGTAAAAAACAATGTCTTGTACTTGATTCAAATTCTATTTCAGCGCGATTGTGCCACTTCAAGTATAACAAATAAAATAGAATCCAGTCCAAAAAAAATGTAATTGACAAGCAGGTGAAACAGGTGAGAAATGTTCGAAACTGAAATCAAAGGAATTATCATCTTTATAGCCTTTATAGTCTTTATAGCAATCCGGATCTTTTGTCTTTATAACAATCCTTGTTCGTATCCAGATCTTCTTTAAGTCAATTTCATTGACTTAAAAATTACGAATATGACGATAAATAAATGTCAATCTCAGCTCCGCTTGCAAATTAGGAAAACGAGATCCATGTCTTTGTCTTTCTTTCATTTGCCCTTTCAGTCATTTCCTGATTTCAGTGAGAATCGATATTCAACCGAAACTTCGAGAATCGACAATCACAGGAAAAGATTCACAATGATTTTTAACTGTTGGTGCTCGAATCTATACTAGTTTTGGTTTTCGAAGAGGCTCTGGGGTGTAATTAATCCGATTTATCATTTTTCGACACTCCTTTTAACCAAACGACAAAGAATTCTATAGATTCTCCCTGCAGACGATAGTTTTATTTCGTCTTGTCATAGGGGATCGAGTGACTGTGGCATTGATACTCTCATTTTTGCAATGAAAGACGAAAATGCTTCGTCTCTCTTCGTTTGTTTGAGAGTAAAAAAACGAATATGAGGCTGTTGGATTGGAATCTTTTATTGAGAATGCGTGACAGTTTTTAGCTCTGTTCGTATCATCTCATAACATAACTATTAAGAATCCTAAATAGAACCGTGCTGAAAACAACTTGTTAGACTGTTACTAATAGGGTAAGAGCTCCCTATTTCATCTCATTTGTAAGGACGTTAGCATAAAAACCTGATTTAGCCGCTAAAATCACTACGATTTTTTCATATTTCTGCTTAATTCGTCTTGCTACACATAGGGAATTGATTCACATTCCTCTGAAATTAAAATAATATTTAAAAAATCAGCTAAAAACACTTCTGATATGTTCACTACTGTGCTCCTAATTTCATCTCAAAGGTTTTATATTCATCCTATCGTTCCTTTATTCATCCCATAAGTTAACAATGGCGACAGCAATCAAAACCAAAATATTGCACTATTACACTCTCGGGTTCAAAATGTCAGAATTTTCCTTAAAAAGGGCCTAATGCCAACTATGAGACAACACACGATATTTTTAGAAACAGTTTGGAATCATTTCGACGTTTAATTTTTTTTATTGGCTTCGTTGCCTTTCGTTTTAAATTTGAAATTTTACTGTGCAGTTAATTGGGAGAACTTGAAAAAGAACAAAAATAAAAAGAATTGTTACTATTTAGGCATTAGCTCTTCTAGAAACAAAAAACAGAACCAGAGATGCCATTTATGCAGATTTATCTGTATTTTAGAGATTTTGGCGTTCGCATACTGATTTAAATCAGATTACAGATTTTATATAGATTTTCTAAATTTAATACAGATTCGTAAAGGTTCATAAAATGTGAGAAGTAAATAGTTAGAGTTTTCTCTCTGAGCATCAGTTAGTATTTGATTGCAGTACTTCTTTAAAAGTTAATTAATCAACGGACAAATCACATGTTAAAATGGAAATCTATTATGCAAAGATTCGATGATGAACACTGAGAACATTTATATTGAAATTTTAAACCAATTCGAACTGATTCATTTTATTAGAGAAAACAGATAGAGCAGATACATATTTCCTATGAAAATATCTGGCATATCTTTGTACAGTCGATGAAACACACACACTTAGCAGTGTTATGGTGACGTATAGCGGAGAGAAACCAGTGCAACTAGATTTGACACAATGGTTATTTCATTAGTATTTAACACGCACTTTCTGAAAATTTTCGAAGCCGAAACAGTTTTATTGAAATATTATTATCAATAATATAATTAAACTTATGTCACCGATACCAAAAACATACTTTTTGATGATAATTTGAAGAAGAAAAACAATTTTTGTTTTGTAACATTATGAGATAACTTGGCAACGTTGCGAAACCAAATGAGATGAAAACTAAGCGCAATCAAGTGAACTAAGTGAAAAACTTTCATCTAATATTTTTGAAGACTTTTTTTGCTTGTCGGGTAATTTTTGAGGTTTTTATCGTTAATTAAACAAGTGACAAGTGAACATTACTAATTATGAAGTCATCCAGCATTCAATGGAAGTGTAATTGTGCGAAATGGTGATCACGATTTGAGCGGATCGATTAGGTGATATTCAGAATTATGACGAACTGTAAATATTGAGACGAAAATGTTTCCTAAATTGAAAAGTGCACACTTAAAAAAATCCCTGTGATTTTACATCTTATAAGATGCACATAAATGGAGCGTCGCTGTTCACGCAAATTCACGTGGAAAAACATTTAATATTGCGTCTAAAACTCCATGCATGAAATTCGTTGAAATAAAAAAATAAATACTAATAGCAACCACCGCGACTTGAACCGAGAATCATTGGATCGCAAGTACGTCTGTTAATCGACTGAGCCACAGAAGCATACATCTGCTAGGTTGGTAAAAGGTGCATTTAAATTCATACAGTCGCATCTGCTAGCAGAATGCAAGTTACAGTCGAAACCAGTAAAATTCAAGCTATTCTAACATTAAGTCATTACAAATGAAATTTTCCGTCATTTGACAAATAAGGTCTTTATGAATTACATCGTATGAGGAATAAAGTCACCTGTAACATTCAATTTTTTTTTGGTGTGTGAGTTTATTTTAAATGAAAAAAAAAATGATCACCGAAGAATTTAAAACCATTTCTTTCAATGGGAAAATGTGACAATAGCTTTTATAATTATTTGAAAACATTTCACAGTTTGGTTCAGGTAGGTTGTAAAATATTATTCATGTCCAAAGTAATGAGGTGAAGGGATGAGATGGAAATAGGAGCTCAGATGAAACAGGGAGTGTTACCCTATGTAGAATTACAAATTGAGCTACCTGTGAGATGTTGGGAAACACGACGAAGAATAAAGGAAAGACGCAAATTTCAACTTCGCTCTTTCGGAACCATTTCTTAGTGAGTGGTTGAAAGTTGAAGTCGTTATTTCATAACGAATTGAATCCCATAAATAGTATTTTAACGAACTTCAAACTGCCACTTCAATTCTTGAAAATACGGCGGTAATCAATTCTATCGAAATTTCGTGTACTGATTGAGGATTATTTTCTGGCGTTTGCTTTATTTTCTAGACGGTGAGTTTATTTTGGCTTGCAGAAATAGAAAGACTATGCAATCATTGTGAAAACCGACTTTTCAACCGAAATCCAAAGGGGGGTCGAATTTCATACCGTTCCATTCAGTTCCAACTATTTATTTATTATTTATTAGATTTTTCTCGGGCTCGTAAAGTAACCCCCCAAACCCCCTTTCGATAGGGAACTAATTTTGCTATAAGTGTTTTTATTTAAAAGTTCATGTAAAAAACATATTCGCAAAATATCTCGTCGATATTCGTAATTTTTATTTTTGTGATACGTCCTGATGCTGGATTATCTATTCGAATTGTAAAAAACTTTGAGAATTGACAAAAAAAATATTTTTGTCAAAGAATGTAATTTTTTTTTAAATGATAAATTTAAATTATTTTTTTGATTAACATCTTGTTGAAAACAAATTAAATTTAAAGCTTCTTTTTGGTGGACTGAGATAGTTTATTTCAATTTTATTCTATTTGAATAAACCATCTAAATCATCTATAACTGTGTGAAGCGGTAGTGCCCAAAAGATTGAGCGCCTCAAAAAAGTCCATGTGCACATTTCAAGCTAAATCGGATATGAGTAAGTGGTGCTGCATGGTGATGAAAATTTGAATCTTGAAAAATCATCAATGTCACAACAGTTATTTAGTCAGTAGTAGAGAGTCATTGCGAAAAAAAAATAAATGATGTAATAAAACGTAGAAATTGACTGATTTACATGTAATTTTATGAAAATATTTGATTCCTTCGAAGTCAAAACTCGAATAACAATCTGATAACTCATCGCTAGTATGAATATGAATGATTTATAATAAAAAAAAGCGTAGATTATCGCGATAGATGTTTACGTTTCTCAGCCATTGTTGCGATGCATAGGTCATTTTACAGTACTTGCTTCGACATTTTCTCTTTACACACTTGACAAATGTTCAAAATCAAGTCAGTATTAGTCTACATTATTCTAAACAGTTAAAAAATCTAATAATACAAAATTATTCAAATCGGTTCAGTAATTTTAAAACTTTTGACATCGATCTTTTTTATCGATTTCGGAAATTTCAATATTTTTAAGTCTATTTTTTCGAAACATTTTTTTTCGATATGCCACTAAATCTCAACGTTTCATGAAATTTCAAGACTTTTGTCATCGACAATTCTTTTTTCGCTTTCGGAAATCTCAAGCCTCAGAAAGTCGAGTCAAAGCTTGTAGAAATCGGTTAAACCATCGCTGAGAAAAATGATTATGGGCCTCCGACACTTCTTTCGAAAGTCCCGTTTTTCAGCAATTTTATTACCTTTATATACAGAGAAAGACAAAAATCAAACATTTTTTGCACAAAAATTCACAGTATTTTTTTGCGCGAGAAACAAATCATTTGAAGTATGATTTTGATTTGGTGTATTTAATGTTTTTTTTTTGGTGGAGACAATTTTCTTTTGTGCCAAATTATCAAAATTTAGCAAAGTCGTTATGACGCGCTCTGAATAAAAATGAACAATGAAGAAACCACGCTGAAAAGAAGTTCAAGTTCTATTTATTGTTTGAATGAGTTTATTTTTGCTACGTGTTGTCAGCACAGCACGAAAAAATCATGTAAATTCACGTTTTCATCGTTGCACATAAAAGGTGCGTCTCAATTGATCTAAACTTACACCCAAAAAGATGTAAATTTGTTTACTTTCACAAACTCAGATTCAAATGAAAGGTATTATGGTTCCAGAGACTGCTATTAAATTTTATCCCGATCCGACCTCCGGTTCTGGTATTACAGTGCGATTAGTGAAAATTTTCAATTTCATGAGTATTTTTTCACAAGCGATAGCGAAACGAGGTGCACATTTTTATAGAATTTACTGCTAAATTCATCTAGTTGGTAGATATTGTTAGTTAGTGAATATAACATTGGGACTACTAGTTCCCGCTTTCCGCTTCCGAGAGCACCGATAATGGTAAAGAAAAGCTCCGAAAACGGATTTATCAGCCGCGGTTGAACCGATTTTTATTATTCATGATTCAAATTGCAGCTCTCATTGTCTTTAAATATACTGTAAAATTTCATCAATATCCGACTTCCGGTTCCGAAATTATACGACGATGAGTGTCAAAACAGTTAAATCATCATTCAAAATGACGATGCATAACTGATACGCGTCGGTACGTATGGCTTTGCTCCGTTCGCAGCGTGCAATGTTTAATTTCGCATAGCGTACAGGATTGCCACATTTAAATATATATTGTTCAGGTGAAAAAAAAATGTAAATTTGAAAATCTTTCATTTAATTTGAACTTACTTGTTAGTGTTAAATCAAAATTATGATAACGATACATTTCTATAAAAGTACACTTATTGCCTTTCTCATATAGAAAGTTTATGCAATCATTTGAATTTGTGATCATATTTCCGATGGCATGTAGTACAAATTATGTTGATTCGTTAGACACAACAAGAGATATTCACGATCAAAAACTTATCACTCTCTCAGAGAGTAAATTTTGAAAAGGCACCCCATAGTAAAGTAAGTCGTATTCACGACAAAAGTCAAGTTAGTTTATACTCAAAGAAAGTTTCTTATTTCTTATTTTCTAGTGATATATTTGGAAATATAAGTAATATGAGAAAGGCATCATTACACCACTAGGTGGATAAAAACGGTTTTTCTGTCGTTTTGTATTGTGCAAATCGAAATTCGAGGCACTAAGAAAATAAAATTCTGTATTAATTTTATGATGTGGAAAACACAGTACATTCTAATGGGAGAATACAGTACAAATTAAAATTCAGTACATTTAAGGGTAAAAACAGTACGCAGTATCTAGGTCAAAAATACAGTACAATTCTGTAAATAAACTTTCTCATATATAATACTGTGGTATGTTATATTATTCAAAATATTTGTACATTGTTTGTGCATAAACTAGTATAACATACAGAATGAAAAAGTACTTTGTTCGCGGAGGTCATCCTTAAGAAAACGAAGTGGGTTTACTATACAGGTACTTCCAGCATCGGAACTCGAGAACCGGTATAATCGAAGTCGGTTCGTACGACCACCAACTAACATGACGTACAAACTCTACTAGTTTTTATTCAAATTATAAGGATTTTTCGCAATTTTGACATCGTACTCTAAACGACGATTTAAATTTTTTTTGTATCCGAAAATATGTTGTAATTTTTGGTAGAACCATAAGACCTTTCATTTGACCCTAAGATTGGAAATATCGGTTCTGTAAACTCCGAGAAAAGTGAGTGAGATCCATTGTTGAGCATACGACTATTTTCTCGGATTCGGATGAATTTCAGGAGTTCCGCATGGAACCGTGAGACCTTTCATTTGAATCTAAGTGGAAATTTTAAATCGGTTCAGCCATCTTTGAGAAAACCTAGTGAGATATGAGACACACATACATTGCTCAGCTCGATGAACTGAGACGAATGGCATATGACACTTGGCCCTCCGGGCCAATTTTTACTACTCGCTTTTTCAAGTGATTACATAACCTTTCTACATGAGAAAGGCAAAACTATAATTTAAATTAATGAGTCACACGCGACTACGAGAAGTACACACATTATCTCAACGAAACATTTTTTTTAATATATAATAACATTGCCAATAATTCGGCTCATAAAAATGACGATAAGAGACGCAGACGAATTGAAGACGAATTACCTTGGCAAGTAATTTGTAGCTATGGACAAAAAACTCATGTTTTCATTATAAAAAATATGATATTTCTTATTCATCAGAACGCCCAAAAAAACTGTTTTTCCCGAAAATTTCGTCGCACAGCAGTTTGTTTTCGAAAATACAATACAAAATCTGTATTATTTTTATTACTTTACTGTTCTGTTTCATTTCATTAGAATATAGTCGATCTCGAAAGTCCAGATATTAAATGAATCGAGCTTTAATCAGAACCATCACCAACCGATATAAGCAAAAAGTCGATCGCAATTTTTACATAAATTCTAAGATTTCGGAAAACGAAAGTCAAAAAAAGGGTTGGAACATATTCAGTTTACATTTTGCTAAAATAAAAGCGACCGTCATTCCAGCCGTCACCCAACAATTATTTCCTACTAACCTGTTTCACTGTCAGACCACTCATTCGCCAGCAATCTACGTTACAGCTACAACAACAACAACAAAGAAGATGCATCCCGTTTCGCAAGTCGGCTCGGCGCGATCGGTGATCAATTCCAGCCAGTAATGTTCGATGTCATAATCGCTTGAGCAGTGCAACAGCATTATATATTTTGCTATGTTGTTGCTTCTCTTCCAGTGCAGTGGTAGCGCATTCAAGTACACACGTGAGGACAAGTTTCCCGTCTGGCTCCACCCGCTCCCGGTCCCTGACTCTGGCCAACGTGACAAGTTTGAGACTTTCCGCCGCGCTCACGGTGCGGGTAATTCAAATGAAAATAGCAAACAAGCGACGTCGCAAAACATTCCGGATTCGTGCCAGTAATCCAGTGAATATCCGGTCCGAATGGGTTCAGAGCTATAATCATTGGCTTTTGCTTTCGTCACAGGGTCAATTGCGACTTTGTATGGTCAACCTCAATCAGAAAAGTTACCTGTCGTTTTACATTTGCAAATGAGGCCTCGCCTAGGCCGGCCTCGCCAAGAGTGAAATTTTCCGCTGGTTTAGTTTTCTACAACCGGCACATGTATCGGTTTCTTACATAACACGTGAACCGATTGCGTGCGGTTTCCCATGCTATCATTCTCCGTATAAGTGGTGATCATTATGCATCTACACGTGGGAAATGTTTTACCTGGGACAAACTCGGTTTGACTCAGCTGACAGCCGACTCATCGCCCGGTTCAAGGTCACGGTGTGTTGTGACTGCGGAAATTCACCCAAACAGACCTGTCAAACGGAATCAGCTGATAGTAAGGCATCCAACTGGTTCTCGCAAAACCGGATCAAATTTTCACAATCACGCGAAATTGGGCCCAACTGCGTAAAGCAAAAAAAAAGTAATAAAACAAGTTCGATTCTGAAATCAGAACCTAGACATACCAGCCAGGCCGATCCACTGCACAACCAAAGCGTTCGTTTATTGAACGCACACCTCCAACCGACCGCTTCATGCTTCACTTGGTTAAAGTATTTAGCGCTCTTTAGGTACTTCAATTAATGCTGAGCTACTTGTTATGAGCTTAACCGCTTTTAACATGTTACACCATCGTTTGTTCCAATTTGCCATCACCATCAGACTGCAGCTGACTGGTGGATTGAACAGCTATTCCAAGTCGAAAACCGTCGAGGTACATTTTAGAGGTCACCAAAGTTTCACAATGTCTGACAGAATCCATTGCTGCTAAACCCTAACTTCGGTGTAATCACACACAGCAATCGGAATAAAAACAAAATGCACCATTAAATTATTAAAATTATCGGTAATTCCTTTCGGCAGCACCTGAAAAAGCTAACCTCGAGACGCTTGACGACGGTCGAATGCGGTCTCTTACTACTTCTCGACTCAACTCGACGCAGGCTTCGCGTGAGGTTTCACTTTTTCTCCGAGGTGATCGATTGGATAATACGCTAATTACTGGATCATCAATTGATTGGCATTGATAGATCATTTTTCGCAGTTGGCCCCGTCTACGAGACGAGGCTGGCCTGATTCGGCTTCCTCTTAATGAGCGGCACTTGCGGCTTCGGTCTCAATACATACTGTGAAGGATTTTCCGTGTCGTCAGTTTTCTGTGGCAGACGAAACTGCCTCGGGGGGAGAAGAATTACTTACCGGAAACGTATAGAAGAGATTGCGCAGGGTCAGGAAATTCAATGATGCGCAAGTGCGATCATATTTCGGTATGTTCATCTTCGCTCTTACACTAATTCGACTTCTTACTCCATCTTGAACTTAAAACTAGCATTAAAGACCGCCCGTGTGTTTCTACTCCATTATTGATCAGAACCAATTAAGCTTCTGAAATGCTTTTCTGAAGCAACTTGCTTGGGAATAACACGTAGTTTCACATTGTGCAAACTCTACTGATCCCAGCATGCTGATCAATACCGACGCCGGCCACGTCCGATCTACTTGGGAAGGGAAGGATTGTTAGGTCAATGCAACAGTTACAGAAACCGAGGAATTATCTGCATTTTCCCATGCATCACATGAAAAGGTTCTTTGTTAGTGAATTTTCGGATAATATTTTCGTGTGTATATTGCTGGCTACCAAGAATGCGTTCCTACTAGAATACGAAATTTCTTGCGAAACTCCTAAAAATCCGGACTGTCGGCTGTTGGGAGGTTTATTATCAATTCATACATTTAATTCTTTGTGTTTTGTCTTGTTTTTTCAATATACAGCCGTAATACTGGCAAGATATCACTCTATCACCATCAATCGAACAACAAAGCCTTACGCCATATGAAGAAATGTCGATATATACTCCCTAAACAAAATAACAAAATACTAAATGGATCCATTGATCAATTGATCAATCGTTCTCCGAATAATTGACTAGGTTTAGTCTAGCCCGATTTGTAGTAGTCAGAAATATAATAAGACATAATTAATAAGAAAAATGTGAAATATCTCTACGGAATGATCTCACCAGTATCCTGTTTCTTCTAATCGCATTGCTGGAAACAACGCGAGATGATTCACAACACCTGAAAAAAATAAAATAAAATAAACACTCACGGATGGGCTTACTGCAGACCAATTTTATATTTTCAGCTTGAATCACACGATTGACTTATAAATTTTCACACATTCCATACAAATTTTCAAACATAAATCTGATAACATCAACAATGACAGGCAGATGGCGCTTCGATCGGTGAATATAGTTTAATTTTGGGCGGTAAATTCGCAGTATCTGTCGCTTGAACATATGTTAGTTTCTCGAATCAGTATAATTCAATAAATAACACTTTTTCACTAATCAACAACTATTTCCACCAATGACTTTACTAAAAGTTGTTGGATACACATTGAAATTAGACTTTTTTGTGAGTAACACTTAGGCAGTGCTTCATAACACAGCCCTATTCATTATATTCCTAATATTCTAATACTATAAAATAATGGCATTGACAAAAAAAATTAAATATCTTTAAGAACACCATCTAATTTAAAGATTATCGCAAAAGTGAATCACCGGTAGAGATGCCAGGTAAAAATTTCAAATATCTTCAGACAGGGTTGGAAAAGTCTGTATATCCGAAAAAAAATCAGCAGTCAGCAAGTATGTCTTGCTGGCAGCCATTTCTCTATAAAGTATGATACGCTAAACTAATTTGGTGAGAAAAAAAGGTCGCAACAATTTCAAAATTACAGAGTTTTGACGAAAGTCTGCGAAAAGCTCGATTTTCAAAAGTCTGCGAAAGTCTACACATAAAAAAATGTCTATGTACGAAAACTGCAGATTTACAGACAAATCTGCAGATCTGGCTTCTCAGGTCACCGGTAGTGACACCTGCCAATGAAAAATGGAACCAAGAAATGGAGGGAGCTATGATCTGCGACGATTTTTTCGTTTACTCAATAGTACAAAGAGATATCAGAAATAAAAATGAACTTAGAGTAGAAAAAATCGATTTCAAAGTAATTACTGCTACTTTTTTTTGGACCAACATTTTTTGTAAACAGAAACCTGTCTAATGTTGATTTCTCGAGTACTAAAATGTTTAGCGATCGAATACCATTTATTTCGAATACTTTATTTGTTATTTCCGGGCATTTAAAAAATGGTATCGAATCAAGTATAATGCTTGATTCTAAATAACCGATACTTTTCACACAATAAATTTGGATCAACACTACCATCTCAGACTAAAAATTTTTTTTCTACTCCTACTATGAAATGTAATTAAAAATTTCTATAAAAATTTTGTAATGCGATTAAAAATTTCTCTACCAATTTGACAGCTCATGCTGAAAGTATCATCTCTAAACAAGCAGTACTTCTAATTTCATTTTAGCGTCATTGCGTCAATCTGAGAACGCCGAAAATGAAAATGCAGATGTCGCATTGATTAAATGTAATTGTTTGGGTTTTGGAAGGCAAATTCTCAGTAATGGACACTTGAAAATTGTTATGTAAATCGCCACCTTTGCTTCAGAACACTTATTTTAATTGAAAAAACCTGTTTTGATTTTAATTTTTTTTTCGCCTTTCTCATATCTCACATATTCTCGTGTATAAATGTGTAGTATTCTTCAAAATAATTTTCTTTGATTCTTGAAAAACAAAACGGTTTGTCCATAAACTAGTAAAACCTACAGAGTGAAACAGTACTCAGGTCGGTTAGGCCATCTCTGAGGAAACGAAAAGAGGTACTTCCAAAATCGGAATCTGATAACCGGTATAATCGAAGTTGGTTCAAGAAAAGTGACTGGGATCCATTTTTAAGTCTATGACTACAATCTTCGGTCATTCATAAAAAAAAAACCAAGAACATACAAGAAAGCCAAATTAATGTTTGGCCGTCTACTGACAATGGCTAACGCTTGGAATAGATTCGAGGTAAATTAAAAAAAAATTTACCGTGCTTTGTTTCGCCACTTGTATATGGTATACCATTTTAACACACTTTACCCTATAATTCCGAAGCCGTCGAAAGTCGAATAATCGTAAGACTTTTAATTTAAATCTAAGTTTGTAAAAATCGGGTACTTCATCTTTAAGAAAAATTAGTATACATATTTTCATTTTTCTGCACAGTTTACCCCATATTTTCGGAACCGGATGTCGGATCCAAATAATATTCAGGAATTTGGTATGGCACTACAAGACTGAGTTTGTAAAAATTGGTTCATCCGCTTCTATAAAATTGAAGTGATTTCCGGGTTAGATTAAACGATCACTTTTATCGATACTTCCGGAATCCGAAATGAAGATCTGATATACCCAAAATCAATGTATTTGGTTATCAACTAACCAAATCAGTAGAATTCAAGAATTATACGACTATTTGAATGTATTTGATTGAATTTTTCCGAGTCATGTATAAAAAAACGCCACTGAAAAATAAATTATTATTCCTATCAGTTTGTAATTCATGAACCGGAAGTCGTGTCCGGATGAAAATTGATAGGATTATATGGGGATGTAAGACCTTTCATTTGAATCTAAGTTTGTGAAAATCGGTCTAGCCACCTCCGAGAAAATCGAGTGCATATTTTTGTTACATACACACACAGATATTTACTCAGTTCGTCGAGGTTATAACATTCGGCCTCTGTTAAATAGTCAGTTTTCACGGTATATGAGAAAGGCAAAGAGGCGGGTATGTAGTGTCACAGACATAACTCGAGGGTGTGAATACGAATAAAATTTACATGCTTCTTTCACAAAATCGATTAACGTTCGTATTGGTTGATTGATTGAGTAATTTTTGCTGAACTTTTACTGCTTGGAGTTCCAAAATTCAGATTTCCAGTCAAGACACTAAATTTAGTTCCAAAATATATTTGTTTATTTGTTCATTTGTTTTGTAACTCACTCTCTCCTGCAGGCATAAAACCTCTCATCTTTTGTACCAACAGATTATAATTATCCAAATGATACATTTCCTTAAATTACATTGATTACTATTCCAAACAGAATCATTCTTATCTCTATCTAACTGCACAAAACGCCGCTATTTCTCGGTAATTGGAAATTTCGTTTTTACTTCCTTTTAAAAAAAATGGAAAGATTGAATTTTTCCCTAAGTCGGGGAAAAATTCCTCTCTTAGAGAGCTATTATAATAATATCGATAATGGAATCAGCAGACTGCTATAACATTTTTTCAGTAAAACAGATAGAATGCCGTCTGGACCCGCACTGAAATTTTTTTTGTTTTTGATTCTACTAAAGACTGTCCCAGAAAGTATGGACGCACTTTGATTTCGCTGTAAATAATTCACAAGTGTTAGATATTTAAATTTTATTCGATATACCGATAATATTAGACTACAACAACAGAATATTATTCTCAACATTTGCTACTTAGCCATTGTAGACTAGCTGGCGCACCTGCTTACGAAAGTTCCTCATCAAATTCCGTACAGACTTCTTGGCGACAAGTTTTGACACTGTTTTCAAATCTTTTTCGAACTGTTGAATGGTTTCGGCTGCCGAGACATGTTTCCTGAGATGTGCCATCGTTAATGCCCAAAATTCCTCAAGTGGTCGAAGTTGTGGGCAATTTGGTGGATTCATGTCTTTTGGGACGCAAGTGACATTTTTGGTAGTATACCATTCCACCGTTGATTTCGAGTAGTGGCAAGAAGCAAGATCTAGCCAGAAAACAACAGAATCCTTGTGGCTTCGAATCATGGGTAGAAGTCGTTTTTGTAAACATTCCTTGATGTATATTTCGCTGTTCATTGAAGCAGTGGTGATGAATGGTTTCAAAATCTTACCGCAGCTACAAATCGCTTGCCAGACCATAGTTTTCTCACTCAATTTCTCGACTTCAATCGATGTCTCGGACTGGTTTAACACTTGACCTTCTCGCACCGTATAATATTGTGGTCCCGGCAAGGATTTGTAATCGAGTTTCACGTAGGTTTAGTCGTCCATGATTATGCAGTTCAAATTTCCAGCAAGAATCGTATTGTACAGCTTTCGAACCCTCGGCCTGATCGATGATTCTTGTTTCGGACTACGTTTTGGTTGTTTCTGCTTCTTATAGGCTCGAAGATTCAAACGTTCTTTAGCACGAAGAACATTTGACTTCGAAGTGCCCACTTTTTTGGCCACATCCCGAACTGAAACCTCCTTCTTTTGCTCGAACGCCTTCAGTATACGTTTATCCAACTGAGGGTTAGCAGGACCTTTTTTTCGACCTGTTTTCGGTTTATCTTCAAAGGTGTTATCCTCACCGAACTTCCTGATTGCATTTCGTACGGCTTTTTCACTTACTCCTTCCATTTCTGCTATCTTTCTCAGTGACAGTTCGCGTTGTGTGCACCATTTGTACACAATTTTTCGACGTTGTTCTGCTGAAAGTCCACGCATTTCGAAACAAACTAATGAAAACGAATAAACAACTGCACAAGTGGTTAGAGAAGAGTGTAAACAACAGGACGCAGCCATAAACATTGACATATTCTGAACCATTGCGAAATGGCAGCGGTTTTTGGTTGCGTTCATACTTTCTTAGACAGCCTTTAAAGAGGTCTCAACCTTAAGGTCATTTGCCTCTTCGGGCCAGAAAAACTTTCTGAAGCTATGTGCGCGGGGCTAGGAATCGATCCCCAGCAGGCTGCGTGAAAGACATCGACTTACTCATCACGCTATACCCGTCCTCCGATTCTCAGCATTATTATGATTATTGACTTCATGCAACTCTAATCATATAAATAAAGATGATAATGATGATGATACACTAAACTTCACTATACTTCAAAGTTACTTGAAAGCTCAATTTCAGATACAAACAACCTAAAGATTTAAACCTGAACGAATGAAACTATTTTATTTTATGATCATAATTTTCGAGAAACGTATAAACTTATTAATTTGATTTGATTTATATCGTTTATTTACCCCCAGTTTTAACCTAAAAATGGTCGTTCACTGGGCTGACTTATTAATTTTATAAACAGTTAATCGATCCAAGAGAATGTTGTACCAGTAGTCTCAGTAATGGTGTAATTTTATTAATCCTTCAAAATCATCGATAATCTTCGGAAAGTGTCGGTGAATAATATGACAACAATACGAGAAAGAAAACATATGAAAAAGTCCGCATAAAATATTAAGTTACTTATTTTCGCTTTGGCATATTAGGAATATACGGAATGGATACGCAACAAAATTCCGAAATTTTGTTCAACGCGTGTAGCCATCAGACGCTTATTGTTTTGAAGCAAATAATAATTGAACTGAAACTGGCGGTTAACCAAATTCTACAAGGGTTCCTATTAAAACGATACATGTAAAATCGCAGGTAAACTTACCTAGAGTTTATCTTTGATACTATATGATACTTCATCTAATTGTACTGTGTATGTGAGCCTGTGGAACTCAATTATACTACTAAACCGAGGAGACCGCTTTTAGATAAGTTTCAGAATTCAATTTTGAATCTTTTGAAGCGTTTAATTCCTGGTGGGGCAACAACTTGTTCAGTCACATTGTCACGTTTTGTTCGTATGGGAATGAAGGTTTAAGTATGCGTTAAAACATTTTGAAGCTTACAATATTGAAGCTTTGGAATCATTTTAATTAGGAAAATCCATTAACAAATCATCGAGGAACAAGCGCTGCAAATTAGATCCGAAAAATCTATCGCCGATAATTCTAAATTGGCCTGATAGTTACCAGAGAACCAACATAAAATACTCAATTCAAACCAATTTTTCAATTATATGCAATTGAAATATTCAAATGACGTTTTCTCATAAATTTAAGTTAAATGTTTCCGAATCGATTGGTTGTTGAATTATATAAATCCATCAACAAATGACTGAGTAATAAGCGTTCAAAATTATGACAGAAAAATGTTACGCGATTAGTTTTGCATGTTTTAAATTGACACTAAGCCTCGGGAAGCGAAGTGTAAAGCATTTTTAATGGCAAAATCGGCCAAAAATTTGCTAAATACATGGGATATTTTAAAAGAATCGGTAACCACGCTGATTCGGTTCTTCAATAGCTAGATGATATATAAGATACTCAAGCGAACACGGTGTTGCACAGACAACAGGAAATTTCACCAACGCATAATGCAAAAGCGACAATCCAGCAAGTGAACGCATATACAATAGGGTCATCAGCTCACTGGACAAGCTACTTGTTTCATTCACAGTCAAACATCAACTAGGCAAAGAAATATTGTGCAGCCTATATTTATAGATTTCTCTTCATACTACGCAGAACGATACGGTGTTTTTTACGCATGACGCAAAGCCTCCTATGCCGAACAAGAAGTTGACGTCATTTTCTACAACAGGGATTGGTGGATGAAAACATAGGTCGATTCCAACCATTTTTCCAATAGTATACTATTGAAATACTGAAACGACGTCATCATACATGTTTAAGTTAAAAGTTTCCGAATCGATTGGTTGTTAAATTATAACAATCCATCAAAAAATGACCGAGTTATTAACGTTCAAAATTATGACACAAAAAGGTTACGCGACTATTTTTGAAACTTTTAATTGACACCCGGCCCCATATAGTGAAGAGTAAGGCATTTTTAATGCCAAAACAAAAAAAAAACTACTGCAATAAGATACTCAAATATGTCGGCCTCAGAAGACGTAAATTTACACAATTTTTTCGCAGTATGTGTGGAGTATCTAGATTGGGATGAAGGGAGCACAATCCTTGGGATTATTTGTTTTGCTCGTCCAAATGATCCCTCCGAAGATGGAGTTCAGTCTATTTTTTTTCTCACTCTCACCAAGCCCAATTTTATTTTGCCCGGGACGTCAAATTTCCTTGGTACGCTACTGAAGCTATCGTATCATGTTTATGAGAACAGAATGTCCAAAATTATGCGGGACAAAATCCTTGGAATTCGCTTGCACAAATTATGTACAAAACATCAAATTAATAAATTATAATGAACAACCTTCCTTATTGTTTTGTTGAAATTACGATTTACCGTGTTGTATTAATAATTTTCAACCCGTGTTTTCAAAAGCATTTTTTTGAAGTAGTAATTGTATCCCAGTACGGATAGAATCTTACCATCGAAAAAGAAGTGCGGAAGAACTTTTTTCCCGGTATTCTAAATGGAGTACGTTTGTTACGCATGCATTTGAAGAACGCTAAACCTTCTTATGTGATTTTCGGCCAGGATACAAGGATTTCATGTAAATCACTTGTTACCTATGACAATCAGATGGTTACATGCCAACATTGCCAAAAAGCTGTTCACTAGGGTAAGTGCTTCACACCAATCCCAGTACATCTTTGGCAGCCATCAACAACAATAAAACATCCTCAACGAAACTAAGCAAGGTACGCCAGCTACAGCTAAAAAAAGAAACCCTACGCCTGGGCTAATATCGGCAATAACGATGGCCAACCGCCAACAACAGTGACGGGAGCGTGAATAGCCCTCTTCATTTGCTGGATAACAACGAAAACGCCTCTTCTCTAAGGAAGAAGCTGACAACAGGATCCAGCTACAAAAATAATTTTTTTTTGTAAAACGCCACATTAAGCCGATTAACAAACGAGTCAAAATGAAAGAATTATATAATTTTAAAGAAAAAAACACCGCCCGAAAAATGTTTATTATGTTAGCTTATTTATGATTAGCCTGCAACAAGAAATTCGAGTGATTGTTATTAAAATACAACCAATTACGTGACTCAAAAAGCATAGTTTTGACTAGTGACTAGCGACATATTCGAGACAGAATAAAAATAAGTTATCGTTACGCTGTTATGCCATGCAGAAATGACTTATTTTTCCATAATATGAAAATATCTTGTTTTCAAGAAAACAAGGAAAAGCTTAGTCACCATTGGTAAAACATTGAATGAATCCAAAATGAATTCCCATCAACAATAAAAAAAAGCATTTGCACTTGCAAACTTGATACGATGAAAAAAAAAATTCTATAAAACCTTCAAATTATTACTTTCGGAAACGTAATTCGGACATCGGTATAGCCGAAGTCAGTTGAATTCACCTAATGTATTGTTAGCATATCATTGAATTTGGAATTTTTGAAAATCAGTGAAATCATGTTAGAGAAATCGTAGTGCGTTCCACATAACCTTTCATTTGCGACTAGTTTGATCAAAATTGGTCCAGCCAACTCGACCTCTTTGTTGACAACACACATACATATGTACACACACATGGACATTTGCTCAGTTCATCGAGCTGAATCGATTGGTATATGAAACTCGGCTCTCCGGACCTCGGAACATTTTTTTGTAAAGTTTGAGCGAATTCTATACCTATTTTTTATATTTATAAAAAAGATTAAAATTATAAAGATTACTTCTTTGCAAATCGGAGGTAAATCTCAGTTTAGTGCAAATCTAGGATAATTTGATAAGCTTTCGAACTTTTAGCTGTGCGAAATTCCCACCAAACGAGTGCGAATAAAGCCCGCATTTAACTGCTTCTCGTTCGAAAAAAATGCTCCAAGCAGTGTTCAATATCTTAGGGAATTTTCAGAATAGGCCCTTCTGAATGCCACAAATTAATCCCATGAAACATTTTGATAGTTTCTTTTACTGGAATATGCAAATCCGAAATGAATAAATCGATACCAAAATTCTGTACTTTGTTAGTTTTGAGACCGATGGGACCGCCCATTTGTGAAAAAGCTACAAACGAATTCGCGTAAAAATACAATCCTCACCCAAAATAGTTTTAGTTTTGAATCAATTCGCACACGTTTCTTATTATGAAGAACTACACAAATTATTTCATAATATATAAATTTATGTCAAAATGTTTAATGTAACTAGTCCGTACTTTCGTGTAAGTGTATCGTTTCAAATTCTAGTCATAAAGAAGGAGAAAGCTTGCATAATCCACACAATCGATTAGCTTCGAAAGTGTGAAGGAAGCGTATCATAGCAATTCGTTTTCACGTTATCCAGTTATGACTCTGGTATTACCCACCCGCCATTTTGATGCTAAACATCTTAGAAATGCATGAAACGTCCAGAATCGAAAATTTTTGTTGATGCCAAATGTCTTAGAAATGCATGAAACATTGAGACATGGTGTAATCTAAAAAAAATTGAAAAAAATTACTTTGGGACTTAGAAAAGTTGAAACCGCGTAATTTCAGAAATCTGCGTAGAAAAAAACTGCAAACCTAAAGATTTTTTTTATTCCAATTTTTTTAATCCACATTATTTGGAAAAAAAATCGACTTTGGTACGTGGGAAGTTTGAGACCGTAGTATGAATGAATCGATGCAAATGTTTTTTATGCCAAACGTCTTAGGAATGCATGAAACGTCCAATCTGCTGTAATCTCAGGGAAAAAAATTAAAAAATTGACTCTGTGACTTAGAAAATTTTTTAATGTTCTTATGAAATTGAATTCCTTTCTCTTCTGGCCCTGGAATCGGATCTGGATAAAATTCAAAAATTTTCTATGGAACTACAAGACCTTTAATTTGCACATTCATTTAATCATGAAATCATGAACCATGTCTCCTCATGAGATTTCATAAGCAAAATGATTTATATTAAGGGAATTTTCATGGAAGTTTTTGTTATGTTTTTGTTCATGATATCAATCATTTTGCTCTTGAAATCATGACTTATTATTCATGATTTCATGAATCGAAGGATCGAAGCGCTGCTCAGAAAGTGCGTGGTCCAATGACACATACAGGTAGAAGTCGGATAGGGGCTGGTTTGGCGAGTAGGTCGCATGGTCAAGCACTTCCCACTGCACTATGATCCGAAACAGGAAATTAGCGTTAGTTGTTTGTAATCAAATGGCGCTCCTCTTCATGAAAATTGTTACTAGGGTGGTCCTCATTTAGATGGAAATCTGAAATCTAACTTTCTTAGTTGAACTCAAAAATGATTTTGTTGTACAATAAAGTTGTAGGAATTTTTGTTTTGAGCAACTTTGCTGAAAAAACACCTCTCTAGGTTTACATTTGATCGAATTGCATCAATTTTCCCGAATAAAAGTAGGGTGGCTCCTGAAAATTCACTTTTTCTACTCTAACTTTTTGTGAAACGTTCTACGGAAAAGTTGTCTTCAAAAGAGTTGTTGTACTAATCATTGCGCACAATTTCGCTCAACCAAGCCTTTTCATATGAGCAACCAGTAAAAAGTTATGATTATTTTTTCATCAAAAACTAGTCAAGCTTCAAATACCAATATTCATTAGATGCCAGATCAATAAAAATGTATCCTATGCGGTTCCTGAAAGGTCATAATATAAGTAAAAATTTAAGAGAAAATTGGAAGGATGTTATTTTTTCAACTTATTTTAATTAGTTTTAAAAATACCTTCAAAAAATCAAAAACATTGCATAACTCTTAAACGCCTTAACGTATCAACATACCTCCTTCGGCAAAATGATAGTATCAAATTAGTTCTACAAGTGTTTCATACATTGTCCATTCGATAAATGAGACACACAAAAACTACAGCCGAAAATAGATTTGTTGTAAGTCAAAGTACTTCCTGAATCTCAAAAAAATCATTAGTTTGGTAAAATAAGTAGAATGTATTTATTCGAACCAAAACACATTGTGCGACGTTTTCCAGTTTTTACAGGCTATTCGGTACACAAGTGGATGAGAAAGAAGGGCCAGTGTCATAGGCGTCTTGGCACGATGTGGATAAAAATATTTGCATTTTACTAACTTGCACCAACTTGTTGGAATGGTTGTCGAGATTATGAAAATTTCTGTTCATAGATTGATCATGGCCAACTAGTTCGAAATAACCATATTACACAGTATTTCTAATCCTCAGTTGCTCAAACTCAATTGAAGTACTTTACGTCAAACGTGAAGGCTTTACGTCAAACTAAAAATTAATAAATCGTTAAAAACAATTGCGGTTTGATTTTCCGTAACAATCTGCTTCTGGTAGGAAAGGGCAGACAATCAATACAACCTTCATAGGGGTCTGTCGCTGACGATGTCCAGCCAGCGACTGGCACCATTAAAGAAGGTGACAAGCGATTATAAATACACTCTCCTACTCAATGCTTGATCGGAGAAATAGGTATAAAGCGAGAGGACTAGTGTTTGATGGACAGAGAAGATGTTTGGATATAAGGTGTCGGTCGGGGTGACGGCCAGGATGTAGACCATGTTCGATGTACGTTGCTAACCATGTCTGTGAGTTTTAGTGTGGCTAAAGCAAGATCAGAGTGGCGAAATGGTAGCGCGTATGCACGGAATGCATAAGAACGCAGGTTCGAGTCCTGTCTCTGAGCGTATCTTTTTCCAAAAATTCATCTTTTCTGTTAGTTTTTCTTTCACTTGGCTTCTCCAATATATATTTCCGCTCAGTCATTGCAGAAACTGAACTTAGTCATGGCGGCTTTACGTCAAACTAAAAATTAATAAATCGTCAATTGAAGTAGTTATTTTGGTAATAAATAATTAAAATTGTTCCTGCAATCTATTTTCGGCTGTAGTTTTTGTGTGTCTCATTTCTAGGATGGACAATGTATGGAACACTTGTAGAACTAATTTGATACTATCATTTTGCCGAAGGCGGTATGTTGATACGTTAAGGCGTTTAAGAGTTATGCAATGTTTTTGAGTTTTTTGAAGGTATTTTTAAAACTAATTAAAATTAGTTAAAAAAATAACATCCTTCCAATTTTCTATTAAATTTTTACTTATATTATGACCTTTCAGGAACCGCATAGGATACATTTTTATTGATTTGACATTTAATGAATATTGGTATTTAAAGTTTGACTAGTTTTTGATGAAAAAATAATCATAACTTTTTACTGGTAGCTCATATGAAAAAGCTTGGTTGAGCGAAATTGTGCGCAATGATTAGTACAACAACTCTTTTGAAGACAACTTTTCCGTAGAACGTTTCACAAAAAAAAACACACACACAAAAAAAGTGAATTTTCAGGAGCCTACCCTACTTTTATTCGGGAAAATTGATGTAACTCGATCAAATGAAAAGCTAGAGAGGTGCTTTTTTCAGTGAAGACACCAACTACAAAAAGTAATATTTAATAACGATTTATTAATTTTTTTTTAGTTTGACGTAAAGCCGCCATGACTAAGTTCAGTTTTTGCAATGACTGAGCGGAAATATATATTGGAGAAGGAATGCATAAGAACGCAGGTTCGAGTCTTGTCTCTGAGCGTATCTTTTTCCAAAAATTCATCTTTTCTGTTAGTTTTTCTTTCACTTGGCTTCTCCAATATATATTTCCGCTCAGTCATTGCAAAAACTGAATATTTAATAGTGAAAATATTTTTGTCACGCTAATTTCCCGTTTCGGACCACTGTGCACTGGAGTTTTCCAACGTTACTTCTATCTGAATCTTCCTCATGGCTCGGAGATGTATGGCAAATGCTTGTTACTGAGCTCTCAGTATATCTGCAGACTGTCGGTGCGTTCGCGTATCGTCTTCATCCAGTAAGTGCACGAGACTCTCGGATATTTTTTTCTTCCCTTTATTGGATATGAATAATAAATGATAAAAACTGATCAGAAGAAATTTTTAGGAAACTCGTCAACGTAGTTTCGACAATCAAGACAATGAAACCTGTGTTTCACTGACATCAACACAAAACATAAAATTTCATCTATCGAATGAAAGCATATTCTATCCCTGATCGTACGGAAGCCAATAAGTAGTGCTTTAATAATTAAATTATCAATCAAATAGTACAAGCCATCGTTAAACCAACGGAATGTATTTCATCAAGCAATCCAAACAGACGATGTTGTTATTTTTCTGACTAACTTCTGACTCCCTCTAGCTCCCGCAGCTCACTCATAAAACAATCTGACTTGACATGAACTTTGTGCAACGTCACGATCGATGTTATCTGAACACGATGATCGTATCATTTAAGTATCTCGTTTCCATCTGGTAGCAGACCCACCGGCCCCGCAGATATTGCACCATCGTATGTAAACAATTGATGCCGTTTAACAGAGGCGTATGACGTATTATGCTCAAGAAAATAACAGTTGGAATAAATAGCAACAGACCCTTCAGTTCACTGAACACGTTCCTGGTGAAGCAGTGTTAAAAATTGAAACACGCGCATGTTTGCTTACATTTAAAACGATTTCAAGTGTGCTCGAGAGGTTTAAAGTTCTTCTACCCAATTGAAATGGGAGTGATTCAGTGAGTAACGGGCGGTCCTTTTGAAACGGAAGGTAACCGATGTGAAGATCAGCTAATTTCTTTTACGTAACAGTTTCAAGAATTCAGCCGTTTATTCAATACGGAATGCTAACACGTGAATTGAATTATTAAAACGCTTCAGATTTAATGTTCTGTACAGCGATTACAAACCTATCTCGTTAGACGATAATGATGATCTGGGCGTGAGCCACGAACACGCGAGTCACGCGTTATCCAGCATGGTTATTAGATAACGCATGGTGTATGGTTAATCTCGAAGCTCGAAGAGCACACATAAACCGTGCTTCAAGCCCAAGATGCGGTAATTACAGTCAGCAGTCATTCTGCAATTTGTGTACATGAAATTATGCAATGTTGAAACCATTGAAGTGAACGGGTGTTAATCGAAAATTCTTAGTGCCTTCTTTGTCACCCAATTTAAACCGCGAACGGTGAAGTAATTAACCGAAAGACCAATCATCGAACGACTAGCATACGGGCCGGATGAAAGCAAAACAAACGCGAAGGATAGCCTCATCCCAACCCCGTACATGGGCTGATCGGAGTCATCGTCGAAGCAAACATGCATGCCATGAAGTCGATCTCTGGCCGCCCGGGTCAACCTTCTATGGTCTACAATTAGGACGAGGTTCGGGCCGGACAGCAGTAAATCAACTGGCTGCCAATTTTCATACACACTGGACACGGGGAGGTCAAAAGGCAACGTTTAGCACAGCCTCCGTTGCTACCGCCAACAGCAGATCATCATCATCATCACAATTGAGCAAAGGAAGAGTCGAACACATTTCCTCGGCAAGGTAAATTTCTTCTCAGCGATGATCGACTCGAAGAAGAGCGACGCATACCGCGTGAAACGATCCGACAGACCAAAATCTTGCGCCAGAAGTTACGAGGTGATCACTGCCTGATCAGCCTTCTCAGCCCCCCCGGGCGAGAGAAGAAGATCGAAGTCGGCGACGGGAGGAAAGTTGTTCGCAAAACAAAAAAAAAACACAGCGCCTACTGTGCTCTCTCTCGCCTGCCTTCGAATGATCCATCTTCTGAGGGTAACTTTTCTTTGCCGAAGTACTGCTAGTGGTCTTTTTCATTGTTCGATTGGTGTGTTGGCTTTTACACGTCAGGTACTTTTCGCACCCTTGTCATGTGCGATGCATTATTTTTATGCAATCTGAATGAAAAATGCGGTGCGGCTCATTTTTGCCCTACAACGAAATAGCTAACGCAACCAATGCATGGTAATTTCACGGTGCATATTTTTTAATGTTCTGAATAAATTTGCGGTTAATAGTTCGCTTATCTACACGAGTTTTACCCAAGTAACTTCAACGCTGAAAATGACGAACCTTTCCGAACATTTTAAAATAACCAAATAAAAGTACGAACAAACTAATAAATCTTTCCAACGCAATCGAATCTCAGTCTCTTCTAAGCGAAGTCTTATCTCGCCCTCCCGTGATAAGAAGGAGGATAAGAAGAGAAAAACTTGCGAAATCCTACACCATTCATTGTCGGTTTGCCCGTTGACTGCGTGTTTTGGTTCCATGAATGAAGAACGGCCGCGTGCGAATCTTTGCGCTGATCGCAGTAGGCTGATCATTCAAACCACTACCAGGCTACCAGTTTCTGTCCGCCTACTTCGACATCGCAATGCAAAGTACGGCCCCTTCGGCGGGCGGAGATGATTAGTCAAATAGCAGCAGTGATCGTCTGGGCTTGGTTGGTTCTTCTATCAGCCAAAGCGGTTCCGAAACAAACCATACGATTACTGCTGCGGCATCCGTTATGTAAAATTGGCACGGTGCTTAATTTGCAATTTGCGGTTAGAACATCTTCCTCCATTTTAATATTGGTCAAATTTTCCACTCGACTAGTATCAGTTTAGTATTGTAATCATCTCAATAGCACTGCATGAATTTATCGTGGCTTTTAATTTGTGCCGCTAGGTTTGTGACGACTCATTGAGCGGATGGAAATGCTTGCAAATAATTTCTATTTACAAACTGTTTAGGGTAGGTATGGTATGTAGAAAAATTCATTTTTAGTTGATGGGAAATATGTCGCATCTTCAAATTTTATTAACACATATTGTATTGCATGAATAGAGTCAATGAAGCGAATGCTTTTCTCTTAACCGAAAATTTCATAATCAAAAAAAGTCAAATTCAAAACCAAAGACTGTGCCTTCTGGTTTGCAAATTCACAAACCAATCCAGGGAGTAGTACAAAAACCTGTTTTAATCCACCTAGTGGTGTAATGATGCCTTTCTCATATCAATCATACTATCATATATAATACTGTGGTATTCTTCAAAATTATTTTTCTTCGATTCTTAAAAGAATAACCGAAATAGATTTGTTTGATAAAAACTATCAATTGGAAAAGATTTGAGGTCGATTTAGAAAACTTTTTACGGTTTTTCGCTCTTTTCAGTGATGGTATAAAATTTTTAGCACACTTTACCCTATATTTCCGGATCCGGAAGTCGGATCCTGATGAAATTCAGGAATTACGTATGGGACCTTTCATTTGAACCTAAGTTTGTGAAAATCGGTCGCGCCATCTATGAGAAAACACATATTTTCATTTTTTTGTTTCGTTCGATGGATAATTTATCGTTCACCACAAATGTTTCAATCACTGTCCAGCAGAAGAATTGTCGAAGCTTTATGCATAATCCTGATCCATTTAAAGGTTTATTGCATATTATTGATTTCGACTGGGGTGATAATTGTGTGAGTAAGAACGGCTGCCTCAGTCTTGCAATACGTACGAAATTTGTTTACTGTCCGAAGTTTCGGCTTAAGGTGAAATGTAGCGGAATGCGAAAATCGCGTTTTTGATCAATTATTCAAAAACTAGACCGATTTTCGAAATACCAAAAACACTTAAGTTATCGAAATCAAATTTATCATAATTAAGTATTCTTAGAATTTTGAAATTTTGCTTTGTTGTGCCGTAATTGGTTTTTGAAATGTATAAACGGTTACTATTCCGTTCCACGGGGATGATTTTAGAACTGAAAAGTAGTGTTTGTAGCAGAATTTCACAAAGAATCTGAAAATACAACTCAAAATTACAAAATTTTAGCTAAAACAACCGAAATTTGAAAAAGTTTACATAAACTTTTCCGCATTTTTTTTTTATTGCTTGCGCGCTGCTGTTTCGTATTGAGGTGGTGTCCCGGGTAGGTGTAAATAGCAAACAAAGGTCAAAATAATAATAAATTTTACCATCATATCTTGGCTTGATGTTTCTGTGTTGTCAGAGCGATACTTGATATTTTCGTGATATTTCATCAAGGGATCAAGACATTGTACAATATCTGTTCAACATCAAAATTAGTTATAATATCTTATTTCGTTATTGATGAGCT
This sequence comes from Malaya genurostris, assembly GCF_030247185.1. Taxonomy (NCBI): domain Eukaryota; kingdom Metazoa; phylum Arthropoda; class Insecta; order Diptera; family Culicidae; genus Malaya; species Malaya genurostris. Next base: position 285,019,408 of record NC_080572.1, read on the forward strand.
ATTTCAATTTCATCAAGTAAATTGATCCAAAAGTTTTATCTTCAAATAAAATACCATTGAATAAACTGCATCAGAATCAGATAAGAGAAATACTTAAGATATTACTCTATTCTAAATGCTAGATTATAAAATAATTAACAAATTCATCTTCTATAAATATTTTGTTCTTGGTTTGATATTACAATGACAGAATTTTTTCTTTTGTTGCTATTTTCTCATGCAAGCTTTGATATGATTTTTGATATTTTAACTCTTATTTCAAACAAAATAATGTTAATTTATACCATTGAGATGTTTGATTTTAATGACAGAATTTGGTATTGGTTTGCAAATCACTTCTACCCGGGGTGAGAAATGCACGGTGGGCACGGTGCCATTACATCGTGAGCAAAAATTACATATAAAATTATGACGCGAATTTAACCAGCAATGGGTTTTGTGTTGAAATAAAAACGAGTTGAATACAATAAAATAAGTATTGTAAGAAATTGTTTATGTTTTAAGTAACTGTCATTTATAATGCTAATAATGTCCAATTCTGTTGAGTTCAATGCATTGAGGTTAGTGAAGCAATAAAGCTTGGCTGTGTAATATCGTATAACAGGTATTATTTTAGATTGTAGCAATTTTTATAGCAAAGCTATAACTTCATCATTGACAAGTTACTGAATGAAATGAGTACACGCCAAGTATTATCGTTCATTAACCTGTGTTACAAACAAAGTGATAAACATTGAGGGTCAGCTTCGAACCAATCAGCATGGAAAACTTATTGGAATTCATTGGTTTTTAAATTATTATGAATACAATGAATCAACGCTTGATTTTCCTTTCAAAATCGATTGAATAATAATGAACTACGAAATAACTTTATATTCAATTTTGTGCCCCAAATATGTGATTGAGAAAAGATTCACTAAATAATTTTAACTTTTTTTTTTAATAATTTTTTAATTCTATCTCGTCTTCAATCGTTCTTTTGAAGGAGAATCCATGCTTGCTACTAAACTCAGGCATATACATGGTTAGCAAGTTAGTCAATACATATACGTATAGCCTCATGTTAGTCATTCATAATTACTCATGATTTATAGCTCTAGTGTAAGAGTAATCACTAACAATAACGCTTGAATTAGCATATATTCAAAGTGTGAAGGATTCAAAAATCCATTACGTCCAGTCTTTTTTACAAGCCAATGTAACGGGAGGTAAACCCACTGCGCTCAATCATTGAAAAAAGTTCTTGTTTCTATGTGTCCGTTTTTCTTGGTATGCTTTGTGCGACGGTTCTTTCAACTGAAGCGGATAAAATTTTGCGGGCATTTTATGACGCTACATTTCACCTTAATCACCATGATGGAAGCTTCATAAGAAAGACTGCCCCAGAAAGTATGGACGCACTTTGATTTCGCTGTAAATAATTCACAAGTGTTTCAAATTCAAATTTTATTCGATATACTGATAATATTGGACTACAACAGAATATTATTCTCTACATTTGCTACTTAGCCATTGTAGACTAGCTGAGACTAGCTGAGACATGTTTCCTAAGATGTGCCTTCGTTAATGCCCAAAATTCCTCAATTGGTCGAAGTTGTGGGCAATTTGGTAGATTCATGTCTTTTGGGACGAAAGTGACATTTTTGGTAGTATACCATTCTACCGTTGATTTCGAGTAGTGGCAAGAAGCAAGATCTAGCCAGAAGTCTACAGGATCTTTGTGCCTTCGAATCATGCGTTGAAGTCATTTTTATAAACATTCCTTGATGTATATTTCGCTGTTCATTGAAGCAGTGGTGATGAAGGGTTTCGAAATCTTACCGCAGCTACAAATTGCTTGCCAGACCATAGCTTTCTTACCAAATTTTTCGACTTCAATCGATGTCTCGGACTGGTTTAACACTTGCCCTTCTCGCACCGTATAATATTGTGGTCCCGGCAAGGATTTGTAATCGAGTTTCACGTAGGTTTCGTCGTCCAAGATTATGCAGTTCAAATTTCCAGCAAGAATCGTATTGTACAGCTTTCGAACCCTCGGCCTGATCGATGCTTCTTGTTTCGGACTACGTTTTGGTTGTTTCTGCTTCTTATAGGTTCGAAGATTCAAACGTTCTTTAGCACGAAGAACATTTGACTTCGAAGTGCCCACTTTTTTGGCCACATCCCGAACTGAAACCTCCTTCTTTTTGCTCGAACGCCTTCAGTATACGTTCATCCAACTGAGGGTTAGCAGGACTTTTTTTTCGACCCGTTTTCGGTTCATCCTTAAAGGTGTTATCCTCACCGAAATCCCTGATTGCATTTCGCACGGCTTTTTCACTTACTCCTTCCATTTTTGCTATCTTGCTCAGTGACAGTCCGCGTTCTGTGCACCATTTGTACACAATTTTTCGACGTTGTTCTGCTGAAAGTCCACACATTTGGAAACAAACTAATGAAAACGAATAAACAACTTCACAAGTGGTTAGGGAAGATTTAAACAGCAGGGCACAGCCATAAAAATGGACAGATTCTGAGCCATTGCGAAATGGCAGCAGTTTTTGGTTGCGTCCATACTTTCTGGGACAGTTCTTAGTTGGGTAATTAAGTAACGTGTGACACTGTACGTAATTCATGCAAACCAAATATTTGTTATGCAGTCAATAGTAAGAGTTTTTTAAATAGTTTTTGATTCGATTGTTTATTATTCATGCATTTATTTTATATGGCTCAAGATCCTAAAACTAAACCGAGCCGGTTCATCATAGAACATTAGTTGCAAATAAAATCAAGATAATTTTCTTACGGAGGAGAGTTGCTCTCGTTCCTATTCACCATAGGTTGAAGGGCCATTGGCTCGTGAGTCGCATCTTCTTCCATTTTACCGGCGCCGTCGTCGTTGCTGTTGTTTTTAGTGTTTCCGTAGTCATTGTTTTGGTGCGTCTCTTGAACATCCATAGTATTGTCCGAATCGATGCTAGTTGAAGTGGGTTTGTGTTGTTTCACGATGATTGCAGTTGATGCTTTAGCTTGTTCGGTTATTGCAATATTTATGTTTGTTGAATCAATAGTGCTGGAACGGTTAACTTTTTTTGAAGATGTCTTTTTCGCAGTTTCAGGGCAGGGCTTGCCGTAGTGAAAGAAAGGCATTATCACACCACTAGGTGGATTAAGAAGGGTTTTTTTTTTCATAGTACCTTATAGCATGTTCTAAAATTGACCAGCGTCAGATATCAACATTTTGACTACAAACGATAGACTTTAGTAAGTTTTACAGTGCATAATCTGTTCAACGTTGTATGTTTTTTTGTTGTTAATGTAACGTAACCAATTTTCCAGTTTGACATGTCTCGAAACACCTGAACTCAAGAAGTATAAGGATTACCACACGAAAAGACCGAAATCAGCATTTTGACGAAAAAATTAGTTGATTTTCTGATTTTAGTTAGTTATTTTTTGAGACAACTAAAAAAATCTTACTTTTGCTAATTTAGATTTTTTAATTCTCATTCCCTTAATAATAATAAATTATTCGTTGAAATGGCTCTTTTTTTAGTTTAATTCACCAATCGAACGTGCTGTCATTTCTTAGCTAAGACACAGTTCATTTCCATTCTACTATTTTTTTAGTTGAATTAAAGAAATGAAACCTTGTTTTCAACCAACATAAATGGTTGAATTGGCTTCGGCAATTTGCAGCTATTTGGCGCACTGTCACCGAAAAAACGTTAACACCGTAATGACTACTAGCCACCAGATGGCACACTATAACCGAAAAGAATTTTTCAGTCACGGTTGTCTTTTCTATATTGGCAGGTATAAATACGACGTTGAATTGGAGAAAAAAAACACGAACGAAACAAAAACTTTTTTTTGAAAATTTTTCTTCTAAACCACTGTTTTCTTCATTCGACTTCGCGAAATCGATTCTCTCACTGAACACTTTGAGCACTCGGAAAAAAAACTGAATATGCGCAGCGATGTCAGATCTACGGAAATTTCCGTAGTTCTACGGATTCGACGATGTTCTACGGACCTACGGATCCGTAGACAAAATCTACGGAAATTGGATTTCTCCTACGGAAATTTGAATTTATCAACGGAGAACTACGGGTACTAGTCTTGACGGGCGAGCACAAAAAAAGGTTGAAAGATACAAAAAACAATATTTGAATTGTATATTTCAAATATTGTTTTTTGTATCTTTCAACCTTTTTTAGTATGCAACATTCGAAACTCACTTCACTGTTCCGCGTAAAAAACATTATTACGCACAATCGCTTCAAATGCGCACAAATTCTGAATAAATACACTTTCCACTAAGAGTTTACGTCATTTATACATATCGATTAAGAAATTTATATATGGATATATCGTAACACATGCGAAAAACATCAAAACAATTTGCAAGCAGTTTCAACAAAATTGTCTTTTTTAGCTTTTTAATGGATTGTTTTGCTTTGACACTTCTCATGAGTTTTTGGCTAATAAACTTGTTAATAAAACCAATTTCATTTTTGTTTTCTGTCTGCTGTCCTTCAGTAATGATGGTGATAGATAATTAGAAACAAATTTTCTGATTTTGATAACAAAATTAGTTGTCAATGAGAATTTCGTGTTGGGTTGAAACATGGCTGGTTTGTGTCCAGGATATTCGGAAACTAAACACACGGAACCACCCGCGAACCCATTTCAACCAGAATATTAGTTGATTTTCTGAATTCAATTGGTTAAAATTTGGTACAACTAATCGATTGTTGTTTTAACTAAACTGTCATTTTTGTTTTTCGATTAGCAGAAACGATGGTTGAAACAACTAATTCAACTGTTTGAAAAAAAATGCTGTCAATTAGTGAGAACCTTTCAATTTCAACAAATATTTTAGTTGAAATAACTGGTGTTGTTATTGAAACAAAATTCTGTTAGTTGAAAAATAAATCGGTTTTATTTGTTTGTTTGTTTTGAGATCAGTAAAGATCTAAATTCTAAAAAAATACTTCTGATTCGATCGGAAATGATTGATGTAGAAAAACGTTTTTAATCAGCAAAAGTGCCCAAAGGGGCGAGTAAACTAACGAAATTATTAAATTTACCTAAAATGATGCCTTCAAACGGTTGAACTAAAGTTATGCACTGATAATTTTAGTCAATTTATATGAGCTTGGGTGCATCAACCGCTGGGAATTGAAATTTTGCGACGGCAATTCAAACGCGCCATTCAATCGCAGCGCGTTCTGTGCGTTTGAAACCCTTCGCTCCTGTTACTTTTATAAATTAAATTCATGTCAAAAAGCGTTTTATTGCTAATGCATGAACATCATCATCGGTAACAAACAGCTGGAAGTAAAACAGTCTGCTGGAAGTAAATAATGATCGAATTTGAAGCATAAAATTTTTGCGCATACCTGAAAGATTACGAGATGATCATTCATTAACATTTTCTAATTTGTCACCAAATCTTTTTCATCTCAAACGAGGTTAACTTTATCACAACACCGCTGTTAGATAAACACTTGTTATCATAAAATTCTCAAATCGAATGAACACAATTTCACCAAACGCTTTAACCATCGATGTTGTTTTCATTGACATTTTGAAGCGACGCGAACAGATTTCAACTAAAAAAGTTGTTGATTTTGCATTGCGATTATTGTTTTGCTTTCAACTGTCTCCGGCATTTGACAGCATTCAGAACAACATATTTTTCAACTTCTTGAATATATGCAAATCAAAAACCATTTTGGTTGAATCAAAAACAAATTAGTTAAATCAACTATTGCAAAAATCAAAAACAGCGATATCGCAATTTTATGATCGAAGGGTTCTCCGTGCACTTTCCCTACAAACGAGAGTTTTTTAAGCAAAGTAAATTCTGAATTTCTACTAATTTAGTAGTTATTTTGGAAATTTTGTTGTTAAAATCAAGTAATCCAAAAACAGTAATACGAATTAGGCACAGAGCTAATTTCGGTCGTTCTGTGCATCGGTCAAAAACTATTTTGTTTGAGAGTGTAGTCGATAGAAGCGTACTTGGTTGGGAAACATTTGGCAATAGTGAGTGAATCATCTACGAATAGTTAAGCTGATTGAAAAGTTATCCTGAGCTAATCATTATTAATAAAGGAACTTCCGTAAATCACTCTGCCAGCGTCGGATACAAAACAAATTAATCAGGCCTAACTACATCATGTCAAACGAAAAAAAAAAACAAAACAAAAACAACTCAAATCAACGCGCTTAAGATAATAATGTCAACAAACAATAGCCGAAGATCAGTCGCGGGCGATCGTACCACGGAATGACAGTGCGTTAAATTGAAATGTTTTTTTTTATTACTATTCTTCTCTCTCGTTCACCCCCGTTCCTTCCCTCTGTGCTGTTGTAAACGATCGCAAGTCACTCAACCATGCTCAATCCATTCGGCAGCTTTATCAAGCTCGTGTCAGCGGAAAATGCGACCCAAACGGCAAGCTAAAGGTGGCGTCGCGACGGTTAAACCGTACGTATGAGTGCCTATGTATTTTTTTTCGTCTCCTTTCCTTGCTCTTCATCGCAGCAGAAACTCTCTGGACCGAAATTTAATGGCCGGAAAATTAGCGATCAGACTTTATATCACCTGTGTTTACAAAAGAGGTGTTTGTTTCGACGCTTCGTAAACTGATTTATGGGCACAAGTTTTCGGCTCGTGGCACTCGAGTTGTGTGCTTTGGGGCGATGCAAAACAAAAACCGCCGCATTATTTTGATTCGTTTGTTGTTCTCCAGCCAGGGGTTTGTGTTAACATTCACCTGTGCGTGTGGTTTTCCTTATTAGCTCGGTGAATTACACGAGCACGAGGTTTCATTATTTCATCAAAAAAAAAAGACACTAGACGGTATTTAACTTCATTTTTGTGTTTTTAAATGTCCAACTGAAAGCAAATCAAAGTCTGAATAAGTCGGGCAACGAGAATCGAGTTTGCAATAAAATAAAATCAAAATCCAGATGTAAGACACCGTTGTGGGATAGGTCTAAGTGCGCTGTCAGTCACTCCACTCCTTGCACATGACTGTTCTAATCTTAAATCAATGAATTGACTTGCGTGTACTAAAAAATTAGTACGTTATGATTTCTTCATCACTTCACCATTAACGCAACAAATCTGCGAGTGCAATTCCAAACATTTAAGCAAACCGAATCCGACCGACGGACTGCATCCTTGGGCTTTCCACCTTCTCTGGCATGACCATAGATTACAGGTTTATGACGACATCGGCACCTACTGACTTGGAAACCTGTTTCCTCGGTGGCTCGGCCGACAAGAAAAACAAACCCCGTTAGAAGTGGTTCATTGGACCAAACCGCAAAGACTTTCGCTCTTTTCGTCGTACTCGAGCAGTGCAAGTGTATCCACATATTTGTTTAGACTAAGACCGCAGCAAAACCGAAACCGAGAGAGAGAGAGAGGGGGGGAAAAATAGAATCGTTGACTGCCATCAGGCACCAGCACCAGCAGCCTTTCAGAAGCACTTGCATAAATATCTCAAACTGCAAGAAAAAAAACTCACCTCTTTGCCACAAGAATTTTCCGTGATCACGACCTTCTGGAATTACTCAGTTTATGTTGTCTATCGGATAAATAAAAGTCCACTTCGACCAACAATTCTAATAATCGATCTCTCGGCTGCACGGCAGCACTTTGTTTAGTGAGTTTGAAGGCTGTTTAATGTTGGCGAGTTGCCTTTTACCAGAGACCCAATTAAATGGTAAATTGTTCCCGCCAAAGAACGAAGCATGCCTCACCGCATGGGGTCCTGCTTAGCCGCGGCACTCGTGATGATGTGATGGCATTTTATGATGCTCAAGTAGGTTTGCGTAATTTTTATTTATTCATCTGTACCTCACACAGCCAGCCAGCCTCACAAGTCGTGCCGCTGTGGTACGGATTTATGGAGATCACTTTAGGAAGACGTTGTATCTCTTTACAATCTTTGACATCAGAGGTGTTGGAGGTCTCGGTTCGTTTTTTTTTAAACTGCGACCAGTACCGAGACAAAGAAGTGCGATGAAATGTGCTTTTTTTCGTGGTTGTTGCTTTCAATTATGTTCGTTGTCCATATAGGTTTATTCTACGAGTATCAAAGTTCAACAGTATAAACATTCAATTAATACCTCTTTTGATAGTGTTCCGGGACCGAGGGTTCAACAAATCATCTTGTCATTGCACAGTAATTGATAAACAACCTGTGTTCATCGAGTTTCACAAGTCAACTATGCTTCATACACACTTGGAAAAAGTCTTGTAAACTTACGTCTTCTTAAATTCAAACGAAAGGTCTTACGGTCCCATAATCTACTATTGAATTTCAAATTCATCCGACCTCTGGTTTCGGAATTACAAGGTAGTATGCGCCAACTTATGAGAAAATGCACACTCAATTTTCTCAGAAATTTTTTAATCGATTTTCAAAAACTAAGATGCACATGAAAGTTCTTGAAATTCTTTAAAAATTCCCCGAAAAGCCGATGAGTATGTTTTCACATGTGATGGCGAAACCAGGTGCAAATTTGTATGAAACCTACTGGTAAATTTATTTAGTTGTCAGATCTTGTTAGTTAGTGGATATATATCTATCAACTTTATTATTATTATTTATTTGTCTTCGATTAGAGTAAAAACTATCGCACAGACTTATTATTATCTATCCAGTCTGAAAACATTAACTTAACAATATTTTCGATTTAAATGTGTCTTTGTTCATAGTAAAATCAAACAGATGATAAACTCTATTGAATTGATTACAGCAAACATCCATTGGATTATTTTGTCTATACTGTGTGCGATGAGCTGATCGTCGTATGAAGTCCATTCTTTGCAAAGATCTTCCCGGAACATTGATAGGAATCCTCGCCAGAAGTGTGGGGCAGTCGATGTTATTATTAAGCAAATCAAAAACGAAAAGTCGTTGATGAAATATCCGCCGGTTTTGCAGCGTGGGTAAGTTGATGAGAACACAGCGATCTTCGTAACGTGGTAGCTGAAGCCGATTAAGCCAAGGAAGTCTTCGAAGCGCGAATCGGACAAAACATTTCTGCACTCGTTCGATCCGGTCGATGTGAACGTTGTGGTATGGAACTCTAGAATACTGCGCACTAGAGCAATGTTAACAGCCTTGAGACAATAAACGTCGCTAAAGTCTTTAGTGTTGCGTTTGATAAGTCCCAGGATGGCAAAAGCTTTAGCAATAACCATCGAAAGCTGTTCGGTGAAGCGTAACTTACGGTCGAGAACTACGCCTAAATCTTTTACAGAAGAAACTCTTAAGACTGGATTCGCCATCATTGAGTATTCAAATAAAATTGTAGACTGAACTCGTGAAAATGTTATGGTATTACATTTATTAACATTAACACTCATGCCGTTTCTATTACACCAATCTATGACCCATTCAATGTCCATTTGTAGCGCACAACATGATTCGGTAAATTTTTAAATCATCGGCATACATTACTTTAAACGACGACAGTTCATTGCAAAGATCATTCACAAACAGCACAAACAGAAGTGGTCCGAGATGACTCCCTTGTGGAACACCTGATGTAATATCAAAAGGATCAGAATGTACAGTTCCGACTCGAACTGAAGCACTACGATCTGTAAGATACGAAAGAATCCAGTTTGTTATCCAGTCAGGGAATCCATTTCGTCTCAATTTTTCAACAGCGAGTACATGAGGAACACAATCGAAAGCTTTAGAAAAATCGAAATACACCGCATCAACTTGTTGTCGTTTTTCAAGCTTGTCAATCAGAGTAGAAACGTAGCTCATTAGATTCGTAGTAGTTGATCGTTTTTTTACAAAGCCGTGCTGATCGGTTGTGAGGATGTGCTTTACTGACGGGTAAATAATATCGAACAGCATACGCTCGAAAACTTTTGGGAGGCAACTAAGGATAGAAATGCCTCTGTAGTTCGTGACGTCATCTATGTTTCCGGATTTGTGAACTGGTACTATTACAGCTTCTTTCCATTTCGCAGGAAAATAGCCTTCAGCGAGAGAACGATTAAAAATAAGAGATGCCGGCAAGGCCAAAGCAGATGAGCATTGCTTTACAAATGATGGCGGAAGGCCGTCCGAGCCCGGTCCCTTTGATCCATCAACTAATCGTAGATTATTATGCACCTCGTCTTGGGTGAAAACAGCAGCGGGTAGATTCACATTATACAACGGTAGACTATTCAAGTAAGATTCTGACAAAGGTGGTGAGTTGTTACTTAACACGCTTTGAAAGAAAGACGAGAAGATTGGTTTCGATAGTAGATGCTTTCTGGAAATCCTCGGGAAGACTTTTTACTTCGCAGATAAGACCAGAACTGTTTCGGGTCCTCCTTAAAACTGTTCTCCAGTCGAGAAACGTAGAGTCGATACGTTCAATGATTCAAACTGATGCTCTAATTCACGCACCAACAGTTTATCTCCTTTACCTTTTGTCCGAAAAAATCTTCTACGAGCCTTTCTTAACCGATTCCGAAGGTTGCGCAGCTCATCATTCCACCAAGGCCGCTTGTTGTTCGAGTTGCACACGCGTCTCCTACGCGGCACGAGATTTTGAAAAATAAAATATAATTCACGATAAAACAAGTCTACTGCATCATCCAATGCGCCCTGTCTGAGTATATCCATCCAATTTACACGAGAGATTTCCGCATTCAGTAGTTGATAATCGCACTGATTGAAGTCATAATAAAAGTCTGCATTGTCATTCGTCAATAAAGTGTATGAAGCTTGAATTGTGAGAACAAAAGGGTCAGTGGAGCAACTAACAAATGCCAAATCTAAAAGTTTTCCGTTTAAATTCGTCAAATTGTTAATTTGTTGCAATCCTGTAGCGATCATGGACACAATCCATCTACTGGTGAACGATTTCTGAACTTTTTCTTCTGCAGCAGTATAGCTGGAACAGTTATGCGTTCCGCCATTTAGTCACTTGACAAGCAATAATTTTGATACCTTTTGAAGCCAGTGGTTCGAAATTACGAAGCATATGGATGCGTGTGAGATCACCACACAAAACTCGTTGCGCGCCAAACGATTTTATTCATACGATCTAGTTACCTTTTCTTTAACGGCCAAATACTGAGCATGTCGTTGCCCGCCAAATACCTATCGATGATCTAGTAAGCATTGAACGTCGATGGGGTCGGAAAACTTCACAACGACATTTTCAACACAAACAACTGAAACGCAACAAAGAGACAAAGATGCGATCTGGGCACTAAATGACCATCAACCCGCACTGGATAGAAATTTTCCTAGAGTAAAAAAGACAAGTGTATTGCATTTTCCCTCCCAATCGGTTAGTTCAGAGTACAGTTTTAAAAATAAAATGTCCAACAACGATTCCCCCTATTCAGACCCGGAACTTTGACGAGATAATTCTAACACCAAACAACCTGTTCTGTTTAACTGCACCAGGAAGGTCAATTTACTCACATGAAAACAGCGAGTAGAAAAACAGCAAGAACGCTTACTTCTCACGTCATAAGTCGCACGTTTGTTTTTATCTTCTTCCGAAGCCAAAATCTTCGACGGTACGAGCAGAAAAACTTCCCACTCAGTAGATCGGGCTGGGTTCTGAAGTAGAGACCAGGATTGCCGGTTGCTTCTCCAGTGAGCGTGACCGAACGGAAAACCTTGGAATCCAAGCGTGTATCGTCTTCATTTGCATTTTTTTTTTCGTCAAATATTGATTCTGATGACCAAAACGACAAATTGTTTGTCTTATCTATTCGAGCTACCTTGCGGACTATTGAATGAGTCGTAATCTCGTGGGAATATCCGATTGTGCTTAATTTGGAAAACCGTCCTGGCGCGTTCTGCGCTGTGCAGAATTTTTTCTACAGGGAGTAATTGTGATAATATTGATCTTTTACGGTTTGTCGAAAGACTTGATCATCATGTGCTAAATCATTCGACTCTGCAGGAATGTAATTAGATTTCTAGCATGTGTTTTTAGTCCGACTCGTACTCGGCGTACACTCAGCTGATGTGAATGGAAGGAAAAAAATGAAGGTTGGTACAAGTTCTTGGGATTTGTGTTGGAAGCGATTCGAGGCGCAGATTGAGCACTCAAGCCGTTTGGTTCGGTACAACCATCTGCACAAAGATTCATACCGGTAGAGGCATTCGGACGTTCAAATACGCTAATGTCTAATTGCTTCCAATGTCTGTGCGGAGAGCAATGGAAGTGGTCACTGTATGCTTGTGACTTGACGAGTGGTCTGCCTTGGCCATCAGTGTGGCCAGTCACGAAAAAAAAAACAACATACACACCAAATACCGGTGATGCTTCTCCGGTGGCTTTCGCTGACCGTGAATTTGGCCATATAAGTGGTTCGGCGCACTTGACGCGGTTTCGTGGCCGGCATTGTTTGGAGTGACTGGTTTCCATCCGAACCGGTCCGGACCGTTCCGTTTCCAACATACAACATGAAGGCATATATGCATAGCTGCCTGCAGTTATTATGATAATTTTGTGAAGGAAGTGGTGCACTTTGAGCGAGTTATCTCAGCGTTTTCCTATGTCTTACGCGGTTACGAAAGAATTAAATAATCGATCCGATGGAACTGATTTTGCGCCAAGGACAAACATAGTGTAGGATAGAATGAAACAAGCGATTATAGGTATTTTGTTAGATCATAAGCTAATGTGAAAAGAATTATTATATTTCTTAGGAAACGACCACAAATATGCTAGGAGAGCGATGCTATAAAATACACGCTATGAAAAAATCCGGTGATTTTACATTTTATTAGATGCACATGAATGGAGCATCGCAGTTCACGCAAATTTACGTGTAAGTGTTGTGTTTAAAACTCCATGACATAAAATTTATTGAAATCTTAAAAAGTAATGATAGCGACCCACTGTGACTTGAACCGAGAATCGTCGGATCACAAATTACGTCCATTGATCGACTGAGCCACAGAAGCACACATCTGCTTGGCTGGTGAAAGGTGCACTTAAATTCATACAGTTTCACCCGCTAGCCGAATGCTCATTACAGTCGAAGCTGGTAAAATTCATGCTAATCCAACATTAAGTCGTTACAAATGGAATTCCTTGTCATTTGACAAATTTAGATTTTATTCAATACATCGTATGACGGATTAGGTCACCAGTAAAATTAAATTTTTTTTTTGGTGTGTAGAAGAATAGAAGCGATATTTTTTATAAATTTTACTGAAGGAAACTGTTTGAAGACGACAAATGTCGCGATGGCAAAAATCACAACGACAAAAAAGTAAACTAAGTTGGAGACGATTTTTCGTCTTATTGAACAAAATGAATAATTTATTTACTGTCGAAATATTCGTAAAAATATGTAACGGAATCTCAGTGCTGACTTACACAGTGAAGACGAAAGTTCGTATGGGATATAATTTTTCATTGAATGTTACATTTCCGCAAACTTATTGGCATATTAATATGATTTTTTAATTGATTCTTTATGTAGTCAAAATGATTGCAACATTGATTATAGTGACGCATTATTCGATTGACTGGACTATTTCTTTGCATAATTTGTTCTATTGTGTCTTTCTGAAAATAATTTCCGTGTTCGTAATTGACGGCCAGGTACATACAAATTTAATTGAGATAGTGGTGAAGATGATTGTACGCTTTGAGACAAAATGTCATTTAAGTGTTTGTATATTGATAGGGCATGCAGCGTGCTTCATACGATGGCAGAGGAAATGCTGTCCAGTTTAATTTACGAAGTGCATCTAAAAGATGATGTTTCTGGATGGATCTATTCAATGCGTTCTTCGTGAATAATATTATTTGGATTCCATCCTAAGCTGCCATTTTCCAAAATAGGTCTGACATATGTACAGGGTAGGCCGTTCAAAGTGGAAGCATCGAGCAACCCAATAACTTATGACAGAATTGTCAGATCGACTAATGCCATACCGCATTGGAGGTGCCATTCCAAGACAATTTTACAAATTGTTCAGCTTTACATTCAAAATAACTTCTCAATTGTGAAAACCAAACGTACGTTTCTTTCGATAATTCGCCTCTATACGACTAAAAAGTTACAACTTGGTGTGACGTTTGTGTGGATATCGTGAATAATCCCTATTTTTTTCCAAAACGATGATGTAGTAACGAAAACTGTTATGGTGATCGAGCCATTATAAATAAATTTGTGGTTTGAATGGTTACTGGTTTCAACAGGACGGTGTAACATGCCATACCGCTCATCTAACACTCGATTTGTTACGACCATTGTTCTCCGGACGAGTCATATTGAAAAACGGTGATTTAGACTGGCCCTCGAAGGCGTCCTCTGATTTCACGCCACAAGACTTCTCTTGTGGGGCTATTTGAAATCCAAGGTATACGCTGATAATAGAAGAACCATAGCTCAACTCAAACACAACGTATGATGTGAAATCGCCGCCATATTGACATTAACATTAACATACATTAACCAAAACGATGGAAAACACCGATAAAAGGGCATATTTTGTACTCAAGGCCAAAGGTGGCCATTTACGCGATATCTTTTTCTGAAAATAGCTGTAACATATCTCCTTGAACCAAAATAAATTATAATCGAAATGAAACTAAATAAAAAAAATGTTTTTTTTTCTTATATTTTGTTCAGAAAAAAGGCCCACCCTGTACTATATAATAATTTAATTGTAAATGGGTCATGGAAGTTATTACTGAAGTGTTTAATAAAACCCGGCATACCATTTGCTTTATTGATTTTTACATTCTAATATTTCACAAAAGTGAGCTTAGAGACTAAGAATACACAAGTTGGTTTCCTAGATGTATGTCTATAGTCTCAGTCGAGTCTCATTTTTCCTACTGGATGTTATTGAGCTACATTTGTTTACATTGAGCTTGTGTAAAATTTTACTGCACCAAAAAGGTTGATTTAGTTCTGGAACATTGCAGCGTCGTTGATGTTTCTAAAGTCCATGTCGTCAGCATATATAAGCACTTTTAGATTGTTGAGTATGAAGAAAATGTCGTTTACATACAGTATGAAAATAAAAGGTCCTAGATGAGAGCCCGGGGGTACGGTGTTACATTAAATGGTTCAGACAGAATGTTATGAAAGCGAACTATTTCTACACATTTCGTTAAACAAGATTCGCGCCATTGTAGTAGATTGTGTACTATGCCATATTCCTGCAGTAATAGTAATTATACTGAAAATTTTGAATATTCGTTGTGGTTGAGCGACATTTAAAAAATCTATGCTGTTTGTTATTACATTTTTCAGTTGTTGAAAAAGTTTTTCGTTTACAAGTTTTTCAAATAATGTAGGAATGCTTGAAACAGTGACTATTCCACGGGTGTTTCGGATATCAGATTTTGAAACTAATTTGAATGTTAATACAAGAAAAAATAATTCCCATGTTTTAGGAAAAATACGTTTTTTAGCGATAAATTGAAAAGTTGTAGAAGTGATTGTTAAAGTTCTTCTGCAAGATTTCTTAGGAATATCGATGGTATTCCAGTCGCAATCATAAATTTAATTTCCCTGCAGCTTCCGATGGATACTGTGAGTTTTATGAATCTTAACGGTTTTGCATGAATGATTCGGGTCGAAATGGCCGTTGTCTGCCGTTGGCATCCATTTCTCGAGGGTTACATAGTTAGCAGTTTCGGTAATTTCTAAAATAATATTACCCTCTGGTCCAGCGGCTTTCGGCGAAAAGGTTATGAGCGAAGTTAGTTTTTCGACGTTACAAATTTCGCGAAAATGACCTATTCTACGAAACGGATCTCTGCGGAAACCATTGTTGGAGGAAAGGTTCATTTGGTGAAACGGACTTCGGTGCAACGAATTCATGCGAGACGGCTTCCGATGAACGGGTCTTAGGCGGAACGTATTACTGCGAGACAGTTTTTGGCGAAATGGCATTCAACACAACAAATGTCTATAAAATGGTATTCGATGCAACGGGTTTTGGTAATTTCGCCTTTTCGGCGGAACGATATTCGATGAAATATCTCTCTGCGAAACGGTTCTCGACGCAACGGATTTTGACGAAATGACCCATACCCATACAAAGGAATGAAAGTGGCATCTCTAAGCTTATAAATTGCTTTGTACAGGAATGGGCACAACCTAATGGTGAACATTTCTTATTGTATTTAAGACAACAACATTTCTCCATTCCAACTGAAATATGTTCAGTAATTTATGATAATATTTTCAGTAGTATGAGATAATAAAAGATAACATGAAATTGAAGTTTTCATAGATGTTTAGTATGAACGAGCATTAAGGTGAAACTCAGTGCTAAATCCACTTGAATTTAACGAAGGTGCACGAGGTGTATCGGATGTCAAAAGTAATTGCGATTTGTCGAAATTCTTTAAAAGAAATATTCGACGAGTAGATCTCAGAGATCTCTCGGCCACTGTACAATTAACAACAAGGGCAATATCAGTTCGGTTTTACATCGCATCCAAGTCAGTCGATAAAACAAAACCGCTTACGTTGGAAACAGAAGAAACCAAGTACAGTATTGTGTAGTGAACAATAGACCTCGAAAATGAGTGAACCAAACGAACAAAAGCTACCGCCGACACGAAAGAATACAATTGTTGTTGACTTCAGGCAGTGCAAAATTCGACCTTCGGTACGAGAACGTGTACATTCACTTCAATGCAATAAGACGAATAATGTTGTTTACATCCAGTTTTATAAAGAATTGGATGCAATTCAATTCGCAAAAGACAATAACAATGTGCACTATGTGGAGCACGAGAACATTAGGTACAACATTCCAGTAATATATGGATGATAGTGCTATAGAAGTGCGTGTGCATGATCTTCACTCAAGCGTCACCGATTATTATATTAGCAAAACTATGTCCCAATACGGAGAGATTCTCTCTATCGAAAAAGAAAAGTGAAAGAACTTTTTCTCCGGTATTCAAAATGGCGTACGTTTATTACGCATACACTTGAAGAGGCCTATACCTTCTTATGTGATTTTCGGTCAAGATACAGGAATTCCGTGCAAATCACTTGTTACCTATGACAATCAGATGGCCACATGTCAGTATTGTCAAAAAAATGTTCACTACGGTAAGCCATGTGATAAACTGGACAAGGAGACAACTACACCAAAGGACAACAGTGCTTCCGTCACACCAACCCCAAGCAACCCCAGTACACCTTTGACAGCCACCAACAACAGTTAAGCATCCCCTTCAACGAAACCATCCAACGTTTCCCCTATAGAACAAAGTACACCAGCTGCAGTTAACAACTTACTCTCCAACCAACCAGCAACTGCAACCAATGTACAACAAGGCGCATCTACAGCAACTCTCAACGAGCCCAAGACTACGATCAACAAGGACAACGAAAAGAAAACGGAAATCACACACAACACCGACGATGAAGCAATGGATGATGAGATAAGCCGCGGACGAAGTGACCCCCGATCCTCGTTGGATGGAAATGGAAACTCATCTCCCCCTAGAAAAAGGGTGACAACGAGTTCCAATAACAAAAAATTTTTTTAAGTAACAAAAATGTAAGCCAATCGGCCACGTAAAGCTTTTACGCAAAACAATCCATGCACTTCCGAAGTAGAATTACTTTCTTACGATCAAATAAAGTAAATCGAATTAAAAAAACGTTCTTAATCCACCTAGCAGTGAGATGATACCTTTTTTTATCAATCCGCATGTGGTTTTTGCATGAATATTCTTCGGTGTTTCAGTGTTCATGACATTATTTTAATGACCGTCGTTTTAAGCTGCAATTTGACATTTTAATCACTCATTACTCTATCTAAAAGTGGAACAATCGATTAAACATTCCATAATATGTCGAAGTAAGCTCCACTTTAGAGTTTACGGTACTTTAAGGTACTTCCAGAGCCGGTATTCAGGAACCAGCATAACCCAAACCGATTCGTATGGCCACATAACGAATAAATTGCAATAGTTTTAAGTCCAACTTTCAAGCTTTTCGGGATTATCATCTTCTATATCGGTTTGAATTTTAAAAATTCATCCTCCTGTTATTCCAGAATCGGAAGTCAGCATTGGATAAAATTAATTAATTTTGTGTGGGACTATAAGTTTATTTTAATTTGAATTTTTGTCTATGAAATTCGATTTGGATTTATTTGAGAAAACGATTGAGCTTTGAGAAACGATTCGATACTGAAGCCGGAATTCGGAAATCGGTGTAGCCGAAGTCAGACAAATTCACCTGAGTAGTTTACATTTGTTTCAAAATGTTTAGAAAACAGTGTAGACATCTTTGAGAAATCGTAGTACGAGTTAAATTGTTGGGTGCCGTCCGAATCGAAAACTGAATACCACTAAAACTGAAATACGTTTATTTGGTTGTCGACTATTCTAGTCAGCAAATCTTAGATGATTCTTAGATTTCATTTGAATCTTAGATCGGTTCAGCCATCTACGAGGAAAATGAGTTACACAATTTTAATTTCGTTTCACAAATCATCCTGTAGTTCCGGAACCAGAAGTCGGATCCAAACATAATTCAGGAACCTTGTTTAGGAGCATACGAATTTTCATATGAATCTGAGTTTGAAGAAAATGGTTGAGTCATCCTCGAAAAAAAGGTAAAATATTTAGTGACATTATTTGTCACATACGCATTTACTGATCTCGACGAACTGATTCGAATGGTATATGGGTGCTATGTTCTTCCAGCATTTATTGCTGTAAGCAGCTTAACAGATCGGCTGAAAAGTTCGTATCGTTTCTATGAGAGGGCGCCACTAGAATTAAATCCATACCATTTTCAGTTAGTACCAACCTTCAAAAGATATGTTTATAAATTTGACAGCTGTCTGATTATTAGTTTGTGAGATATTGCATTTTGAGTGAAGCTACTTTTGTTGTTGTGAAAAAAATGTAAAAAAAGGAATTTCGTGTGTTGATGAAACACTACTTTTTGATGGAAAAAAGTGCCGCCGATACCAAAAAATGGCTTGATGAGTGTTATCCAGACTCTGCACCGGGCGAAGCAACAAATCGTAAGTGGTTTGCAAAATTTCGTACTGGTCATATGAGCACCGAAGACGATGAACGCAGTGGACGTCCAAAAGAGGCTGTTACCAATGAAAACGTGAAAAAAATCCACAAAATAATTTTCAATGACCGTAAAGTGAAGTTGATCGAGATAGCTGACACCCTAAAGATATCAAAGGAACGTGTTGGACATATTATTCACGAATATTTGGATATGAGAAAGCTTTGTGCAAAATGGGTGCCGCGTGAGCTCACAATCGATCAAAAACAACAACGAATTGATGATTCTGAGCAGTGTTTGGAGCCGTTATATCGAAATAAAACCGATTTTTTTCGTCGATATATAACAATGGACGAAACATGGCTCCATCACTTCACTCCGGAGTCCAATCGACAGTCAGCTGAGTGGACTGCATGCGATGAACCGAACCCAAAGCGTGGAAAGACTCAACAATCGGCCGGTAAGGTTATGGCGTCTGTATTTCAGGATTCGCATGGTATAATTTTCATCGACTACCTTGAAAAGGGAAAAACCATCAACAGTGACTATTATATAGCGTTATTAGAGCGTTTGAAGGACGAAATTTAAAAAAACGGCCTCATTTGAACCATGCTGAAATTGAACGAATTGGGCTTCGAATTGCTCCCTCATCCACCGTATTCTCCAGATTTGGCCCCAGTGACTTTTTCCTGTTCTCAGACCTCAAGAGAATGCTCGCTGGTAAAAAATTTAGAAGCAATGAAGAGGTAATCGCTGAAACTGAGGCCTATTTTGAGGCAAAGGACAAATCGTACTACAAAAATAGTATCGAAAAGTTGGAAGATCGCTATAATCGCTGTATTGCCTCTGATGGCAATTATGTTGAATAATAAAAACGAATTTTGGCATAAAAATGTGTGTTTCTATTAAACGATACGAACTTTTCAGCCGAACTGTTAAATCAATATAATAATGAAAATGTTCTGAATTGGGAAGTACTGCCATCCTTCCAATATGTCATATTCGAACGATTATGTTGCCAAAAACGAACCGTGCTAAAATCGGTCCGAGGCAAAATGTCATGAAAAAGGATGCTGTAGACACTCTTTTTGGTACTTAGAAACAATTGTATGTAACAGTATAAGAAATCGTGTTCTACGTTGCTCCCAAGCCTTTCTTTGCCATACAACGCTCAGAACTTCTACTGCTGGAATAGGGGGAAAAGTCGCTAGCACAAAAATTGCGATATCTCCGTTAAAAATTGACGGATTTTACCAATCTATGGCTTGTTGGATAGCTATTACCGTGCGGAATCAAAGTCTGAAAACATATTCTGTTTTCAAGGTCAATTGTGACAAATACTGTCAAAAACTGAAAATTTTGACATATAACTTCGTATAACTCAAAAAGCGAACATCCTATCTCAAAACCATTCAATAGCGTTCTGGGTGACGGGGAGACCTTTCATTTGCGAATAGTTTGATCAAAATCGGTCCAGCCATTTCTGAGATCTCGCCATCCGGGCCTCGGAAAATTTTTTGAAAGTTTGAGCGAATTCTATACCTATTTGTTTATATATATAAAAAAAGGAAATCAGCGAATTTGATTCGGCCTTAAAGGTTTGGGTTTGGCAAGCGATTTGCTACTGCGAACGAAACCTTCATTACACATGAGTCTATGAAATCAAATCTCTACCATAAATTGTGCCTGTTACCATTCATCGAAACACACAAAAAAAATCACTAAACTTCAGGTGTGATTTGGCTAGCTGCCACTACAGCCGAGTCACGCAGCAGTGATACCACTGGGTACCTCAACCCATCAATTTTCCCTCAATTTTATCTGATTAAGAAACATTCCGGGTCACTTTCCGCGACTTGCAATCGCGATAAGAAGAAAAATTGGAGAGCGACACGGAATGTTTCTTTATCAGATAAAATTGAGGGCAAATGGTTCGGTTGAGATACCCAGTGGTATCACTGCAGTGTGCCTCGGCTGTAGTGGCAGCTAGCCAAATCACACCTAAAATTTAGTGATTTTTTGTGTGTTTCGATTAATGGTAAAAGGCACAATTTCTCGTAGATTTTTTTTCTATACTACAAGGGACTCTGAAGTTGACGAGCAGAATGTTCGTAACATGATGTGAGAGGTATTGAAAATTTCGGTATTTCATTGAAACCCAAAACTGAATAAGACAATTTTCTGCATAAATTTAATTTCGACTGTTTCAATCACATGGAAATGAATCTTTTCGCGAAAGATTTTTTACTCAAATCAATATATAGATAGTTATTATCTTTCAAGTATTTTAATTTAATTGGAACTACGAAACAGTTAAGATTTGAGAAATGAAAGTTTTTTTTTATTTAATGGCTTGTCTAAGACCTTCCAAATGGCCATTCATAGAGTACAACAATCCGCAAGAGAAGACAAGATGATGCGATCGATTTTGAGAGGAGGTCAGAGATAGCTTCCTTTCTCCGGATCGTGAAGAACGAACAACATCTTCTGAATTTATAGGTCATATTAAATACTGTCCCAGAAAGTATGGACGCACTTTGATTTCGCTGTAAATAATTAACAAGTATTAGATATTTTATTCGATATACTGATAATATTAAACTACAACAACAGAATATTATTCTCAACATTTGCTACTTAGCCATTGTAGACTAGCTGACGCACCTTCTTGCGAACGCTCCTCATTAAATTCCGTACAAACTTGTTGGCGACAAGTTTTGACACTTTTTTCCAATTTTTTTCGAACTGTTGAATAGCTGCCGAGGCATGTTTCCTAAGATGTGCCTTCGATAATGCCCAAATTCCTCAATTGGTCGAAGTTGTGGGTAATTTGGTGGATTCATGTCTTTCGGGACGAAAGTGACATTTTTGGTAGTATACCATTCTACCGTTGATTTCGAGTAGTGGTAAGAAGCAAGATCTGGCCAGAAGACAACAGGATCCTTGTGGCTTCGAATCATGGGTAGAAGTCGTTTTTGTAAACATTCCTTGATGTATATTTCGCTGTTCATTGAAGCAGTGGTGATGAATGGTTACAAAATCTTACCGCAGCTACAAATCGCTTGCCAGACCATAGCTTTCTTACAGAATTTTTCAAATTCAATCGATGTCTCGGACTGGTTTAACACTTGCCCTTCTCGCACCGTATAATATTGTGGTCCCGGCAAGGATTTGTAATCGAGTTTCACGTAGGCTTCGTCGTCCATGATTATGCAGTTCAAATTTCCAGCAAGAATCGTATTGTACAGCTTTCGAACCTTCGGCCTGATCGATGCTTCTTGTTTCGGACTACGTTTTGGTTGTTTCTGCTTCTTGTAGGTTCGAAGATGCATACGTTCTTTAGCACAAAGAACATTTGACTTCGAAGAGCCCACTTTTTTGGTCACATCACGAACTGAAACCTCCTTATTTTGCTCGAACGCCTTCAGTATACGTTTATCCGACTGAGGGTTTGCAGGACCTTTTTTTCGGACCGTTTTCGGTTTATCCTCAAAGGTGTTATCCTCACCGAACTTCCTGATTGCATTTCGCACGGCTTTTTCACTTACTTTTTCCATTTTTGCTATCTTTCTCAGTGACAGTCCGCGTTCTGTGCACCATTTGTACACAATTTTTCGACGTTGTTCTGCTGAAAGTCCACGCATTTCGAAACAAACTAATGAAAACGAATAAACAACTGCACAAGTGGTTAGAGAAGAGTGTAAACAACGGTTTTTGGTTGCGTACATACTTTCTGGGACAGTCTTTAGTTAATAACCATACAAACTAACTTTTTCTATACTGTTTTCAGTTTCAGGTTCCGGAAGTAGTGGTCTAAAATTTTAATAAGAAACTCATCTAGATTGCTC
Organism: Malaya genurostris; assembly: GCF_030247185.1. Lineage (NCBI taxonomy): Eukaryota > Metazoa > Arthropoda > Insecta > Diptera > Culicidae > Malaya > Malaya genurostris. The sequence continues at coordinate 285,042,274 of NC_080572.1, forward strand.
AGAGATAATTTGAGGTTTGGGAACAGATAATAGTTCGAGAGAGCCAAATCAGGTGAATAAGGTGGATGGGCCCAAGTAATAACCATGGTAGCAATGCTCATATGCTTCAAGTGAGGTCATTTTACATCGATTTCGTTCTTCAATCGCTCCACGCTAATACTTGCATTTCTCTTTTGGGGTAATCCTCCAAAAGTATACCATGACAATCCCAGTAAATCGACATCATGATCGTTCCGACTCATTGGGCCTCGTTCCATTTGGAAGCCCTCGTGCCGACTGCAGTCCATTGTCGAATATTTATTCTGTTCTCTGGTTTATAACAATGGATCCAGTCAAAACATGTATTCAAAGTGCCCTTGTGTTCGTCTTTCAGGCCTAAATAAGTACGTGCGGGATCCAGTGGCAGAATATCTTTCTCATTTGTAGAATATTGCCCAACTATGACGTGCTCGTGCAGTTTCTTTTTCCGGTTATCCAGTACAATATTATGTGTTATTATGATTGTCGTTTATTTTGTCCCGGTTTTAAACTCAATTTTATACAGTTCTAACACTGTCGTACACTATCAGCACACATTACAAAAGATTTATTTGTTAAATTGTTTGACATTTAGGTGAAGTCTTTAAAAAAGACCATTAAAAACGGCCAAAACATCGGTAATTTAACAAATACATTAACTATCTAATAATTCGATGTTAGAAAGTCACAAAACAGCAGCCAACGTCATTAGTCACTTACGATGAAGTTGTGCCCTTCTGGCGATCACAAAGATAAACGATCCGAAGATAATTCTTCCAACCGAATCCGAGTGGACCGATCAAAATCATTTAAGTTTATTTGACATACCATAGCAGAGCCAGTCTGAGAGTTGATTGTCCGCAAATCAAATCGATTTGATTCAATTATCTGTCGGGTTGGTATTCACCAAGCTAGTTATGCTCGAGAATACTAGAATCAACCTCGTTGAATACCGTACCGAATTTCTCTTTCATTTGATGACTTACTTATGTTTCACCGTTCGTATTTCTGCACGGTATGGTTCCTGCCAGTCAGTGCCAAACGCAACGGATCGAAAGTCAAGTTAGTCAAATTCTATCTCTCTATTGATCGCACGAACCCCGTAATGCGAAAATGGCGCCCGTTTGCCAGCGCAACTGAAAACGGTAAAATAGTTACTAATCTATTCTTCCTTACTTCGTGGTTGGTTAGTCTGCTCGCGAGACACGCTAAGTTCCTCCGAGGATACACTAATGCGACTACCGGGGCCTGCCGGTCCGGTCGCGAAACCGAGGTGGTAATTGTTCTTTGTGTGTTTTACAATGTTTGTGCAAAGTAATTGAAGGGTGGTGGGCTAATGATCAAAGCGTATCGATCGTTTCAGTGGTGGTGGTGGTGGTGGTGGGCCCTTTTTGGCATAAGGCCACTAAGAAACTAAGAATGCTTGAAACGTCAGCTTAGTCAGTTAGTCGCAACACACCGTTTTTTTTTTTTTGTTGCCATGAAGAAGAACAATGCAAGCTAAGCTGGTGCGCATCGGCTGTGAAGCTACGACGGCAAATCTTAACACACTGCGCTCAATTAACACAAGGTAAAGTTAATAAATAAATCGTTATTTGCTTTTAATTGTACACTTTCGAAAAAAGGGAGGATATGCGTGGCAGCTGACTGACGATGTTCTTGTGGGAAATTGTTCATAAATCACCCAACTGCAACTGAGAATCGATTGCAAAGTTGCAAACAGCTAGGCGATAGAAGGTCGCGACATCCACTTGAACCGCTGATGAGCGCGGTACGGAGATTTTCTGTTCGTCCAAAACCGTCGTCTATCGTCTGGGTGTCAAACGCGTTTTCAATCATTCATTTGTGTGGTCAATACCGTTTTTCAAAGCGAACAATGATAAACGCGCTCCGATGGCTAAGCCACTCAGTGCCCGTAGTCTGGAGTATAATTAAAAGAGGCAATCAACCTCAGAAATAAATTCTCCTGCGATCGCTTGGAGAGCTTAGATGCCGCCTCGATATTTAGAATGTACACCGAGTCTCCGGTACGCATCTGACGATTGCTGATGGTGTAAATTGCTGGCATCGCTCGGTAATAGAGTACTGCCGCCTGGTACTGGTTGAGGTTGAACTTGACTCTGCGGAGGGTCAGAAGAAGCGATCGTCTCCGTCAAATTATTTATGATCGCGGGGTGCTATTGAATATTAGACGAATATCATTGGGTTCATATTTCCGCATAATCAAATGGCTTTTTTCAGAATTAAAGAAATCAGCATGTTTATCGCACGTTAATGGTCAGCTCACCTAGTGATCGAGTTTTACCTTTCTCATACTTTCAATTCACAATTTATTTACAAACAACTAAAATTATGAGCACATAAACATACAATTCATGCTTTGGCTTTTTGACAGTAGAGTCTTTGTTTCTGAGAAATTAATGCGATTTAGGACTCCTCGATTGCAATTGTTGGTGCTTCCGTAACAGAGAACAAATACGGCCAATAAAACTTTTTTTTTTGAAACTCAAATTAGCTGTTGCTAAGACAAGTATCGAAAATAATCTATCCACAGATTGTTCTATCAAATTATGATAAAAGATGATATTTTATTCAAACTAAAAGTTTATCCTTTCTTGTACGAGGTTAAAATTGAGCATAAGAAAACCGGATGAAATTTAAGTTATTCCTTCACGAATTTTCGAACTTTTGATCGAACGCTCCTCATCAAGTTTCGGACAAGTGTTGCATCCAATTGAGAGTGGTTTTAGCATAGTGAGCCGACGCTAAATCCGGCCAAAACAGTGGAGGTGTACTATGCTTCTTATATAAAGGCAACAATCTCTTCTCGAGACACTCAGATCGATAGATTTCTTCATTTATAGTTCCGGTAGTGTAAAAAATGGTTAACTTCAAACCACAGGAACGTATTGCTTGCCATACCAGTACCTTTCGACCGAATTTCTCCACTTGAATCGACCTGTCCGCATCGCTCACATCCTCCCCAACGATGACAGTAAAGTAAAGTGTTGTGGACCTGGAAGGGATTTTGAGTCCTCCTTTACATATGTCTCATCGTCCATCAAAACGCATGCATCCGGACACTGTAAAAGACGCGAATACAATTTCCGGGCCCTGTTGCTGCTTGTTGCTGCTCGCTTCTTCTGTTCTACAGTTTGATTCGAGATTTTCTGCTTCTTGTAGGTTTTCAGGTAATTTCGCGTCTGGATACGCTGTATCATTCCATCACTCGTTCCTGCTTTTTTGACCAAATCACGTATTGACATTGATTTGATCTTCATGATTAGAGATACCACTTTCTGGTCCAGTTTCGGGTTGAAAGAACCGGGTTTTCTGCCTTTTCCTGGTAGCTCATCCAAATAATAGTGTTTCCCAAACTTATTAACGATGGTTTTAACGCTGGCATGATGAATTCCAAACCGCTTCGCTAATTTTCGTATATTAAAACTTTTCTCACTTAGCCATGTGTCCAGAACCTTAATTTTCACTTCCTTTTCAATACGCGACATTTTGAAAACGTAGAATTTCAACCGCACAAACAAGCAAACAAACGAAAGCTGACAGCCAAACGCACAGCATGCTGTGATCTGAGCTTAAAAAACCATCACAAATACATGCGTACAACACAAATGTATGTGGATAGTTTATTTTCGTTACACTCCTCCTTGATCGATCGCTCTCACTGAAATGTAACTCAAAAATTCTGAGTCAGAACTAAAATACAATGAAATAATATTCACAATAACTTCGCTCCCTTTCAGTGAAAAATTGACAAAACCGAACCATTTTGCTAGCTGCCAAAATCTCTATAAGCCTAAAGCTATGTCCATTTAGAATTCGGAATAATAGAATCATCTGTATCTCGGTAACGAATATATAACGTACAAATAAGGGTAATACATCAAACCAAAGATAATTCCCTGTACTTTAAGGAAAAATATCAATACAAATCTTTTCCTTCTTCTTGATTCCTTCCATCAAACGCTGCACACCGCTGGAGTCAACTTCCTTGGTACATTTGTTCCACATTTTGGTCACCTTAGTCGTGTCCCGTTTTTCCACTTTTCTTAAGCTTCCATTTCATTATTGCCAAAATCTATCTATGGGCCGGAATCTACGTTATTATCGTGGTATCATTGGATGACGACGATCGTACGATATGCGTCAAAATTTGACAGAATGTGTATAAAAGTGTTGCCAACGTTGAGAGAATAAAAGTTTACCGATCGGACGCGAATTTTAAAATGAAAATTCCGGTTCTTTTTTATCATAAGGTACAATGTTCTAGTTCTAGTGTAATAATAACCAATAACGATAAAGATTGAATTAAGATGCATTCAAATTGTGAAATATTCACAAATCCATTACGAATCAATAAGTCTCTCCCTTATAAGCAAGTAAAATGTGTGATAAGCACACTGTGCGCAATTACTGAAAATATTCCTGGTTTCTATGTGTCGGTTTTTGCCTGTTATGCTTTGTGCAACGATTCGTTCAACTCACGCAGTTCAAATTTTGCGCGTTTTTTTTGGGACTACATTTCACCTTGAGGGCTGAGGCCAGTATAAACACGTGTCTCGCTCTGCGTATTACCTTTCTCTCCAAGCTCTCTCGCATATGTATCCAATAAAGCTACCGCTTGTTCGGCAGCCTTGCTTAGTCGATTTTATTTCTCTCTCATGTTTCGTAACGTTACCAGGAAACTGGAGCAGAAAAAATAACGCCGCCATAGAAATCGACTTACCTTCACAAAAATAACATTCACTTCATTTTTACCGCGACAACACCTATGTTTTCATGCACTTATTAAATGCGATAAGATAATTAAATCATCTAAACATTGTCAGAATAGATTTTTGATGCATGACTTTGAAGGGGAGATATTCATTGAACAAGTTGAAAGTAGCCGTTTTCAGCTATGCTATTGTTCGTTTTTACTTTCCCGACCGCTAAAGTCAATGAATGATTCTGAAATTTCCACAGAATAATCTAAAATAATTTCCTAAGAGATTGTCAGTTGGGTTTTTTGATATTCGTCACCGTTTCTGAGAAAATCAGATTTGAAGCGTGAAAATAGCCCTAACAAACTGGCTTCAGTCCTCTCTTAGAACATAAAAACGTAGGTGTTGTCGCGATAAAAATGAAGTGAATGTTATTTTTGTGAAGGTAAGTGAATTTCTAAGCACGCGCCATTGTTTCTGCTCCCGTTTCCTGGTAACGTAACGAAAACTGAGAGAGAAATAAAATCGACTCAGAAAGGCTGCCAAGCAAGCGGTAGCTTTACAGTGCCATAGTTAAGACTTTAAACTTACAGCATTCTTCTTGATATAGCTCACCAACACAATGGCAACGGAGACCGGATTGAGATGTTATCGTCGAGAATGTGACGAATGGTTCCGCTTTCGGGCCACAACAGCCAATCGCTTGCCAAATCATGGACGAATGGTGTTTGACGTATGTTACGTCATCGATCAAAGAGCAGACCTTTGACAGTTTTGTTAAAATACGTTAGAACAAGATTCCATACTTTTCATTCAAGTTCAATTTGACATTATTTCTGAAGGCGATTGACTACTTTGATCAATTACTCACTCGCGCTTCATGGCGCAGGATTTGGTCTTCATATTCTGTTCAACGGTTCGTTTCAGCGCCTCTCCTAACTTGAATATACGAATTTCGGCCCGCTTCATTGTCTACTGGACAAATCAGATGGAAGAATTGACTTTTTTGTTCACATCTCGAATCGAAAGGTTCGGATTGCTCACATTTCTTGCTTTCACAGAATTGTCTGGATCTACTTGAACGATTTTACTACACGAGACACGGTCGAATTCTCGATTCCCAACTGCTTCGCAATTCACCTGTTGAGACCTGGCCTGGATTTTCCTTGGACACCATCTCGACTTGACAGACTGTAATGTAAACATTATACTTCAAACTACACACAATTGAAAGAGTATCATTATTTTTTAGTACAGTCTTTACCAAGATTGAGAACGGTCCTTTCTTTCGCTACCTGCTGGAATTATAATTCATCTTGCCGAAAATTTTAAGGAGTGTATCGATAAGTAGTTAGCAACATTCAAACAGTTATTACTCTGAAATAGCTTAATTTTTGCAGCGTGTTTTGCGGTTACATGTTTGTTTACATGTCACTAACAGCTGCGCAATCGATTGGTTTTGGTACGGTTTATCGTTTCAATCATGAGTCGAGTTGATCCGGAAACGCGAGAGAAAATTCTGCACACTTGGTGCTCAGAAAGTAGTGTCACGTACAACGAAATTGCAAAACGGGTGAAAGTGCACCACACCAGTGTCAAAAATACTATCGAGAAGTTCGGTAAGACCCTTTTCATGAAGGATTTGCCCCATTCGGTAGGAAAACGGGTCCCAGCCAGCCCGGCCGGGACAAAAAAGTGGTTGAGTACATCAGGAAAAACCCATCGGCGTCGACGCGGGATTTGGCCAAGCAGTTCAACACCAGCATCGAAATGATTCAACGGATCAAAGTTCGGAACTCCCTGGAAACGTACAAGAAACAGAAGGTGCCGAAAAAGTACCTGGTACAGCAAGTTCAGGCCAAAACAAGAGCGCGAAAACTGTATAACCGGATTCTACAGAATAAAGACGGATGCATCCTGATCGACGACGAAACCTACGCCAAGAAAGAAACTCGAGCGCTGCCCGGACCGCAATATTATACGAAATCGGTGTACCAGGACCAGGACGACGCTGACACCACGGTGGCGATGGAAAAGTTTGGGCAGAAGGTGTTGGTCTGACAAGCAATTTGTACCTGTGGTTTGCGGTCGTCGATTTTCTTCACGAAGGGCACAATTAACGCCAAGTAAAGGGTGATTTTTTAAGAGCTTGAGAACTTTTTTAAACAATAAAACGCATAAAATTTGCAAAATCTCATCGGTTCTTTATTTTAAACGTTAGATTGGTACATGACATTTACTTTTTGAAGATAATTTCATTTAAATGTTGACCGCGGCTGCGTCTTAGGTGGTCCATTCGGAAAATCCGCTTTTTTATCGACAAATTTTGTTCAGCGATGAGGCTCATTTCTGGTTGAATGGCTACGTAAATAAGCAAAATTGCCGCATTTGGAGTGAAGAGCAACCAGAAGCCGTTCAAGAACTGCCCATGCATCCCGAAAAATGCACTGTTTGGTGTGGTTTGTACGCTGGTGGAATCATTGGACCGTATTTTTTCAAAGATGCTGTTGGACGCAACGTTACAGTGAATGGCGATCGCTATCGTTCGATGCTAACAAACTTTTTGTTGCCAAAAATGGAAGAACTGAACTTGGTAGACATGTGGTTTCAACAAGATGGCGCTACATGCCACACAGCTCGCGATTCTATGGCCATTTTGAGGGAAAACTTCGGAGAACAATTCATCTCAAGAAATGGACCGGTAAGTTGGCCACCAAGATCATGCGATTTGACGCCTTTAGACTATTTTTTGTGGGGCTACGTCAAGTCTAAAGTCTACAGAAATAAGCCAGTAACTATTCCAGCTTTGGAAGACAACATTTCCGAAGAAATTCGGGCTATTCCGGCCGAAATGCTCGAAAAAGTTGCCCAAAATTGAACTTTCCGAATGGACCACCTAAGACGCAGCCGCGGTCAACATTTAAATGAAATTATCTTCAAAAAGTAAATGTCATGTACCAATCTAACGTTTAAAATAAAGAACCGATGAGATTTTGCAAATTTTATGCGTTTTATTGTTTAAAAAAGTTCTCAAGCTCTTAAAAAATCACCCTATATAAGGAAGAATGTTTGAAGAAGAGAATGCTGCCACTGTACAGAAAGCATAAGGCTCCTTCTCTCTTCTGGCCGGATTTGGCTTCAGCCCACTACGCCAACTCCGTTCTACAGTGGTTGTCAAAAAAATAATGTACAATTCGTGGAAAAGCACATCAACCCACTGAACTGCCCGGATCTTCGGCCAATTGAAAGGTATTGGGCAATTGTCAAGCGGCACTTTCGGAAGGAAGGTACAGTGTCACAAAACATGCAGGAGTTAAAAAAAAACTGGACAGCTGCCACCAGGAAAGTCACAAAAGTAACTGTGCAGAATTTAATGAAAAAAAGTCATATCCAAAGTGCGAGCGTTTCACAGAAACTAGGATTTTCTTCAATATAATCAGTGAAATGCATAACAAATGTAATTTTTCTACAATATATCGAAAATTGATGTCAAAATATGTTTTTTTTTCGCTTTTTTATTCAATAATCAATGTTGCTAACTACTTTTCGATACACTCCTTAATCCCAAATAGTTTGAAAATTGTCACACTAATGATAATCTCGTAACGGTTGAACATTACGCATAGAATGATTTGTATAGGTGAATGCGGCAATTTATCATCGCTTCAAAGAACCTCGATGCAAAAACTAAACAGCTTGCTTACAACTTCAGTTGAATACAAATCCAACAACAACAGCTTGTCATACAAGAAATTCTTCGATCAACATCCATCATTTCCGTTCTCCGGCTAACTAGATTTGTTTGGCCTCAATTAGGCAAATACTGTGTCATGCAACAGAATCGAACTGTCATTCTCACTGTTGTGGATATCACTCCGATCTCTCCGATCATTTCCAAAGACCAACCATAAACTGTTCTTCGCTGGTCCGATCACCGACTCGGAGATGGTGATTTACGTTCGCAACCAACTGGGTAGCTGCTGGAAAATGTTGCAACTTGACATGCGGTAGTTCGCGGTAATAAAATTGCCTTTTTTACACTGCTAGAATTGCCACTGACTGGATTTGACGCAAGCAAACGGAGAGCTACCGACCGCGCGCGCTCGGTTCTAGAGTTTGGTTTGAGGAATTTTAGCAATCGAAAGAAATTAAATTATAGCCTTCACCGATGGATGGAAGTCATGTTTTTCGTGTCCCGTTCGATCACCCTTCGAACGGTAGCGGCTGGTGAAGGCTGAAGTGCGACCTAGAACTAACAAAAGCCTGCACTAGTAGGCCGATGGAAAGCTACAAACGAGGATAACTGTACGCAATGTAAACAGTAGGCATTGCAGTGATCGCGTTGGTTCTAGCTCCTTTGGTTACCGGGCTTCCCTTGAAAATATCGATTGCCACTGCGAATGATGAATGAGCTGTTAATTTTCAACCTAAACACAAGCGCATCAAAAACATACCGGGCGGTGCAGCGTCGGTAGTTGAATAATGAACGAACTATTTCATTGCATGATCTACGATCGAGTGTATGCGCATGTATGTAAAGTCCTATCGGCGTACGGGCCTGACTCTACACCAGTGTAATTAGTATAAACTTGATACTTGAAAACCTTACGGCAGCCGATGGATTTCAAACTCGAGAAGCTGTCATACATTTCGTAATTATTAACAGATTTGTTTTTTTTTATAGTTCGGTTTTTTCTTTATCTCACACGAACTATTTATTTGGATCAAATGTGCAGACAACCAACGGTAATAATGCTGTCAAACATAGAGTGATGTAGTAATTGCAGCTGGCCGAGCGAGAACCAACCGGCAGTAGCACAAGGACAAACCCGTACTCAAGTTACCGGTGGAACAATTGCCGTTTAAAGCGGACATTAAAGGAAAAACATCGATCAGAATATGAGAGCGTAATTTTTCATCACGACAACGCTTGATCAAATGTGATTATGATATCTTTTTGGCACTAGAATATCAAAAACTGATTGGTTCCAGAAAGATGGTTGCTTTTCACATTAAAGTATCGAATTTTGTAGTTAAAAATTCAACCCAATAAGCTGGAATCATAAATCACAAAATTTAGATAATCAATACTTTTCCCAGTCGCACGACCACACTCAATACCGGTATGTGCAGTTCCACTTTCCGAAAGTTCAAGAACGGGAATTCGTCACCCATTAAGCCGGCAACGCAACCTCAGATGACACGCGCGCGCCAACGCCTCAAACAAAACTAAACTGACTTTCACCTTAACCCAGTTCTCCCCAAATTGGTAAGAAAGGCTCAACTCCACGACGTCGAGTCGTTGCGGTCGTCGTCGTCGTCGTCGTTGACGCCTTCGTTCGGCTTTGCCAGCTAGCCATCAGTGAGAGTCAAGTTCAATTTCAGCCCAACTTTTCCAACCCGTCCTCAGAGTTACCTCCATCCTCTACAACAGCACCGTACAAACGAGCAGCGATAAAGTTTCAATAAAATATTTTCGCAGACAGTTATTAGCGGATTCCCTGCCGAGGGAATGAGTTGAACTTCACACCGTCACCGCCACCGGGCGCGCAACCGCGTCAGCATCCGAGCAAGAAGTCATCGGAAACCGGTTGCGGTGTGCGTCTGCTTCCCTGCGGCTGGGACCCTTTTTTTCACGTACGCCGGTTGCTGCGATGACCTTTGTCAATTTATCTTGACTTGGGGAAGAAAACAACGACGGCTAACAACCAGATAGAGGAATGACTTCTTGGACAGATGAAAGAAAGAAAACAAAAAATGAAAACAAAGCAAATTAAATTAAGTCACGCCATGAGCTTGATCGTGTTCTCAAGTCGATCGGATCGTTTTCGGGCGGTTTACAACGTACGTTACATACGCTGACTTATTGCAGGATAATAATAATTTTTTTTGTTCGATAGTTTTGTTCGAACCGTACAGCATTTTAATGACAATCATCATTTCGTTCTGCTTGTTATCTGCTTAGTTTGATCAATGTATCTTTTCATCGATGCAGAATGACCATCGTTGACTGTTTTTGTGTTGTTACAACTCGCGAACATGGATCGATACAGTCTAATTGTATACCTAAATCAAATAGCTTGAGTCCAAGATCCTACAACAAACTAAGTTTATGTGACACCAAAAAAAATTGAATTCTACAGGTGACTTAATCCCTCATAGGATGTAATTCATAAATACTTAATTTGTCAAATGACGGAAGCTTCCGTTTGTAATGACTTAATGTTAGATTAGCACGAATTTTACTGGTTTCGACTGTAACTGTACGCATTTGAATGCACCTTTTACCAGCCAAGCAGATGTGCGCTCCTGTGGCTCAGTCGATCGACAGACGTACTTTGGTAGCCAATGATTCTCGGTTCAAGTCGCGGCGGTCGCTATCAATGATCAATTTTTTATTTCAGTGAAGTTCATATCATAAAACTTTAGACACACTACTGCTTGTAACACTTAAAATTTTTGTTCTTTCTTTCTGCAGTTGATTTCTTTCACTCAAAACTGGGGACTTATTTGCTTGCACAGAAGAAAAAATTACAAGGTTGTGTGCAAGGCACGAATGAGAACAATTTCATAAAAAAATGAAGGAATTCTAAGATTCATATAAATAACATAAAGATGGTGGCGGATGCACCAAATCAAAAAATTTAAAACAGCATAGATTGTTCGCGGAAAAGAAAATTCATAATTAGATTCATTCATAATTGATTCTATTTTGATCCTTTTCCAAGCATTTTTGTATGGCAAGGTATTTGAAAAATATTCTTTAACTGGAAATCATCGTATATAGTTTTAAGATTACTTAGTGGATCAATTTTAAATACGACTTACTCCAAGATATAAAACAAAACGAATAAACCAATTTAATATAAAAATAATAATCCTGCAGACTGCCCCAGAAAGTATGGACGCAACCAAAACCGCTGTCATTTCGCAATGCTTCAGAATCTGTCAATTTTTATGGCTGCGTCCTATTCTTTACACTCTTCTCTAACCACTTGTGCAGTTGTTTATTCGTTTTCATTAGTTTGTTTCGAAATGCGTGAACTTTTAGCAGAACAACGTCGAAAAATTATGTACAAATGGTGCACAGAACGCGGACTGTCACTGAGAAAGATAGCAAAAATTGAAGGAGTAAGTGTAAAAACCGTGCGAAATGCAATCAGGAAGTTCGGTGAGGATAACACCTTTGAGGATAAACCGAAAACGGGTCGAAAAACGTAATCCGAAACAAGAAGCATCAATCAGGCCGAGGGTTCGAAAGCTGTACAATACGATTCCTGCTGGAAATTTGAACTGCATAATCATGGACGACGAAACCTACGTGAAACTCCATTACAAATCCTTGCCGGGACCACAATATTATACGGTGCGAGAAGGGCAAGTGTTAAACCAGTCCGAGACATCGATTGAAGCCGAAAAATTTGGTAAGAAAGCTATGGTCTGGCAAGCAATTTGTAGCAGCGGTAAGATTTCGAAACTCTTCATCACCACTGCTTCAATGAACAGCGAAATATACATCAAGGAATGTTTACAAAAACGGCTTCTACCCATGATTCGAAGCCACAAGGATCCTGTTATCTTCTGGCCAGATCTTGCTTCTTGCCACTACTCGAAATCAACGTTAGAATGGTATACTACCAAAAATGTCACTTTCGTCCCAAAACACCCACCAAATTGCCCACAACTTCGACCAATTCGTCCCGGGTTGGCGGTTCAATGCATAGGACGCTGGTCTTACAAGCCAGTTGTCGTATGTTCGAGCCCCGACCTGGAAGAATTGTTAGTGTCAGTAGGATCCATAGTACTAGCCATGCAATGATTCTGTACACTAAGAATCGGCTGCGAAGTCTGTTGAAACAGAAAGGCCAAATTCCACAAAAGGAATGTAATACCAAGATTTTGCTTTGCTTCGACCAATTGAGGAATTTTGGGCATTAACGAAGGCACATCTTAGGAAACATGTCTCGGCTGCCGAAACCATTCAACAGTTCGAAAAAGATTGGAAAAAAGTGTCAAAACTTGTCGCCAAAAAGTCTGTACGAAATTTAATGAGGAACGTTCGCAAGAAGGTGCGCCAACTAGTCTAAAATGGCTAAGTAGCAAATGTTGAGAATAATATTCTGTTGTTGTAGTTTAATATTATCAGTATATCGAATAAAATTTGAATATCTAATACTTGTGAATTATTTACAGCGAAATCAAAGTGCGTCCATACTTTCTGGGACAGTCTTTAATTTTCGATATTTAAGGGATACATAATCCAAAATCATTCCAAAAGTACTCATGTTGTGAAAAGTCGCCAAATTCTTTTCAATTATATTATTTTCATGATTTAGTTATTGTTATCAAGAACTCATTTGCTGTAAGGATAAAATATAAACCTACTTGTATTTGGGAGAAAAATAAGTACAAACTTATTAGTTTTATTTTAAATTCCCCGGAAAAATTAAACCAGATCTTTTGAAATAATTTAAAAAATTTTGCGTAGCATAGAAATTAACAATAGCAGTACTATCTAGCACGACCTTGAAATTCTTGCCCAGCATGTTTATTAGCGATTCTTTCACGCGTATAAATATCCTTACGACCATCTCTAAGCTGTTATAAATATCTGTGCCTGTCGAAAAATGTCCCCCTGTGAGCAAACACTTGTCACACCCCTCCCCTTCTTACTCTTAGGATCATCTCAAGTGCAAATAATATCTGTACTTAACCAGAAGTATTGTCTACTTGCTCCTTACCGATAAAAATACACTTATGACCATAATTGAAGAACAAGAAGTATCTGTGCCAGATGTAATAGTAATCTGTTCAGTAGTTTCGGAGTTATGCCACAATAAACAAAACACCCCCCTTTTTAAAGGCACTTTCTGCATCCACCCCCCACACAGTCATATCTAAGGTATGTAAAATGTTTTTATGTACACAAATTCTCTTTTTATCAAATATAATTTGTGCAAAAAGTATCTACGCTCTTTTAAAAATATCGAACTTGAACAAATTTGCCAAAAAAAACTGATGATTTGGCAAGGGATATACAACTGCGGAGCAAAGACCAAAGTGTTCTTGACAAATAAGATGATGAACAAGGAAGAATGCCTCAAAAATTGCGAACTACCTTTCATTGAAGTCCATGAAGTTCCCGTGAAGTTTTGGCCAGATTTGACGAATAGTCACTACAGCCGGGAAGTCACCCAGTGGTATCGCAATAATAACCTAGATTCCAGCGATAAAACATAATTCCGTCCAACTGCCCGCAGTTACAGCCCATCGAGAGATTTTGGGCAATCATGAAGCGGAATCTTAAGAAAAGTAGAAAAACGGCTCGGGACGCGATTGATGAGAAGAATTTTCATTAGGAGTGATTTATCTTTGGTTTTATGTATTACGTTTAAGTGTACGTCATTTCGTTACCAAGATACAGATTAATTTATTATTTCTAAATGGGCAAGGCTTTATACTTGTTCATCGATAATTTTCAAAATGTAAATTGTGATAATCAGGAATCACTGCTCAGTAGTAAGCGAACAACGAATCCGTACATGATGTCAGAAATCCCAGGTTCACAGTTTCTCAATATGCTTAAAACCGATTTTCACAACCTAAAATGCAAATAAAATGCCTTGAATTTCTTCAAAAAGTCCCCAAAAATTTGATCCAGATCCGACTTCCGGTTCCGGTATTACAGTGCAATAAGTGAGAAATGTTCAAATTCATGAGTATTTTTCCACAAATGATGGAGAAACGAAGTGCAAATTTTTATCAAACCTACTGGTAAATTCATACAGTTTTCAAAGTTTGTTAGCTATTGGATAGATAAACCTACTTTGGGATTAGAGTCGCCGGCTTCGTAAGCAACGATAATAGTGAAGAAAAGCAACGGTTGACCCTATTTTCACAAATCATGAATCAAATTAAAGCATTGTCTCAAAAGATACTGTGCAATTTCATCCAGATCCAACTTTCGGTTCTGGAATTATAAGGCGATGATTGTGTAAAAACTTCCAAACCGACATACAAAATGACGATGCAAAACCGGTACGCATCGGACAAAATGACGGTACGCATCAGAAGAAAACACCATAGACTTTGCTCCATTTGCATCGTGTTTCGCGCAATTTCGAATAGCGTGCAGAGCTGCCACTTTTGAATAGATATTTTTCGAGAGAAAAATCTATAAATCTGTATTGGGGGATCAAAATTCTTTATCTGTACATGAAAATGATAAGAAATTTGACGAAATGAAAAAGTTATTCAATCGAATATGAAAATCACAGCTAATTTTCGTTCAGAGATAGTGTTTATTATAATGTAATTGGCAATTATTTCTTTTTACTATCTAACAATATGACCAGATTTGATAATGGGATGACCAACCAATAGCTGCATGATCGAGGGTTGACCGGGCTAGTACACAATAGAGAGCTTTCAAGCAGTGCACGTTACGAAAACCTTTAAGCTTAATACTTATATAATTGATGAATGCTTTCGAGAGAAGGATATAACGGAACATTTAGAGGCATTCTGTATCATTTTGTTGATATGACACCATTTTGCGAAAGCGTCCAAAAAGCTTGCATCATCTTGGTCATGACGAAAAGCTTGCGTCATCTTGGCCATATATCAGATGATATAGTTTGAAATCATCTGTGAATTTACAGTGAAGTTGAGATCGTTAAGATAGAGTAAGAATATAAACGGCCCTAAATGATTTTCTTGAGGCACTCCAAAACGAACAGTAACAGGTGTTGTTGTCCTGTTTCCTGTTTTCACAAACATCTTCCGTCCAGTTAGATATGACTGCAACCAAGTCGGTAAAGTTTAGCTATTGCCATTCGATGGTGTATTTTATCAAACGCCACCGTGAACGCCACCGCCACCCGTAGACGCGATTGTAGAGTTCGAATGATGAACGAAGTGTAGGATGCTAAATTAGTAGACGTTGATCGCATAAATCCGTGTTACGTTTCAGATATGTAATTGTTGCAATTGTGAACTGAAAAGTCAAGAACAATTTTTTCAAATAACTTTGAGACAACGCAAAGTGAAGCTATTGCACGATAATTAGTTACGTCGGATTTATTGCCTTTTTTAAACTCTGTGGAGCAAGATTTGTGGATTAAAAAAGGTTTGTGTTGGGTTGAAGGTTATCAAACGACGGATAATTCTTTTCGTTTTGAGTAAATTCAGTTGATTTAAATATATTAAAAAATCATAAAATCAGTAATACGAAAATTTTATGAAACTTATGGAATATGGAATACTTTGCTCAAAATATTATCCAGAGTTTTTTACATGATAAATATGTGGATAATAAATAGCAGCGCTTACATGGATGGAGAATACCTCATGGTATATACTAATGATATAAAAAACATCAATTTAATGGAAAACTTCAATTTCAATATTGATATAGATTACAAGCTCAAATGATCTCAGCACTTTGGAAAGTGTTTATCGAAAACATTTATAGTATTGCATCAGATAACATGGGTTTGCTTTACTTTGCAACTTCAAGTGGCCACACTCATTACCCAAGTAGCACATGTAACTTGTTCATAAAAAATAAAAACAAAACAGATGCTGCATAATGGTCGCATAACAAACACGACGAAACAAGTCGTATTATGATGGTGACAATGGAGTCAAAATAATGTTACGAATTCACATCTCATCATACTAAGTTACAATAAGTTCCAACGTAACTTTTAGGTAATCTAACTCTTACGACGTGCTCGCATTGACTGTTTTTAGTCGCCAACTGGTCACCGTAACAAAATGCGACAATGAAATAGTGACACACTATAAGACAAAGTTAAGTAATGATTTCATATCGATTACCGTATTCGTTGTGATTCAACAAAGAAATACAAACACAGTGTCAGTTGAAAGCTTCCATACACTATCCCGGACAATAATATTAAATCAATAAGTAGAATAAGTAGAAAATTTCTTAAATTTAAAAAAAATTGACTAAAGTTAAATCTGCACTTATTAGCAATTTTTTTACCGGTACATATGCGAAGCAAACTTGTTTCGTTTTGGGAAGTACATTCGCACTAACAGAGAAAATATTTCTACACTTTGTCACGGCAATGTATGCATGGAAAAACTTATGTTCTTTAAATTTGAAAAAAAGTGCAATTTTTTATTATTGCGATTGGTCAACTGTGTTAACTTTGGTATATGAAAAACTAATATTAATCACAATAATTAAGTTTTCAATAAGTACAATGATCAACTTCACCATAAATATCGAATAGCACTTAGATTTTGAGTAGATATAGTGAGTTTTAAGAATATTGAATTCTATATTTCAGCTCTCATTATCGGATGCCAATTTTTGGCCGTAAATGTTGAATCGGAAAAACACCAACAAATTGTAACTTGACACACCTTATATTTTCTGTTTCATTGTGACTGATGTGTGCGATGAATCAAATCAAATATTCTTTACTGAGAAGTTGTTTTCCAACCCTTGGTAAGTCGCCCAAGCTCCGCCTCTTACGCTTTTCATGTTACATAGCAGTTATAATGCACATTTCAATGTCTTCAACTTGTTCCATGAATTTGTTTCATATAAGTTACTGTCATTGAAGTGAAATAACGTGTGCTACTTGGGTAGTTCCGTTAGTATCGCTATCAATAGAACAAAATTTTCCTTTCGAAGATCCCACAGTTCGGTTCAGCTTCGACGCTGTGTACTTCTGGATCATACTTGTTTGCGGAACTGGGTGCGATTTTGGTTTCAAACTATAGTGCGTTATTGCACTCAATGTCAACCTCTTCGACGGGCTTGGCAAACCAGTGACACATCGTTTGCGGACACAAACAACTGGTCGGGTTTGTAAATACTTACGCCGACGTTGCGACGACGCCTTTTCGATGAGTTTTGTTTCATCGAATAAACACATCTGGTCTCCAAGGAAGCCGTCATAAGTATGAATGAACGGATCTTTTGAAACGGTCCAAGCTGGCAGGCAAAATCTTGTATAATCAACCAGATGAGATGGTGATATGCGAGAGAAAAATGAATGATGCCCATGAGTAGGCGATGATTATTATACAACCTACCGAATTACTGTTTGTTGTCATCCAAAATCA
Source organism: Malaya genurostris (assembly GCF_030247185.1). Lineage (NCBI taxonomy): Eukaryota > Metazoa > Arthropoda > Insecta > Diptera > Culicidae > Malaya > Malaya genurostris. The sequence continues at coordinate 285,060,117 of NC_080572.1, forward strand.
CACGTTTCGATTTATGTCAACGACTTGTATGGAGGTGACAATCAGATGGCCATGATTTGCTGCTTACTCTCTGCCCGTGGCGAATATACATAAATTGTCAATGTCAAGCGCAAATTTCATTAATCATTTCTTCATTCTCTACCGTTATTGTAAAGTTACACTGAAAAATACTAATTATCAATACATTTTCTTTCTGTTTCAGGTTATCCTAGCAGCTGGAATTTGTCACGGCTTCGAAAACCGGTCAAATTAAAGCCGATCCTTTTCGAGGGAAACGGCACGGACGACAACAACGGTGACGACGACGACGACGACGAAGACGCTGACGAAGACGAAGACGACGAGACTATCAACGATCCCAGGACTAATCCGGGGCTGTCAACCACGTGATGGGATTGCACAAAAACTACTTCAAAGTGGGACAAAATGCTAGCAATCAGCTGTTCGGTCTGTCGCCACGTGGCCCAAATGGCCCAACGCCGCTATCGATGCTTATTTCGCAGGGAGCGAAATTCAACAACAGTGAGTATTACAGTTTTCGCTTACAGTCGAAACCCATTGGGCCGAGAGAAGAACTTGCGAAATGTCAAGGATTACTTCGACATAATAGCCTCGTTAAAAAAAACCCACATCGTAAAGTGATGAGAAATTTCTCACCGGTTATTTCAACCAAGAATGTAAGTCATTTTCTAATTTACGACATATGTTGTACCGATGACTGGTCAGCGAGAGCATGTCCACACCTGGTTTCATTCGATCACCACCTCGTCGGACGGGGCGTCTCCTTCAGCATGAAATGAACTACCCCATTAAGTGGTTTACCACAAATTGGCACATTAGTCAAGTTTCTTCAGTTGTTCTGCACATCTCCCCATCCCTGTGAAATGTAATTGTTATTTTCTTATGCCGTCGTGAATGCTCTGTACCAATCACTACCGTTTACAAGTTTCCATGAACTAGGGAAAGAAAAAATTTGCCGATGTTGTTGTAAAGCGCCAGTTTAAATTTATTTTTGATGCATGCGATTTTTTGCCATGTTCTGCCACATGATTCATGAGTTAACACTCTAACCTAGACAACCAATGAGCACGAACCAATGCCACATTATGACAACGTATAGTTGCCTAAAGCGTTTTACTCGTATTTAATTAAAAATTTTCATTCATCATCGCATCGACTCATTTTTGGTTAGCACGCTTTAAAAATTTTTTATTACTGTTCGATTTACAGCAGATAAGCTTCCTAATTGCTGATATATAGCTGGAAGAATCTTCTTGAGAATTGTGAAAGGCTATATTGCAGCCAATATTAATTGCCGTGTATGACAACAGATAGGTTAACGGTTGCCTATGTCTACTCATTTGTGAGGATGTTATTTAAAAATCCTGATTTAGTCACTAAAATCATTATAGTTATTAGGTGTACAACTTTGCTTCCGCCGTTTTTTCCAAATTATAAAGCTTTATTGCGAAAAAGTGCTTACAGATGTATTATTCAAAGTATTGTCCATCGCTAGCGACAACTTTCTCCCATCTTTCCGGAAATTTTCGGATCCCGGCTCGAAAAAAGGAGTCCTATTTTGACGCTATCCATGAAGCAATCCATTTTTCCAACTCTTCGAAGGATTGAAAATGTTGATCTGCCAGGCCGTGTGCCATCGAACGGAATAGGTGGAAGTCAGAAGGGGCGACATCTGGGGAATACGGCGGGTGGGGCAAGACTTCCCATTTCAGCGTTTCCAGGTACTTTTTGACCACTTTTGCGACGTGAGGCCGAGCATTGTCGTGTAGGAGGATGACTTTGTCATGTCGCTCTTGATATTATGGCCGCTTTTCTTTCAGCGCACGACTTAGGCGCATCAGTTGCGTTCGGTAGCGATCTCCTGAGATGGTTTCACCCGGTTTCAAGAGCTCGTAGTAAATTGTTATTCATCTTTGAAGGTTTTTTCTCTTCCACCAAGATGTTTGTCTTCGACATCGAAATCACTATTTTTAAATCGTTGAAACCACTCCCGACACGTTCTTTTACTCAGAGCAGCATCACCGTAAGTTTCTAAAAGCATTCGATTGCATTTTTTTCGAATTGTAACAGAAAAGTAAAACTTCCCGCAAATGGCGAGAAATGGGTACATAAACAGACATTTTCGAGCATGAATAATACGAAAACATGAATAATACGATTGCAATAGCAATCAATACAAAATATTGCACTATTACATTCTCCTAATTGGCCTAAGTTGGCCTAATGCCAACTGTGAGACAACACATGATAATTTTAGAACCAGATTGGAATCAATTCGGCTTTTAACAATTATTGGGTCATTTTCGTTTCCTTTCGTTTTACTGAAAGGTTAATCTGGATTGGCCCTTTCAAAAATATAAAAATATCAAATGCACAGCCGATGAAACAAACACACACACACTTAAAAGCGTTATGTTGACATATATCGGAATGAAACCGTGCTACTAGATTTGCCATAGTGGTTATTTTATTAGTATTTAACACTAATTTTCTAGTAATATTCGAAGCCGAAACAGTTTTATTGAAATATGAATATCAATAATATAATTAAACAAATGCCACGGAAACCAAAAAAATATTTGTTGATCTTGATTTTTTTCAAAGAAGAAAAAAAAATTACATTATGAGAAAACAAGGAACACTCGAGTAAATTAAGTACAAATATTTATATTTTTAAAAAGTTTTTATTGCTTAGCGGGAAGTTTTAGGAGTTTTCAATCGTTGATTAAGCAAATGAAAAGTGAACTAATTATGCAGTCATCCAACATTGAATAGTGGTGTAATGTAATATGAAATGGTGATCATGTGAGACAAAAATGTTTGCTAGATTGGAAAAAACAATTTATTTTTAAATGAACGATCGCTGAAGGATTTTAAAATCTTCGATTTTTTTTTGCATTTTTACTCTACATAGCGTTATAAATTTTGAACACACTTCGCTCTGTTGACCTGAAATCAGAAGTCACATCCGAACAAAAATCGCTAGCAGTCTGTGGGACCACAAAACTTTTCATTTAAGTCTAAATTCGTGATAATCCACTCAGCCGTCTCTAAACAAATTAACTGTCATAGCTGAAATCAGTTCGTTCGACTAACAACTAGTACAACATACAAATTGAAACAATTTTTCACCAAAAAATTTTTTTTGACGTGAACACGTCTTACTTTACTATGGGACACCTTTTCAGAATTCGACCGGTACAAGAATGGGCAGAACATAATCGTGAATATCTGGAGCTGTGCTAAGCGTAGAAACATAATTCTTTCTACATGCCCTCAAAAATATGATCAGCAATTTGTGGTTAAATTTTCAACAGTGTGAGATAACCATAAATAACTCAAAAACCTAGTTTTCTCAAACTTTTGGAACGCTCATTACGCTTGCTTGCCTTTCTCGTACCCGCGACGACGGTTTTCAGGTAGTCAAGCACCTATCAGTCCTGATGTTCAACTGGAACTAAACGTCATGGTGAGGCCCTTCCACCAGGGTTGCCACATTTAGATCTGCATGCAAAAATCGAACGAAATAAAAAAGTTTATAAAAACAAAAAAAAACAAAGCTGTTTTAATCTACCTAGTGGTGTAATGATGCCTTTCTCATATTCATACTACCGAAATACTACAATTTAAAAAAGGTTAGAAAATAGTTTTGAAGATTTCTGTTGCATAATACTACTACATTGATACACTACATCTGAATTTAACTTAGTGAAAATCTATTCAATCACTACTAGCTGACCCGTCGAACTTCGAGCTACACGAGTATGTGGATAAGAGAAGTAACGTGCACAAAGACATCAAGGCGTTGGTGATTAAGCTCCAAGGCGCTCTTGGTTCAGCTGTAAAGGAGTGGAAAAGCGTAGTGCAGAGAGCAGAAGCTGGGGAGAAGGAGTTGTTAGCGGCGAAAACTGCCTTAGAGGCACGTCGCGCAGCGCAAATGCAAAGGGCAGAAGCCGACACAGCTAAGAGGGAGGTCAACACGGCGAGTAGTGTCCCCCCTGGGGTGCAGTCCACGCCCTTCTTCACACCAAAGAGGCCAAGGGCATCGCCTGGAGATGTTAGACCAGGTGGTCCCAAGAGACACAAGGATGCCCGTGTCACTGGAGCTAAACTACCACCAGAAGCAACCGATGCGGTAAATAGCCGCACTGAATGGCAGGTCGTCGGCAAAAAAAAGGAGAAAGCGAGCAAGAAAAACCCGCCCAAAAAACGTAAGGTCGTCAGCACGAGGAATAAGAGCGAGGCTCTCATCGTCAAAGCGAGCGACCACTCGTACGCCGAAGTCCTACGCGCTATGCGGATGAACCCGGATCTTAAGGAGCTAGGGGAAAAAAGGTGCAAAAGGTCAGGCGCACTCGTAATGGTGAGATGCTTCTCGAGCTGAAAAGAAACCCCAAAGCAGGCAGCATCTCGTACAAGGAGCTTACCGAGAAAGCCCTCGGAAACAAGGTGAAAGTAAGAGCCTTGTGCCCGGAAGCGACTCTCCGGTGTAAAGATCTGGACGAGATTACTACGGAGGAGGATGTAAAATTAGCCCTGAAGGAGCAATGCGAGCTAGGAGAGGTCCAGATGACCATTCGTATCAGGAATGGACCTGACGGCACCAAGGTAGCCTCAATTGAGCTGCCAGTAGATGCAGCTAATAAAGCGTTGAAAGTGGAGAAAATATGTGTGGGTTGGTCTGTGTGCCCACTGAGCGTTTCCCAGCTACCGGACGTGTGCTTCAAGTGTCTGGGTTTTGGTCACTTCGCACGGAACTGTCAAGGGCCGGATAGGAGCAAACTATGCAGAAGGTGTGGCGAGGAAGGTCACAAGGCAAAGGATTGCACGAAGCCTCCGAAATGCCTAATTTGCGCTGCCACGGAGGATAACAAACATCCTACAGGCGGTAGCAGATGCCCAGCCTTCAAACAAGCGAGTGCAACGAAGTCCCAGTGGAGGTAGTGCAAATCAACCTCAACCACTGTGATACGGCACAACATCTTCTGCGGCAATCTGTTGCGGAACATAGATGCGATGTTGCGATAATTTCGGAGCCATACCAAATTCCACCCGGAGATGGAAACTGGACATCAGACGGAGCCAAAACAGCAGCAATATGGGCAGTGGGAAAATACCCCATTCAAGAAGTGGTGCACTGCGCAGATGAAGGGTTTGTTATAGCCAAAATCAACGGAGTCTTCATCTGTAGTTGTTATGCACCTCCACGATGGACGATCGAACTGTTCAACCGGATGTTGGACAAACTAACGGAAGAGCTAACCGACCGAAGACCAGTAGTAGTAGCTGGTGACTTCAATGCCTGGGCGGTCGAATGGGGCAGCCGCCTCACGAACCCAAGGGGAAGCAGTCTTCTGGAGGCCCTAGCTAAGCTGAACGTAGATCTTGCCAATGACGGTACCACCACCACCTACCGTAAGGATGGTCGAGAGTCCATCATAGATGTCACTTTCTGCAGCCCGGGAATGATAGGGAGCATGGACTGGAGAGTGTGCGAAGAATACACCCACAGCGATCCGGTATTGTGTTGGACGCAACTCGCAGGTGGAATCAAGCAGAACGCAGTTTGGTGAGCGAAAGTGGAAAACAGCGAACTTTAACAAGGACGTATTTGTGGAAGCACTGAGGCTCGAGCGCACACACACACACACACACATTTGCTCAGTTCATCGAGCTGAATCGAATTGTACCTCCGAGCCTCGGTTGAAAAGTTATTTTTATTTGAGAAAGGCTGGACAAAACTTTTCATCGTCTGGATTTTTATGATTTTGTAGTTGTACAGAACGTTGTGATTTTTGGGTTGATTTGATGAAAGACATTCAGTCTTAAACTGACCACTTGTTCTGCTTATTTTCACTTGCGTTTATTAGGTATAATGTAGCATTATGACCGAGGCCATCATCTTTCTTTCTTATCAGAAGAAAGTTTTAAGAGCATACGTGATTACGCTATACTAATTGCAAGAAAAAAATGAACATAGAAATATCGTCATTAGCCAATTTATCTGTAAAATACAGATTAATCTGTATATGGGACAACCCTGCCTTCAACCAACAGCAACAAGTAAGTAGAAGTAAGAGCTTCTTCATTTCTTAATTAAGCGTAATATAAAGCCAGAAATGCTCCGTTTCTACTCTCATTCGCTTTCGGACTTCGTAGCGAGTCGTCTTCTCAAACAGCATTAGAAACTTCAGACAATCAGTAATCGCATTCAGCTTTTATATACTCTGGATCTGGAATCCGAAGCTGAATTTTGGGTTCTTGACCTGAGCTCAGAACATGAATTCAAAACTTAATTTCAAGTTCAGATTTTAGCTTTATAATTCAGATTCAAAATTTAAAACGAAGACTCTAGTTTCTTCACTATATTTTAGAACTGAATATTTTGCCTTAATTTTAGTTCGACATTCGTATTAAATTAATAATTCTGATTCGTAATTCTGATTCAGGAATTCAACTTCAGAATTCAGAAGTAAAATTCAATATATGAATTCTAAATCTGGGTTTCGGAACAAAATTTTAGATCTGAACTCCAAAGCAGAATTTTGGAACGAAACTTTCAACCATAATTTATTTTCTGAATTCAGTTTCAAAATTTATTTTCTTGGTTTTAGGTTCAGAATTCAGAACCTGCCAGCTGGAATTGAATGCAGATCTCGGGTTCTGGAATTACATTTTGATGATTCTTGAATTAAGTTCGGAACCTGGACTCTGAAAATTAGTTCAATTCCAGAATTCTAGCATTAAGTTCATGAACTGAATTCTTGATTTGGACTCCGAATCTAACTTTTGCAACTGGATTCGGAACCAATCTCGAGTTTCGAAATTCGTTCTTTTTCGTTTTCGTTCGAACCAAATGTGCTTATTAGAGCACATTCAGAAGTGTTCTAGTTCTAGATGCATAGTTTATGTCAGTTTTAATATTTAAATCTGGAAATTATAACAAGACAAACTGGTAACCCCAGCAGCGTTTTACTCGTGCTTCAAAAATACAAAAAATAGAACAACAGTGCATACCAGTTTTATATTTGCCAGTAGAACTGTTCGAATAAATAAAACTAGATTGCTGGAGATACGTTTGTTCCAGTTTCAGTTCTATTATAGATCTGTCATGTAAAACTTCCACCTGCTGAATTTGCTCTAATTGTTTACGTACAGATTTATCTGTTTCCATGGAAACAAATGCGTGATTCTTTGAAAACTTTTCAAATATAAATACTATCAGAAAGTATTTCAAGGGGACGGGTATAGCGTGATGGGATAGTCGATGCCTTTCACGCAGCCCGCCTGGGTTCGATTCCCAACCCCGCACATAGGGTCAGAAAGTTTTTCTGGTCCGAAGAGGCGAATGACCTAAGATGTTAAAGCCTCTATAATTGAAACAAAAAAAAAGTATTTGAAGTGTAGCAGCAGAAAAGCAATGTTTGAAGTCGTTTCCCAGTCCAATATCTGTGATTTTCGAAATTTTCAAGAAAATATCGATTATGATTATAGTGAATTGGGCATGCATCAATCGACAAATGATGTTTGAGGGTTTACTTTTGAGCGGGTTTACTGAGTACATACATCGCATGGATTTTCAAGAACATTATTTTCAGTTTACTGAACAAACCCGCTCTAAAGCACCCACATTCAACAGTTTTCAAAGCGTACTGATTAACCGAAACAAAATCTACTCTTCAAACCCGTTTCGGTGAAATCATTTCATAGAATATTTTAATCTGGCAATTGCTGGAGAAATCCATTTTAAAACATCCACAATGAAATCCATGTTCGAAGAATTTCAATTAACCGGAAGTAGTCATCTTGAACATCGTTTTCCGAATGCTATTTGTCAAATCAGTTACAAAAATATTACAAGATCATAACAAGTGTTTTCATGAAAGGTGACATTTTTGTCAGTGTCAATCAAAACAAGGAAAAAACAAGACATGGTCAGGTATGCAAATTCTTGGGTTCGATTTTGGATTCAAATACCCGACAATCTCGACAATCTTTATGTTAAAATTCTCACATCCGAACCCAGTCCGGTTCCGAAAGTCGAAGTCCTGGCATTACATTCCTTATGTGGAATTTGGCCTTTCTGTTTCAACAGACTTCGCAGCCGATTCTTAGTGTACAGAATCATTGCATGGCTAGTACTATGGATCCTACTGACACTAACAATCCTTCCAGGTCGGGGCTCGAACATACGACAACTGGCTTGTAAGACCAGCGTCCTATGAATTGAACCGCCAACCCGGGACATTGAACGGCCAAGTCCAGTTCGAACTAAACATAAAAAACTGTATCTGTATCCGACGACGACACTCCCAGTTCGTCTGCAACATCCTTAGCGGAGAAACGTTTTTGCGTTTGAATCCTTCCAATCTAGTCTTCCTGGCTTTCGATAATCGTTCTACTAGAGTGCCTATAATCAGAGTGACGTTAACAGTTTCGCTAGATTTGCATTATATTTGACAGGTCGTTTGCTCTTTTGGAACAAAGCTGTCATTCCAAACGAACAGCTGTCGTCAGTCTAGTTATAGGCACTCTAAGTTCTACGAATACTTTCTTTACATGGGTTGACAGTTGATTGGGCATTATTCAACAATTTCACCAACTTGTGGTGGAAGTATAATATACTGTCAGGTATATTTTCTCTACATCAGCTAAATCTTAAGCTTACTGTCAACGAACATAATAAAACCGCAAAAAAATTCATAGAAAACAATGCGATAACTGTTTCTGTGATAAAACGCCATCGTAACTGCAAATTCAAAGCTGAATATATGTTACCGAGATCACGATGCAAATGTGTAGTTCTAAGCCATTTCGGAACAAAAGCGTTTCAACAACATTATAACCTACCGGACAACAGTTTTCTTTGAAAGAAAAAACGGCACTACATCACTAGTCGGTGACTAAAAAAATATCCGTGCAGCATAACTGAAATTTTTTTCAATTCCTTTTATGCACCATGACAGCATTCAGCACGCCTTCTTCTAGAAGTGACAAAGTACCGCAATCACAACAAAATCGGACGAACGTTTTTACCATTTTTGTTGTTGTTGTTGTTGTAGTCTCATATGTTTCTCAATTTATCACGCATGCGTTCACAGCAGAATGGAACGAAAAACGGATCAAGTCTCATCGCAGCAGGCAGTTGTCATGACATCAACACCACGTTACAGGTTCATGTTGTTGCTCATTCCGTTTCCAATTGTTCGTCCAAACCAAATCTTGATGAAGGAACGGTTGACATATAAAAATCTGCAATGCTTATGTGTTAATTGCCTATTGTCGAAAAAAACGAACATGACGCTATACAAAACAGCGCCATGCGCATGATGGCACGATTTAATTACAACCGAGCGTCAACGACAACCGGACTGGGCTGTGAGGGTTTAACAGTTTTTTTTTGCTTATCATATTTTACGAGACGTTTCACCCGGGTAAAGTCGTACCCCCGCTGTTCAAGGGAACGTCCGGCCAAGGATGAACAACAGGTCCATCTTCTTCGAGGGAAATCGAAACCGATTGGTGGTGACACTATTTACGCTCGGTAATTGTTCAATTATATTGATCATAACTGTGAACTGTTCACGACATTGGTCAACTTTTGTCCGTTAATCAGTATTTAACAAGAAACCAAACATCAATGTATAGGCCTTGGTAACTCATCATCTCCTTTTTGGAGCGATGTAAAAAAATGTAAATATTGGTTTCCATTACGTAACTCTACAGTAGAATTTATCACTAATTTTCATCGTCGCTCTAAATGATGGTTGACAATTTAAAACATACTTTCCCTATACTTTCGGACCAAAAGTTGGATCCGGATGGAATTCAATAGTGACTTATGGGATTTTAAGACCTTTTATTTGAGCCTAAGTTTGTGAAAATCTGTGTAGTCGTCTCTAAGAAAAATGAGAGTCATTATTTGACATATACACAGAGGTCTTTTTTACGTGGTTTTTTATCAGTTTTTTTTTTGCACGGATTTCTTACGCGGATTTCCGATGTTATGAGGTTATTTTTTCTCGGATATCCGAAGTTATCCAATTTTCTTGTTTTATCTTAGAAATGCATGAAACGTCGAGATCTGGTGTTATCTCGGATTTCTGACACTATTAAAACTATTATTCAAAAACAAAATTTTTAGATTACACTAGATCTCGACGATTTATGCATTTCTAAGGCATTTGGCATAAAATAATCTTAATTCGGGTAATCTCAAAAAAGTCTCAATTTTCAAAAAAGTCCCAAGTTCCAGTTCTAGTTTTCAAAAAAATGCTTGAGATTACTCCAGAACTGGACGTTTCATGTATTTCTAATACATCCGGTATCAAAAAAAATTTCTTCTGCTCGGATTTCCGAAATTACGCGGAAATGAAAGAATTTTATTTCAAAGTCCCAGACATTTTTTTCGATTTTTTTAGAGATTATACCATATCTCAACGTTTCATGCATTTCTAAGACATTTGATATCATAAAACATTCTTCAGTTTTGCGTTTTTTTTTCTAAACGGATTTCCGAAGATACGCGGTTTCAAATTCTTTAAGTCCAAAAGTCGTTTTCCACAAAAAAAAATTTTTGATATTACACCATATCTCATTTGGCTTAAAAAAAATGTCAGTTTCGGAAATCTCAAAAACTTTCCCATAGTTGATTTTTTCCAAAAATATCCCGCGTAAAAAGAGACCTTAGTGTACACACACGCGCACACACACAAGCATTAATACATACATACTCACACACACACAGATAAGCATTGCTCTATTCGACGAACTGAGTCGAATGGTATAGGGCGAAGCTCGCATACCAGGAACCACATTATCCTGAAACTCGGGTGAACCCAAATAAGCTTTTCGCCAAATTTTAGTCTATGATTTTATTCGGATCCGACTTCGGGTTCCGGAATCACGGGTTGTTAGTGTGGTAAGCTGAAAATGTCCATTTGCATTGCAACGCAAAAAAGAGCAGCAAAATCCAACAAACCTGACATTAAATCATTCATATATCCGAGTCCCATTGGTCACATTGGTGTCCGATATCCTGTTCTGTAAATACAGTTCCGGAAGTAGTGGTCAAAATCTTCTAAAATGGAGTTCACCAGACTTACATTTACAGTCAGAAGTTTCTACTGACAAGCCTCATAAATGTTTGATTCGCACAAAAGTTTCTAAGCTTCCTGTCGTTAAATTAGTGCGTAAAGAAATTGTCATTGAGACTGCATCATTTCCTGATGAACGTAGAATGCTAACGCGAGTAAAAACTGTGAGAAACATAAATTTTAGTACAAAACCCTGATTTAATCCATCTGTGTGATTATAACTTCTCAAATTACTCATATTTCTATGAATATTACGGTAGGATTTTTGAAAAGAAAAGTTTTTTTTATCTGAATAGAAACAGTTTGTTCGGGAATGACATAAACTATAAACTAATTTGGTGTCTAGGGGGACGGGTATAGCGTGATGGGTAAGTCGATGCCATTCACGCAGCCCGCCTGGGTTCGATTCCCAACCCCGCACATGGGATCAGAAAGTTTTTCTGGCCCGAAGAGGCGAATGACCTCTATAATCGATACAGAAAAAAAGTAGTTTGGAGTCTAAATTAGAATATTTCTCTCCGCTTCTTTGCATCGTTGGAAATTTTAAACACACTTTACTTTGCAGCTCCGAAACCGGCAGTCGAATCCAGACAAAATTTCAGAATCCCGTATGGCACCGTAAGACCTTTCATTTGAATCTAAGTTTGGGAAGATCCGGTCATCTTAGAGAAAAATGATCCATTTTAATGGTTTTGACGTTCAACAAAATAAATTCAAACGTTTTGCATAATACAAAGCATCAACAACAATTTAGTAATTTTTTGGAGAAAAATATTGAGAAATAAGTCGGTGAAGAAGTATTTTTAAGAACGCTTCCTAAAAATCATGATTTGCGGTTCCCACGGTATCGTCTTCCGATAGGATTGAAAATCTCGCACAATATTCTTGAAATGTTTTACTATAAGAAAATACAAAGAAAAAATAAATTACTTTTAGAAAGTGTTAGACCCCACACGGAACAGTTTGAAATCCAATTTTGAAGAATATTTCCCTTTTTCAAACACTTATAACCCAATAATTCCAGAACCGGAAGTCCGATCGAGACATTATTCATATTCGTATGGTACACCAAAACTTCCGTTTACGAATAGATTTTTTACGCTACCTCTTTTCACGTAAAACTTATTATTATTATTATTATTATTCGTTTATTTAGGACCTCGGCTTTAACCGTTTGGTCATTCGCCGAAGTGGACACGTAAAACTTTTTTTTTTTATTCAAGAATATAATGTTTAAGGCACACTGCTTAAGCTCTAAGATGCCAAGGGCTTTTACTAATTTTAATTTACGACTAACTTAAAACTAGGGTTGTATCATTGAGTAATGTCATATTTGGGTCGCAATGGTTGACTTTGGCAGATCCAGCCTTCAGCTGGTGATCGGCAGTGGCCGGTGAATTGAATATTTCATGAGAGTCTTCCATATGGCGTTGGTGAATGTTCATGTTGGCCGCATTCTTCGGTCCGTGTGGGTCCGCGGGAAACACCCCCAGGTTACGAATACCCGGCGGGTGGCCCGCATGCTGTTGGTAAGTTTCCGTGGGCGATGATGGTGTTGTTACAGAAGAAAATGAGAAAAAAAAAAATAGCGAAGTAAATATTGCGGAAAACGGAGTAAAAAGGGGATATGGGAATGAATTGACTAAAACGACAGAGATCTAATTAGTTGACATCGAGATGGTGAAGAGACGGGGAGGGGGGAAGCGAAAAGGTTAGTGACAGCACAAAGATCTTGTTAGTTCCGATGAAGATGGTGGACAGATGAGGAATCGGGATAATCGGCGGAAGTTAGTGTCGAACCTGCAGTTGAGAAATAATTCTTAGCCACAGTTGAAACAACGTCGATAAATAGGAGGAACTTTCTAAGCCAGATGTAACAGATTACACTTGTATATTAATGTGTTTGAGAAACTGGTATATGAGAAGCATATATGAACTATCCCGACTCGCCAACACATCCCGAACCGGAACCTCAGGCGGTCTACCTCGGGCCCTGAGGGATTCCAGTAGCTTCGACCTGGCGTCGCGATACTCTACGCACGACCACACGACATGCTCGATGTCCTGATAACCGTCGCCACAGGTGCAGAGCCCGTTCTCCACGATCCCGATACGCCGGAGATGTGCGTTGAATGTATAGTGATTTGACATGAGTCGTGACATAACGCGAATGAAATCACGACTCACGTTCATCCCCTTGAACCAAGGTTTCGTCGATACCTTAGGGATAATGGAGTGTAGCCATCGTCCCAGTTCGTCATTGCTCCATGAAGTTTGCCAACTTTCGAGAGTTTTCTGACGAGAGATACTGAAAAATTCATTGAAGCAGATTGGTCTTTCATAAATATCACCTTCTAATGCGCCCACTTTAGCCAATGAGTCTGCCTTTTCATTGCCCGGAATGGAACAATGCGAAGGAACCCAGACTAACGATATTAAATAAGACCGTTCAGATAAAGTACTCAAATGTTCCCGTATTTTCCCCAGGAAATAAGGGGGATACTTTCCTGGCTTCATTGCTCGGAGAGCTTCTATTGAGCTTAGACTGTCCGTGACAATGAAGTAATGGTCTTTGGGCGAGGTTTCAATGATCTCGAGGGTGTACTGAATAGCAGCTAATTCTGCGACGTAAACTGAAGCCGGATCACTGAGTTTGTACGAAGCGGTGATGTTTTGATTGAAGATACCGAAGCCTGTGGACTTGTTAATGTTTGATCCGTCAGTGTAAAACACCTTTTCACAGTTGACTGTTCTAAATTTATTATAAAAAATATTTGGGGCCACTTGAGGGCGCACGTGATACGGAATTCCACGAATCTCTTCTCTCATGGAAGTATCGAAAAACACAGTAGAATCAGAAGTATCCAAGAAATGAGCACGGTTGGAAACAAACGAAGAAGGATTAATATTCTGAGCCATGTAATCAAAATACAAGGACATAAAACGGGTTTGAGAATTGAGCTCAACTAACCTTTCGAAATTTTCAATCACCAGAGGATTCAAAATGTCGCATCGAATGAGTAAACGATATGAGAGATCCCAGAACCGGTTTTTCAATGGGAGAACGCCCGCCAGCACTTCGAGGCTCATCGTATGAGTCGATTGCATGCAACCCAAGGCAATACGCAAACAACGATACTGAATTCTTTCCAGCTTGATGAAATGAGTGTTCGCCGCGGATCGGAAGCAAAAGCATCCGTATTCCATCACGGACAATATCGTTGTTTGGTACAGCCTGATCAGGTCTCCTGGATGGGCACCCCACCACGATCCGGTTATTGTACGAAGAAAGTTGATTCTTTGTTGGCATTTTCGTTTCATATACCTAATGTGACATCCCCATGTGCCTTTGGAGTCGAACCAGACCCCGAGATATTTAAATGTGAAGACCTGAGCTATGTTTTCACCCCCTAGTTGAAGCTGTAGTTGTGCTGGTTCTCGCTTCCTTGAAAATACAACCAGCTCAGTTTTCTCCGTAGAGAACTCGATACCCATTTGAAGAGCCCATGTCGACAAGTTGTCAAGGGTATCTTGTAATGGTCCTTGGAGATCGGCAGCTTTGGGTCCTATAATAGACACAACGCTGTCGTCGGCAAGTTGTCTTAGCGTGCAAGATGTGTTGATACATTTATCGATGTCGTTTACGTAAAAATTGTATAGAAGGGGGCTTAAGCATGAGCCCTGAGGAAGACCCATGTAACTGAATCGTATTGTCGACAAATCACCATGCGCGAAATACATGTGTTTCTCAGACAATAGATTATGTAAAAAGTTGTTCAAAACTGGCGAAAGACCATGCTGATGCAGCTTCTCAGATAGGATGTTTATGGAAACTGAGTCAAAAGCCCCCTTGATGTCTAGGAAAACTGACGCCATTTGTTCTTTACGAGCAAATGCCATTTGAATTTCTGTTGAGAGCAACGCAAGACAATCGTTCGTTCCTTTACCCCTGCGGAAACCAAATTGTGTATCTGAAAGTAAGCCATTAGTTTCGACCCAATTGTCTAGACGGAAGAGAATCATTTTTTCGAACAATTTCCGGATACAGGAAAGCATAGCAATCGGCCGATACGAATTGTGATCGGAGGCTGATTTTCCTGGTTTTTGAATGGCGATCACTTTCACTTGTCTCCAGTCATGTGGAACAATGTTGTCCTCAAGGAACTTATTGAATAAACTCAACAAGCGCCTTTTGGCGGGGTCTGGCAGATTTTTCAACAAGTTGAATTTTATTCTGTCTAATCCCGGGGCTTTATTGTTACATGACAAAAGTGCAAGTGAGAGCTCTACCATCGAAAACGGTGTTTCGTTTGTGTTTGGTGTCGCGGCGCGGGTGATCTTCTGTTCCGGTACAGAGTATGGGCATACTTTTTTAGCGAAATCGAATATCCAGCGGTTGGAATATTCCTCGCTTTCATTCGTGGTGTTATGATTGCGCATTCGTCGGGCTGTGTTCCAAAGAGTGCTCATAGATGTTTCTTTCGTTAAGCCGTCTATAAACCGACGCCAGTAACCGCGTTTCTTGGCTCTGATCAAGTTCTTAGTTTTAACGTCTAACGCCGCGTAATTCCGGTAATTATCAGGTGTTCCATTTTTTCTGAATATTTTATACGCGGAGGCTCTCTCCGCGTTTAAATGTGTGCACTCTTTGTCCCACCACGGGTTGGGAGGACGGATGTTAGTTTTCGCGCCGGGTACACGTTTCGTCTGAGCTTGAGTCGCGGTGTCGAGAATCAAGCCAGCCAAAAACGTGTACTCTTCCTCCGGAGGAAGTTGTTGAGTTCTTTCAAGTTTCTCAGATATCGAGGTCGCATAGCTATTCCAATCAATATTTCGTGTGAGGTCGTACGAAACATTGATTGTCTTCGATGGTTTTGAGCCGCTGGTGATTGATATTACGATCGGTAGGTGATCGCTACCGTGGGGATCAGGAATTACCTCCCACGTGCAATCCAACCGTAGCGATGTCGAGCAAAGGGATAAATCCAGCGCACTTGGTCTTGCTGGTGGTGCAGGAATCCGTGTCATTTCTCCCGTATTCAATATTGTCATATTGAAGTTATCGCAGATATCATGGATCATAGCTGATCTGTTATCATCGTGAAGACAGCCCCATCCCGTACCGTGTGAGTTAAAGTCTCCCAAAACCAACGTCGGTGCGGGAAGGAGCTCAATGATATCACTGAGTCGCCGATGCCCAACCGAGGCTCTTGGGGGAATGTAGATGGAAGCAATACAAAGGTCCTTACCTTTGATTGTAACATGACATGCGACAACTTCAATACCTGGTATCGAGGGGAGGTTAATTCGATAAAAAGAATAGCACTTTTTGATCCCTAAAAGTACTCCTCCGTAGGGATCATCTCGATCCAGGCGAATAATGTTAAAATCGTGGGAGTTTAAGGGTATTTCAGAAGTTAACCAAGTTTCGCACAATGCAAATGCGTCACATTTCAGATTATTTACTAGAAATTTAAATGAATCTATTTTTGGGATAATACTTCTACAATTCCACTGTAAAACAGTGATTAGATCCGTGACCTCGGTGGATGATTTAGCCATCGAAAGATACAATCGCTGAAAGAAGGGGCCAATTTGCAGTCAACTGCTTCAAATATGTTTTTACTGTAGGCATGAAAGCAATTAAAATGCTTCTAAGAGGGTCTGAAATATTGAAAGTTGTAAAAATCCAGTCCACAACATCAGAAAACTTGATAAGTCCAGCACCTAGTTGGTTCTCTGGTGGATTTTTAGGGACGCTTGGGGATTTTGTAGTCCCTGGAAGTGGTGGGAATTCCATCTCGGAATTGAGTTTTCCGAGACCAGGAGCTTTTTGCTTCGGTGATTTTTCCCGATTCCCGTTAGCTGTAACTTTTCGAAGCCCTTCGGAAGACACCTTCGAACCCTTACTAGGTAGCTTATGAGAAGATTTATTCATTCTTTTCCTACAGCTATGAGGGACCGCAGAAGATGGACCTTCCAAAGGGTCGTCAGAATCGCTCTCGTCAGTCGACAAGCAGGCATATGGATTCGTTGTCTGTTTAGGAGGGGTGGCACTTTTAAGCATCTCTGCGAAGGAACGCTTGGAGTGCTCCTTTAGGGAACGCTTCATTCGATCACCTCGCAGTTTGTAAGCGGGACAATCAGAGAGGTCATGTGGACCCTCCTTACAGTAGAGACACTTTTCAGCATCCTTACCGCAAGAGCCGTCCGCATGAGCTTCCCCACAGTTAGCACAACGTGGCTTATTGCTGCAATGAGTAGCTGTATGCCCCAGTTGTTTGCAATTGGTACAATTCATTATCCGGGGTACAAATAAACGAACAGGCAAACGAACCCGGTCCAAGAGGATGTAGTTGGGCAAAGCAGTGCCGGCGAAGGTCACACGATAAGAGTCTGATTGGGGATAAGACTTTGTTCCATCCCCTGCGATCGATACTGAATGCAATCGCTTGCAATCCAGTATCTTGACATTCTTAAGTGAGGGGTCTTTAAAACAACCCGCCCCGTACTTAAGAATATCCTCGCAAGTCAAACTCGCATCGGTGACCACACCGTCGATTTCTACTTCGCGAGCGGGCACGTAGACGCGGTACTCCTGCGTAAAGGGATCCTTTTGAACAAGCTCATTAGCCTGTTTAGAGCTGGTAAACAGGACCCTGAGCTTGTCTGGCCGTATTCTATCAATACTTTTTATAGTATTATATCGCGAAAACAGGTCTCGCGATATTTTTAAAATATTTAAATTTTTTTCTCTTGATTTGGTCCGGAAATAGACCGCGTAAGGCCCGGCCGGTAGTGCGAGCCCATCAGGATAGCTCTTTATGCGGGACATTTTACAGACAAGGGAAGTCTCCATTTGAACATCGGGAGCGGGGGGGCCAGGACTTAAATTAGATATGTCGCGGAACTACTTCCGCGCAGAAACAAGTAATTCGGGGGGAAATATAATGGTCAAAAACGAATAATCGAAGTAACGGTACTTAACTTAAGATCCAACGGGGGACACCAAGCTGGTCTTCGTCGGTCGGCGTATCGCCGCTTTGATGATGTGCAAAAAACCTCCGAGAGGAAAAAGCACACTTATTTATAATCCTCACACAATGGCCGCTTGTTTATAATCCGCACACTTGGCCTTGATCGCCGAAACAATAACCGGCTAACGGTACCGTTTCGATCCACCGCTCACAATAAGGCACTGTTCTATTATATAATGCGAAAAAAACCTCTCAGAGGAAAAAGCACTATTGTCTATCACACAATATCGTTTCGATCGTCCGACCACTTTATCACACACACACAACTGGTTTTCAATGCTTTCGCAGTAAATCCAAATCACGTCCGTTCGCTCGGAAGGTTGAAACGGCAATCTGACACGTAAAACTTGTTACGAATCAAATCCCAAATAATGTAAACATTTTTTACGAACCAACTTCGTAAAAAGAGTTTTTTGCATACTACAAAAACGATTTCCGTCTCATTCATATTCTTTGGAAACTAGTACAATATGAATATTTTTGGACCGAGTTCAAAAAGTAGATTCCGGTAAATGTTGTTTTAAGTATTTTGGATAACCAAGATGGCAACTTCCAATGTATTGAAATTCCTTGAAAACACTTACAATATGAATAATTTCGGAACGGATTTGATTAGTAGGAGAAGGACAATTATGTTTGAAGTCGTTTAGTAGGATTAGTTAGTCGATTAGTAGGAACCGGGAGATTTAGAGGTTGTTTCGAAATCCAAGCTGGCGACTTCCGGTTTTTCGATATTTCTTGAAAACTCTTTCAATGTGGGTATTTTCGGAAGGGGTTTAATGAACAGATGTCAAAAAACGATGTTTGATGCCGTTTCGAGTACCAGGATAGAAACATTTAGTGTATCGATATTACTTGAAAACCCTGAAAATGAGGGTATCTTCGGAATAGACTGAATACCAAAAAACGATGTTTGATCTCGTTTTGAAAGTCAATATAGTGACTTCCGGTATATCGAAAATTCTTGAAAACCCTTACTTATATTGTAAGGGTTTCCAAACCAACTGTTACAATTTACTTTGAAGAACCGTCATGTATCAATAATATATCATAACGAGATGGAAATAATGTCTCCATGAATTCTTGAATTGAATAGTGATAGGAACCACAAGTACGTGATGTAATGCGTTTTCAGTATAGATCGGTTAGTACTGAAAATATCTTAAGAACCGCTATGCAGACGTAAAGTTTATGCTATTTTCAGAAAAATTTTTGTCGACTAACTTTACTATGGAGCGCCTTTTCAAAATGTAGCCTCTGAGAGAGTGATAAATTTTTGATCGTGAATATCTCTTGTTGTATCTAACGTTTCAACATAATTGCAGTTGTATGACATAATCACAAATAATTCAAAACTAAAGTTTTCTAAAATGTTAGCTATCAACGATTACGAAAGAGTTACACCTTTCTCGTAGGTATAAAAGGTTGACTGGTCAAATAAATTATATAAAAAAAGGTTAACACTTGATATATTTCGTTCATTCTAGCGTGCGCAGTTGACTGAAGGAAGTGCATCATTCCGGTTGGTTCAGGTCCAGAGCTCAGTTCCAGTTCTAGTATCAAGAATTCAGTTCAAATTTGAATCAATTGCGGGACGTTCGCAGAGCCAGTTTCGTTTCAAACAAGGGCGATTGCGTCATCTTGCTGCTGGTCGTTTGCATTGGAGCAAAATGGGGAACATTATAAAAAATCAACCCTTGATGATTCATTCATTCTTCCCTACGTAGTTGACTGGTTCAGTCCAGATCAGAATCCAATTCTAGGATTTAGTTCTGAAATTTCAGAAGGTTTCAGAATTCATTTCAGAACCCAGAACTTGATTCTAAGCCGAGATTTTGGAACCGAATTCTGGATCTGAGATAAGGATTGATCCGAGACGGGGACTTTGGATCTGAATTTTGAAACTGCATCCTGGAACTGAAATAATGGTTCAGATCAGAATTCAGTTCAGAGATTCCTGGTAGGATTTCTGATTTAGAATATAGTTTCAGAATTTAGGTTCAGGGTTCTGAACTAGAAATTCTGGATCTTCAGATCGAAATCCAGGAACAAAACTCAGATCCAAAATTAAGATGTAATTAATTGAGTTCTACACTGCATTCCAGAGTCCAGGTTCGGAGCTTTAGACTAGAATGCTAGTCTAGAATTTGGTCACTAATTTGTCACTTGAGCGTTTAGTAGAATAATTTCACTGGAATAATATTTTAAGACCATTCAATTCTACTATATATAGTAGAATTGAATGGTGTTAAAAAATATTCTGCTAGAATTTGGTTCCAAAGTTCAGTTCTACAATTCTAGAAATGTAACTAAACTTAGGAACTAGATTCGGAAGATCTTCGAACTAAATTCTGGATCCGAATTTGGAAACGAAATTCAGGATCAGAATTCTGTAACAAAAATTAAGCTGCGGATCAGAACCCAAGTCCAGAGTTCAGTGCTAGGATTCAGGATCAGCATTCAGAATCCTGGTCTCGAGTTCAGTTCCACAACACAGGTTCAGTGATGAATTTAACTGTTCAGAATTCAGTTACCGAATCTATCATCGATATTGAGCTTCAGAATTCAATTCTAGCATTCGGATAAAAAGATCGGTTCCTGAGTTCCAGTTAAAGAGTTCAAAATCTTTAACGTCAAAGAAACTGAACGATTCATTTTATTCTTATTCAGATCATCCAGTAATGTCCATGACATTACCCACCCACTTATTTTTCTTTGCATAGAAATTGCAATGTCCATACTGACGTACCGAACGAAAACATATTGTTGACTCTTTCTGGCCGATGCAGTTTTGGCCAGCTAGGGCACAAAATTTGACTAACCCCTGGATTTTGACATTGCATTTCTATACAAAGAAAAAAGTGTTCTGCAAATATCAGAAATTTTACGTCCGCTTAGCGGTTCGAATTGAACTACCGAGTTATGCGCATAGCAGTTAAATTTGAACTAAGGAGTGTATCGAAAATAAGCTATCCACAAAGTTCTCTTTCGAATTATGATAAAAACGATATTTTATTCAAACTAAAAATTGATTCTTTATTGTACGAGGTTAAACTTGAGCATATTGAAAACCGGATGAAATTTAAGTTAAGTTCACGAATTTTCGAACTTCTGATCGAACGCTCTTCATCAATTTCCGGACAAGTGTTGCATAGCATTTTTTGACGCTTGAGCCCAAATTTTTTTGAACTCCTGCATGTTCCCAGCTGCCTTACCAGTCTTCTTGAACGCCCTCTTCACGATTGCCCAGTAACGTTCGATGGGTCGAAGCTGAGGGCAGTTTGGTGGATTGATATTTTTCTCAACGAAATTTATACCCTTTTCCGCAAGCCAATTAAGAGTGGCTTTGGCGTAGTGAGCCGACGCTAAATCCGGTCAACACAATGGAGGTGTAATATTCTTCTTATATAAAGGCAGCAATCTCTTCTGGAGACACTCAGATCGATAGATTTCTGCGTTTATAGCTCCGGTAGTGTAAAAAATGGTTGATTTCAAACTACAGGAACATATTGCTTGCCATATAAATACCTATCGACTGAATTTTTCCACTTGAATCGACCTGTTCGCATCGCTCACATCTTCCTAAACCACGACAGTAAAGTCTTGTGGACCTGGAAAGGTTTTTGAGTCCTCCTTTACATAAGTCTCATCGTCCATCAAAACGCATGCATCCGGACACTGCAAATGACACGAATACAATTTCCAGGCCCTTGTTGCTGTTCGCTTCTTCTGTTCTACACTTTGTTTCGAGATTTTCTGCTTCTTGTAGGTCTTCAGGTGATTTCGCCTCTTGATACGCTGGATCATTCCGACACTCGTTCCTGCTTTTTTTTTGGCCAAATCAGGTATTGACATTGATTTGTTATTCATGATTAGAGATACTACTTTCTGGTTCAGTTGCGAGTTGGAAGAAACGGGGTTTTCTGCCTCTTCCTGGTAGCTCATCCAAAGAGTAGTGTTCCCCAAACTTATTATGGATGGTTTAAACACTGGCATGATGAATTCCAAACCGCTTCGCCAATTTTCGCATGGTAATACTCTTCTCACTTAGCCATGTATCCAGAACCTTAAGTTTCACTTCGTTTTCAATACGCGACATTTTGAAAACGCAGAATTTCAACCGAACAAACAAGTAAACAAACGAAAGCTGACATCCAAACGTAATCCAACGTGATCTTAGCATAGAAATCCGTCTCAAATACATGCGTACACCACAAATGTATGTGGATAGCTTATTTTCGATACTCCTTACTATGCACTGATGAGTCAAAGATGAAACGTAAACATATCAAGAGAAACATGTTCCGAATTAAATTACAGAACAAAATTTTCGATATAATAAAATGATTCTCATAAAACGTCATCAATGGAATTCATTCAAACAAATTTGGAAATTTCATAAAAAAAATTTCCGTTCCATTTCATAAGACGAAATTCTGGAACACTTATCAATGTAGCATTGATTGCACAGTGTAGTGCCAGTTTGAAAAACGAGAAAGCTATAAAATGCATAATCCATCAAACATAGTAGGCGAAAACATTCGAATGACACTGGACAAAGTGAGTCCCAATGAAGCTGAACAAATTTTCAGACGTTTCCATATATTTCGTAACATAATAATCTTGTTTCCAGAAAGTGGCACCTATGATGCAAAGCATGCTCGTTTCGTGAGAAGAGTCAAATGTGATCAAATACCTCGGTATGACATTCATACGATCGAAAGGTCTCACTGAATCGAGGAGCAGTATAGAAGAATGTGATATCTAAGCAAAAAAAATCAATCTGCGACCTGTTTCGTTCTGCCCGGTGCACAATCTGCAGCCGCAGGAAAAGAGCAACATCTATGTTCGTTCACGTAGAATGTTCACCAGACACGAAGACTTAGCAACGGCAGAGGTGATAGTGATCAAAAACCTATCCACACATGATTCAAGTTATGATTCAACCGACGTTAAAAAATCGAAACTAAACATCACATTTAGCCTAAATTTTCAACAAAACAAAACGGTCATCAAGCACTTATGGCATTTATGGCTCCCATTCATCAATATTTACTGAAATGTAACCACCGCAGCATGCAATCGTCGCGGTACCGCATTTACCGCAGAACCGATTGGCCGACTCCATGCGGCTAATTAGGTTGCCCCTTACCGGTTGGTAGAAATCTCCTTCAAAATTTATTACTTTTCGTTTGGATGAAAGCGAAACTAGGTTAGACGCCTTCTAGCGAGAAGGTGTCGCAAGATCTTGGACAAAACGCTCGTACTTCGTTGCACGTAGTGCGCATGCACTAGAAAATCTTTCACTGCCACATGGCAGTGCTACCACAAGCCACAAGAAAGCAAGTCTTGCAGCCCAAACTTGCTCAACTAGTTGCTGCTTGCGGTAGGTCAGTTGGACACCAATTAAAGCCTTCGGTGCCATGCATGCCATGTGCAATTCGCAACGCGCGCGCCCGCCTTCCCCTGCCATTATGCAATCTCTTGTCGTTGTCACACCGCCCGGTCAGGATTGTAACACCATCACACATGACAAACACCGAGATGCAGCCCGACGCCACACAGAGAGAGAGAGAGATTAATTCAAATCAATTACTGCAATGTAATGTGATAGACTTTTTCTTGTTCTTTACTGATTCGGTCGTGTCCACGAGGCACGGCCATTAGCCACTGCTGCTGGGATGCACCTCCTGTGGACAACGAAGGGTGCTTCAACTGGTGAAGAAATAGCCATATCCATTACCATGACGACAATGTGCCCCACGGCAAGAAGATAAACGAGCACAGTGCAAGAAAAAAAACTACACTTTTACTCTGTATGTGTTATAAATCTCGCCCAGAACGAGCGGCTGTCCGACGACGACGACGACGAATCGGTGCCATGGAGGGAACTGTTGCATTTTATGACAATTGTGCAACCCACTAATAGGGTATCGAGTGATTATAATTACCGTCCAAGCTATCATGTTATTCCTTGTGGATTATTTTCCCACAGGGAGAAGATCGCTCTGGAATTAGACTAAATGATTTTTTTTTAATTCAATTTTTTGTCATGAACATTTCTACATTAATTAATTTGCCAATTACCAATTACTTCCCTGGTACAATACATTCCCCTACATAAATGACCTTGTTAAAATTTCATGAATGATCGCTGCATCGCCATCAAAGCAACCTAGGAATCAATTTCCATCGTTTCATATATTAATGAAATCTCCACTCCACTTATGCCATAAAGCACGTGGTCATTTTTAAGGTCCATCAGATAGATTTGACTTAACCCTTATAATATAATACGCTGGAAATGCCTCAAACTTTTTTTTAACTAATTTTTAGGCAAAGTTAAACGATGCAAGAAATAAAAATAAAATCGGCTTTGCCCATCCAAGGATGAAGAGAAGACGGGATAGATTTCCTCCCGAAGGTCGGTATGTTTGAAATCATCCACATTAGTTATTTAGTAGCTTGCCAAAACTAGCCAGAATTTCACTTATCATTGTTTTCGTGAGCTCCAAGTAAGGATTGTATAGAAAATAAGCTATACACAAATTTTTCTTTCGAATTATGATAAAAAACCTATTTTAATCCACCTAGTGGTGTAATGATGCCTTTCTCATGTACCTTATGATCAAAAAAGAACCGGAATTTTCATTTTAAAATGCCCGCGCTTGTCCAATCGGTAAACTTTTATGGCAACACTTTTATACACATTCTGTCAAATTTTGACGCATATCGTACGATTAGTTAGTACGAATTTTCGTGTGGCGATTTTTATAATGGATGAAAATTTAGAACAACGTGCGTGCATCAAATTTTGTGTTTCAAATGGATTTAAGTGTTCCGAAACGTTGAAAATGTTAGAAAAGGCCTTTGGTGAATCGTGTCTAGGAAAAACACAGGCATACGAGTGGTATAAACGCTTCGAAGGTGGTCGTACAAGCTTGGATCATGATGAGATCCCTGGCCGTCCAACAACATTTGTTACTGAAGAAAACATTGAATCGGCGAAGCAAATCGTGTTGCAAAATCTGTACCGATTAGAGAGATTGCTGTGTTGTTGGACATCTCTTATGGATCAGCCGAACACATTTTAACTGATGTTTTGGGTTTGAAACGCGTCGCTTCTCGGCTGGTGCCAAAAAAGCTGAATTCCATTCAAAAACAGCGTCGTGTTGATGTTGGTTGTGTCGCAGTTTTTGGCCAAAAATTCAACCAATATCATCAACCAAGCACCGTACTCTCCAGATATGGCCCCGTGTGACTTTTTCCTCTTCCCCAGACTCAAATTGCCATTGCGGGGAACGCGTTATGAGACCATAGAGACTATAAAAGAGAATTCGCTGCGTGAATTAAAGGCCATACTTTCGGCGGCCTATAAAACTTGTATGGAAAATTGGATCAAGCGTTGGCATGCATGTATTGCCGCAGGAGGAGAGTACTTTGAAGGCGATAATAAAGAAATTTATTAAAAATTGAAATTTTGCGTTTTTGCCTTTCTCATATAGAAAGGTTATGCAATCACTGTGAAAACCGACTTTTGAACCGAGGCCCGGAGGGCCGAGTTTCATATACCATTCGACTCAGTTCGTCGAGTACGCAAAATGTCTGTGTGTGTATGTGCGTATGTGTGTATGTAACGTTTTTTTGCACTAACTTTTCTCAGAGATGGCTGAACCGATTTTCGCAAACTTAGATTCAAATGAAAGGTCTTGTGGTCCCATACAAAATTCCTGAATATTATTTGGATCCGGCTTCCGGTTCCGGAATTATGGGGTAAAATGTGCAAAAAATTGTAAAAATAAGTGCACTAACTTTCCCCAGAGATGGCTGAACCGATTTTCACAAACTTAGATTCAAATGATAGATCTTGAGGTCCCATAAAAAATTCCTGAATATTGTTTGGATCCGACTTCCGGTTCGGGAGTTATGGGGTAAAATGTGCAAATAAGAAAATATGTGTTCTAACTTTTCTCATAGATGGCGCGACCGATTTTCACAAACTTAGATTCAAATGAAAGGTCCTGTGGTCCCATGCGTAATCCCTGAATTTCATGCGGAACCGACTTTCGGATCCGAAAATATAGGGTAAAGTGTGTTAAAAATTGTATACCATCACTGAAAATGGGGAAAAACCTTGAAAAAATTTCTAAATCGACCTCAAATCTTTTCCAATTGATAGTTTTTATCAGTAGGCGGTCAAACAAACCGATTTCGGTTATTCTTTCAAGAATCGCAGAGAATTATTTTGAAGAATACCACAGTATTATATATGATAGTATGATTGATATGAGAAAGGCATCATTACTAGGTGGATTAAAACAGGGTTTTTATAAAATTCCGGTTCTTTTTTGATCATAAGGTATAAAATATTGTAGTATTCTATTGAAAATGTTTCTCTTCGATTTTTGAAAGAAACCAAGAGATTGTTTGTGCATAACATACAGAATAAAACAGTGCTTTGATTGCGTAAGTCATCCTTAAGAAAACGAAGTGGGTTCACTATTATATGCACTTTAAAGTTTTTTGTCTATAAAATCAATTGAAACAATTTATTACTCAAGGGAGCCCGTAGGGTCTAACATTTTCACAAAATCATATTTTTTCTTTTGTATTCTTTTATAATGAAACATTTCAAGAATGCTTTGTCAAGTTTTTAAGTCGATCAAAGCAGAAAAAGGCCCATAACTTTCCGAGTTTTTCTCCGATAGGCTTTAAAATTTCACAAAATATTCTTGAAATGTTTTACTATGAGAAAATACAAAGAAAATAAAAAAAATGATTTTTCAAAAGTGTTAGACCCTACCCGCCCCTTAAAGCACCCAAAGATCTTGTCATATTTTGGCTAGAATTGGCAAGCTGCCAATACAGTCGAGCAGACAATCCAGTCGTTCTGTGACAATAAGACAGATTTCATTGAGAATTTGAAAAGTACTGACTTTTATAAGCTCTGATTGTGTTACGTGCAGTTATATTGAACATCAGATGTGAACTTTGTTTGTTAGAAGTTTTGTTTGCTATGTTTTTGTGAACATCAAATAAATTCCAGTTTACATTACGAAATATTTTCAATGAGTTTCATAACCGTATCTTCGCTGCAGCATTTGTAATGTGATTGATTGTAACAGTTTTTGTACGAGTTGTTAAATCGTTTTACCTTTTTTTATATATATAAAAAATAGGTATAGAATTTGCTCAAACTTTCGAAAATTTTTCCGAGGCCCAGAGGGCCGAATGACATATACCAATCGATTCAGCTCGACGAACTGAGCAAATGTCTGTGTGTGTGTATGTGTGTGTGTCTGTATGTGTGTTGTCAACTAAGAGGTCGAGATCTCAGAGATGGCAGGACCGATTTTGATCAAACTAGTCGCAAATGAAAGGTCTCCTCGTCACCCCACGCTATTGAATGGTTTTGAGATCGGATGTTTACTTTTTGAGTTATTCGAAGTTTTATGTCAAAATTTTCAGTTTTTTGGCAGTATCCGTCACAATTGACCTTGAAAACAGAATATGTTTTCAGACTTAGATTCCGCACGATAATACCTATTCAACAAGCCATAGATTGTTAAAATCCGTCCATTTTTAACGGAGATATCGAAATTTTTGTGTAAACGACTTTTTCCCCTATTCCAGCAGTAGGAGTTTTGAGCGCTGTATGACAAAGCAATGCTTGGGAGCAACGGAAAACACGATTTTTTATTCTGTTACATTCAATTGTTTCTAAGTACCAAAAAGACTGTGTACAGCATCCTTTTTCATGACAATTTGCCTCGGACCGAATTTAGCACGGCTCGTTTTTGGCAACATAATCGTTCGAATATGACATATATAAACCAGATGATGGCAGATTATTTTTAATTATATTGTTTTAAACTACTTACAGCAATAAATGCTGGAAGAACATAACATCCATATACCATTCGAATCAGTTCGTCGAGATCAGCAAATGCGTGTGTGGCAAATAATTTCACTCAATTTTCTCTGAAAATTTCTTTTCTACAAATTCAGATTCATACGAAAAGTCGTATGCTCCCAAACAAAGCTCCTGAATTATGTTTGGTTCCGACCTCTGGTTCCGGAACTACAGGATGATATATGAAACGAAATCAAAATTGTGTAACTCATTCTTCTCGTAGATGGCTGAACCGATCTAAGATTCAAATGAAATCTAAGAATCATCTAAGATGCAAATGAAAAGTTTCAAGACTCTTTAAAACATGTTGCTCTTTAGTCAGATCCAACTTCCGGTTTCGGGGATACAGGTTGATTAGTATAAAAATGTCTATTCCACATAAATTAATCTGGTTTATCGGGTTAGCAGATTTGGATAGTCGATAAAAAAATTAACTTCTTTCAGTTTTAGTGGTATTCAGTTGTCGATTCAGAAGGCACCTAAAAATTTAATTCATGCTATGATTTCTCAAAGATGTCTTCACTGATTTTCAAATATTTTGAAACAAATGTAAACTATACAGCTATTCAGATGAATTTATCTGACTTCGGCCATACCGATTTTAGAATTCCGGTTCCAGTATAAAATCGTTTCTCAAAGCTCAATCGTTTTCTCAAAAAAGCCTAATCAAATTTCAGAAACAAAAATTCAAATTGAATTAAACTTATATACAAAATTAATTAGTTTTATACATACATACAAAAATTAATGAATTTTATCCAATTAAGCTTCAAAGTTGTACTCAAAACTGTAATTTATTCGTCATATGGCCATACGAATCGGTTTGGGTTATGCTGGTTCCTGAATACCGGCTCTGGAAGTACCTTAAATTACCGTAAACTCTAAAGTGGAACTTACATATCATGGCATGTTTAATCGATTATCACACTTCTAGATTTAAATTCGATTGTATTTGCAGTTTCGACATTACAGAGTAATGAGTGATTACAATCTCAAATTGTCGCTTAAAACGACGGTCATTAAAATAATGTAATGAAAACTTAAACACCGAAGAATATTCATGCAAAAAACACATGCGGATTGATAAAAAAAAGGTATCATCTCACTGCTAGGTGGATTAATCACGTTTTTTTTAAGCAAATGTAATTGTTTCAGAAATTAGTTCTTATCAAAACGAAGTCGAGATGTTGACTAGTGTACAAACTTTGAGAAAGATGTATTATTATTGGCTAAGATGACATTTCACCCAAAATGTCACCTATTTTATTCGGCATCATCTTTTGGCAATTTTATCACTTTTTAAGTACTTTATAACTTCTGCTCAATAATTGTGCAAAGGATCGCGATCTGGTAAAATTGAGAGCAGTTAGGAGGAATGGAAATCTCCTGAATGAAATTTGCCTTGTTGTCACGGAACGATTAAATTGTCTGCTCGACTCTAGTGGCAGCTTACCAATTCCGCCTAAAATATTACAAGATCTTTGGGTGCTTCCAAGGATGAAAATAGGTTTCCAAATCAAATGTTTTTTTAATTTACTTACTTTACATGTAATACAATGTCTCATAAAACTTGTGTGTGTGTTTCAACACTTCTTGCATCAGCTTGCGTTCATGTCGATGCAGAACTAATTTCAACCCCATGCGGTCGATATCGACTATTTCGGGAATCCCTGGTTCGGACAGACTCGAAATCCACTGTTGTCTGATACCGGTATTAATAAAATATAGCAAAAAACGAAGAATATACGTTGCGATTGCAAAAATACAACCCACAAACCAATTCAGGGGCTAATTATCCGGCATGATGCCGTAGAACTTAATTAAATCAGGTTTTTTATTTACACAAATATTAAATAATTGCAATTATATCATCCATACACTGTTTTTGAGTATGATCCCAACCCACCGATCAAATGAACAGCCCGGTCTAGCTGAATGAGCACCAGTCGGGTCGCGTCATTGATGATGAAGCGGAATAGATCGTGACGCTTCGTTGAAAAAATGAACGATTGATATCAATGAAAAATGCGCTATATTTATATTTTAAGTCTACATTTGAACTATACTTACAAAATACGCAGCTGGTGACTTATGTTGTATGCAAGAAAGGCTACCGGAGAATGATTGATTAAAATATCAAGATGAAGTCCGTATCCATAATTTTAGTGAAACAATCGCAGTAGGCGTGCTTGTCAGACGCAACAAAAATTAACCTCCGTCAAAATTTTTCGAAAATTAACTTTTGCTTGTTTGAAAAGAAAATGAAATACTGAACTCTGTTTGATTGTAATTACGTGGTAATTCTATGCTAAGTAGAAGTGAATGTTTATTTTTTTTCGTGTGAAGGTGAGTGATTCGAAGGAAACAATGACGAAACTAATGTTGTATTCAATTGGACTGGCTCATGAAGTCTCTTTATCATATCCAATCTTCTGAGTGTCAAATTGGTTTTTGGTTCGCAACGACGAACTTCTTCGAAAAAAAATCAGCAAACTTTGCATCACCGCCAACCGTCTAGTGACGCCAGAGCCGAATGAATACAACGATTCGATAAACCAGTTCCCTACAGCAGCCAAATAATTCGATTAAACATTGTTTGTTTACCAATAAACCTAGCCTCCGCTCATGATTTCTGACTTGCCAAATTAATGTAATCGATACCGGCTGATCAGGGTTTTTTTACGTAGCCTACGACTATTAAATGATCATTTTTTCTAACATCTATCTTTATTTGCTTTCGTTGCAGATCGTGTAGCAGTAATTATTTTCGGGATAGTAACCCTCATTGCCGGTGTGATATTATCTTCGGTTCCTTGGCTGAATATTTTTATTATGAGGGTGAGTTGGCGGTTCCTTGGATTGGATTTAATGGATTCATCTAACAAAATACGCCTCCGAAATGTTCTCGTTACAGAATTTAAGACTATGGAACGGCACGCTAAGCTTCCACTACTGGCAGCGACCGGGCGTCACTAGGTTAACTAAGGTGTACATATTTAACGTAACCAATCCGGAGGGTTTTCTCGCCGGTGAAAAGCCAAAACTAGTTGAAGTAGGACCTTTCGTTTATAGGTAAGCAAACCCGACCCATTCATCAATCATCAGCAATTCGCACTGAGCTCGTCGTTGCGCTCATCCTGATGCTAGTGTTAATCATTCAAAATCAAGCTAGATAGTCTTTTTGCAGAATGAAGCCGGAAATACCATGTTTGCGTATGACGGCGTTACAAGAGCTTCCGCAAAACAACGAAAATACTTCAGTTCCAATTTAGCTTGCACATACGATGATCGTTGTTTGTTTTGTCGCTCGGTGCAAACCTGCTCCGGAAGCTTGAGCTAGTTCATTCGATTCTCCCATCACCCACTTGGTACGCAGTTAGCTAAGTTGCGACATTCCGATTCTACGTCTACGGTCAAAGTTTATCCAGTCACCGAACGACAGTAAAAGCCGTTCCAATAGCAACAGTTACTTCTTAACGAACCACCTCTCCAGCAGCCTTAATACGGGTCAGGGTATTTAGGTCGTTTCACCGAGAGTACTTTCGCCGAATGAATCATCTTTATAAATGTTTCTGGGTAGTGCACAGTAAACCAAATGTTTTAATTAAAATAATAGTACCAGTTGGAATTTTTTTTATGAAATTTTCTGACGAGAATCGCGAATATTTTTTTTAAAGACTGACTCGTCCAGCAAAATCACCTGTTCTTATTTAACACTCCAAATACCAAGCCTGGAAAAAAAATTCGAACGGTTACTTCGAGCTGTCATAGCTCAGCTGTTTTTCAACGAATCTCAAATCTTACATCCTTGAATTTTGTGAAGTTCGAAGATTGATTCAAAAATTTTGTAGGATACGATTGGTAAAGGAAAACCAATGAAAATTTAATTTTTCCCGTTCCAGGTTTTTTTCACGCGCCCAAAATGCCCTATCTGCTTTTCAATTTTCTTTCCTTTGGCATAAACGTTGCATAGAAAATATTGAACACTTCAATTTCACCGAGTCATAACTT
Source organism: Malaya genurostris (assembly GCF_030247185.1). Lineage (NCBI taxonomy): Eukaryota > Metazoa > Arthropoda > Insecta > Diptera > Culicidae > Malaya > Malaya genurostris. The sequence goes on from NC_080572.1 coordinate 285,092,195, forward strand.
TGTTGTTAGTAAACCGATTTTCGAAATTTGTTCACCATTGGAAAGGTACTACTTCCAGAAATAAAATGCACTGAAAATAAAGCGAAAAATAGGGTTGTCTACCCAAAGTTATAATGAAAACTGTAGATAGATGACCTCTGAAACGGTGAGACTTTTTACAATGTTCGTAAATATCTCGAAATTCAAAGCAATTACCTATATATTTTTACACATCATTCGATTGCTAGTGATACCAGCTACAATTTTCGTCCAACTACCATTCTTGCACTATCAAACGAAAACCTTAGAAAATCGATGAATTTACAAGTATATATGAAATTATCATTTTTTTCACATGTTCGTATATAACTCAAAAATTAAAGCGATGACATGTACATTTCTCTGCTCCAAAATATTGGAATCATTACCAGAAACAATGCGTTGATGAACAAAATTATATATCCGTTCAAAGAATCTCAAGAAATTTGACACAAATAAAGAGAATTTCTATTATTGGGAAAATTTTTCCAAACAAAATCAAAACAAAACTTTTAAATTATATGAGATATAATTTTTTATTATTTTAGTTGGAAAGTTATTATGAACAAAATTCACGAAAAAACTGAAACTTGGATTTCACTGACAATCTTAAACTCTAAAACTAATTATATTTTTGTATTGGACAAAAGATCTGAACAATTTTTATGCACAACCCAAACTCAATTGATAACTACTAAAATTCTGATTTTGTTAAAGGTTTTCCGTAAATTATCAAAAAAATCGGTAGAAGAACGGAAATTTCAAAATTTTCTTTTATATATTACGTTCCAACGTTTCTGCAAATCAAAGTAAATATATTGCAATCCGTGTTTATTTCATCTGTTTCAAAGAGACGTAGAATTTGTTTTTTATTATTAAAATAAATTTTGTGAAAACACAAAAATTTGAAATTATTTCAATGGCTTTGTACAATATGAAATAGAACGTAAAATTATATTAATTTCATGGCAAAAGAAACCAACTACAATTTAAACACAATTTATTGTTTGATTTTTATTTCACAAGAAATTAAGAACAAAAACATATATCTTAAATTTTCCGCTATCCTAAACGAAGTCAATTATAATCAATAGAATATTCAAATTTAAATTTCAAAAACTTAGAATTATTTCGGAATGTATAAAATTCGAAAATTATTTTAATTTTATATTAGTAAATTCCACTCGAAAATCTACCATATACTTGTTTATCAATTCAGGAAAAGTAGAGTTACAAATTTAGCACAAAAAATCTCACGAAATTAAGTAAAACCTGTTTTTATCCACCTAATAGTGTAATGATGCCTTATTCTCATATGAAAAAGGTATTCTTCAAAGAATTTTGTTTGATTTTTGAAAACATTTTTTTATTTTTGAAAAAAATTCACTGAAATCGGAAATTTTTTTTATGACATATATTTTAGAATTGAATGAAACGTCGAGATAACACCAGATCTCGACGTTCGATATCGGAAATCTTAAAATTCAAAGTCCCAGAGAGTCGATTTTTTTCAAAAAAAAAATTCGAGTTGACTCATGATCTGGACGTTCAGTGAGGAAGTGCAAGAAAGTCGAAATTAATCAATACACAAGTATAGGAAAATCCGATCGTTTAGTGAATCTGGAAGAGGTATTCAAACGATTGCTTTTAAAGTCAGATTATCTCTGTAATAGCATTATCAAATAGAGCAACGAACACGTGAGTGAACTTCATCTTCCCGAATATGCACCTGAGTTAGTTTTAAAACTCTAGATGATAAAAATACCTTATTTTATTATGTAGCTAATAAATACCTTACATGATCAATGAAAAAACCCAATGTTTGAGCGCAATAAAAAAAATATCCCCTCCGCCTTTTTTTTCAATGAAAAAACCCAATGTTTGAGCACAATTAAAAAAAAATTAAAAAAATATCTTCTGTCAAATGCAAGAAACGGATTTTTTTCATTTGCCTCAATGTTAGATGTAGCAGTTTAAAAATAACCTGTTTCTGAACTAGTTTTGCTCATAACTTCGGTTCAGAAAACGCTACCTGAATGCGCCAGTCATTAAAAAATTGTTTTTAACAAACTCTAAAAGATGTTCAAAGATATCTAATACGAAAAGTGAAAAATAAAAATGCTAGAGCAAAAAATCTGATTTTTTGAGAAACACCCTAAGTTGCTCTTTAAAAATAGCTGTAACACTAAAACCGTTGCAAATACCACAATGGTGTCTTCAGCAAAGCTGCTCGATATAAGTTTATCTACAATTTTGCCGTCCTCTCTCTCTCTCAACACATCCGTAACATAAGTTTTGGATCGTCTTAATAATAAGAGCCACCCTAATACCATGTACATCGAAATATGGTTTATCTTTCACTGATCATTTGTTTTGAAGACATCATAGCTCTAAAGTATAAGGTTAAGGTCGGACCCGGTGAACGACCGTAACTAGGTTAAAACCGGGTATAAATAAACGATATAATAATAATAATATAAGGTTAGGCCACAAATGTTTTTGTCCCCCTAATTGCAATGTAATGTAACTCGGAAATTTTGAAATTTCCTATCTTCTACCGATTTTTTGAGATTTTACGGAAAACCTTAAACAAAATCAGAATTTTAGTAGTTATCAATTGCGTTTGGGTTGTGCATAAAAATTGTTTAGATCTTTTGTCAAATACAAAAATATAATTATTTTTAGAGTTTAGGTGTATTTGGCAGAATTTTTAAGATTGTCAGTGAAATCCAAGTTTCAGTTTTTTCGTGAATTTTGTTCATAATAACTTTCCAACTAAAATAATAAAAAAATATATGTCATATAATTTCAAAGTTTTGTTTTGATTTGGTTTGGAAAAATTTTCCCAATAATAGAAATTCTCTGTATTTGTGTCAAATTTCTTGAGATTCTTTGAACGGATATATAATTTTGTTCATCAACACATTGTTTCTGGTAATGATTCCAATATTTTGGAGCAGAAAAATCTACATGTCATCGCTTTAATTTTTGAAATATATACGAACATGTGAAAAAAAAATGATAAATTCATATATACTTGTAAATTCATCGATTTTTTTAAGGTTTTCTTTTGATAGTGCAAGAATGGTAGTTGGACGAAAATTGTAGCTGGTATCACTAGCAATCGTATGATGTGTAAAAATATACAGGTCGTCGCATTGAATTTCGAGATATTTACGAGCATTGTAAAAAGTCTCACTTTTTCAGAAGTCATCTATCTACAGTTTTCATGATAACTTTGGGTAGACAACCCTATTTTTCGTTTTATTTTCAGTGCATTTTATTTCTGGAAGTAGTACCTTTCCAATGGTGAACAAATTTCGAAAATCGGTTGACTCTAAGACAAGACCTGACAACTGGGGGGCTGCTTTTGTTCCAAAATGGATCAGTTTCTGATTGGCTGATGTTGATGTTGCTAAGGAGTGTATCGAAAATAAGCTATCCACATACATTTGTGTTGTACGCATGTATCTGTGATGGTTTTTTATGCTCAGATCACAGCATGCTATGCGTTTGGCTGTCAGGTTTCGTTTGTTTACTTGTTTGTGCGGTTGAAATTCTGCGTTTTCAAAATATCATGTATTGTAAAGCAAGTGAAAATTAAGGTTCTGGACACAGGGCTAAGTGAGAAAGGTATTACTATGCGAAAATTGACGAGGCGGTTTGGAATTCATCATGCCAGTGTTAAAACCATCATAAATAAGTTTGGGGAACACTATTCTTTAGATGAGCTACCAGAAATAAGCAGAAAACCCGGTTCTTCCAGCCCGAAACTGGACAAGAAAGTGGTATCTCTAATCACGAAGAACAAGTTAATGTCAATACGTGATTTGGCCAAAAAAGCAGGAACGAGTATCGAAATGATCCAGCGTATCAAGAGGCGAAATCACCTGAAGACCTACAAGAATCAGAAAATCTCGAAACAAAGTGTAGAACAGAAGAAGCGAGTAGCAACAAGGGCCCGGAAATTGTATTCCCGTCTTTTGCAGTGTCCTGATGCATGCATTTTGATGGACAATGAAACTTATGTAAAGAAGGACTCAAAACCCTTCCAGATCCACAATACTTTACTGTCGTCTGGTATGGCAAGCAATATGTTCCTGTGGTTTGATGTCAACCATTTTTTACACTACCGGAACTATAAATGCAGGAATCTATTGATCTGAGTGTCTCCAGAAGAGATTGCTGCCTTTATTTAAGAAGCACTGTTTTGGCCGGATTTAGCGTCGGCTCACTGTGCCAAAGCCACTCTCAATTGGCTTGCGGAAAAGGGTATAAATTTCGTCGAGAAAAATATCAATCCACCAAATTGCCCTCAGCTTCGACCCATCGAACGTTACTGGGCAATCGCGAAGAGGGTCTTCAAGAGGACTGGTAAGGCAGCTGGGAACATGCAGGAGTGCAAAAAAATTTGGGCTCAAGCGTCCACAAAATGCGATGCAACGCTTGTCCGGAACTTGATGAAGAATGTTCGATCAAAAGTTCGAAAATTCGTGAAAGAATAACTTAAATTTCAGCCGGTTTTCATTATGCTCAAGTTTAACCTCGTACAATAAAGGATCAATTTTTAGTTTAAATAAAATATCGTTTTTTATCATTATTTGAAAGAAAAATTTGTGGATAGCTTATTTTCGATACACTCCTTACCCGCATATTGTGAAAAGAAAAAACTTTTGCAGGGTACGCGAGCAATGATGCCAAGTATAAAGAATTTCAGAAAACAAGTTTATTAAAATGTATAATTTTAACTGACCAATGAAAATAAAAATTTTCAGAGGATATTTCACTTTTTTTCAATCTTATTTGTAATAAATGTTTATAGTGGCATCACTGTGTAATTAAAATCAGCATCAAACCGTTTTTCTTTTTAGTGTGTTAAAGTGTAACCAAAAAGATTTGTTAAATTAGTGTAAACTCGAAAGTGTTTTTAGTTTTACGAGAAGAATGAACTGTTGTGTTCCACACTGTGGTCACACTAAGCATTTCTATCCAAACTTGACTTTTTCCGGTTTCCAAAAGATCCGGTAATACGTCAACAATGGATTCGATTTCGCGTTCAACATGAGATATTTCGTATTTTGTCATCAAAGCTTTGTTTTAAACATTAATAAATAATAAAAATATGCATTCACCAAAACATTTTTCATGTTTATTCCAAATCAAAAAACGCGTCTAAAAATTTAGATTTAACAAATATTTCTTTCTTAGCATAAAGTTATTAAGAATCTGTAAATATGGCTACACTGTACCCGATACGTTGGTATTTATTCCACAGGGCGAAAATGACGAGAAGGATAATTCGGAAGGAAGAATAAGAAGCCAGTTGTCAGGTCTTGTCTTAGGGTTAACTAACAACAAAGTTATGACTCGGGAAAGTTGAAGTTCTCAATATCCGATTCGCTATACATGTGCCGCATGAATGTAGATAGGGCATATTTTAAGCTTGAAAAATGACTTGGAACGGGAAAAATCAGATTTTCATTAGTTTTTCCTAAAAGATTGCCAATAATGATATACTTAAAATTATCTACAAACTTCACAAAATTCGAGGGTGGAAAATTTATCGAAATTGGTCAAGTAACAACTGAGCTATGATAGCTTAAAGTTACCGTTCCAACTTTTTTTCAGGCTTGGTGCTTCGCGTAACTTTTTTAGGCTTGGTATTAGGAGTGTTAATAAACAAATACTTAAGAAATAAATTTCTTTTGAAATCGTTAGTCTTCATGCTAAAATTTAAATAAATGAATAAAACAATTTTTTTTAATTTGTTTAATCATTCAAGCTCCCAGTGTTCCTCGGAAACTAGTTCTTGACAATTGTTAACCCATTTCGAGAACCAATTTCAGACCAGCTCGTGATTGGTTGAAATTGACATAAGCAAGTACAAGTTGTTGAAATTAATATTACAGCAGGGTGGCAGAAAAAGTGTTGTCAGTATCGTCGGTAACAATGTCGTTTGGTGTTGCATATTTTGTTTTTCAGATCATCTTTTTAAAATTATTAATTTCAAAAGGATTTAAGTTCAATTTGTTTTTAAGTCCTATCAATGTGGAAAGTATACGAGTACATTTAACAATCACTAGATGATACAAAGAGTAAGCCTGAAATCACGAAGTGCGATATGAACGACAATATTGATTATGTTAGTTGTACTTGAGAATAACACCAAATCTTTGGATACTTCTATTTGTTAGTCTTTCTCTCAAATTGAATATTTTGGATACTTTAGTTAATGGAGCTGCAAAAATTAATTATCCAAAAATACGTTTTAGAACAATTTTAATAAAAAACTTTTTCAACTATTTCTTTAAAATAAGCATCAGATCAAATATCAGAGCTATATTTTTGGCTGATATAACATTTGTCAAAGTGTTTTCAAATGATAAATATTCGCATCTTATAAGGGAAGAAGCTTTTCAGAATGAATAATGATCTCTACTGGCAACAGTGATCGCGAGAAATGTTTTATTTATAACAGGAAGCAACCGGAATAAGAAGAGGAGACATATTTTTCTGGAAAAAGAAGCCTGTTGTCTGGTCCTGTCCTAGGTTCGTTGCAACTTTAACAGTGTTTCTTAAGATCATTTTTATCATTTTCAAAGGGGTAAATCGTTCACGAACACTTTTTATCCCGATTTTTCTTCGAAGTGCCTGGTCGTGTCGTCGCAGGAAATCTGGAACAAGAAAATTTTACTTTTGGCGAAAAATTCGACACTTTTCGAACTCACCGCCTACTGAGGCTCAAACGAGTGGACGGCATGTCAAATGAACTAACAAAGCTAATCGTAGCTAATGCTCGATGATATTTACTGATATTTACTGTTCGAATTATTGCGAGTGGAAGAAGTTTGTATTATAATTAGTCATAGAAAATCCGGAACTTTCTATGAACGAATCATGTACTCAAGCCACGCATTCAACTCATACGAAATTGGAAACCCCCTTCGATTATTACACCGTATTTTACGAAACTGTTCATTCAACAAAATCTTTCCAGACCAGACAAACAATCGTTTCCGTATTATTCCACTGTGAGCAATCAAATGGAAATTTTTCATCTGAATTCTTACCTAGCGTGCCGTCGCACTTGATATATGCTAATGAGCTGAAAAAACATGCAAATGTGCAAACACGCACAGTTCCTCAGCGACAGTTGCACTTCCTGAATCTATTTTTGACTCCATACCGGGGGCAAAATTCGCGTTCCGTTAGGAGGTTGCAGCACCACGTCAATGGAATCTGTGTGCCCTTGTAGGCTGCTCGTACGACCCCCGGGTGTCTACGTGCACCACTGCAACAGTTGCAGTACATTCACCAACAACCGCCAGAGGATGAGGATGGACACTCTCAAGTTCAACCGGTCATAAACGTCTAGCCGGGGGCCTGAAGGCAATGCCGGCCGTTAGAAAAAATGTGTAAATATTTTATTTCTTAAATGTCTTCAAGTTGCTGGCACTGTTTCAAAGTTTGTGTGTGTTTGTTAGTCATCGTAGTAAGTTTTCACAGATGCTCAGAGGTCTATCGTGTTCATTAGTAATCTGGTAATAATGAGTAATTAATTTGCATCAGTTCATGAATCATTTCAGTCGTACATCAAATGCCTAATTGAATTTATCTTTTCCTAACATGAATATTTCCCCATGCGTTGTTTCAGAGAAGATATGGAAAAAGTGAATATCAAATTCCATGACAACTACACTGTAACATATCAGCACAAGAAAATATTACATTTTGTTCCTGAACTAAGCGTAGATAAGGACCAACGAATAACGACACCAAATATCCCTCTGCTGGTAGGTTTTTTTTTCTTCTATTTTTATGGTTCGAGGTTAAACTCGGTTACACTGAATACTTATGTTTCTTTCATTCTCACAGACAATCTCAACCCAGAGCAAACATCTCGGCTACTTCCTGGCGAAAACAATCTCACTGGTGCTAACGGCCACCAAGTACAAACCGTTCATTTCGTTGACCGCCGACGAGCTGGTGTTTGGATACGATGACACCCTCGTAAGCCTCGCCCATCGGTTCTATCCGCGGAATCGGAGGCCAATGTCGCAGATGGGTCTGCTGAACGGGGTGAGTGCCATCAGTCTAGTGTCATCTTTTCCTACCTTGCAAACTATGCAGACCAGACAAGAATCCAGCATCGCTTCGTTTCGTTCTCTGCTCGCGCCATGTTTTCCCTCTTTTGCTACTTCCAGGATCACACTGCGAACTCATAAACCACAAGGAGCGAAGCTCTGTCACCATCCGATCACAATTGTTCAACGAGAGCAGCAGCAAAAACTGCAAAAAAAAGTATCGTTCATCGTCATCTCGCTTATCGCGTCAGTACATAGTATCATTTGGACCTAGTATCATCTGTAAACCGTCGATCGAACTGATCTTTTTCCCTTTCCTGTCGCTGTCTGTTTTTCACTTAATAATAATAATAATAACAATAATCATAAAATTTATTCAACGGAGACGAGAAGGGTTTCCGCATTACAACAGTTTCGCGCTGTTTTTCCGCATGTCGTAGTCGTAGATCCTAGATTCGTCGCTCACAAATTCCCGATCGATCGATTTTTCACGCCCCAGTGGCTTTTCCCTGGCTCATGGCGCGGCTGAATTCGCATGAATGAAGCTGGAAATTTTATGTTATTATCTCGTACGATGATCAACCGAACTATTAAGATCACCTTGATCGTACTTGTGTATCATAGCTGAGTTCTATGCTGCTACCACACATCCATGCTGCCGCCGATGCCGATGCCGAGTTGTAATCACATTGATTAGTATCGTGGGAATAGCCGGTGTTTATGCATAATTAGCAATGGTGATGATATCTAACTCACTATTTGTTTAATATGAATTACATCAGACGATTAGATGTTCTGTTCGAATTGAAAGAACCGTTGTAGCGGAACTGGTTAACATTTTTCGATTAGTTTTTGAATAAATTATCATAACCTGTCATTATTTTAGAAATTGGAAGATGGAAACTTCGCTAGGCTATATGCAAGCTGTTAATTAAGCTACATATCACACAAGTATACAATTATTATTACGAAACTGTTCTATAAAAGATTCACAACGTAGACAGATGTTTTTGTAGCAATTCCGGTCCGCTGGTTTTGAATATAAGGTCTCATTTTGGACGACAGTGTATTTAGACTTCTTATACTTTTTATTCTTCGAAATTGATTTTGATGATGAAGTTGACAGATTGCATACTGACTTCATTATGATTTTATACGCCTACTAGCTTAATGATCCGACGTTGCTCGGAAATGTTTCGGGAAGAAAAGGCCGAACAAAATTCCTGAAGTTGTCCTACTTACTGTAATATTCTGAGCAGTTTTATGTTGCTATTCAATCAATTTTACCTTACACTTCCCATGTTTGGGACACTTGCTGCACTCCCTCTCTCTTAAAATAACCTTTTAATCTACATTGACATAAAAGTAGCATCTGTATTTGTCAAGATGCATCGTTTCTCGTAGAATAAATTTTATATTGAACTCCCCTTTTATTAGTGAACTTACTACAGCTCTCCTCCATGATAATTCTTATGACAACCTCTTAGTAGTGTATGAAGTATCTGTGCTCTTCAAAAAGTATCGATTAATTCATTAAAATTAACAATAGCAGTACTACTTAATTCAAATTAACTATAGCAATACTATCTAGCACAATCTTGACATTCTTGCCCCTCTCTTATTTTATAAAAAAAATCAAGATGAAAATTGATTTTCAAGATCCTCTTCTCCTAGTCTGAATCCGCCCCCTATCTCGTTTGACGACGAATAAGAAAATGTTACAATAAACCATTGTCATGAATATCTAAGCTTGTCATGACCACCTCTGAATAGTAAGAAGTACCTTTACTGAGTTGTTATGGTACTTTCCTAACCCCCCACTCTCTCCATCTTAAAATATCCAACCTAGTTTGGTGTGATGAGTTTGAGTTTTTTGGAGTTACGTTCGATTATATTAACAATTTGAACTTTGCTCCTCCCTTGGATGAGACCCTTACTTTATCCACCCGCTCCCACTCTCTTCTTAGAAATGCTCTCAGGATCATCTGAAGCGCAAATAATATCTGTACTCAACAAGAAGTATCGTTTTATGGAAAATTCTATAAACTTCACATTAAACGATTCTTAGTGTACAGAATCATTGCATGGCTAGTACTACGATCCTACTGACACTAAGAATCCTTCCAGGTCGGGGCTCGAACATACGACAACTGGCTTGTGAGACCAGCGTCCCATGCATTGAACCGCCAACCCGGGACATTTCGACATGACCTGCTCAAATTAAGAACGCTTGCTACAAACTCTCTCCCCTGAGAATGTCCTAATGATCATCTCTGAAGAGCAAGAAGTACCTATGCCAAGTTTGATTTCAATACGTTCAGTAGTTTTGGAGTTATGCCGTGAAAAATATCACACCCCCCTTTTTAAAGGTACATCCAACCCCCATATAATCATACCTACGGAATGCAAAATGTTTCAATGGTTTTCAAAAAGTATCGATTCTCGTCAAATTAGACAAATTTTTTCATGACCCCCCTCTCCCTGTTAAGGACACTTGCTACGCTCCCTCCCCCACAAAAATACCCTTATGATCATCTTTTAAGAGCAATAAGTATCTGTACCAAGTTTGATAGCAATCTGTTAATTAGTTCCGGAGTTATTGCATTACAAACATTACACCCCCCCCCCCCCCCCCCCCCTCCGCCCTTTTTTTAAAGGCACTTGCTACATCCACCATCCATATAATCATATCTAATATATGCAAACTGTTTCTATGGTCTAAAAAAGTATCGATTCTCGTCAAATTAGACAAATTTTTTCATGACCAGGGGGCGTAGTAAGTGTCCTTAACAGGGGGGTTAAGGACACTTACTACGCTTGCTCCCCCATTAAAATACCCTTATGACCTTCTCAAAAGAGCAAGAAGTATCTGTGCCGAGTTTGGTGGCAATCCGTTCAATAGTTTCGGAATTGTTCCGTTTCAAACATTACACCCCCCTTTTTAAAGCCACTTGCTACATCCACCCCCCGTAAAGTCATATCTAATGTCTGCAAAATGTTAATATGGTCTTCAAAACGTATCGATTCTAATCAAGTTATATGAATTTTTTCATGACCCCCTTCTGTTAATTACACTTTCTGCGCTCTCTCCCCTAAAAAAAATTCTTCCTAAACCATTTCTGAAATGCGAGTAGTACCTGTGCCAAGTTTGGTGGCAATCCGTCCAGTAGTTCCGAAGTTATGGCGTTACAAACATACAAACTTATGTCCATTTATATATATATATATATACATATATATATATATATATATATATATATATATATATATATATATATATATATATATATATATATATATATATATATATATATATATATATATATATATATATATATATATATATATATATATATATATATATATATATATATAGATTGATATATACGCGTTCAACCGAAAGTTAGACCTAGCATTGAAACAATGATATTTTCAAAATAAGTAATAAGTATAGTCTTTGAATTTTGACAGTTTAGTCTTTGTCTATACTATTTGTTAGGGAATTGTTCGAGAAGGGAACACAAAATTATTCTCTGTTAAAATTTTCTATTCAAATTAAAGCTATGACGTAACACTCTCTCTCTCTCTCTCTCTATTTTAAACTCTAGAATGGAATAATATGCGAGAAAAAAACTGACACTTTGTTTGAACTTTACACCGATATTTTATGCAGAGTTCTGAACTTGTGAAGTCGGCAGAACAGTTGATAAAGATTGGGAGACAACGATTTAACAATTTCAAAATTACACAATCACTAAATTTAATTTAAAACTAATGCACATGCATGTTGCATTTAAATTTTTTTCAAAAATTTAAATTTCAAAAATTTAAATTTCAAAAAACCAAAAACTTTCTGTTTACATGTGCATTGTTGTTTTTCTGCACAAAATAAGTAGGGGATACCGGGGCGAAAATAGCTTTTGGTGTTGTGCAAAAAATAGTGCGGAAAATATTATTTACACTCGGAATGTTATATACTGTTCAAAAGCTACAGCCTTCAGTTGCAAATCGCAACGCAATCGGTCTTGGAGTGCACCAAACTCGGAATTGAAAAACTTTTATTGATATCTTGCTACTACTTCGTATATAAAAAACATCATTTCATCTTAAAATTACCATTTTTGTCGAGAAAAAAAAAATAATGATGAGAAAATAATATGTGCAATTCAATACAGTTGTCTTTGAGCTAAGATCAAAATCTAAATGAATAAAAACATTTCACTCATAATCTGATTCACTGTTTGGCTCAGGAATACTGCTAGCCTTCAATGCAAACTTTGTAGCAATGAATATTGAGTAATGTGTCCTAGTAAATGCAGCATTTGTCCAAATCATTCAATGGATCCGAATCTTCGCTCAACTTTTATGCTGCCGATGACGAATGGGCTTTAGAAACGTTTAGATTCGGTAATTTGTGATCATCGATTATGCTCGAGAGATGGGAATTTTCGGACTAATTTGTGGGTACGTAAGGAGTGTATTGAAAATAAACTATCCACAATTTTTTCTTTCAAATTATGATAAAAAACGATATTTTATTGAAACTCGAAATTTATCCTTTATTGTACAAGGTTAAATTTGAGCATAATGAAAACCGGATAAAATTGAAGTTATTCCTTCACGAATTTTCGAACTTTTGATCGAACGCCGCTCTTCATCAAGTTCCGGACAAGTGTTGCATCGCTTTTTTTGAACACTTGAGCCCAACTTTTTTTGAATTAAAATTATTATAATTTATACCCTTTTCCGCTAGGCCGACGCTAAATCCGGCCAAAACAGTGGAGGTGTACTATGCTTCTTATATAAAGGCAGCAATCTCTTCTGGAGACACTCAGATCGATGGATTTCTGCATTTATAGTTCCGGTAGTGTAAAAAATGGTTGACTTCAAACCACAGGAACAAATTGCTTGCCATACCAGACGACAGTAAAGTATTGTGGACCTGGAGGGTTTTTGAGTCCTCCTTTACATATGTCTCATCGTCCATCAAAACGCATGCATCCGGACACTGCAAAAGACGCGAACACAATTTCCGGACCCTTGTTGCTTCTCGCTTCTGCTGTTCTACACTTTGTTTCGAGATTGTCTGCTTCTTGTAGGTCTTCAGGTGACTTCGCCCCTTGATACGCTGGATAATTCCGATACTCGTTCCTGCATTTTTGGCCAAATCACGTATTGACATTGATTTGTTCTTCATGATTAGAGATACCACTCTCTGGTCCAGTTTCGGATTGGAAGAACCGGGTTTTCTGCCTCTTCCTGGTAGCTCATCCAAAGAATAGTGTTCCCCAAACTTATTACTGGTGGTTTTAACATTGGCATGATGAATTCCAAACCGCTTCGCCAATTCTTGCATAGTAATACCCTAGTGAGCCAACGCACAGTGATGCCAAGGTGGCAGACATCCAAAAAATAAATGTTATTTTTTTCCTGCACTGTATTAATTTTTTTTTAATTCTCAGATAAGTGAAGGATTACAGTTTAAAGTATGAAAATTTTTGAATAAGGAATAATCTCTCCATATCCTCTCAAAGATAGGGTATTGTAAACTTTCTTTTCATCCTTACGTACAAAATATATGACGAAATGATGATGTTTTGCGATTAAAGTTCTATATAGGTAGGAAAGGGCTGCCACTGTTCAATAGTATTTGATTGTATAGCATTTTTTCTCTACTTTTCGAAACCATTATGCGATCCTGCACATCTCTGCACCTTGAAGGTTATTTTCAATTGTTTGCGGGGTCAACAATAAATGCGTTTTTTCTGCTAAGTTTCATGATTTTTAGTGAGATTTTCAAAGTATAGTCCATCGTTATGTACCACTTTCTGTCATCTTTCTGGTAAGACTCGGATACCACGTTTGAAAAATTCCTTTTCCTCAGATTCGACGATCCGAATCAATCCAATTTTTGGTGATATCGTAGTTTTTGAAACTGACCTGACAAGTTATGCGTCATGTATTGCAGCAAATGGCGACCGTATGGAACAATATCTGATAAAAAATGGCGACTGGGGCAGAACATTTCATTGCAGCGATTACAAAACAAAAGCTTTTACAAATTTCGAAACATGGAGTCTTGCATTGTCATGAAGCAAACATACTATGCCATGAAGATCTTCTTATTGCGTCCGCTTTTCATGCAATGCTCTGTCAATATATCAGAAAATAAAAATATCAAGATAAGCCCTTCTGCAGAAAATTGATGTTTTCAAGATATAAGGAAAGTTTTTTTTTTCTTAGTGTATACATTTTCCACACAGGTTTATTCATTATTTGAAACATTAGTGAAAGCTCCTGATCAATCAAGAAATAAATAAAAATACACAAGTTAATTTATTTAAAAAAAAGTCGTCATTTTCCGGTCCGTAGCGAACGGTGCATCATGTCACTTTTAGGTGGATCCAATATTTTTTCATACATTATTAAGATGGAAATATTTTCAGAGACCTCACATTATTAATAAAAAAAACATCCAGCTGATGTTTATCGACGTATTTAAGGTTTTTGCCAACTTTTGTATGGATAGGCATCACTGTGCGCCGCTAAATCCGGCCAAAACATGGGAGGTGTACTATGCTTCTTATATAAAGGCCACAATCTCTTCTGGAGACACTCAGATCGATAGATTTCTGCATTTATAGTTCCGGTAGTGTAAAAAATGATTGACTTCAAACCACAGGAACATATTGCTTGCCATACCAGTATCTTTCGACCGAATTCCTCCACTTGAATCGACCTGTCCGCATCGCTCACATCCTCCCCCAACGACGACAGTAAAGTACTGAGGACCTAAAAGGGATTTTGAGTCCTCCTTTACATAAGTCTAAAGCAAACTGAGTCTAAAGACGTTTTGAAAACGCAGAATTTCAACCGCACAAACAAGTAAACAAACGAAAGCTGACAGCCAATCGCAGAGCATGCTGTGATTAGAGCACAAAAAACGTGCTTAAGACCATCGTCCAAGTACCATGCGCGCGGGTGGTTTTAGGAAATTTTCGATGGAAATTTGGAAAAATTTTACAAAAACCAAAAACATACAGACCTTTGAAATACTTTTATCTATCTACAGGGTGAAAATGGCTGGAAAATTCGGAGAATTTTCCGAGTCTTATCAAAAATAGCACTGAAAAAATGAGCTTTTTTGTAATCTTTCACAATTTTTTAAAAAAATAATTCGATGGAATGAATTTTTTTTTCAAAAAAACCTTACGCTGGCAACAAGGATCACATTCGGACACATTTTTACAAAACCTTTTCATGCTTTTCATGGAAAATCAACGAATTTCATATAACAGATTTCGTGAAAATTTTTGAAATTCGTGGATTTTCTATGAAAAGCGTGAAAAGGTTTTCCAAAATTGTTTCCCAATTGTTAACTTTGTATCCATCATAAGGTTTATTTGAAAAAAAAGTTTATGTCATCGCATTATTTTTCCAGATAATTGTGAAAGATCACAAAAACACCCATTTTTCAGAGCTATTTTTGATAAGACTCGGAAAATCCTCCGAATTTTCCAGCCATTTTCACCCTGTAGATAGATAAAAGTATTTCAAAGGTCTGTATTGTTTTGGTTTTGTCAAATTTTTCAAAAATTCCATCGAAAATTTCTTAAAACCACCCGCGCGCATGGTACTTGGACGATGGCCTTAATCCACCTAGCAGAGATGATACCTTTTTTATCAATCCGCATGTGTTTTTTGCATGAATATTCTGGATGTTTTTTGGTTCTCATGACATTATTTGAATGACCGTCGTTTTAAGCGGTAATTTTAGATTTTAGATTTGAGCGGTAATTTTAGATTTTAATCACTCATTACTCTGTAATGTCGAAACTGCAAATTGGATCGAATTTGAGTCTAAAAGTGCGGCTGAACATTCAATGATATGTCGAAGTAGGTTCCACTTTAGAGTTTACGGTTATTTAAGATATTTTCAGAGACGGTATTCAGAAACCAGCATAATCGAAAACGATTCGTATGGCCGGTATAAATAAATATGACTTTGAAGCTGTTTTGGATTGGCATCTGCAATATCGGTTTGAATTTTAAAAACTCATCAACCTGTAATTCAAAATCGGAAGTCAAAATCGGATAAAATTCATTAATTTTGTACGGGACCATAAATCCTTTAGTTCGAATTTTTGTTTTTGAAATTCTATTTGGCCTTCTTTTAAGAAAACGATTGAGCTTTTGGAGACGATTCGATACTGGAACCGGAATTCGAAAGTCGGTTTAACCGAAGTCAGTTAAATTCATCTGACGAACTGTCTAGTTCACATTCGATTCAAAATGTTTGAAAATCAGTGAGACATCTTTGAGAAATGGTAGTGCGAGTTAAATTTTTGGGTGCCTTCCGGATCGAAAATTGACTACCGTTAAAACTGAAATAAGTTTATTTGGCTGCCGACTATTCAAATCAGCAGACCCGATAAACCTGATTAATTTATGTGAAATGGATATATTTATACTAATCACCATGTATCCCCTAAAGCGGAAGTTGGATCTGACTGAAAAGCGAGATGTTTTATAGGATCTTGAAAACTTTTCATTTGAATCTTAGATGATTCTTAGATTTCATTTGAATCTTAGATCGGTTCAGCCATCTACGAGAAAAATGGGTTACACAATTTTAATATCGTTTCACAAATCATCCTGTAGTTCCGGTACCAGAAGTCGGATCCAAACATAATTCAGGAACCTTGTTTAGGAGCATATGACTTTTCATATGAATCTGAGTTTGTAGAAAACGGTTGGGTCATCTCCGAGAAAATTGAGTGAACCTATTTGTCACTCGCATTTGCTAATCTCGACGAACTGATTCGAATGGTATATGGGTGTTAAGTTCCTCCAGCATTTATTGCTGTAAGTAGTTTAAATCAATATAATTATGGAATTACTTTCAACTCGAAAATGCTGATATCATCTATTTACATGTCATACTCGAACGATTATGTTGCCAAAAACAAACCGTGCTAAAATCAGTCCAAGAAAAAATATCATAAAAATGATGCTGTATACAGTCTCTTTGATACTTAGAAACAATTGTATGTAACAGTATAAAAAATCGTGTTTCACGTTGCTCCCAAGCATTGCTTTGTCATACAGCGCTCAAAACTCCTACTGCTGGAATAGGGGGAAAAGTCGCGTATACAAAAATGTCGATATCTCCGTTGAAAGTGGACGGATTTTAACAAACTATGGCTTGTTGGGTAGCTATAACCTTGCGGAATCTAAGTTTGGAAACATATTCTGTTTTCAAGGTCAATTGTGACAGATACTGTCAAAAAACTGAAAATTTTGACATAAAATTTCGTATAACTCAAAAAGTAAATATCCTATCTCAAAACCATTCACTGGCGTTTTGGGTGACGGGAAGACATTTCATTTGTGACTAGTTTGATCAAAATCGGTCCAGCCATCTCTGAGATCTCGACCTCTTAGTTGACAACACACATACAGACACACACACACACACACGGACATTTGCTCAGTTCGTCGAGCTGAATCGATTGGTATATGTCATTCGGCCCTCCGGAAAATTTTTCTAAAGTTTGAGCGAATTCTATACCTATTTTTATATATATAAAAAAAAGGTAAAAACAACGATAAGTTTACCTCTCAAACACGGAAAGACCGAAATCAGCATTTTGGCGAAAAAAAATTGGTTGATTTTCTGAATAAGGTTAGTTATTTTTTGAGACAACTAAAAAAATCTTACTTTTGCTAATTTAGATTTTTTAATTCTAATTCCCTTAATAATAATAAAATATTTGTTGAGATGACTATTTTTTCAGTTGAATCCACCAATTAAACGTGCTGTCTTTTCCTAGCTAAGGCACACTTCAAATCCATTCAACTAATTTTTTAGTTGAATTAGAGAAATAAAACGTTGTTTTCAACCAACATATATGGTTGAATTGGTTTCTGCAATTTGCAGCTATATGGCGCTCTGTCGCCGAAAAAACGTTAACACCGTAATGACTACTAGCCACTAGATGGCACACTGTAGTAGTGAAAAAAAATTCAGTCGCGGTTATCTTTTCTATATTGGCAGGTATAAATACGATGTTGTGTTGGAGAAAAAGCAATAAGCGAAACAACAACTTCTTTTTGAAAATTTTTCTTCTAAATCGTTGTTTACTTCATTCGACTTCGCGAAATCGACTCTCTCACGGCGTAGCCCGGAATGTTAGAAGATACAAAAAACATCATTTGACTTGTACAATTAGAGTGCAACATTCGAAACTCACTTCACTGTTCCGCGTAAAAACATTATTACCCACAATCGCCTCAAATGCGTACAAATTCTGAATAAATACACTTTTCACTAACAGTTTACGTCATTTTTACATATCGGTTTAGAAATTTATATATGGATATATCGTAACACATGCGAAAAACATCAAAACAATTTTCAAGCAGTTTCAACAAGACTGTCCCTTTTAAATTTTTAATGGATTGTTTTGCTTTGACACTTCTGATGAGTTTTTGGCTAATAAACTTGTTAATAAAACAAATTTCATTTTTGTTTTCTTTGTGCAGTCCTTCAGTAATGACGATGATAGATAAATAGAAACAAATTTTCTGATTTTAATAACGAAATTAGTTGTCAATGAGAGTCAATGAGTAATTGGCTATTTTCGCCCCATCGCTTCGTTTTGGTTTTGCGAATCATATTACGCATCTTAATTATTTAAAAAAAACTCACCGGAATATATTCTACAATCGAAAATTCTGGAACTAGAAAATTTGACTAGTGATGAAAAATTCAACACTTTCGCTCTCACCGCCTACTGTGACTGAAATGCATGGACGGCATGTCAAATAAACATAAGCCAATTGTAGCTATTGTTCGAGCTCACGTATAGAAGGCTTATCCGATGAGATGTAACATTTAGTTTTCGAATTATTGCGAGTGGCAATTTTCACTCCGGTCTCCCATAATATAAATTCGTCGTGGTTCTATGCAATATCAATTTAGTGCGTTGTTACGCCGGAGCTCTTTTTACACTGTTGAAATGTTACCGAAACGATTTTTTGCCTACAATGTTAACCTCTGGTATAATTTTTGGACATTTTGGACATCGTTCATCGTTCATTTTTGATAGATTCCCTTCGCGAGCTCTCATATTTTCACCATGTACAGTATGTTAAGTAAGAACGAGTCCATCATATCTTGCGATTGGTAAGTGATATCAACTTAAAGTCAATCTTCCATTGGAAATACACTAAAATCACGATGAAAGCCATTTACGTAAAACGCTTGGAGGCCGTGTTCATTTGCACCCACCCTAGAGAACCAAAAATGAGTTCTATACGTTTAAAAGTCGGTGTCGTTGTCAAAAAGTGGGTTCAACGATTTAAAGAGTCAAAAACCGTCAATTACCTTCCTAATCGTAGTTCGGTAGGCAGTGATCAAAAAGGACGAAAAACGAATCGTCGCTTTGTTTTCGCGCAATGCTGGTTTATGCTTACGTCAAGGACAAACGAAATTGAAGCAAAAAGGTTTGTTTCGAGTTATTTCACGTCGCCATTCAGGAACATCTGTACCTAATCAACGAAAAAACGAGTTCTGGATCGTGCAAGAAGATAATAATTAACGAAAACGGGTAAAAATGCATTGTGACAATTGAATACGTTTGGGCCTACATCAAACAGAAGCTTCGTCGAAAAACGTGTTTGCAATTTTAAGCTCATTTGGAATGCGCTTCTCCTCGAATACGCCGAACATTTAGTGGAAAGTATGCCTCGGGGATGCCAAGCGATAAATGATGCTGGTATTGATTGGACTCACTATTAAACTGTAAGCGCCGTTACCACAGTATGTTTTCAATGTATGTATAAGCCAAAAACTATTATTTAATAAACTATCAAAATTAAAATGGACACGCTCTTACTCTACAAGCCGAATAAAAATGAAAGACTGAAGATGAAAATACTAGCCAGTGGCATAGAATCAACATTATTTTTTTATTGCTGTTGTAGTAAAGTTCCATAAAAAACGGGAACCATCAGTAAACTTTCATTGCAATACTCTTCGAGAATCGCAAATTCACCTTTCATCACTTCTCTTTACAAAACAAAAACTGAATTCGCCTAGATTTGGCAAGATATTTTTTCCTCTGTTTGCATATGGATTGAAGCATACGGTCAATGTTTTTGGTAAGATCACAATCATATTATGTAAAGCTTTAGCTTTAGATACTACAATTCACCGATAATTCATCGGATATTCATAAATGGATCAGCTCACTTAGATAAAACAATGCGCATCTTCCACGCATTGTTAAATTTGTAGAAAATAGATCTATAACACTCCAGACAAAGTGAGAATAATAAGGTATAACTGGCACTCAGTTACGTCTCCAGTATCGATGATATGTTAAACCGAAAACTTAAATGAATAAGTCTTTCCAAATTCAAGTTCTTTTTTTCTCAAAGAAAATTGCTGCCGTGTCAAGGATGCATCCGAGTTGAGACCCTATTTCCAGTAAATCTTCATCGTAGAGTAACGGCTCCAGTAGTCATCTCATATAAGCAAACTATTAGTTAAGGACTTAGGGTCAAATCTGTTCGATTGATTGACCTTAAGAGGGAGATGAAAATTGATGCATTCGCGTCGCTATACCAGTAGTATTTTCGAGCTATTTTTCTGCGGTATTGCTTCTTAGAACCGAAGCAAGTATGAAAATCAAGTAATCGGTTAAATAATATGGCGACTCTAGTAATGAGCTGACTATTAGTACAATAACCCTATCACTTTTTTTTCACAAAAAATCTAGTGACAAACAATCTTATTTGTTGAAAAAGTTTTGAAATGGAAGTCTATTTGGATCTTTTGCCCTAAGCTATTAGTGCACCAGATTAACATGACTACTACGATTATTTTCGTCGACTGTCAACTCCCGCACACTGAAAACTTTTTTTTTTGAATTGCTCATTGTCAAGCTTTTCTATGAGCAGGTTAAGAAAAAAGATTTGGGCCACGTAAAGCGTAAAAAATAGGTAGCGAGCATTGTCAATGTTCCCATGACAACACTTTGGAATATTGACGTCATCATTCGTTAGTCTGGTTTTTGTAAAACGCTAGTTATCTGAATATACAGAGATGCACTCTAGTTACTTTGAGTAGGTTTCTACCCAAAATTAGGTAGCGGCTGATAAGTGTGTACACTGATATAAGTTAGGATGGCTAAGGCTGTGAACCATCTCGTGAATTATTTTAACTTTTTGTTAAAATTTGAATTTGAGTCTAGCAGTTATTTTGTCGTTACCAAAAATAATCCTGCTCTAAAGCATGGTTATTTTCTGACACTCTGGTCGATGGTTATTTTCTGACACTGAAAAAATTTTGCAAAAAAAATTCTAACTCAAGATTTTCAGTAAAAACTACTTATTTGTAATTGTTTATAATACTTTCTATAAAAGACAATAGCCCAATGAAATGTTTCAATACATTGTCAAACAAATTAAGTTTTTCTCGAAGTTCTCCTTACTTACGTTGCATTGCAATTATTGTATCACTTGATGTCATTCAATTTTCAGTGTAAAATAAACTCTAATAACTTTCCATCCATTAAACTTTGAAATAGGCCGCAGTTTAAGTTAAGTTCAACTACTCGACAAAAAATAATTGCTCGACTGTCAAATTTTAAATAAAAAGGTTTTCATAACTCACGAGATGGTTTACAGCCTAAATTATGTAAAGTAAGTCTTCAATTTAATGTACCTTTCCATATCCGGCGAAGAACAAGCGAACAAGTGATTTCTCTATAAATTGCATGAAGAAATTCTTTTGGGGAAGATGAGGTAAAACGCACCTGCGAGACGAAACGTCCCCTTTCTTTTTCCAGAAGTTATCAACTTTTTTCACAGAAATTTCTGTGAAACTGAGAACCAGTCATATATGCACAATTCGAACCAAACTTGTGATTTTACATCCTATAAGATGCACATAAATGGAGTGTGGTATTTCACACAAATTTATATGCAAGAACATGTAAAATTGTGTAATTTGAAAATTACATGGCTTGAAATCGAGTGAAATGAAAAACAAAAGATCAATGGCGCGCGACTTGAACCAAGAACCATCAGATCGCAAAGCACTCCAGTAAATCGACTGAGCCACAGAAGCACATATCTGCCTAATGAATAATTGATACATAACTTATAAATGCATACAGCGTCACTTGGTAGCCAAGTACAAATTACACTAGGGGGCAGTAGACTTCTGCACGAATGGAATATTGCGTCATTTGACAAGTTAAATTGTTATGAATCGTATCGTTTGTAGAATTATGTCACCTATAAAATTCATGTTTTATGAGTGGAAAAATAAACAAAAAACACCATTGTGTCGTTATAATATGGAATTTGAAGCGCTCGTTCCATAGTAATTTTCTTGAGATATGCGAACAATTATAATCCGATAACCATTGAAGCTGCATGCCAATCCTTCGATTTTCAAAATTCTGTTCTGTTACAGATTATGTATTTTCCATTAAATAGAATAACGTTCAAAGTTGTCGTCTCATGTTTATGGGAACAAAATGGCTAAACTTATGTGGAGCAAAATGCTCGTTTATTTTCTTTAGTTAGGAAATATGTTAGCTACGTTTCCTTAGGAGACCCCATCTTCCTCTAAATGATTCGGTTTGATTAGTTTTGCTTTTAAATCGTCCTACGTATATTTAACATATCATTTTCAAGTATGAATTATTATTGTAGGACTACAAGAAAAACTCTTGTTTTTTTGGCATTAAAAATGCCTTATTCTTCACTGTACGAGGCCGGATGATAATTGAAACATACGAAACTAGCCGCGTAACCCTTTTCTGTCAGAATTTTGAATGATAATAACTAAGTTATTTACCAGTTTATTTACCAATCGATTCGGGAATATTCAACTTAAACGTGTATGGCAACGGAGTTTCAGTCAGTGTTGGTGATTGCCGAAAATTTGACAGAAG
Organism: Malaya genurostris; assembly: GCF_030247185.1. Lineage (NCBI taxonomy): Eukaryota > Metazoa > Arthropoda > Insecta > Diptera > Culicidae > Malaya > Malaya genurostris. The sequence continues at coordinate 285,115,269 of NC_080572.1, forward strand.
CTACTATATTCCTATCTATATTGTATAGAACATTTTCAATCTGGTAGAAGATGCTACAAGAACTCGAGTCTCTCAATGCATGAACCGTGAGAGAATTTTGGTACATTTCTTCGCTCCACTTTATACTCTGAGTTTTTTTTTTTTAATTACAGTCTGATAATGATCGGTGCTGTGTGAAATTTCCCAAGAGAGTTGCAATATTTCAAAACCCTTGTGTGGAGCATTCACATACATTTTCATAGACATAACTTATACAAAGGTTATATGCACATATTTAGAATAAGCGGCAAGAGTAAAATGATTCTATCGCAATTATCAACTGCCTGTATAGAATCGGATCGCGAAAGGAGAATAAGCGACCGTTTGTTGCTTCAGAGAGGATCCCCACAGCAGCGTGCTAACCTTTAATTCTCAGACAGGTCATCGAGAGAAATTCGCTCTCGCACTGGTGTCCATTCTTTGTTAAATGAGCCATACCGGGATTTTGTTTTTGCGATGATATCCGTCTCTCTTTGATGGCACTGATTCAATCGTGTGAAGAGTTGCCAGTGAGCGTTCTTTGATACGATAAAAGCCATCCTTGGTTTCAGTATTTCAGTAGCAAACCATCGAAGAATTGCTTAGAGTCAACCTATGTTTTCACAAATTAATCACAGCCGGCCATTAGGATGTCATCCTCTTGATTCCTTTTGCACGGCCGACGGTTCTGATCGTTGCTTCACATCGGATCATTGACTAAATTTGAAATCCGGAAATCACTTCATCAAAAACGTCAAGAATCGATCACCAGAAAGTGCCGAGTTCCATCAGGAGAACATTCGGTCACTCACGTCAGTGGTGAATTCGGTAAAAATTCGGAGATATCGATGGGAAATTTTCGACGCATTCACCATATCGTCCACATTTGGCACTAAGCGATTCCTATCTTCGATGCGTTCTATTATGCCGGATCGATATTAGACAATCATTAGTAATTTTCCGTACCTGGCGATCCGATCAAACGTTACATAAATTCTAGTCGTGTTTTGTTTTTTTTTAGCTACAAACAATGATTTTCTATAACTCTATGTCAAACACTAAAAAACAAGTTATTTAGAAGATTTTAATCGGATCCAACCTTGTATTCGAATCCTTTGTTAAAATAATTCATCACCGAACACGAGATAAACAAAAGTACTACGTTTCAGTAATGATGCAATAAACAAAGAAGATTAGTACTTTTCCTCCGTATTATAAATGTAATCCAACCCGATAGCAAAGGCATCAGCTGACATAATACTGACGATGGCAATCTAGCAAAGCGCAAAAAAACTGTAAACAATCGACGTTATCGGATCGGTCACTCGTCAGCGATAACAGTGTTCTCCCACGCGCACCGCACATAACAGACTCCGCCGACTCGAGAAAGAGCGTCCCGTTAGTTTGTTTGTTGTGTAGAGATTTACCAACTAATGAACAATTTATTATGCAATAGATCTGCACCCGATTACCGTGAGTCGGCGTCATGCGGCCATTGATGCTAGTAATTGAACTGATTCGATTAGATCCCATGGGACCCGTGTGGAAATGGGGAAAACCGTCATGTTTTCTGTGACCACAAGCGGCTACAGCAGCACTCCGTCGATATTTTTCTTATCAGATAGATAGTAATGATGGACGGACATATAATTACGAATAATAACATGGATTGGCGTTAGAACAGAACTGACGAACGAATGCGATTCTCGCTTTTTCGAACTGAGAACTCTCTGTAATTTGATGATTATTGATCGGACTCAGGACAGGCAATTTAACTTGTTCCGACAAACCATGCATCACGCGTCTCCACGATAAAGGAGTTGTTTTGTTGAGGCGGTAAGTGATGATTTAAAACTTGAGTGATGGGCAGCCATAGACGATATACTGAACCGGTCGAAGCTTGCCTGTCAAAGTTCAGGGTAGTCATCAGTGATGCCAGACTGGTTATAGACTGCAATAAATATTCAACACAGTTCGATTGTTAACACTTACAGAGTTTATTGTTCGAAAATTGTTACCGTTTGTTTGAATTGTTACATTATCTCAAAAACGTACTGAGTAATGAATTCTTACTGGACTGCTCGTTTCTGAGTGCTCGATCAACCTGGTTGACAGTGATATTATAAATGTCATGGAATTTTCGCTCACTTTATAAACGTGTTAGTGTAAAAGTCGGTTTTGCACATATAGGGGAGAGTTGGCAGTCTAGGGCCTGTCGTATTTCGTGTTTTTTTTTTCGGAAATACAACTTACTTCACTATTGGGTGCCTTTTCTAAATTTACCTTCTGAGAGAGTCATAAATCTTTGTTCGTGAATAGCTCTCGTTGTATAGGTCGTAGTCAGCTTTCAATTGAAGAATCATTTAAAAAAACAGGAAACCATTTCATTTTATAATAATGTCGATAAAAACGATAGCCTCAAATCGGAGCTAAAGAACTGAACAGGTGGCGTGAAAGAGCACTGTTTAAATATCAACATCGTTATACACTGTCACCAATAAAGGCGGAGCTAACGTAAAAAAAATGAATCAAGCACAAAGCGGATTGTTTATTGTCGTTAATACGACTTACCCCACTATGTGGTGCCTTTTCAAAATTTACCATGTTCCAGAATGGGTAGAACTTAATCGTGAATATCTCTTGTTGTATTTAAGGTATTAAAAAGATTTCTTTCTCCATACCATCGAAAATATGTTCAGCAATTTACGATAAAGTTTTGAGTAGTAACTCAAAATTGAAATTAGAGTGTTTGGTATGAGCAAGCATTTAGGTTGAAATTCAGTGCCGACATAAGGCACGCAAAATTCCAACCATATGAATTAAACGAATCATCGCACTAAGCGTATCGTTCAAAACCGATATATAGAAATTCGGAATATTTTCAGTGGATACAGTGCAGTGAGCTTATGACACGGTTTGTTCGCTATTAAAACAAGCACTAACACTAATGTACGGTTATAAACCATGAGTATTTTTAATTGACTAATAAGAGGGAGAAACATTTGTGCATGTTATATAAGACGGTCAATTCAGCCATTCAATTTAAAACCAAAATGCTCTTATCATTGATTATTTTGCGTATAGCGAAATTGTTCATTATTCGTTACAGATCAAAATATTTGGCATGAGCTGTGTACTGCGCTTTGGGTTCATAAGCGAGAAATGAGAAGGCTGAGTGTGAAACTTGTTGTGGTCGATTGACCGAGGTAGTTAAACTCTTTGATACATTTGTTTATTTGATTATTTGTTTGCTTGTTCTATCTGACAATAAAACTCTTAATGAATATAAGGTCAAGTTATAAAATCGAGGATTGTGACACTTTCTGAACAAACTTATGCGATGATTAACCAAAATCAAATAAATTTTCAACTAGGGAGAAAGTTCGAACACACGCTGCAATAGGTTCATTGGCTCCAAACGATGTCCGATGGAATCTTCGTTGTAGCGAACCTGTTGATCGTAGAGTTCGTTGTGAAACCCGGAAGTCGATGAGAGACAGAATCTTTGGAGAGTCGATTTAGCTGTTGATAATCTTCGCCACAAACGCAGCTTGTTGAATCTTCCTTCGTCGTTCCAGGGTGTCAAGACATAACAGGCGACATCGATCAGGGTATGGTGGCAGATCCAAGAAATTTCGCCAGGGAAGATCTCTTAGCGCAAGCCGAAAAAATCTTTTCCGAACACGCTCAATCCGCAAGGTCCAACCGAGTTGATATGGACTCCATACCAAACTGGCATTTTCCGGCAATGGTCGCACTAAGGAATAGTATAACACCTTCAAACAATGTGGATCCTTGAAATCTCTGCCGATTCTAGCTACGAATCCGAGTTGTTTCATTGCCTTAGATATTAAAGCTGAACGATGCTGAATAAATGTGAGTTTTGTATTCGTTAACACGTTCAACTCTTGTAATCACTTCCATCAATTTTGTAGTCGAAGATAAATGGACGAAGTATTCGGTGAAATGTAATTACTTGACATTTGGCAATGCTGATCACAAGATGGTTTCGTCGACACCATGCGACAAATTCATCTAGCAGTTTTTGAAGATGGCCGCAGTCCTCATAATTACGAATTACGATCAGCTTGCATCCATAACCAAGCAGCAAAGCGGCATCGTTGAAAAACAGTGCGAACAGAAGGGAACCCATATTACTGCCTTGCGGAGCTCCTGATTTATTCGTAAACGGGGATGAAACTGAGGTTCCCAATTGTACACGTAGGACCATTCAACGAACTTGTGCGATGCACCAAGTCGCATCAGTTTACATAATAGAATTCGGTGGTCTGTACGATCAAATGCCGCTTTTAGATCGGTGTACACTGCATCAATTTGTACCCTTTCCTCCATCCGCGAAAAGCAGGTCGAGGTAAATTCGAGCAAATTTGTACTAACGGATCGTCCTGGCATAAATCCATGCTGATCGGTTGATATATAACTTCGCGTACGAGAAAGAACAACAGAGCTGACAACTATTTCGAATAGCTTGGAGGCAGCAGATAGGCTCGTAATACCACGATAATTTCTCACGTCCTTTCGATCACCGTTTTTTGTAGATTGGAAACATGAACGACTGGTTCGAGCAGAGCAGTTGCACAGCGAGTATAAACGACAGATGGAATTCCATCAGGTCCAGCCGAGTACGAACTCTTCAGTTTCTTTGCTGCAGCAATGATCATTTCGGGAGTGATTATAAATGTACGCAAATCCACCAAGTTTTTCAGGAACATATGAAGCGGCGACTTCAGCTTCGATGTTGGAGGCCACTTTTTAAGTAAACACGGAATCGAAGAATTTAGCAAACAACTCACATGAGTCTGAGGTTGATGCAGACGTCACACCGTCAAAACAAACGTTCTGAGGAGTGATTGAACATTTTCGCTTCGAATTCACAAAATTCCAAAAATTCCTGGGGTTTCTACGTAGGTCCGTTTGAACTCGCATGACGTAAGCTCTATCTAAACCGGCATTCAATTTGCGGTATTCATCACTCGATTTTTCGAAATTTTGTTTTGTTTCTAAGCTCCGCCAACCAGGCCCGTACCCAGGATTTCGTTTCGGGAGGGGCCCAAAGATAAAAAATCATATTAATGAAGATTGCTTATGGACCTAATTCTCGGTGTACCTTTTACGGGTGTTTTTAACAGACACTTTAAACTTTTCCACTGGAGCTGTTATTGTATTACATTTCTATACGTTTACTGTCTTGCTATTTCTGAAACATATGTCTGAGACTTTTTGAATAATTATATATCTGTTTTTGATTTCGGGGGGGGGGTTGCGGTCCCCTCGGGGCCCCCTCTGGGTACGTGACTGCCGCCAACGACGGTGTCTGCGCTGGCGCTGGCGCTGGCGCCATAGACTGTTAAAATCCGTCCATTTTCAACGGAAATATCGATGTTTTTGTGTTAGCCACTTTTCGCCTTATTCCAGTAGTAGGAGTTTAACGCGCTTGATGATAAAGCGATGTTTCAGAGCAAAGTGAAACACGATTTTCAATACTGTTTGATGCAATTATTTCTTAGCGCCTAAAAGACAGCACCCTTTCGAACATGACATAAGGTTTCTGAAGTTCATTTGGATCAGTATTCTAGTTCCGCACAGAACCACCCGCGATCCCATTTCAACCAGAATATTAGTTGATTTTCTGAATTCGATTGGTTAAAATTTGGTACAACGAATCGATTGTTGTTTTAACTAAACTGTCATTTTTGTTTTTCGATTAGCAGAAACGATGGTTGAAACAACTAATTTAACTGTTTGAAAAAAAAATGCTGTCAATTAGCGAGGACACATACCTTTCAATTTCAACAAATTTTTTAGTTGAAATAACTGGTGTTGTTATTGAAACAAAATTCTATTAGTTGAAAAATAAATCGGTTTTATTTGTTTTAGACATTGCAAATAGCTGAATCAACTCGAACAATGTTATTGATTTGCGAAAATAATCAAAATATACTTACTGATACACATCATGATCTATTTGAAATAAGTTCGGTATGTTGAGAATCATGAAATAAATATCCTGTTAAAATATAAATAGTATTTTATATTGACATTTAATATCATTAGGGCTGGGAAAACCACCGATCACTGCTGAATTCAAGTGATCTTAACCAAGGAATATATTTTCATTACGAAATCAGAACTAATCTGATCTCTAAGTGATTTTGATTTTTGTATGATCATGATCATGTCAAGTTGAGATCAGTAAAGATCTAAATTCTAAAAAAATACTTCTGATTCGATCGGAAATGATTGATGTAGAAAAACGTTTTTAATTAGCAAAAAGCGCCCGAAAGGGGCGAGTAAATTAGCGAAACTATTAAATTTACCTAAAATGAGTATTGGAAGATGATACCTTCAAACGGTTGAACTAAACTTATGCACTGATAATTTTAGTCAATTTATATGAGCTTGAGTGCATCAACCCCTGGGAATTGGAATTTTGCGACGGCAATTCAATCGCGCCATTCAATCGCAGCGCGTTCTATGTGTTTGAAACCCTTCGTTCCTGTTACTTTTATAAATTAAATTCATGTCAAAAAGCGTTTTATTGCTAATGCATGAACATCATCATCGGTAACAAACAGCTGGAAGTAAAACAGTCTGCTGGAAGTAAATAATGATCGAATTTGAAGCATAAACTTTTTGTGCATACCTGAAAGATTACGAGATGATCATTCATTAACATTTTCTAATTTGTCAACAAATCTTTTTCATCTTAAACAAAGTTAACTTTATCACAACAAAGCCAAAGCCTTGGTATTACATTCCTGTAGTGGAATTTGACCTTCTGTTTCAACAGACTTCGCGCAACCGATTCGGAGTGTACAGAACCAGTGCATGGCTGGTGCTACGATTCTACTGACACTACGAATTCTTCCATGTCGAGGCTCGAACATACGACAACTGGTTTGTAAGACCAGCGCCCTATGCATTGAACCACCAACCCGGGACAAACACAACACCGCTGTTAGATAAACACAATTTCACCGAAATCGAATAAACACAATTTCACCAAACGCTTTAACCATCGATGTTGTTTTCATTGACATTTTGAAGCGACGCGAACAGATTTCAACTAAACAAGTTGTTGATTTTGCATTGCGATTATTGTTTTGCTTTCAACTGTCTCCGGCATTTGACAGCATTCAAAACAACATATTTTTCAACTACTTGAATATGTGCAAATCAAAAACCATATTGGTTGAATCAAAAAGAAATTAGTTAAATCAACTATCGCAAAAATCAAAAACTGCGATATCGCAATTTTATGATCGAAGGGTTCTCCGTGCGGAACTACAGGATGATACATGTAATAAAATTAAAATAATATCACTTATTTTGCTAGTAGATGGCTGAACCGATTTCGTCCATCTAACATTCAAATAAAAGATCTAAGGTCCCATCAATGCTTGTTTTTTAGTCAGATCCGACTACCGGCTCAGGAGATACAGGGTAATTAGTGTAACCAGGCACGCACCCAGAAGGGTGGCCCCTCCCGAAATTAAAAACAGAAAGTTTGATACAAAGCGAACAGTGTCAAAACTAAATAAATTGTAGGTTAAAACCGGGGTAAAAAAACAGAAAAATAATAATACGAGAAACCAGAAAAAGAAAAAGCACGATTGGGCAAGATTCTGCAGATGAGAAAGATATGCTGCCGCTGGTTCCCGCACATACTTGTTTAGGTCTAGAAAGGCGAACGCAAGCGCACTTCGAGCACATGTTTGGCTGGATCCATTATAATATGACAGAGAACAGAACGATTATCCTACAATGGACTGAAGTCGTACTTCGAAGCGGTACGAGTGCCTGAAAGGAAGGCTCAATGGGTCGGAAAGATCATGATGGCAGTTTTCTGCGATTGTCCTAGTATACTTCTGGACTATCACAATGCACGTATAAACGTGCATTAATAAAGCGAATAAAGACCGAAATCGCTATGAAAGGGCCTTAAATCTTGCTTCAGATAGAATTGGAACAAAGACAATTGCCTGTATTTCAGTTATTTATTATTGAATTCAAGAACTTTTTTTATACAAATGTAGCGTTTTCTTCATACTTTTAAAAAAATACGGATAAAATTATTCGTCACGAATTCTCGAATTTTTTCCTGTAACACGGCTCATTAGGCTGCGCACACCTTCTTCGTCCATCGTTTTAGCAATCTTATTCCACCAGGTCGTCATCTGATTGATGTCTTTGACAAACTTTCCCTTTGCCTTGGGTCTCCTCTTCATGATTGCCCAGTATATCTCAATAGGGTGAAACTGGGGGCAGATGGGTGGGTTAAGGTTTTTCGGAACAAACTGGACCCCTTTCTCTGCATATCATTCTTGAACGACTTTGCTGTAATAACAGCTTGCCAAATCTGGCCAAAAACATTAAGGAATGGTCGTGGGATCGAATGAACGGCAAAATTCGTTTTTGGAGACACTCTTTTTGGTATAGTTCAGATGTCATTGATTTATTTATAACGAAAACTTTCGTTTTTTTGCCACAGCTGCGAATGCCCTGCCAAATCATAAATTTTCTTGCAAATTTATCGGTGAAAACAAATTTAAATTTGGCTGGAGCATCCCCCCGAGCCGTTGCCAAGTAAAATTTTTGACCTGGGATTTGTCCGAAGTCAGACTTGACATAGGTTTCATCGTCCATCAGAAGACACCCGTCGAACTTGGTCAGCACCTGGTCATATAGTTTCCGAGCACGAATTTTGACCACACTATTTTGTTTTATGGTCCGATTCGTCTGTTTGTTAGCTGGATACGACTTGATTCCTTCCCGGAGTCGAGTTCTCCTCACGGTACTATGGGCAGCACCGAATTTTCTGGCCAAATCACGGTCCGACAGATTAGGATTCCTCTTAATCGTCTTCAAAATCTTACCACGCAGTTTCCGGTCGACAGTTCGACTCCGACGATCGGCTTGAGGCTTCCGAATTGTCGTCAATGTTTTCTTATACCGTTTGATAACGCGCCATACGGTATTTCTGGGCAATTTCAGCTGTTTAGCTAGCCTAGATGCAGACCACAATGGATTTTCCAAATAACTGTGCACATTTTTTCCCTTCTTACGGCTTCCATGTTGATTGTTTACAAAGTACAGTCGATTTGCGGAATGTCAAAAATCATGGTGATGGCCCCTCCCAAAACGAAATCCTAGGTACGAGCCTGAGTGTAACAATTTCACATAAATTTAAACTTATTTCACCGGTATTCGGTTTTCAATCCCGGAAGGTACCCAAAAATTTGTTTTGGAACGCACTATGATTTCTCTAAGATTTCGAATCTAATGAAATGGATAGCAATCCTTTAGGCGAATTTAACTGACTTCGGCTACACCGATTTCCGAATTCCGTTCCCGAAAGTATCGTGAACAGAGAAGCTAAAAGAAGGCCAGAACGAATTCATTAAACAAAAATTCAAATTAAAATTAACTTATTAATATGTAAATTTTATTCGACTCCTACTTCAAATTTTGACATTATTATGGGTGACGAGTTTTTAAAATTCAAACCGTCATACCAAAAAATCTTCAAAGCTTGGCTCAAAACTAATTCACTTTATTCATGGACATACGAACTATTTTCGGTTATGCTGGTCTCTGAATACCGTTTCTGGAAGCACCGTAAATAATGACAAAAACTTTGAAGAACTCACTTCTACATCTCATGGAATGCTTAATCGATTGTCACACGTTTAGATTGAAAGGAATACTTTTAAGGTTTCATACAATTTCTATCTTCGATTCGTCTTGTAGTTTGTAAATTTTAGTTACAATCAATTAAAAACGACGCTCATCAAATAATTTCATGGAAACTAAACATAACGAAGAATATTCATGCTGATTGATGAAAAAAGGTATCATCTCACTGTTAGGACTGCAAATTGTTTTTTTCAATTTCTGAAAGGAACGTAGAAATAAACGTTATCCGTCGGGCCAACTCAAAAGTGGCCAAAACCCATATGGGATCGACACCATCATTTTACTTACAATATCATGAAAAATAGTATTATCCCTAATTTTTGGTAACATTCGACATTAATGGATTTCTTTCATATGATAAATAGGTTTAGAATTTGCTCAAACTAAAAAAAAATGTCAGTTTTATTCGCATTCACGTCATCCAGGTATGTCTCTGACATTACCCAGCCGTCTTTTTCAATATCGTGATGAAATCATTAGGATATATTTGCTCGAAATCGAAAAAAGTAGAGTAATGATGGACATAGTTCACTCAGCGGTTCTTCAGCAGCTGTGTATGGGTTCTTCAGTCTTCTGAATCAGTTTTGTCTAATGTTTCCTGAGTTGAAAATCAACCAACTGGAAATCTGGCATCCCTGCTGATCAAAGCAGGCTCTAGTTCTCGTCTGTATCGTATCGGAAGCTGAAATATTATATTTAATAAATAGCATGTATTTATCCTGTTAACTTGCTAGTGGCATTATGCTGATCGAGGATGAGGCGGCCATGCTCAGTCGATTCGTTTTGTTAAGCTGATCCGCGCATTAATGGGCTATTATCGGTCTGATAATTGGTTAATAATCAACAACAACAAGAGAGGGAACCAGAACCGTTCCAAGCTCGCCAATACTTCTTTCTGGCGATAAAATTATACTGCCTGCTCTTCCGAGCTTCTTAATGTGAGAGCCGATACCAATATAATAGGCTGCTAACAAATAATAGCATGCAATAATCGATTGGCTTTGGTATAGACCGCGATTGACCGGGTACTGGGTGAGGCGAAGGTGCACTCCCATTTCGTCGGCCACGCCGCGCGCGTTGAGCGTCAAAAGTTACGATAATTTTATTCAGCCGCTGAGCAACTAGACAAACCAGACGCCAGGCTGTTCGGCTTGAATGGGTTTTTGCTGCCAGCTTGAGCGCCATCAGATTGAAGTATGAAAAGATTTCGAACGATCGACATGTACATCGCGTATGATTAAGACGTTTCGGGTGCATTAATTCCAGTGGTTGGGGACGGGGTGTAACCTATATTTTTCGTCCTACCTGCAAGGCTAGACCATGACCATAATTGAGAGATGTAATTCTGATAACTTTATCAAACGAATATACTGACTTCTGACCTATGATTCCATGACGAGAAACCATGGAGTAATTGCATGTACTTTGTAGTTTCAACTGGCTTGTCTTGAGCTCAAGGACCGACGGACAATATTTGTTCAACCAAAACTGATAACTCGAACTGCTCGAAGCTAGATGTGCCAAGGTGTAAGTATGAACTATACTGACGTAACGTTTTTCTACTTTTCTTCAATCAAAAAAAATAAATTTGCATAAAACGTTCTAGTTTTGAAAATATTAGCAATTTTTAAGATTAGGATACAACGACACTCCGAAAAAAAAGCAGCCTCATTTACATTTCTCTCTAAGTTCAACTCTCACCGACTAATCGTTTCAACTTCATGTACATTCCTATTTCAGCCCCGTTTATTACTTTTTTTTTAGTTCTTCATAATATTCATCAAAATCTGTCATCTTTCCAAAATCCAATTTCAAAGCACAACTCTGAATAGACAAAAAAAACAACCCCGATCCTATTTCGTTTCGTTTTCCGTCCTTCTTGTTATGTGTTGTTGAACACCGAAATCTAGCGGAATGGAACCCTGCCCGAGTACGCGACGATGAACACCGGTTACACCGGGATGGACCGATTTGGCTACTTCGACAAACTGAACGGGCTGGATCATTTGCCGAACTGGGAGAAACCACCGTGTTCCAGCATCGAGGCATCGGAAGGGTCATTCTTTCCACCCCGGGAGGTCACCAATGCCGATGTGGTCTACATCTACGACAAGGATCTGTGTCGCTCGCTGCCACTGGTCTACCGGTATCCCGTCGAAAAGGATGGTAAGCTAACCGACCAAGAGTCGAGAGATGTGTTTCCTCTTCCAGGGAGATTTGCTGAAAACAGCACCGGAACTTCTAAAACTGAAGCTCTTTTTTTAGGTATCGCGGCAGATCTTTACACACTGGCGGAGAACGCGTATGGACCGAACAACAAGAATAACACCTGCTTCGATCATCCGGATTACAAACGGTACCAAGGGTTGCAAAACATCAGCCCCTGTCAGTATGGTGAGTAATGTTTGGTCCGAAAGGAGTTCGACGAATTACCGACCGTATTTCTTTTCTCTTCTCGCAGGTGCCCCTGTGTACATTTCCAACCCACACTTCTACCAATCCGACCCGCAGCTGCTGGATGCCGTCGAAGGGCTGAAACCCGAGAAAGAACTACATCAAACGTTTTTCAAAATTCAACCTGTAAGTCCCAATTGCAACCTGTTTTTTTTCTCTGTTCCAATTCACCATCCATCGCCGATTCTTTCCAGAAACTTGGCGTACCTCTGGAGGGACAAGTGAGAGTCCAGCTGAACCTACTAGTCGAAGAAGCACCAAATGTTATGGCAACCAAAAATTTCCGAGACTTTGTCTTCCCAATCATGTGGCTTGAGGAGGTACCAGTAACTCTGAAGCGCTTCTAAAGCCAAGAAAATTAAACCGGTTCTTTTTCGTTTCTTTCCTTTTCAAGGGTGTCAGTGACCTAACGCCTCCGATTCGCCGATGGATCTACCTGGGTACGGTTTTTGCCCCAACTGCGCTGCCAATTCTGTCCTACGGTATGATCCTGACCGGAACATTTGCCCTGATCTACGTGTTTGTTCGGGCGTACAAAAACTTTGTGTTCACCTCGGATCCCACGACCGAATTTCTGGAGATGGGACGACGATCGCTTCGACGCGGTAGCAGCATGATCATCAACGGCCAACACCGGATAATGGTGCAACGGGATAGCTACATCCTGCTGAAGACCAGTGCCGATCCAAACCTCTATCACCATAGCAACGGCAACGGCAATAGCAACCACAACAACAACAACAACAACAACAATGTCAGTAGTCACAACCACAATCTACTTCAAAGCCATCACCACCAACGAAGTCATCATCATCATAATCATCATCACAGTCACCACAACCATCAGCATCCTCAGGAACAGAGTCTGCTGAACGAGGATAACTCACCGGCATAGGTTATTTTCTCAGTTTCGAGGGAAAACTGATCTGATCATTCCGAACCTAAGGGCTATTCATATTCGGCGATTTTTTTTCGCTCAATTTAGAATAATAAAAACGGTGACAGAGACTGTGTTTTAAACTAGTGTGCGAAATCTCTTCTCTAGTGTGCGTAATTCGCATCATACGATTCCTTTTGTGTTTTCTCTATTCTATTCTATTCTGTTCTATTTTTCTTCAGTTGTTTTCGAATAAGTCTAGTTATAACTATAGAATATTGTTTATCGCCAGCCAGTTGGAAACTGTCACATGGTCCCATGTGCCGATTCTAAAATGACGATTGCTCAAGTTTTCCTAGCAAATAAGTTTTAACTTAATATGAAGAAAAAAAACAGCAAGCAACAGTCCGTTAGTTTAATGTGTCATCTAATTCAATAGCAACCATTCAGAATTGTACATACTTGCCCTGAACTTGCCTTCGTTAAAATAGTACCGTGAATCATAACAAAAATGGAAAAAAAGATATATGCACAACACATTGGTTTTTACCCTGTAAATATAGTTTGTAAATATTGTTCACCAAAGCGTTGTTTTTTTTTTGGCATTAAAAATGCCTTACTCTTCACTATATGGGGCCGGGTGTCAATTAAAAGTTTCAAAAATAGTCGCGTAACCTTTTTGTGTCATAATTTTGAACGTTAATAACTCGGTCATTTGTTGATGGATTGTTATAATTTAAAAACCAATCGATTCGGAAACTTTTAACTTAAACATGTATGACGACGTCGTTTCAGTATTTCAATAGCGTACTATTGAAAAAATGGTTGGAATCGACCTATGTTTTCATCCACCAATCCCTGTTGTACAAAATGACGTCAACTTTTTATTCGGCATAGAAGGCTTTGCGTCATGCATAAAAACACCGCACCATTCTGCGTAGTTCGAAGAGGAATTTATAAATATAGGCGGCAAAATATTTCTTTGCCTAGTTGATGTTTGACTGTGAATGAAATAAGTAGCTCGTCCAGTGAGCTGATGACTGGATTGTATATGCGTTCACTTGCTGGATTGTCGCTTTTGCATTTTGTGTTGGTGAAATTTCCTGTTGTCTGCAACACCGTGTTCGCTTGAGTATCTTATATATCATCTAGCTATTGAAGAACCGAATCAGCGTGGTTACCGATTCTTTTGAAATATCCCATGTATTTGGCAAATTTTTGGTCGATTTTGCCATTAAAAATGCCTTACACTTCGCTTCCCGAGGCTGGGTGTCAATTTAAAACATGCAAAACTAATCGCGTAAAATTTTTCTGTCATAATTTTGAACGCTTATGACTCAGTCATTTGTTGATGGATTTATTTAATTCAACAACTAATCGATTCGGAAACATTTAACTTAAACTTATGAGATAATGTCATTTGAATATTTCAATTGCATACCATTGAAAAATAGGTTTGAATTGAGTATTTTATTTTGGTTCCCTGGTAACTATCAGGCCAATTTAGAATTATCGGCGATAGATTTTCCGGATCTAATTTGGAGCGCTTGTTACTCGATGATTTGTTAATGGATTTTCCTAATTTAAATGATTCCAAAGCTTCAATATTGTACGCTTAAAAATGTTTTAATTTGTCAACGGATCGGTTTGCATACTTAAATCTTCATTCCCATACGAACAAATTTTACATGTATCGTTTGACTATGAACCCTCGTACAATTTAGTTAATGACCAGTTTCAGTTGAATTATTATTTGCTTCAAAACAATAAGCGTCTGATGGCTACACGCGTTGTAACTATGACAATGTTTATTCATGTGTTAAAAAAAAAATTCGGAATTTTGTTGCGTATCCATTCCGTATATTCCTAATATGTCAAAGCGAAAATCAATGTAAGTAACTAAATATTTTATGCGGACTGTTTCACATGTTTTCTTCGTCGTATTGTTGCCATATTATTTACCGACACTTTCCGAAGATTATCGACGATTTTGAAGGATTCATAAAATTACACCATTACTGAGATTACTGGTGCAACATTCTCTTGGATCGATTAATTGTTTATAAAATTAATAAGTCCACCCAGTGAACGACCATTATTAGGTTGAAACTGGGGGTAAATAAACGATATAAATCGAATCAAATTAATAAGTTTGTACGTTTCTCGAAAATTATCATCATAAAATAAAATAGTTTCATTTGTTCAGGTTTAAATCTTTAGGTTGTTTGTATCTAAAAGTGAGCTTTCAAGTAACTTTAAAGTGTAGTGAAGTTTAGTGTATCATCATCATTATCATCTTTATTTTTGTATTTAGTATGAAGACCCTAGAAACGTTTCATTTTTAATGTTATTGTGCTCGGTCGTGTCTTGAATACAACCCTCTAATTTTTATTTTGCTCGATGACAGATTCCGATATTTCTCCTTACTCGATGCATCAAGGTAAGAAGCGACTGATCATCACAAAGGGTGTATGAAATCGAATTGCATCACAAGAAAATCATCTCCAAACCTTTGGCGAATCAATTCAAAGATATCAATCAACTTTTTCCATGTTCGCTTTATTCAACTTCAATACCATATCGAAATGCACGAGCCTTCTTCTTAACACTACTCAAGAGGTTTGGTACAACGTTTGGACCAACATTTTATTTTTGCGAGGAGACCCATTTTTGCTTTCTCATAAAGAAAGGTTATGCAATCACTGTGAAAAAATTATTTTCTTACGATTTTTCAGGGATAACTATTTAAATTAGATTAAGTTTAATATCAGTATTATACTGTTACATAAATCCGAAGATATACCGCCGTAATCATAATCATTTATTTACAAATCTATATACATTTAGAATACAGAAACGCGATTCATCGAACAATTATCTTTTATGACGGTTCTCTGTTGGATTCTGCCGATGTCTACTGTCGTGAAATGAGATTACAGCAGTATCATTCACTTGGTGGATACTGTACTGTGTCTCAAGCAGAAAACTACGCGATTCTGCGTGGGGTACGACGCTTCAGCAGATAATCTGTGGTAAGCGAATTTATTTTTGTTCCTACAGGCAGCTCGAATGATTCACTGTCGGTTCACGGTCTTGTGATCGCATGTCGAACTCAAATCGAACATCTCTGCATTTCAAATACTGTTTACTTATTATGGGAAATGAATGGACTGAGGGCGAAGCTAGCAAACTTGCGCTCAGACAAAACCGTCGTTACCAGATTTTATCTGAAAATGTCAAAATGCTTACTGCATTTCTTTCAAGCATTATTGCAGTACTGTGATCAGTAGGGATGTCCGATACCGAGTCGATACTTTGAGGTATCGATACTTTTTTTCAAGAATCGGGTATTTTTGGTATCGATATCGCATTAGAGCGACACCGACGACACGACCTGCCACTCACTATTAAAAACTGTATCACAAATTTAACTACCCCTCAGTAACTCGTAATGTCAAAATGACATCACTTGAAAAATGTTTGAAACTGGCAACGCAGTCTGAAAAACTGTTGTTTTTGGAATAACAGTTACCGTTACCGTAGTATCATTTATTTACCTTAATCTTTTCATAACAGTTGAAAGAGGAATTTAAATCTAAATATTTTTAAAAGCGAAGGTTATTTCGCTACAGAGCAGCTCTACCATCTTTACAGAGAAACCATTCATTTGAGGATCGTACGGTTTCTTTGCAGCGGTCTTCGAAGCCACACTGTTATATTTTTCAAAGAGGTTTGATGGTTTAGATTCGTATTAGGAAAAAACGTATTAGGAAATATTCGTAGGATTTATCTTCGCTAGCGGAATTGTGCATAATTTATTACATCAATCGATACCATACCGAATTTCGAAATCGAAGATAAAAAGGCATTCGAATATCAGAATCTTTTATAGACGAAACTATGAATCGACCTATTAATGCTTGCTCTAAATTAGTTTCTGGACGTGTTTAAACAGATACTGAATTGAGCTTGCATCTTTGCGGTATCATCAAGTGAAAGCTACGATCTAAAGCACGTTGCAGTACATATAATTCGTATCAATTAGAAAAAAAAACAATCACTTCGCTCAAAGTTAAAAAAAATCCATGGGTCCAATTTCTTATTTTTTTTATTAGAGGTATTTAATTTTGATAATCGCGATAGGGATAAAAAACTGGTCTTTTAACTGTTAACAAATTGGGCAACGGAGTTATTTCGGCCACTGTAATATATTTTGGCCTGGTGCATATATTTTTAATTATAATCAAAATGAAGTACATATTCATACCTAATAAGTTTATGAATGGAAATTTTTTTTAAATTCTGAGACATGATGAACTTATGTACTTAGTTCTGATTATATCCAGAAATATGTACGCCGGGCTAAAATATATTAGAGTGGCCAAAATACCTCAGATACCCTACATGGTCAACTGTTGAACTTGGATCTGGTGCAGGATAGTTCTGTAATTCGAAATATACAAAAATATTCAATACGATCGAAAAGATTACTTTCAAACTACTTGCAGTGTCGTAAAATTCTAAACTCTTCTGGAAGATCGTTCAACTCGCATTTGCATAGACAGCCAATTCTCGACCACATTGCAGTCCTCAAACAGTCATATTTCTTCCCGACATGTTTTATTATGGCCTGATACTTATTACCCCATCGCGTGGTCCAGGTGTCATATTTGGTGTTCTGAAACGATTCGTCATAATGAAATGCCAAAGTAACAATCAGACTTTTTAACCTTGTGTGAAACTGATCCAATACTTATTCTGCCTTGTTGAATCGTCCTCCGCAGAGTAATCCAGCAAGATCAAGTCGAGACTCAGGATAATTTCAAAAATAAAATCAATCACTAATATACATTTGGTCTTGTAGAAGTTTGAAATCACTAGGGAAAATCGGTTTTGATTTTATTCGACACTACGGTTTATTTATTTACTATGGGGCTCCTTGGTAACGAGTTCTTAGCAACTCAAACAGTGTTGCGCAAGAAAATTATTATTATCATTTTCAAGGGGTCGCTATATTTGTGGTAACTGGCGGTAAATCGCTCACGAACACTTTTTATTCGGAGTGTCGGGTCGTGTCGTCGGCGACACTGTTAGCAAATACAAATTATAATACGAAATGCTTCGACAAATTTTCGAGGACACGTTTTCCAACATGCGGTCGACGACACGACCAGACACTCCGAAGAAAAATTGGAATAAAAAGTGTCTGTGAGCGATTTACCATCAGTTTCCATTTATTGAACAGCCCCTTGTTAATGACAAAAGAAAAATTTTCGAGCAACACTGTATATGTTGCTACGAGCTAGTTACCAAGATACCTTCATAAAAACAAATAACAAATTTTAATATGCAGCTCATTTCGATTATAAAAAGCGATTAGTACAAAAAACTTCAGAAAACTGTAGTGTATTTGTTAAACAGGCTATTTTTTAGCGGATTTATTTAAATGAAATGAAGATACGAATAAAAACTGCTAGATCTCAAAATTTACTGTTCTAATGAGACTATTTTCCAGGTCATAACAATGACAGCTTTTAATAACCTTTAGAAGTACTAGTTTATGAAGAAGTATTCAACAAAACCAGCAAAATATCAACACGGTTTCAACTATATCGTTGATAACTCTGAAACTCATAATCAGCCTGATAATTAGCGATGGACAACATCTAGAATCTAATTTGCATCGGCTAGAAAGTCAAAATGTCAGAAATGGTATAAAATTGTGCAAAAAGGCTCAAATTTTATGCCATAACTAAAATAATTCAGAAATATATGTTGGAAAATGAATCAGAAATATATTTGTAATATTGGATAGTTCATTAGTATGCGCGACTATACCTTAAATATCTTTCAAATAGACCAACAACCCTGAAAGATGCAGTAAAGCCGATCATTTTCTTAAATTATTCACGTTTCAACATTTTATCATGTTTTCGATTACCACTAATACAAAATCTAATCTAAGATTGATTGTGAACTCTCATATCAAAACCGACAGCTGTTCTCTAATTCTCTCAAATGAAATGCAATTGAAATTGGATTAATAGATAAATATGGTCCGCTAAATCGCATCCTGATGGATATTGTTCATTATCATAAAAAAGGAATAAAACAAAAATGTTTTATTTACACTAGGATGCCTTTTTAGCTCTACACGGTTTCTTAATATGCCTACAACAGAAGAAAAAGAAGAGTTAAAAAGAGACACTCCGTTTTCGCATTTTAGGGTAGGCCACTTGACCTACGGTTCCGTCCACTTCTTTTGATTCCTTCAAACAGCGGCATGTGGCTATCCACATATATCATTAAATCCAATCATATCAGCGAAGAACAGATCACAGTTGATTGAAATTGTAATCGCTGCATATTTCACAAGTAATAAACATTCATTTATTGTAGGACTTTTAAATAATTTCAATATTAGTGAAGATGTCATATAAAATTTGTGAAGGCTTATTATTACATTTAAAAGTATTAAATAATGGCAATCACGATCGAGACTAAAATGCCGGGCTTTTTTAGCACTACCACGGAATTTTCGACACCGAAATGTACAAACAAGTAATGATTTTAACAAGTAGCTATATTATCAAAATTGCAGCACAATACCAACATTCGGGGTCATACTGTTCATCTGAGTGCTACAATGCAATGGGTTGAAGATCATTCCGGTCTCACGGTGAGATTTTCTCCGCCCTCTGAGCATCACGCCGTACATAAACTCAAAAGCGGTCGGTATTTAGTTTCGGGTCTTTACGAACTTTGAAGAGAGGCTATAAGAATACATATTATTAGTGAACAGAATATATAATTAAATAGAAAATTAGCAAGCCAAAAAAATCTCAATTCCGAACTAGATCCGCAGTCGACAATGAGAGCGTTAGAGTTGCTCTAGATTGGGCTGGTGCAATAATGAAACCGATAACGATTACATTGAAAAGATAAACAATGGTAACTAGGGTTACATTAACTGGTATTTTGACAACAACAATTTCTCTGACCGCGTTGCCAATTTTAAACATTTTTCATAAGATACCATTTTGACATTACCAGTTACAGAGGGGTAGCTCGATTTACGATACAATTTTAAAAGCGAGTGGCAGGTCGTGTCGTCGATGCGGTACACTGTCGAAATGCACTGTCAGAGTGACAATGTACCCAAACGAACGAACCATTCAACTAGCAACGCTGAAAGGTGAAAATTTATTCACCATAGTTACTGTTTATTTTTATGAAAAAGACGAAACAGTTTGGATTTGTCTGCAAATCGATAACCAGAAATACAAAATTCCAAAAAAAGTTCGGAACATTCCAACGATGAACTCGGCGTGGCTAAGTTTGATTCTGCTGGGAAATCTTGTGCAGCGCAAAAGTGAAACGGACTAAGATATTAACCATTGAATTTGAACTCGCGATATCGGATTTATTATGATCAAGTGACGAGGTAGTATTCCCACATTATAAAAATCGTCCCAATTCGCTTATATTTAATCGACTAATCTTTGTATACAGTTTTAACTACCTGGAAGACTCCACATAATTTAAGGCAAGAATCGCACGAATGTGTGTAGGATAGTTTCCAGTAATCGCACTATCGGCTTCCGTGACAAAGAATAATCGTAAACTTTCGCCGAAGAAACTGATTCCCCTAACCGATCATATGCCAACTTCAGCCAGATATCGACAGCATAACAAATATTACACACTTGAAATTTCTTGCTGAATCTCGGCAAAAATATGCCGAGAATTGCACAGCCGAGTGCTCGGTAATCGTCACGGCAAAATGTATAATTACTGAGAATCTCGGCAATCCAAAATTTGTCAACTGTCAATTATTGCCGAATTTGTCAGCAGAAATTTTGCTGTTAGCTCGGCAAAAGTTATCAGGAAGGAATCATGAAATGCCGAGTCATCAGTAATCGAAAAAAGGAAAGATATTTTTTTATTTTTGTATGAAATTACTATCACAAAAGCTAATGTTGGTGAAAGGAATATTTTATTGATGGTCATTTCAATTCAGCAAACCAAAAAAGCGCAAACACCAAACGAAAACGTTACGGCTAGAGACAATTGTTTCTAGTGCTCCTCACGCCTTTACCTGTAAATAAGCAGATATAAATATATATATATATATATATATATATATATATATATATATATATATATATATATATATATATATATATATATATATATATATATATATATATATATATATATATATATATATATATATATATATATATATATATATATATATATATATATATATATATATATATATATATATATGCAAATTAGATAGTTTTCGATTTTACTTATCTTTTAACAAAATAGGGTAAGGGCTCCCTATTTCATCTCATTTGTAAGGACGTCGCCTTCAAACCCCGATTTAGCCACTAAAATCACTGTAACTATTTCATATTACTGCTTCATTCGCCTTGCTCCACGTTGAAAATTGATTCACATTTCTTGAAAATTCAACTAATATTTACAAAACAGCTAAAAACACTAATGATGTTTTCACTTCTCTGCTCCTAATTTCATCTCAATTGATTTTTATCCATCCTATCGTTGATCTTTTATTCATCCTATAAATTAGCAATGGCGACAGCAATCAAAACAAAATATTCCACTATTACACTCTCACCCGCATACGCATGGCTGCCAGATGGCTGACTAAACGCTGCCAGCTGGAAAAATATGGCTTGCAGACATTCTGGTGACCGACTGCCTTACCGCTGCCAGATATACAACTCAAACGATACAACCTCAACGTGAAATTTTCGAAATTTTGAATTTTTTTTTTACCCACCAGGATTTTTCCACATTATTATTATTGTTAAAAAATTTACTCGTTGAATTATCTAATTAATGGGGCAATGACTTACGGAGATCTAAAGAACTATCTTCTAACATCATTTTATTAGTGAAAACAGATAGAACAGATATGGACTTTCTATGCAAAGTAATACATATTTTCTATGAAAATACCTGGCATCTCTGTGCACAGCCGATGAAACACACACGCACACTTCACAGCGATATGTTGGCGTATAGAGGAATGAAACCAGTGCTACTAGATTTGCCACAGGGGTTATTTCATTAGTATTTAACACGTTCTTTCTGGTAATATTCGAAGCAGAAACAGTTTTATTGAAATATTAATATCAATAATATAATTAAACTAATGTCACGGATACCAAAAAAATACTTTTTGATGATAATTTAAAGAAGATAAACAATTTTTGTTTTGTAACATTATGAAATAACTTGGCAACTTTGCGAAACCAAATGAGATGAAAACAAAGCGCAATCAAGTGAACGAAGTGAAAAACTTTCATCTCATATTTTTGAAGACTTTTATTGCTTGTCGGGTAAATTTTGAAGTTTTTAATCGTTAACTAAACAAGTGGCAAGTGAACATAACTAATTATGAAGTCATCCAGCATTCAATGGTAGTGTAATTGTGCTAAATAGTGATCATGTTTTGAGACGAATCGATTAGTAGATATTCAGAAACATGACGAACTGTAAATCTTGAGACGAAAATGTGTCCTAAATTGAAAAGTGAAGTTTATTTTATATGAAAAAAAAGATCACCGAAGAATTTAAAACCATTTCTTTCAATAGGAAAGTGTGACAATAGCTTTTCAAATCATTTTAAAACATTTCACAGTTTGCTTCCGGTAGGTTGTAAAATATTATTCATGTTCAAAGTTATGAGGTGAAGGGATAAGATGGATATAGGAGCTCAGATGAAATAGGGAGCCGTTGCCCTATACAAATCTTTTTCCTTCATTCCAATTTAAATGTTTTCAAGTTCCACGAGCAATGGCGACGTGATGCTTGGAAAATCGAAAGAAAACATCAGATGACAAGTGTCTCACCGATTTTCAGTAAAAGCTAAGTCGCTGTTCGAAATCTCGGCAAACGGTTTTGCTGATCTCGGTATATTTGTTGTTTACTGACACGTTCAGTATAATATTTTGCCAAACTTCAGCAAAAGAACTCGCTTTACCGAGATATCAGCATAGAACTTTAACGATTTTCGGAAAAGAGCATGTTAATTACTGAATAGTCAGTAAAATTAAGTGTTGCCGATATAATTCGGCATTTCATTATGCCGAGCTCGAGAATCGGTTTTAAGTGTGTACAATTTCTCAGAATGATAATACGGTTCGACATACCAGGGTTTTTGTTTACTGTCATGAATTTGAACGGTGATATATTAAACATTTTATTTTGAGTAGGACAATCGTCGGTCGTATAGCTAACAGGCCTGCATATGCCACACGCGAACCCAGACCAGTTAAACAAATTACGTCATTGGCCAGTGTTGGATACTGAGCTCAGCTCAGCTCGCTGAAGTAGATCACCCGTAGTTGCACTTCGTGATTGACCGAATGAGTGGAAATGTACAAAGAACCAAGAAATTGAAGCTTGGGAGAAGCAAATCATTTTCACTGTACATACCCACTCACTCCTAACTTTTTATTAAATGATCAATAACGACGCTGGCTACGACCAAAGGCTGTGCTACTGAGGGAAAGGAAGGAATGTTAGTCCGATACTCGTTGTTTCTAGAGACCGCGGGTACCACTGTATCTCCACGAGTATCACGGGATAGGAGTTTCGTTAGTAGGGAGGGAAAAAGATCCGAATATGTTTTGGTAAACAATATGATCTCAACAAAATCTGATTTGCGATATTCAGGAGAAATATAATGAGCAAGAAAAATATAAAATATCTCCAAGGAACGATCTCACCAGTATCCCTTTTCTCCTGTTCGCTCTGCTGTCAGCAACGCGAGATGAAACACGACCACTGAAAGAATAGAATAAAAACACTCGCGAATGGGTTCGCTACAGACCAGCTCTAGACCTTCAGTCTGAATGACACGATCGACTTGTAAAATTTCACACATTCCATAGAAATCCGACAAAACCGACAATGACATACAGACGGCGCTTCGATCGATTAACAGGTTAACATAATTGAATTTTGGGGCGCAATTTCACAGTATCCGCCGCTTGAGAATCTTTAGTTTCGCGGATCAATATTATTCAATAAATAGCACTCTCACTACTAAACACACATTTGTCACACCAAAAATAACTATTTGTCACGTCAAAATAACTATTTCAACCAAAATATTAAATATACGTATCAAACAACACATTAAAATTATACTTTTTTGATAGCAGCAGCAGGACACCGAATTGCACTCCCAGTGATGCCAACTCCGATTCGTCATTGGCCAGTGTTGGATACTGACTATAAAGTAAACGGATTACCGAAAGTGCTAGTGTAGGATATTTCCTACCGGTTGGAGGAATTAGACGAAACTTTCGAGTAAGAATTGTTCTTAGTTCAGTTTTCATCCATTCGGAATGTTAAACAAACGATTGAACAGGAAAATCCCGGGGAAGCTTCAGGGACACTTCTCGTTTTGATTTTCCTACGAAGTGCATGGTTGTGTCGTCATTATACTAGTCAAGAATTTGATTTGGAATTCAGTATGATCTTCAAATGGGTTCCGAGTCAGATACAACAACCGATTCCGAACCGATCCGAGTCGGAATCCATTTGGAAATCATACTGAATTCCACATCAAATTCCAGACAAGTTGACTGGTAAAGGGCTGAAGGAGATGAAGACATTTTGTATTTTAGTCAACTCCTGTAAAATGTGATAACTCGTTTAGTAAGTGAGAAAGTTCGTTTGTTTTCATATTTATTGTATTAAAAATAAAGAATCCGTTCCATAATACGATCGAATTTAATCATTCAAGAACTACCGAAAACTTATTGTCAAAGCTAGGTGCTTTGGTATATTTGAATCGGCCATACTTGCTAACCGGTTATGATTGAGGTGACCAAAAGTAAATCAAGTCTAATAAATACATGAATCTAAGACCTAACGATAGTGTTCTGTATTATTCCAACCCTACATGGTATCATTTTTACCTTTTTACCTATTTTTATATATATAAAAAATAGGTATAGAATTCGCTCAAACTTTAGAAAATTTTTCCGAGGCCCGGAGGGCCGAATGACATATACCAATCGATTCAGCTCGACGAACTGAGCAAATGTCTGTGTGTGTGTGTGTGTGTGTGTGTGTGTGTGTGTGTGTGTGTGTGTGTGTATGTGTGTGTGTCTGTATGTGTGTTGTCAACAAAGAGGTCGAGATCTCAAGATGGCTGAACCGATTTTGATCAAACTAGTCGCAAATGAAAGGTCTCCCCGTCACCCAAAACGCTATTGAATGGTTTTGAGATCGGATGTTTACTTTTTGAGTTATACAAAGTTTTATGTCAAAATTTTCAGTTTTTTGACAGTATCTGTCACAATTGACCTTGAAAACAGAATATGTTTTCAGACTTAGATTCCACACGGTAATACCTATCCAACAAGCCATAGATTGTTAAAATCCGTCCATTTTTAACGGAGATATCGAAATTTTTGTGTAAACGACTTTTCCCCCTATTCCAGCAGTACAAGTTTTGAGCGCTGTATGACAAAGAAATGCTTGGGAGCAACGGAAAACACGATTTTTTATACTGTTACATACAATTGTTTCTAAGTACCAAAAGGATTGTGTACAGCATCCTTTTTCATGACATTTAGCCTCGGACCGATTTTGGCACGGCTCGTTTTTGGCAACATAGTCGTTCGAATATGACATATATAAACCAGATGATGGCAGAATTTTTTTTAATTATATTGTTTTAAACTACTTACAGCAATAAATGCTGGAAGAACATAACATCCACATACCATTCGAATCAGTTCGTCGAGATCAGCAAATGCGTGTGTGACAAATAATTTCACTCAATTTTCTCTGAAAATTTCTTTTCTACAAATTCAGATTCATACGAAAAGTCGTATGCTCCCAAACAAAGTTCCTGAATTATGTTTGGTTCCGAGCTCTGGTTCTGGAACTACAGGATGATATGTGAAACGAAATCAAAATTGTGTAACTCATTTTTCTCGTAGATGGCTAAACCGATCTAAGATTCAAATGAAATCTAAGAATCATCTAAGATTCAAATGGTTCAAGATTCTATAAAACATCTTGCTTTTCAGTCAGATCCAACTTCCGGTTTCGGGGATACAGGTTGATTAGTATAAAAATGTCTATTCCACATAAATTAATCTGGTTTATCGGGTTAGCAGATTTGGATAGTCGATAAAAAAATTAACTTCTTTCAGTTTTAGTGGTATTCAGTTGTCGATCAGAATGCACCTAAAAATTTAATTCGTGCTATGATCTCTCAAAGATGTCTTAACTGATTTGCAAATATTTTGAAACAAATGTAAACTATACAGCTATTCAGGTGAATTTATCTGACTTCGACCATACCGCTTTTAGAATTCCGGTTCCAGTATAAAAAGCTTAATCAAATTTCAGAAACAAAAATTCAAATTAAAACAAACTTATATACAAAAATTAATTAATTTTATCCAATTATGACTTCCGGTTCTCGAATTACATGATGATGAATTTTTAAAATTCAAACCGATATAGAAGATGACAATCCCGAAAAGCTTCAAAGTTGGACTCAAAACTGTTGTAATTTATTCGTCATATGGCCATACGAATCGGTTTGGGTTATGCTGGTTCCTGAATACCGGCTCTGGAAGTACCTTAAATTACCGTAAAATCTAGAGTGAAACTTACATATCATGGCATGTTTAATCGATTATCACACTTCTAGATTCAAATTCGATCCGATTTGCAGTTTCGACATTACAGAGTAATGAGTGATTAAAATCTCAAATTGTCGCTTAAAACGACGGTTATTAAAATAATGTCATGAAAACTTAAACACCGAAGAATATTCATGCAAAAAACACATGCGGATTGATAAAAATAGATATCATCTCACTGCTAGGTGGATTAAACACGTTTTTATTAGAAGAGATGACCCAAAACCATTCCAGAAATCACGTTCACTACTTTAATCAATATAAATAAAATCAACTGTTAAAGCAGCAGTTAGTTGCGTAGTATGTACATAAATCTGTTCTGTTCTTCCAGAAATAAATGTTTTGTTTAGTGAAGTAGAAAATAAAGGGTTCATTGACACACTCAGCAGAACCACTAGCGGGATTTACAGAAAACAAAAGAATACAGAATATTTTCCATGCTAGAGCGTACGGTTACATCATCCTCATCCATTCTACATTCGCCTCATTCAGCCATATTGTTACGATACAGCCAGAATCATGTGGTTGTCGATCTCTGCAATTACTAAATACTGCATAACTGGTATTCAGAATGCAATACATAAAGTCAGGAAAACAACAAACAAACTAGTTCCGTATCGTAGCAACTTCGATGTAGCGTTGCCAGATATGTTTTTTTTCTGCTATTCTGATCTGTCAGTTCAAAACTAAGAGATGGGCTAGGCCAACTTGTTCTTTTGGTGAACCAAAAAAATTGCATGCTTTTGTATGGGACCTAGGGGTATTATTATTTGTAGTTGCTGTTAGTATCGATACTTTTGGTCTCGATACTTACAGTATCGCAACAGATTGAAGTCAATTCCCATCACGACGGAACATTTTTTTGTTTGAATTATAGAGGATTTAACCTTAAGGTCATTCGCCTCTTCAAGCCAGAAAAACTTTCTAACCCTATGGGCGGGGTTGGGAATCGAATCCAGGTGGGCTGCATGAAAGGCATCACACTGTACCCGTCCCCATTTTTATTTCTTCGGCTTCGGCGTAGCGCCGAGCTCACGCAAGGATTGGTACGGCGTGGACTAGCCGTCATTGAAATTCGTTCTCGACAATCTCGCTTAGTCCCACAGGTGCGCTGAAAGCGAGTGCAAACTAATAACAAAACACGCATATAAAGGTCATATTTTCAGAGGAATCAATCATTTCAATTTTTCACAGTCATTGCATTCTCTTTCAGTGCGCCTTATAGCGATGGAATAATAGCAATAAGAATTAGCTTTTAGTGTAGTATTCGTGTATCGACATAAAGGTTATGATATGAAAATATTTGAGAAAATAAGTAAATAAGATGCGATTACCAATCGATGTGAACAAAAATTTAGACGTTCTGAACATCAGATGGAATAATTTTCGGTTTTCAAGAAATATTGCAGATAAATCACACGTTATTTTATCGAAATAACGTATTGAGTACATTACACCACCTTAACTTATATGATTCTGATCTGAAATTATGCATCTTTTCGTGTAATATTACAACCTCAAGAACGACACCAAGATTGTTGTGATATTATATCGTAATCTCTGCACATCAGTAGTGAGTAGTAATGTGCAACTATTTTGATGTAATATCACAAATGTGTTGGTGTCGTTCTAAAAATTGTAATATTACACGAAAAGATGCATAATTTCCTATCAGAATCGTCTAGGTATTCATTCTAATTAATGTAATCTACTCAATACGTTATTTCGATGTAATAACATGTGTTTGATCTACAATATTTCTTGAAAACAGAAAATAATTGCATTTGATGTTCAGTGCGTCTAATTTTTTTTCACATCGATTGATAATCACATTGAGATTGTTACAACTCTTTTTTTGCTATGAGTGTATGAATGCGATTACGGTACTTCATATCATCTGATATGCAACAGTCCCGCATTGACGCAATAACGTATCCGGGTTTTTGGTTCGCCATACAGGGTTCAATCTGTGTATGGAGATCATGAATTGATGGATATTGTATCGTCTCTCACCCAATGTGGTAAGGTGCTATAGTCAGAGGGGTTCATCGTTCTACCTGGAGTGAATATATTCTTCCTGTGTAGACGCTAAATGTTTTTTTGGTGTGTCGAATTTACTTCTGTTCATAAATATTTCGAATCGTTCTGCCTTCTTTCGGGAATGCAGAGGGATTGCATTCCCGAAGCTCCAAATTTATTAGAACAGCGAACTCAGTGTGCGTCTATACTTTTTGGGACAGTCTTTAGGTAGAGCAAACATTAAGGTGAAATGTAGCGTCATAAAATTCGCGCAAAATTTTATCCGCTTCAGTTGAACGAACCGTCGCACAAAGCATACCAAGAAAAACAGACACATAGAAACAAGAACTTTTTTCAATGATTGAGCGCAGTGGGTTTACCTCCCGTTACATTGGCTTGTAAAAAAGACTGGACGTAATGGATTTTTTAATCCTTCACACTTTGAATATATGCTAATTCAAGCGTTATTGTTAGTGATTACTCTTACACTAGAGCTATAAATCATGAGTAATTATGAATGACTAACATGAGGTTATATGTATATGTATTAACCAACTTGATAACCATGTATATGCCTGTTGTTTATCAATGTTTATCACATTGTTTATATCACGATAATACTTGGTTTGTATTTCATTCAGTAGCTTGTCAATGATGAAGTTATAGTTTTGCTATAAAAATTGCTACAATCTAAAATAATACCTGTTATACGATATTACACAGCCAAGTTTTA
Source organism: Malaya genurostris (assembly GCF_030247185.1). NCBI lineage: Eukaryota > Metazoa > Arthropoda > Insecta > Diptera > Culicidae > Malaya > Malaya genurostris. Next base: position 285,144,802 of record NC_080572.1, read on the forward strand.
TTGCTTCAGCAACATCAATGCATTGAACTCAACAGAATTGGACATTATTAGCATTATAAGAAAATAAACAATTTCTTACAATACCCATTTTATTGTATTCAACTCGTTTTTATTTCAACACAAAACCCAATGCTGCATAAATTCGCGTCATAATTTTACATGTAATTTTTGCTCACGATATAATGCCACCGTGCCCACCGTGCATTTCTCACACCACCTCAATACGAAACAGCAGCGCGCAAGCAATAAAAAAAATGCGGAAAAGTTTATGTAAACTTTTTCAAATTTCGGTTGTTTTAGCTAAAATTTTATAATTTTGAGTTGCATTTTCAGATTCTTTGTGAAATTCTGCTACAAACACTACTTTTCAGTTCTAAAATCATCCCCGTGGAACGGAACAGTTACCGTTTATACATTTCAAAAACCAATTACGGCTCGGCAAAGAAAAATTTCAAAATTCTAAGAATACTTAGTTATGATAAATTTGATTTCGAAAACTTAAGTGTTTTTGGTTTTTCGAAAATCGGTCTAGTTTTTGAATAATTGATCAAAAACGCGATTTTCGCATTCCGCTACATTTCACCTTAAGGTCTAAAATGATTAATTATTTAGAGAGATACAAAACGGCCTTAGTCTACTAAGTCGGTTCATAACAAACTTCCTTTCAATGTGTCAAAAATCATCCGTAAATCATCGTATGTAATGCTAGTGGCTAGTTATTCTGATTTAGCTAAGAAATATCTCGATAGTTCGTCCATCGAACGTAAGAATCCTTAACCTGAAGATTCTGAAAAGGTTATTAATTGAATTAATAGTATTCAATAATTCTATGGGACCTTCTAGTATCACTTGAACTATGAGAACCAAGCCCAATAAATCTGTAGTTCTGACTACACGTCAAACGACGCGCAATAGACCGATATTTACGGGCTGCGTCACGGTACGGTCATCAGGTCAAGAGCACTCGTCACCTTTTCTACTAACAAGGTCTGAATGTACCAGTCATTATTAACACTCTAATTAAACCAAAGTAGCAGTAAATAATCTCATTATCTGACGCAAAGGAGCAATATGTCCTCAACTACATTTTACAACTGAAAACATCTGATTTACATAAGCCACGTTTTATTGCACGGTTGTCGTCTGCTGCTAGCCGATAAAGTTATATTCCACGCAACGATGATCCTGCCAAGTCATGCCACCGGAGAACAGACACCTCCCGTCGCAACCGAGATCAATTCAATCAGTCGATGTTGATTCAGTTCACCATAAGTCACTAACCGGTCGGTTATTTAGAGCATCCGCGTCTTTCAACGACGACGTCTGACATTCCGGCACGCGACAACAGGGAAAAGATCCACGCGTAATTATCATCGCCCGCCTTCTTCATTATACAATCAACATTCGCCGCGAGACACCTCGGCGCTTAGCAGTCGGGAGGATTAATTAAATGGAGTAGAACCGGCGGGCGATTGGTGGGGGTGGAAGGTAAACGAAAACACCACACAAGTTGATTAGGTTTTTAGCGTAATCGTTTGATGTTATTTCAATTTTAATGCTGTGCTCCTGGAGAAAAGTTGAAAGCTTTGTTAAAACCACGCTACGGAGGGGCGCCAAAGTTCTGTCATCCACAATAACAAGCAGTGTAAAAGATGTAACAACTTCCGCTCACTGTTTACCACCGCCCCAGGGAATAAGTTGCAATTAATAAATTAATTAAGTTCATTCACAAAGGTGAATAACGAGCAGATCTTCTATCGCTGGTTTCAATGAATGAACGGATTGAAGTAGGCCAACAATTTTTTCGACAATCGACTTAACAGCAAATAGAAGACACAGGCACCGACCAAAAACGAAACGAAGTATTTAAATTTCGATTTTTGGCAATCATCGAAAATATTCATAGACTTGATATAGAAAGAGCTACGATTTTGACAAGTTACTTCTATAACAACTATCTAAAATAACAAACGGAGAAGGATGCTGAATATTCTGCTGATTATGACTCATCTCTATCCAAACGCCTAGATGCAATTTGAAAATCCTTTTTAAACCTTCATATTTTTGGAATACAAATCAACCACCAAAAAAATTCCTGGGTTAATAATCAAGGCGTCACTGTACAATGCTGCATGCAACGGCTTCGGATGAATGAAGTATACAAGAAAGCACAATTTGCGTACAAACTTCCATGCAATCAGATACAAGAACCGTTTCAGAATTTCCACTGGAATCGACCATTACGGAGAAATAAGCGCAAGTGATATAGTCATCTATCTTCGTTAGTATAAATGATTGATTCAAAATAGCAAGAATTAGGATTGCCACTTGCACAGGCCCGCTCGGCAGTGTCGGACTAGCAGAAGCTGCAGGGCTGCCGAACTTACACAAATTTTGCCAGGCCGCAGTACGAAGATTCATATGATTTTATCATGATGTAAAAGATCTCATTACCTTAGCTAAATTTTTATTTAAAACCCAACGAAAAACAGGTTGAGAAGTGTTAAATAATAAAATGGGATTACGAAAACCAAAAATCTTTCAAACCACTCTCCAATCACGGGAACTGTGCTACCATTTTAACTATCCTGGAACTTTATACATTTATACTTTCCATGCAGATGCAGGTCTATTTTTAATCTTACACGAAGGGTAACAGAGGGTTTTTGGCCACTTCATGTATTTTGGCTCACCTAACAAATTTTATGGATCTAATCGATGTTAAATAACCCATGTTGCATCAATTTGAAGCTAATCACATTAAATTACCTTTTGCGGAAGGGTTTTTCAAAAGCAAGCATCCTCAAACTACACGCAATATTTGATAAAATTTCGTTCCTATCGTTTGCCCGATGAAGATATACGACATAATAAAATCTGTTGTTTCTTTTATGAGATTTCCTTTTCCTATGTCATAATCATACGAACTGCTAGGGCTAAGTGTGATGAATCTAATCGAATTTATTTATCATGAGCCGAACGCCTCTAAACTTTGCCTAAAACTGTTTTTCTTGTTGCTTTGCTATTACACAACTGATAAATAACGCGATTACACAATTTCCTTCAAACATTCAGTAGAATAAGAGCTTAGAATTTGTTATTTGTTTATCTCAAATGAAAAATATGACAGTGTGGTGGTTTACAGTTTACTACAGCAACTCGATTCTAAAAACGAGACGATGATTTACGAAGCATTTAAAAAGGAGTTTAAGAATTTAGTGACGATTCATTCAGAAAAAAAAGCTGCAAACAAGATTAAATAGAATATATTTGTCTCCGTGGTTTTAACATAATTTAAATTTCGATCGAGATTTCTTGATCCTCTCAGACATGCTAAAATGAAGTTTATTGTTTTTGATTAATTTTACCGAAATAAAGTACAACATACTTGGCTTCCGTTCTGTTTAGACCTCCGATTCCACAATTTGAGAGCTTTCCTGTCTCCACTAACTAGCTTACCCATAGAATTACATTTTGCTACCACGAAAATTAACCCGCTTCGAAAAAACCCATCGCATGTCCTTCGCATCATGGATCTTGTGGTAATTCAAATTCTAGTTTAAATACATACACTCCTAACAAAGTGCGAATAATTTCGCAGCTGTACCCAAATATGTCTTCAGCATCGGGTATTACATCGCAACGATTCTATGATATTTGTGACATAAAAAGGCGGGTGGGTAATGTCAGAGACATAACTGGATGTCGTGAATACGAAAAAACTCCCATCACTTTTCCGAATATCAGTTAGTTGATTGATTGTATGAATTGTGCAAGCTTTCCCCTTTTTCACTAATAGAGTTTTAAGCGATGCACCTACATTAAAGTACAGATTAGTTACATTAAACAGCTACTATTCTACAACTGTATATTCCAAACTTGAAACAATTCTTTTTTAATTTGCCAACATAGGAGGCTATGTACGACAAATTTGTAGTTTATTTTTATTTAAGCTATGAAGTTCGAAGATATCAGATTCTTTTCGAATTGAATGTGTTAGTGACGGTCCAAATTATTTTAACTTCTCGTGTGTTGCCGAAACAAGGGCAACAGTTACTCAGAAAATTGTAGGAAAGCGACAAAATTCAACTAGTTCTTTATGATAATCTTTAGCACTGAAAAGTGCTTTGAATTGTCTGAAAAGCACTCTGAAAAGTGCTTTGAATGGCCTCGTTGGACTTTTTGGCTACCTTTCTACCAGTTTTCGGTGCCATCGTGCTGACGGTGTCGTGACGATCAGAGTAGCTGCTTTAACTCAAATGACGCTATTTCTCACATCACATTTCATTTTATACCTGCTACTGGCAGCGATGTACGGACAGCTCCTTTGCTAAAATTCCTTTCCTGTTCGCAGAACGGGAAACTGTAAGACGACAGGTCCTCGATGTTGCTCTCGTGTGTCTTGTTTTGGAAACAGTTGCTCAGCAAAAACAAATGAACCACTCAACTTTTCTATGGATGCTCTTGTATAGTAACAGACATCTCGTGTTCTGGTTGGCTGGTGCTGTCATAGGGTAAATCAAACAGGTTTTTCAATAGTGTACTATTGAAAAACTTCAATGTTGTTGCAATACACGTTCAAGTTGAAAATTTTCGATTCTATTGGTAGTTAGATTATATAAATCCTTCCACGGATCACTGAGCTATGAACTTTCAAAATACGAGAAAGGTAAACGCGCCTTATGAATTATCTTCTTTGATACTCGTTTATACCAAACATTTCAGAAAAGTTTAATTTTGAACTATTTGAGATTATGTCACAAATATTTGTGATCATACTTCCGATGGCATGTAGCAAGAATTATGTTGATTCATTAGATACAACAGGAGATATTCACGATCAAAAACTTATCACTCTCTCAGAGGGTAAACTTTGAAAAGGCGCCCCATAGTGAAGTGAGTCGTATTCACGACAAAAGAAAAGTTGAGAGTTGGAGAGCGGAATTTTTGTTTCCAATTCAAAATGGTGCCGGGCGAGGGATGCATCCGATATGGTAGCACTAGTGAGAATTGAAGCTGTCCGGGCTTTCCCACTGCGATTGCCTATTCTACCCATGTCATGTCGACCAACCAGTAGCAGGAACAACATATTGTCAGTAATCAAATTCAGCTTCGGAACTGGATTTGAACTCGAGAACTGAATTTTGAATTGGATTCCGGAACAAAGTCTTAAAACTGAATTTCATAACTGTATTTAGATCCTGAATTCTGGTCCACCTGCATTCTGGTTAAGAATTTAGTTATAACTATAAACTGAAACCCAGTTCTGGTTTCTTGACTAGATTTTGGAGCAGGATTTAGTTCGGAATTTGAATTCAGAATTCTGATTGAAGTTTCCAACTTCCGAATTCTGAAACAAAATTTGGGACCTAAATTTCAAACCTGGATTCTGTTCTCAATGTTAGATTTCTGCTTTCTGAACTAGAATGTATTCCAGAATTCAGTTTCAGAACTTATTTTCTGAGTTCAGTTTTAGAATTCAATTCCAGAACTCAGAATCTGCATACTAGAACTGAGTTCAGAACTTGGATTCTGGAACTAGATTTCAAAACTGAATTCAGTTCCTTCATTAAGGTTAAGGTCCAGTCCCAGATTTCAATTCTGAATATGAAATCAGTTTCATATTTCTAGGACTAAATTCATGACCTGAAATCTTGAGCTGGATTCCAAACCAGAATTTTGTAACTGAAATCGGTGCCTTTTGTCGTGAATACGACTTACGCCTTTTCAAAATTAGCCATATGGAAGAATGGGCAGAACTCAATCGTGAATATCTCGACTTGTATTAATAGTAGCAACATAATTCTTCCACTATTTCATCAAAAATATGATCAGGAATTTAGGATAAAAGTTTGAACAGTGTGCGATAACCACAAACAACTCAAAAATTAAGTTTTCTCGAAATTTGTAAACAACTCGGCAAACTCTTTACTTTCGCTTGGGGTTTTCGCGCAAACAAGAGTGATTGCATCATACAACAGAGCTGCTGGTCGTTTGCATTGAAAACGAAAAACGAAAAGTGGAAAACATTATATAAAATCAGTTGTTCTAATAGCTCTGAATGTTATCTAAAGAACTAATAATTCTTTGCAAATCGAAGATAAAAATCATCAGTTTAGTGCAAATCTAGAATAATTTGATTAGCTTTGTGTTATTTCCTCAGTGCAAAATTCGCTCCAAACGAGCGCAAATAAAGCTAGCATTTAACTGCATCGCGTTCGAGAAAAATATTCCGAACAGAATTCAATATAGTTTCTTTCAATGGAATATGCAAATTCGAAATGAAATAATCGACATCAAAATTCTGTATGTTGTTATTTTTATTGCCGTTCGGACTGATCACTTGTGTAAAAGCTACAAAGAAAACACGTAGAGAAAAGTTCTTAACCAAAATTTGTTTAGTATTAAATCAATCGGCATTGTGAAAAGTACGAGCGATTAGATAACGATATTATACAAAATCAGCCGTGTTAAAGGCTAAGGACAGTACTGTAAAGTGGTAGGTTTTTTGCTATTTTCCCGTTTCAAATTAAATTTTCTTGGAAATATAGAAAAACCCACCTGACAATGTCTTCGAAATTTAGTTGAGAATATTCTGTGAAATTTTCAGAATGATTCATTGAGGTTAGCTGTCGCGTTGTATTTTTTTTCTGACTGAAGAACTGCTGAAAATTGGAACCCTCGGAAATGCATACCTCTACTCGTTCATCGAATATCTCGGCTTTGAAGGCTTGTACCATAAATTTACCGTGACAAAGTCTAGATAATTTAGTTTAGATGCGATTAGTATATAAAAACATATATGTTATCGCGATAAAAATAAATTTTTGTATTTTTCTGTGAAACAAAGTCAGTTTCAATGCATCCGCCATTTTTTTCGCTTTGGTTTCCTGATAGCATTCTGAAAAAGGAGAGAGAAATAATATTGGCTCGACAAGGCTGCCAAACACACAGACATTCAATCTTTGTGAAAATTGAAAATTTTTTCATTGTTCATTGGAATCCATGTAATGTCCAACCCATACGATAGATTATTGTGATAAAACTTCTCATCAAAATAATAAAATGTATGCTGGCAACCCGGTACAGTTTGCTCATATACGAGAGAGTACAAGAGAAATACGATGCGCAAAGAGAATTGAGCGAGCCACGTGGTCGATTTAAAACTCAACACGCGACCCTCTGCCCTCAGATCTTAATGGCTCTAAATGTTATCTAAAGAACTATTACGATTACTTCTTTGCAAATCGAAAGTAAAAATCATCAGTTTAGTGAAAATCCAAAATAAATTGATTTGTTTCGTGCACTTTTCGCTGAACGAAAATCGTTCGAGAAAAATGTTTCAAACTTTGCTAATTATCGTACAGAATTCCACAATTTGGTCCTTCTTAAAGACAGAAATGAACCCTGTACAGCATCTTGATAATTTCTTGCAATGAAATATGCAAATCCGAAATGAGATAATCGACGTCAAAAATCGTTTAAAATTCTAGTAGTGAAAAAGAGGAAATTTTCACAATTCACACAATCGATCAACTATCAATTCGAATTCGAAAGTATAAAGAAATCGTGTCAGTTTTATTCGTATTCACGACATCCGGTTATGTCTCTGACATGACACACCCGTACTTCTTCCATATGTCGAATTTAGTCCTTGAATTTTGTTTCAGCTCCTGAACCCTGATCAAGAATTTTGGTTCATGAACAGATAAATAAATGAAGGCAAAAAGTAAACATTGGATAGATTTCGCAAATCAGTTCTTTTTAGAGCCTATCTGCTACCTTCAAGCTATTCGAAATAGTTGTCAGCTCTGTTAATCTTTCTCGTACAAAAAAATATATATCAACCGATCAGCATGGATTTATATCAGGACGATCAGTTAGTACAAATTTGCTCGATTTTACCTCGACCTGCTCTTCGCGTATGGAGGAAAGGGTACAAATTGATGCAGTATACACCGATTTAAAAGCGGTATTTGATCGTGTAGACCACCGAATTCTATTATGTAAACTGATGCGACTTGGTGCATCACACAAGTTCATTGAATGCCTGAGTTCCTATTCGTGTGGTAGAGTTCTACGTGTACAATTGGGAACCTCAGTTTCATCCCCGTTTACGAATAAATCAGGAGTTCCGCAAGGCAGTAATATGAGTCCCCTTTTGTTCGCACTGTTTTTCAACGATGCCGCTTTGCTGCTTGGTTATGGATGCAAGCTGATCTACGCCAACGATTTGAAGCTGAAGTTAGTAATTCGTAATTATAAGGACTGCGTTCATCTTCAAGAACTGCTAGATGAATTTGTCGCATGGTGTCGACGAAACCATCTTGTGATCAGCATTGCCAAATGTCAAGTAATTACATTTCACCGAATACTTCGTCCATTAATCTTCGACTACAAAATTGATGGACAAACACTTACAAGAGTTGACCGTGTTAACGACCTTGGTGTTGTATTGGATGCAAAACTCACATTTAATCAGCATCGTTCTGCTTCAATAAGGCAACGAAACAACTCGGATTCGTAGCTAAAATCAGCAGAGATTTCAAGGATCCACATTGTTTGAAGGCGTTATACTGTCCCTTAGTGCGACCATTGCTGGAAAATGCCAGTTTGGTATGGAGTCCATATCAACTCGGTTGGACCTTCAGAAAAGATTTATTCGGCTTGCGCTAAGAGATCTTCCTTGGCGAAATTTCTTGGATCTGCCACCATACCCTGATCGATGTCGCCTGTTTGGTCTTGACACCCTGAAACGACTAAGGAAGATTCAACAAGCTGCGTTTGTGGCGAAGATTATCAACGGCGAAATCGACTCTCCAAAGATCCTGTCCCTCATCGATTTCCGCGCTTCACAACGAACTACGATCAACAGGTTTGCTACAACGAAGATTCCATCGGACAACGTTTGGAGTCAATGAAACTATTGCAGCGTGTGTTCGAACTTTTTCCCTAGTTGAAAATTTATTCGATTTTGGTGAATCATCGTATAAGTTTGTTCAGAAAGTGTCGCAATCCTCGATTTTATAACTTGACCATATATTCATTAAGATTGTTATTGTCAGATGGAACAAGCAAACAAATGAATAAACAAATAAATAAATAAATCATTATAATATTCCCAAATGATAATGCGAAATAAGTCGTACTACAGCATGGACGCACCGTTACAATTCTGGAAGCGAAGCAGTTGCAAAATTCACACAATCAACTTAGTGTGAAAGAAGTATATCAGACCCACCCGCCTTTTTGTATAATGTCGTACGTGGAAAGGTCATCAATAATTTTGGTTGTTCTGACTAACGCTTCCTACTTCGTATATTTCTTGCTTGAATACCTACGCTACAATAAAATTCAAAATAACACATTAAAGTATAAAATGTTTTGCAGTTCTTTCGATCGAAGTGAAAAGTGTCCGGTAGAATATACGTGCATTGATGACTATCCTACTTACAATAAAATATAAAATTTTATTTTCAAAACAAAGAAAATAAATTAAAATGCATTAATTTGTTACTAACTGCCAACACGGTCGTCGTAGCAAGCGGTTAGGCCGACTTGAAAACAATCGAGTTGGTTCGTGTCTTTGATAGGAATTGTTGCCTTCGCTAACGATAAGTTGTTTTTTTTTAGTTTCGTTCCAGGGGTGGCTTTGCGTGTTACTGCTGGACTTTCTGGTTGAACTTGAGCTGAAGTACAATTAAATACAGATTAAATATCAGTAGGAATGATATACCTATGCGAAATTTCTTCAACGAACACGACTAAATACCTCGCAACGGTATGCCAGCGAACGCAGTCTAGTTTTATCCTCTATACATCAAAACTAGGCCGGTGTGACAAAACGCGAAGTCAACCTAACCAATTTAAATAGAAATTGATACACTTTACAGCTGGAACTGATGCAGCGAGCTGTGATAGTCCGACCGCGGGACCCCGTAACGGCTAGCCGCCCGACTGGACAGTGTGTCGTTGCCGGTCATCATGTGATGATGAGGTGGTGCAACCAGTAGTACCGGCTGCAGGTTCAACGACTTACGTGAGCCGGCAACACTAACAGCATCCGTAACGTAGGCGTTGTTGATTTCACCTGAAAAATACGATAGGACAGTAGAAACTAGCTCTAGCCCTCAATCCGGGAAACTGAAAGTCCTAAACTTACCTTTGTACATGCTGCTCTGGTACTGCGGTTCTGGTTGCAGTCGTACATGTCGGGTTGCTAGGATAAACGACAAGGTGGCTAGGATGAACCCATCAATGCAGGCTACAACAAAAAATTGGTATAAGAATTTGAATTGACGGACTTAACTTGACTCAAGTGAGATACCGATTATTGCCAACGGATATGCCCATCGCAACCCGCAGAGACCAACTTCGAATCGGTTCGATTCTGGTCCGCAGATTTTTCTAAACTCATCCGAATTCCAACCAAACGGAAAAGATACGCACGCAATCACCATGCAAAGAGCTGGGAAAGTGACAATAAAAAAGATTTGTTTGATTAGTGTAAATTGCAAGTTATATAAGAAGAGGTGACATTTTAAAGTCGCAACGAACCACAAACGCACAGTAGTAAAGCAAGAGCACGATAAGGAGCGTGATCATTATTACATCGACGGCCTGATTCAATTTGAACCATAAAAACGGGGAAATAAAAGAACAATGCATAAAGAGATTGTCTACCACTTGATCCTAATCAGATTTTCTCGAGCTCGATTGGACGGACTGTGACACAAGAGTTCAGCTCTAATATAGACTCCGCGGGTGATCACTGAAAGGTGGGTTACTAAACAACCACGAACATTTTCAACCGTTATTAGCATAGTAAAACGGTATAACATAGTAGCAGAAGTGCATTAGCATAATAACACGGCCGAGCACAATTAGTGCCATAGGTGAGAAAAACTGCCTGCTCTGCCAAGTTCCGATTAGATCGGGTATGTACATGAATTGGTGCTAAGCCAAGCGCAAAATGCGATGCACCCCACGCGACAATCAACCCAATTGATGGAAAGGAAATGAATCAGAGAGCTTTCAACAATTCCGCTGCCCGCTGCTAAAACCATGCACACTAACTCATGCCCATGGTCAACCAACGACCTTCGCTTGCTGCGGTTTTGGTCATTCCAAACCAAGAAGGCGCTGGGAAATATGAGCTGTAATCGTGTCCATACTTAGTAGGGTCGGTTACATAAAAAAAATTATTTGATTCGGATAGGACCAGCTCAATGTCTATCAACAGACCACCGGTCCTCAAATGGAAAAGTATGCAAGGTAAATAGAATAAATATCTCAGACAATTTAACGATACGACCTTAATAGCATCAGTCACAACCACAGCCTCCCTTTATCATGCCAATTTGGGACTTAGCAAAGCGTTTTTCATGGCCTGCTTTGCTTCGGCAGAGAATGTAAGGCTGGTGCAACCGAAAAAAACATAAACAAGATTGTTTTCGGTAGAGGGTTTTTCGTTTCGTTAGATTTGATTAGTTGAATGCGTTCGGATTGTGCAATGAAGCGCGGTTGAAAAATAAATTCAACGTGATTTTTTTAGTTTTTTGTTGGTTTATAATAGGCTCGAAGATTGTATCCAATTACACACAACTTTAACTGTTATTGGCCAGTACACGTGAAAAGTGTGTTATTGTTTCAAGAAGTAATGTGTGTTTCTCAGACAATAGCGTTGTCTGCCCCACTGAACCTTGAGGGAAGGGATCCGTGAAATTCATCAATTCAAACAAGAAAACAGTAATTTCTGTTGAATTAGCTGTATTAAAAATGACCCAATTGACCATAACCAATTGTTACAAACGATGCATGAACTACAAGCATTTGAAAAAAAAGTCGGATGGTGTCAAATCAAGGCAAAAACGGTAGGTGATTTGTCGGTTATTCGAAAAGTTTTTGAGCAAAACTGCAACATTTCGTTCTCGTTTCGAGTCTCATATTTCCTTGGTATTGTACTACTGCTGCTAAAATCGGTTAAGGGGCGGGTAATGTCTAGCACTTTTGAAAAAAAAACTCAGCAAGTTATAGGCCTTTATCATTGCATATCTCATACTGCGAAGAAGTAAGAGTTCGGCACACAGCCCCAGACTTCTGCTTAGATTGACATAAAAACTTGACAAAACATTCCCGAAATGTTTCATTATAACAAATTATAAAAGAAAAATATGTTTTTTTTTTTGAAAATATTAGACCCTACGGGCTCCCTGGAGTAATATAATGTTTCCGTTGATTTTATAGACAAAAAAACATTAAAAGCATTTTTCTCGAAAGCAGGTTTTGAAAGTCCGTGTCCATCATCATTCAAAAACTACTGAACCAATATTGTTCAAATTTCGCACACACTTTCTACATATAAAAAACCAGACCCTAACGTTTTCTTTTTCGTTGTTTGTTACTTTAGGGAGGTTTAACAGCTACAAAATGGCGGATTTTTTCGTGAAAAATCATATTTTTCACTTTAAACAACCACCAAAATTTAAAAAAAAATTTAAAAAATCAAACAAAAACGTTGGGGTCTAAAAAAACTTCTTCTTTAACTATGCTGCATTCATTTGTTCACTTCTGATTAGTCTGCGCTGAGATACAGTGGACACCGCAAATCATGATTTTGAAGAAGCATCCTCAAGAATACCTCTTCACCGACTTATTTCTCAATATTTTTGCACGGAAAAATTACAAAATGCTGTTAGAATGATGCGTTTTTTCATGCAAAACATTTGAATTTATTTTGTTGGCCGATAATTCTGAAAAAAATCGCAAAAATGATGGTTTTTTTCATCACGGTTCCCAAACTATTTTAGGTCATGGACCCTTTTACTAAAATCCCATCAACAAATTTCTTTGAAAATTCAATTTCTTGCTTTTTTAATATTGATGCAAAAAACTTACCAATTTCTTCGGATGGTCAAATAAACACAACTTTTTTATTATAAATATTTCGAATAACAACTTATATCAAACCATAGGATGTCGATTTCTAGACCTCGTCGACCCCCATAGTCAATTTTCGTTTAGTCGACCACCGCAAAAAGAATATCGACCACCCCAAATATTTTACAGACGATCTACGTTCAAAAAATAGTTCGATTCATCCCCTCCAAATACAACGAAAGAAACTAACCAAAGATCTCCAAACAGTGTCTGGTGACAAAAGTAGAGTTAGACTACTCAGCTGAACAAGCTCGGTTTTTTTCTGTTCAATTAGGTTGTTTCTTAGAGTGTGTCACATGCAGGGTAGTTTAATTGGTATAACGTTCTCTGCGGATAGAAGAAACAACTCGTACGAGTACCATCTTAGCGATAACTTTTTCGCAAACTTTTCTTTCGCTGTTTCACTCTTTAATCTTATTACCTTTTTCATATAGAAAGGTTGGGCAATCGCTGTGAAAACCGAGTTTACAACCAAGACCCGGAGGACCATTCGACTCAGTTCGTCGAGATCACAAAGTGTCTGTCTCTCTCTCTCTCTCTCTCTCTCTTTCTGTGTGTGTGTGTGTGTGTGTATGTGACAAATAATGTCACTTAATTTTCTCAGAGATAGCTGAACCGATTTTCACAAACTTAGATTCAAATGAAAGGTCTTAAGGTCTTGTATCCGACTTCCGGTTCCGGAATTACAAGGAAATATGTGCAAATTTATTAAAAAATGCGCACTCAATTATCTCGGAAATTTCTTAACCGATTTTCACAAACTTCCGGTCCCGGTATTACAGTGCGATTAGTGAAAATTTTCAATTTCATGAGTATTTTTTTACAAACGATGGCGAAACGACCCAAGTAGCAAATGTAACTTATTGAACTTTCAAGATGTTTTACAATTGATTTAGAAATGTTATTTATGTTAGATATGTTCAGAAAGATTTTTAAATATTTTAAAATTGGTTGTGCAACTTATCACTGTTAAGTTTCACAATACTATCGAAAAAATCACAGTGGAACAACTTTAAGTACATCTAAAACAATTGTGCAGTAAATCACCACCATGTTTATGTTTCACTAAAGTTCTGCAAAAAAATCAACATCAACATGTGAAACGGGAGTAACTATAACAATTGTGCAACTTATCAAAAACTTTCCAAACGGCTGTCATAATTGTAGCGGACACAATATACGTCGAAATTGCTTTAAATCTCTTGTGGAAGAAAATTTATTGAAATGATTGATGCTCTCCGCAAGGCAAAAATGATTAGCGGAATTGATAACCTTGCTGTAAAAAATATGTTTCTGCTGAGTCCGCACAGTTTTGGCTGCCTCATGAATTTTTAGCTCAGTGTGTGCAGTTTTCTTCAGTTTTAGAAAAAACAATGATATAAAATTCAAAACTTGCAAAAACGTTGTGCAAGATTTATCTGTTTGAATTCAACGCAAAACTTGCAGACATGACATTATTATCATAAAAGTTGCAGGAATACAGCATTACATACGCAATGAAAACAAAAATCAAATCAGATAATTTGTATTCGGTTTTCATCTCGCGAAAAAAAAAGCAGACCTGACATCACTTTTCATCAGATATTGAACGAAATGTTAAGTTTATCATATTTACTCTCATATTTATATATTACCGCTTGAGCAACTTGTTTTTGCAACTAAAGCACATGGGCTCACCAAAATAATACCTACAGTGCGTATCACAAATGTCGGGTTCACTAAGATAAATGACTAAACTGTATTGTTGTTTAAGTCAACTAGTTTGATAAAAAATTATCCAAAATTTTTTTTTTCAATATTTACACGTTTATATTTCCATTTATTCCGGTAAAATAAATCAATACGTTGGGTGAACCATTTTCTTTTCAACACCTTCGATGCCATAATGGAAAATATTGAAGAAGAATTCATTTCAAGATTTTTCATATTAATTGAATCATCAATATGATTAAAATCGTCTGAAAAGGTGTATGAATGTTTGATAGCTTTCTCATACATATTTCAAACACTATCTCGATCATATTCATTGAAAAGAATAGATTGTTATTTTCATAGAAATTGATGTTCAATCGTCAAAACACGTACATTCAAAGCCGCTTGAAAATTTCAGGCGTACAAAGACATGTTTCACCATAAAAATGCAGTTCGTTGTTGATTTTCTATTTACTAAAACATAAAAGATCAATTCTACAATATGTAGTATTACCATTTATTTATGTGCAGAATGTTTTTAAAGTTGCATATTTGTGTTACGAGCAGTTGTATTGAAAATCAAATGTGAAACTTATTCATTAGAAATTATGTTTGCTATGTTTTTATAAACATCAATTCAATTCTCATTTACATTACGAAGTAGTTTCCATGAGTTTCACAATTGTTTTTTCGCTGATTTAATTGCTGCATTTGTAATGGGATCGATGCATGAGTTTTTGTATTAGTTGCACAATAATTGTGAATAATTTTCGTAACAACGGAAGAACTTAAAGATATGTTGCACAACAAAGAAAAATTGCGCTTTTTCCATAACACAACAGTCACCAAAATAGTAATATAAACTAAATTGATAAATTGCACAATCAGTAGTAAAATACAGGACAACAACTTAACGTGCTACTTGGGAAAGGGTGCTTCAACTTTCACGTTATATATTGAATTTAATTATTGGTTGCTTTGTGGAAAAAAAATGTATATAGAAAAAAACGCGATTTGTCGGATAAGTCACTTTTACAATTATATCTTCGGAACCAAAAGTATCTGAAATTTGATCTTCGAGCTTGATCAATGATCGAATAGTAGCTCTCAAACGAGCCTCAGTGTGTTGCAATCGATTCAGCAATCTCCAAAAAAATTGAGCGGACAACCACTTTTAAGTCCCGGCCGGGCTGGCTGGGACCCGTTTTCCTACCGGATCGGAGCAAATCTTTCATGGAAAAGGTCTTACCGAACTTCTCGATAATATTTTTGACACTGGTGTGTTGCACTTTCACCCGTTTTGCAATTTCGTTGTAGTGACACCACTTTCTGAGCACCAAGTGTGCAGATTTTTCTTTCGCGTTTCCGGATCAATTCGACTCATCATTGAAACGATAAACCGTACCGAAACCAATCGATTGCGCAGCTGTTGTTGACATGTATACAAACATGTCACCGCAAAACACGCTGCAAAAAATTAAGCCATTTCAGAGTAATAACTGTTTCAATGTTGCTAACTACTTATCGATACACTCCTT
This sequence comes from Malaya genurostris, assembly GCF_030247185.1. Lineage (NCBI taxonomy): Eukaryota > Metazoa > Arthropoda > Insecta > Diptera > Culicidae > Malaya > Malaya genurostris. Next base: position 285,160,971 of record NC_080572.1, read on the forward strand.
AATATAGAATCCAAGGCCAGAATTGAGTTCCAGAATTCAGAACTTAGTTCCATAATGAAGATTTGGAACTTAGTTCCAACATTCGGTTCCACAATTCTGGGAGTGTAACTCAATTCTGGAACTAGATTTTGAAGGTTTTTGAACTAAATTCCAGATCTGGATTCTGGAACTGAATTTTGGAGCTGAACTCTAAATCCGAATTGGAAAACCGAGGTCTTGTTTTCTGAGCTGCAGATCAGAATCCAAGTCCAGAGTTCAGGGCTTGGAATCGGATTAATAATTTAGTGTCGAACCAGAATACTAGTCTCGAATTCAGTTCCAAAATACAGTTCCACAACACAGGTTCAGTGAGTAGTTCAATAATCCGGAACCAGAATTCAGTTTCAGAATCCAGAACTCAGTTTTAGCATTCGGCTTCAAAATTCCAGGTAAACAAATCAGATTCGTCAACATCAAAGAACCTGAACCATACATTTTATTCGTATTCAAATCATCCGGTCATTTTTCTGACATTACTCACCCGCCTTTTTTATACTACTTTTCTGATCAGAAAGATGAAAAGCCGTGACATGGCAGAAAACTCTGAATAACTATGCGAATGATGCACTTGAATAAATTTTCTCTGATTCATATTATCTGAAGACTAGTCAAGCAATAATGAGTGAATTTATAAAAAACGACTTAAAAATCAGTTGCGATAGAAGTTCTTAACCGAAATTAATCGAAAACCGTGAAAAATTCAACTTTACGAAACCATCTTGTAGACAAACATAAACTCAACAGATTCACATCAGCTTTGAAAATCATGTCGATGGTAATCGTCGGTGCGAAGTTAATCGAATCATCATTTCAATTGTCACCAGTAGCATGTTTTCCGTCATCATCCAGGCAGCGAGTTTTATCCGTGCAGAGAGAAAAATGTGTTTTCACTTTTAATCTGCAGCACGTTCACTTTCACTGCTAGATAGAAGAAACCCATTCCCCACATTTTCAAACTGGTTTAGTTTAAGCCAACAAACCGCGGTCCGTATCTTTTTAGTCTTGCGACTAAACTAGGTGAAAACTCCTTTTCCCAGATGGAAAACTTGTTTCCATGCAGTCCACTTTAAAGGCAGCATAAAGGTCAGTCGTTTCTAGTAGAGAAAAAAAAACCAACAGTTATACCGAATGACTCAGTTATACGAACGACAACTGGTGTCGGTATCGAATGACCGATCGTGTCTGTCCTTAAATGGAGTAGTACTAGAGCATATGCTCAAATGTGCAATCAAATAGCAACGTTCATACCATTATGCGTCCATCCACCGTCGTGAAACAGTTCGGAGTCACAAGTCACCGACAAACTGACTCAAGTCATAACTTACTTAACGTTAAAAAATAATCTTAAAAAACACTGTCGGTTGCAATGAGAAAATAATAACGATGTGTGTTTTTCGATTCCGATCATATGATTAAGTGTCTTACGAGTAGCTCAGTATCAAACCTGTTGTAAGTTTGTATTTGAGGCTCGAGCACACGGTTTCCTCGTAGTGCAATGCACTCTCCTAAACGCTCGCAGCTGCCAGACATCCGTTGATAATGACCCAGTTTGTCGTTTCGAAGTTTTCGCTTGTAAGCCCGCCCCGGTTGAGAGACAGACCAAAACAGACCCACTTCCTTCCGCCTGCTTGATAAATTGTGACAGTCTTCGTAGCATTCGGTCACCTAGCGACGTTCGAGTTCTGTTTTGCTCCATAAAATCGCACTCCAAGCAAGCCGTTTTTTTTATTCCATTTCAGATCATGTTTGACATTATTTTGATGGTCGAAATACGAGATACCGACGGCTTTCGTCAGGGTTTCAAACTGTATAGGCACTTGCTTCAACACTACGTGGACACAATTTTTTCCCCAAAAGCCATCATCAGCCGGTAGCTACCATCCACCCCATCCGTTGAGGTAGTCATGCGGTAGTCGTAGAGTAACTTTCTTTTGATTTTCTCTATCAGACCCATTTTGTGCTGTTTTGCAGTCCGCTCGGGAAACCGGTTCTGAACGTGAGACGGATGGACCATCATCGTAAGGTGAAGTTTGTTTTTCCTTTCGTTTTTTCGCTATTTTGTGTTCAGCTAAAAGCCGAAACTGGTACGTTTCTGCTAACTTTGCTAAAACAGTAGGTACATGGTTGATGTACGTGGCTTAGGTTGCCTCAACAACTCCGCTATGATGCTCATTAGATATTGCTGAAAGATGAGTTCAAAAATGTTGAAAGTTTCTTACAAATACAGTTTCGAGTATATCTAGATGTCAGGTACAACTTTTTTTTATTTCCAAAAGCTTCACAGCAATCCTGGGTGTTGCAACAGATCGCAAATACTTTTACATTACGATTTAAAACAAGTGTGAAGAGATTACAAATGGGCGATTCACTCCTGAGCTGTTCCAGTGAATCGAATCTGACAATTCACAGCTCTTTTTAAAAGAACCGCAGCTCACCAGTTCACCGTACTGGTAAGGTGGAAATAAGCTGCGAGCTGAACGGATCTTCAGCTCTTGAAGAGCGCTGAGCAAGATCCAAATAAGTAAATTACCTTTCGTTCGTTCTTCCAAATGTGCATATATCCTTCTTTAACATACTGAATCAGCCATTGTCAATAAGAAATCTTATCTTTTCACTCAGTAGGCTAAGGTACATTCAGGGGATGCCACTTTTGCAGATATCCTACAAATGTGACATAATAATGATTCGCATACAAGTTTATCCGCATAGCATTGAATTTGTTATGATTCCAATTGAGCTTTCAAAAGTGGTTCCAATCTGCATGTTTACGACTGATGCCTGGGGTGGCTGCTTTTGTTCCAATTTTATGTCAGAATGGATCAGTTTCTGATTACCTGAATTTTGATGTTGCTACCCGCACATTGTGAAAAGAAAAAACTTTTGCAGAGTGCGCAAGCAATGATACCAAGTATAGAGAATAAACGAAAACAAGGTAAATAAAATGTATATATTTAACTTGCCAATGAAAATGAAACAACTGTTTTTTTAATCTCATCTGTAATAAACATTTATAGTGGAAGCACTGTGTAATAAAAATCAACGTCAAGCCGTTTCTTTACTACTATCTCCTATGCCTGAGACTTGTACGAATAATGAATCTTCCTTCGAAACACAAATTTATAATTTAAGCCTTCTTCGACAAAGCGATTTGTAGCTTTTCGTTTGAAGAGGATAAAATACAACTCAAAAAAAATCAACAGCAGAATTATGCTAATTAATTGTTTTCAAACGTTAATTATATAATAAACAAAAATGCATTCATCAAAACATTTTCCACGACCGAGACTAAAAATTTAAATTGAATAAATATTTTATTTTAGCATAAATATATTGTAAAATCTGCAAATATGGCAGCACTGTAGACGATACGTAAACAAGCAGTTGGTATTTTTTCTACAGGGCGAAGATGACGAGAAGGACGACTCGGAAGGAAAAATAAGAAACCAGTTGTCAGATCACTATCAGTTTATGTTGAACTGATATGTAACCCAGAAGTTAAACATAAATCGCTAGGCAGACATAAAGTTTCTGCTACTAACAGAGCACTTTTTTGTAATTTGCACCGAAGTGCAACGTGTTTACCACAGATAACAGATATACAGGCTCACATATGAACTGTGTGTAAAATTTTCTCAATCAGCGTGGCGAACTTTTGCAGATGTCACCACGATCGACACAAGGTTCCACCATGATTTGGGTTCCGTTTTCACATCTCGGGTAATTTCTCAAAAGGGCGTATAAGCAAGTGACAGTTTCTCTTTGTTTACTTTCTCTTCAATTAATTACCAAGCGGTTTCCACGTTTATCACTCAACTCTTTACATGAAATGATACCCGAAAGTTTCGACTTTCAAACAGAATAGTGATATCAAAGAAAATCTTTTTAATCACATCACAAAAATCGAAAGAGAGAGTAATTAAAGAGAAACTGTCACTTGCCTATACGCCCTAATGAAAAATCAACCGAGACATGAGCCACAATTTTTTGGGGAACATTCACTTCACGTTAGATATTTGTTTTGCTGTTGGTTAAAATGACAAGTTTATTTTTGTTTTATTCCGATCGAATTCTCGTGTGATTTATACGACATGGGAATAAAGTTGTCTTTAGGGAAATCGTGTGGTAAGTGTTAAAATTGTTGTAGTTGGAATATTTGTATAACAGGTAAGAGGATTTTGTTATCGTTCCGGAACGTAGTGCAACGTTTTGAAAGATTGCGGCGAACAGTCGAGTAGGTGGCAATAGTGTTTCCAACACGAAATTTACACAGGATTTTGAAAAAAATTGTTTGAGCCAGTATATCTGTTATCTGTGGCAGCAGATAATCAACTACCTTAAACACTGGAGTTGGACTTCAGGATCCTCCATCGAAGCGCCGGAATAATCGGGTTATGGATATTACACCTTTTTAAAACATCGATCCCCTTTAAGCTTTTCTCGCTATTCCAAGGAATCCTCAAAGAGATCTTATTTTGATAAAGGATATAGATACTTTCCGACACCGACAAAAAATCTTGCAAAAAACTTGCAATTCTGCGAGATTGATGCAAAACTGTTGTCGACATGGGGCAGATCCCTTTAAAAATGCACCTTTGTTTTGGTACATTGTTCTACTAATTAATTATCTATGTCAAGTAAAATTTCATGAGTTCTTAGTAAAAAGCTTTGGATTCTGAAAATATCCCAATGTTATCAATTCTCCAACTTTCAACACAGTTGATAATTATTTCCACGAGCAAAATTCTGAACAAATCGGTTGCCTCTCGTTTATTGAACGGCGCACAAAGTAAATCTGACACATGCTTGTGTTCCCTTGCCTACAGCGCTAACGTTCCGCACCGAGTCGTGGCACCCATAAAATTCTGATTAAATTTTTTTTATAAAATAATTTATTGAAAGATGGCTTTTTTGGTTAAGTGTTGCTTTAAAAATTTTTATTTCGTGGTAAAGGCCGACGTTTTGAAGAAATATGCCTTCATCTTCAGGGCAAAACGACAACAAATTTTTTTCGTCAAGTGGATTGAAACATTGAAAATGATCGAAAACGAGAACGGCTACTCCACTTGACGAAAAATATTTGACCAAAAAGCCATATTGCAATAAATTACAACAAAGTGGTCGTACGTCTTCACGTTTTATAAAATGTACATGAGGAACTCCAATTAGCTCTTGATTCTATGTGGGACGACAAGTTCCATGCAATATTGGGTAGGCACAAAAAATTATTGCTGCAGATCATTAAAACATTAAACATATAGAACATTTTTATAAAGTGCATGGAGAAGTTAGAGCAAAAAGTAAGCAAGTTTAGTTTCTCTTCCGAGTGTTGTGGCACGATCACAAACATTTCCCCTACTATTCCAGTAATAAACATTTGACATTATAGTAAATTAGTTTGAAAATTTTAGTAACTTAGTAAAGAAATATGAACGATAACGGATATGAATTAAGGGGGTAACAGAAAAAAGTGTTGTATTATAAGATATTTCTAGCAAATTTTCAAATATTCATTCCAGTTGACAAAATATTGGGAGGGCATGGCCACTTGATTCCAAACTGAACCAATTTTGGTTGAGAGTTTTCTTTTTACGTGATTTCGTTTGTAGCTTTTACACAAATTGGTGGTCCCAACGGTCACAAAAAAGCAACATATAGAGTTTTGATGTCGATTTTTTCATTTCGGAATATCATTATTCATTAAAAAAATTATCAAAATGCTGTATGGAATTCTTTTCTGGTTTTCAGAAAGACCACAATTAATTGATTGAGTGAAGCAATCGAATGCTAGTATTATTTGCGCTCTTTTGGTGCGAATTTCGCAAAACGAAAAGTGCACAAAACTAATCAAATTATTCTAGATTCGCACTAAACTGGTGATTTTTACCTTCGATTTGCTTTTTTTTAGTAATCTTATTAGTTCTTTAGATAACATTTACAGCCATTAGAATGACTGATTTTGTATAATATTCTCCATCGTTGTCCACTTTCCGTTTTCTTTTTTCGTCAATGCAACCGAGCAGCAGCTGATGACGCCGTCGCTCTCGTTTGAAGCGAAACTGGCTTTGAGAACGTCCAACAGCAGATATACTCACAGTAGAACAAGTTGTTATTTATCTACGTTTAGGCTTGAAGAACATGGCAACATGTTCGTCATTGACTGAAGCACCAATTGAATAACGTCGGGTGTAGTTCCACTGTCTTGACGTAGATGGAGGCCTGTGTCTCCGTTCATGGATTATCATAGACTGAAGCTAGCAAACGTGCTACAGGTTCAATTTGTAGATTCGGTTGATGTTGATGTTTCGTGTTAGGACCTTACACCTTCTTCCATTCGTTTCGTCAAAGAGTTAGAGAAAATACTCAAACAGGAAAAAAGTTATTAAGAAATCAAATCCAAGGTAATTTCGTTACACTTTTGAAATTTTGAAAATGCATCTAGGTTAGCATAGTAAAGAAAGACGTAGTCCAAAGTCAAAAAGTGCATGCAAAAATACATTCTCACATTTTAAAAATCTGCGTTGAATTTTCAAAAAAAAAATGTATCATCCAATTTGATGCAAATCGGTCTAGCTGTTAGCATATTTTCTTCGGCATATTTTTGGAATAGCTCAGATGTTTTCGTAACTGACTTATCGGTGGATGAATAACGACTATTGGAAATCACCCCACAAATGACAATTTCGCGTTCATGCTTTAATTAAACTACATTACGTTGCTTCAGAAAAAAAAACACGCCACACAAACAAAATCAAAGAGGATGGGAGAAAAGACTTACCGGAAAGCATTTGCATCCAACCGCAGATGTGGAAGACTGTGGTTGATTTCATAAACACCATCAGCAGAAGCAGGCAGATTGCGAGCACCGATGTGGCAACCGCCAAACCGCAGAATACCGTGGCCACCTGGAATTTCGTAAGCAAAAGCATTTGGGTTAGGACACGTGCGACTCATTCTCGCCGATGGGGTATTAATGATCCTAATATCTGATAGCAATGATTGAATGCCAACATTAGCTCAACACTGAAGCACACTTTATTACAAAGCTAACGGGTATTTTGAAGGCGGTCGGTTCCACCTGAATGCTTCTCATGCGCAAACCTCAGAAAAAGGGAATACTAACAGAAATAGAGCGGTGGAATTCCAAAATGGCTTACCTGGAAAGCGATAGACTGCATCGCGAGAAGATCTTCCAATTTCCCGCTGCAACTGTCACGCAGGTCGTCCTTCTGGCAGACCTGCCACAGGCCAAGCCGTCCACCGGCGTCCGAATCCGAGTCACCGACCCATTCTGAAAGTATGCGAAACAAAAAAAACATTGTTAATTTAAAAATTAAACCTGCTAGTATAATCGCAACCGAAAATAAAAACAAATAGAGAATCATCAATTCCGGAAAGAAAAATAGAATCAAACTTTCTGCAACACATGAGTCGTTCGTTGATGAGTAGATTGTTTCGAAATTGCTTGTATATTTCACGACGAACCTTAGCCAGGTTCGTCGACTTCTCTCCCTTGACGATTACGATTCCGATTACGTTCCCCTCTAGCGTAAACACACTCAAATTGCATCGTTTTCCTCTTTCTCCTACAGTCATGCGGAAAAACGACCGGCAAATCGGCATACCACACAGAAATAACTACATCATTTTTTTTCGGTTCGATAAATTTCCAGTTGCAATTTACAGTTGCATAAAAGTCAAAACAAAAAGCTCAACAAACAATAACAGACAGCTAATTGTTATCGGAACGCGATGAATGATTGTGCATTGTGCAGGGCTGCCTGCCCCAGTTCCACATGCGGGCACATTTATTACGTATTATGTTTCGTCGAATCTCTCAGTACGTACGCTACGTTTGAGGTGTGATCTTCGACGAGAGTTGCGCCGTTTTCGATCAAGAAAGTTGCCGAAACAATTACCTGCATGATCGATAGCCAAGTTTAGATGCACAGTTGTCTGAATCTAAATACAGGCGGTCAAAAGTTATTGTTGGGATTCGCTTTTGTGTGCTTATGGTTTATACTCTCGTCACACCCTAGGACAGGACCAGACAACTGGCTTCTTTTTCCAGAAAAATATTTCTCTTCTTATTCCGGTTGCTCCCTGCTGTAAATAATAAATGCCTCGCGATCACTGTTGCCAGTAGAGATAATTATTCTTTCTGAAAACTTTCTCCCCTTATAACATGCGATTATTTATCATTTGAAAACACTTAGACAAATGTTATATCGGTCAAAAATATAGCTCTGGATAGTTGTATGTTTTGAAGAAAACGTTTAGTTGAAAAAGCTTAATAAAATTTTTCTAAAACACTCAATTTTGGGTAATCAGTTTTTGAAGCTTTATCAACTAAAGTATTCAACATATTCTATTTGAGAAAAAAAAATAACATACAGAAGTATCCAAAAATTCGGTGCTATTCTCAACCAACATAATCAATATTCTCGTCCATATCACACTTCGTAATTTCAGGCTTTCTTTTTGTATCATCCAGTGATTGTTAAATGTACTCGTATACTTTCCGCATTGACAGGACTTAAAAACAAATTGAACTTAAATCCTATTGACATTAATAATTTTGAAAAGATGGCCCGAAAAATAAAATATCCAATATCAAGCTACATTGTTACCGACGATACTGACAACACTTTTTCTACCACCCTGCAGTAATATTGATTTCAACAACTTGTACTTGCTTATGTCAATTTCAACCAATCACGAGCTGGTCCGAAATTGGTCCTAAAAGTGGATTAACAATTGTCAGGTCCTGTCCTAGGTCACACCTAGGTTTGCGAAGCAGTTAATCAATGTGTTGGTGGCTATAATTAATTCAGAATCAGCCCGATTGTGAGAAATTCTGGCAATCGGCAGAAACCTGGTTGCATTCCAGCTGCTGTCAAAATCGCTCCGGAGAATTTGCGTCATTCTTTCGCCGTACTCTTATTCACTCTTTCTTTTTATTTGCTGTTCGACTTCATCTGACATTGGTCAATCCTGCATTCACATACAAAGCAACGAATCTTGAGACGAGATAAAATGAGATTGAAATATGGATATGTTTGATAGTGAGAAAGCAATTGGAAATAACACTTTCCATAATAAGTAGCTTGTTGCCCTTCATATGTACTTTTTATTGAAAAAATAAAACCAAGGCGCTAAAAATGTATAACCGATTCAAAACGTAAAAATAATTATTTTTGTTGGGATAAAATTTAAGTCAAATAAAGAATGACGGATTCTTATAATATTCTTCATTTGACATTTGAAGAAAGATTTTTTTCAGTGTAGTGCACGAAAGTTAGACTTATGTTGTGAATATAACTAGCCCAACAATTTTTTTTGCAAAATTTGTAACTTTTCGAATATATATATATATATATATATATATATATATATATATATATATATATATATATATATATATATATATATATATATATATATATTTTTTTTTTTTTTTTTTTTTTGTAAAAAAATGTCCAGACTTTTTCAAAAGACAGCCTTAATCAGTTTTGGAAAAACAAAGTGTGCCATGTGGCTTTTTGTGACAAAGTCTTCCTGTCCAGACAGAATCATTCAGATCTGAGAGGGTGCTGCCAGCATTTATTCGAGTTGGGACGAAATTCGTCAATAATGTTTTATTTGAACTACGAAAATGTTGAATTTTCAACGATTTAAAAGTGGCAATTTTGATTTGGAAAGCGAAGAACTAACAGGAATGTCACCAAAGTTTGAGGATGAAATTTTGAAGGAATTGCTCGATCAACCCTCGTCGCAAACTTGAGAAATCACTCGGAGTTACACAGCCAGCCAAGGGACGTCGAACACCGATTTTTCACGTGCAAACAAATACTTCAACGCCACAAAAGGTTATACTCTATATACGGTGAAACCAGCTGAGTTTGGTATATTAATGCTAAGCTATTGCAACCTAGTGAAATAATTGAGTTTGAGCCGAGCATTGCGAGAAAAAGGGCCACAATACAGCGATAGGCACGATATAGTAAGATTGCAACATGACAATGCTCGTCCACCTGTTGCAAATGGGAAGTCTTGCGCGACCCACCGTTCAGCCCAGATACTGCTCCTTCTGATTACTATTTGTTCCTGTTAATGCAGCATGACCATACTGACCACATGGATCAATTTTTTTTTGCTTTCATCATGATTGAAGAAGTGCTGGTCAGCCAGGCCATGCTTCCAGCACGCAAAAGCCAGCGACCGCAAAACAAACATCTAAAATGTAAGTTGTTTTTCTGAATATTATTGGTTAAAATTTAGTACAAGTAATCGATTGCTAGTTTTTTTTTCTGAACTGTCATTTTTGATTTATCATGCGAGCAGTTTAGCAATGGCATCCAGCAATGACACGCACCACAAACGCATGATGAAACGTTACAGTTTAGTAATGACCTTCACTCTCAACGGAAAATTATTCGTTTCAATGAGGTATCACTCGTGCAACTGAGCAATGACACAAAGTTATCTTTATGCATGAAAGCTAAAAATGTCTCAGTTATTTCAATCAATTATTCGTTTATTTGAACTTAAAACGCCAAATAAATATTTTTTACTTCTCTTCGGAATATGTTGCAGCCTACTGACAGCATTCGAAATAAGCAATATCGTTCACCTGAAGGGTTATGGTAAAATCAACAGGTTGTTAGTGGGCGTGAATCAACAATTGCAATATTTTGTGATCTGATGGTTCTCCATGAGGATTACTTGATAGCAATGAACAGTACTTTGAATGTTGCATTTGTAACCATTTTTGTCAATAAAGTTCCAAATTTAAAAAAGGCGGGTGGGTAATGTCATAGACATAACTAGATGTCGTGAATACGAAAACAACTGACATGTTCCTTAACACTTCCGAATATCAATTAGTTGATCAATTGTATGAATTATGCAAGCATTCCCCTTTTCCACATTTTTCGCTAAAACAAAGAAGGGTTCACTTGATCTCGATTACTGTGAATTTCACACAGCGAAAATTGCACAAATCTAATCAAACAGTTCTAGATTTGAACTAAACTGAGGATTTTTACCTTCGATTTGCGAAGAAGAAATCCTAATAGTTCTTTAGAAAACTTTCAGAGCCATTAGAACGGCTGATTTTGTGTGATGCTCCCCACCGTTGTCCTCTTTTCGTTTCTTTTTCACCAATGCAAACGACTAGCAGCTGTGACGTAATCGCTCTTGCCGGAAGCGAAACTAGCTTTGCAAACGACACACGATACATCTGCTTGCAGTAACGCTAGAATCCAAACTGATCCAATTTTTGTTAAGAGGTTTCTTTTTACGTGATTTCGTTTGTAGCTTTTTCACTAATGGGCGGTTCTAACTTTAATGTCGATTATTTCATTTTGGATTTGCATTTCATTGAAATATACTATCAGGATGCTGTACGAGATTCATTCCTGCCTTTCAGAAAGACCAAATTGTGGAACTCACTACGATATTAAACACTGTTCGGAACATTTTTCTCGAACGATTTGTTGTACAGCTGCAGATATTTTGTTCTCTTCTTCAGAACGCGTTCTGATTGGCTGATGCTGACATGGGTCAAATGAGACAGGTTTTTCAATAGTGTACTATTGAAATACTTCAATGCTTTTGCTATACATGTTCAAGTTGAAAAATTTCGATTCTATTGGTAGTTAGATTATATAAATCCTTTCACAGATCACTAAGCTATGAGCTTTAAAAATACGAGAAAGGCAAACGCGCCTTATGAATTATCCTCTTTGATACTCGTTTATACCAAACAATTCAGAAAAGTTTAATTTTGAATTATTTGAGATTATGTCACACTACTGAAAGTTTTATCATAAAATTGTGATCATATTTCCGATGACATGTAGCAAAAATTATGTTGATTCGTTAGATACAACAAGAGATATTCACGATCAAAAACTTATCACTCTCTCAAAGGGTAAATTTTGAAAAGGCGCCCCATAGTAAAGTAAGTCGTATTCACGACAAAAACGGTCTAAGCCTCTTTATACCCACTAGAACACTTTAAACGATTTTTTCCGATTAAACGTATCAGTAAAAAGCTTTATGAAGCAAAAATCTGGAAAATTCTGGAATCGTTGTTTGAAATTCACTGTATTTCTTCCTCGTATCCTGACACGTGTTTCATATACTATTTGTAGACTGTAGAAAGTCTTGTGATTTTACATCTTTCAAAATGCATACAAATGGAGCATCGTATTTCACACAAATTTAAATTCAAGAACGCATAAAATTGTGTGATTTGAAAATTGAAGAAGTTTAAAATCGTATGAAATAAAAAGCAAAAGATCGATAGCACCAGCGCGACTTGAACCGAGTAACATTAGCTTATTAAGCACGTCAGTTAATCGACTGAAACACAGAAGCTCATATCTGCTTGATGAATAATTGATCCATATAAATCCATACAGTGACACTTGGTAGCGGAGTGCAAATTACACTCTAAACCTGTAAAATTGTGTGCAGGTGGGATTTTGCGTCATATGAAAAGTTAATTAGTTGTGAATTGTATCGTTTATAGAAATATGTAACCAGTGAAATTCACATTTTTTCTACGTAGACGAAATGCGTATCAGTGCAGAATACTAGAGCAAAACAAAATAATTTAATGGAAGACTTGCTAAGATTTTGTTCAACGACTGTAATATTAAATCGATTTAACGAAGAAAAAATTAAAACATGTGGTTTTAGTACAAATGTCTGATGTTTTCTGTCAAAATAATCCAAATAATATCTCCTCCTTAACTCAATAATACCAAATCCGATTGTTTCAGAACCACAGTGCGACGCCAAAAATTAATAATTAGCTGATAATTTATGCGAAGCGCTATAATTATGTTTTTCCCCCGTTCGCGATGAGCAGAAATAGGAATTTCCGCCATGGAACGTACGCGTGCGAAAAAAAATCCAGTTTCATGTACAAAACTGCTCCTCATTGCGTTTCATCGTTTCAGACAACATTCGCTTGGCAATTTGCTTCTCGGTCTAAAATTGAATTAATTATATGATTAGACCAGTCGAAATTGGTCGGCGCTGCGCAGCTTCTCTATTGTTGTTTTACCCTTTAATCCGGGGTATTGGATTCGATTACCCGCATCTTTGCTTTGCGGAAAGCAGGAATTATGTGGATACAAAATTTTGCTTAACAATTTTAGAAAAATGTAACATCCCATAAACACAACAGCTTTGCTGATTTGCTAATTTATATTCGAATCAATGTCCCAGTTCCAGAGTTACAAATTAAAGAGTTTTTTATTGGTTATGACGCCAATAAAGCATATGCAAAATGACAATAAGTAGCTACGGTTACCAAAAACTTTCACGATTCAAATCAGCTGATTTTCAAAGAGAGCGAATCTTTCGACTTTGGTTTTAATTCTTACTTAGAAATTATCGAATATTCTCAGATCAGTTTGTCAGAATTTTCTTGAGATGCAATTTGAGTCCCTACACCATTTATTAGGCGTCCATACCGTTTCGAAAATGATAAGATTTTGTTCGTTATTATCACTGTTGTTTTGAACGTAGCAATTCAATCTTCGCATGAGGCATATTCCAAGCTATTTATAACAATTTTTTAGTAGATAAAATAAGATTAATATGATTTAAAAAAAATAAAATAAATTATTAAGTTAGACGATGCGAAGGGGCGGTGGTAATTTCACGTCCACGTTCAATAGTGTTTGGCTTCAACCTCAACATTCGTTACTAGAAATAGCAAATTCGCTTAGGGCATGTTCAGAAGTGTTCTAGTTCTAGGTGCATAATTTATGTCAGTTACAAAATTTAAATGTGGATTTTATAACAAGAAAAAAAACTGGCAGCCCCAGCAGTGTTTTACTCGTGTTTCAAATATACAAAAAATAGAACGGTATCGTAGGCCAGTTTTAAATGTGACAGAAGAACTAGTCGAAAAATAAAACTAGAACGGCTTGCTAGGGATACGTTTGTTCCAGTTTCCTTACTATTACAGAGCTTCCAAATAGAACTTCTAGCTGCTGAATTTGCTCTTAAGGAGTGAATGCAAATGTCGCCTCTGAGAACGATGTAATTGAATTGTGTATGTGACAATCGTAGTAGGCTGGGTGGAAATCAATTCGAAAAGCTTTATCTCAAAACAGAAAGATTCTTTCCCTCGAGAGGACATGGTGGAACAATGTTTTTCACTGGTGTTCTTAATGGTGTGCGGATCTTACGCATGCTACCAATACACAAGTAAACGAAAACAAGACAGAGAAACCCTCCCAAGTAACATTTTTAATATTAATAAATACTTGTACCTGTCTTCAATGCTGCATAATAAATCTTGCATTAAAACTTTAGACTCCGCGAAAGCCTACCGAAACCTCTATAAGAGCATGTTCCTGCCATCCTTCATAAGGTTTAAAAAGTAAAGTGAAGAATCAGCATAAACCTGCGTTAAAACTCCAAATTCAAGAAAATTTTGAAACCAGCTTCACGATCAACAGTAAATTTGTTCGAATGGAATGAATTCCGCTATAAATAAACTGTCGTTTTCATAATATTTTTCTTGACTATGTGTGTGTCATATCTGCTTTAAATCTAATCAGTAAGAATATATTAGTTTCTATTTACGAGTTTGAGGCTTTTTCCGATCGTAGAAACTTCATGTGCTTTTATTTTTATCGTGGACGTATGGATAAAAATAAGAAATATAACTAATCACCTTGTAATAAATGCGGTTTGTTTCGCACAAACATTATTTATGGAAATTATTTTCTGTGATTCATCGTCATTTTTGTATAAAACTATTTCGTGGCGTTAAAACTTGTGCATACGTTCTGAAAATGAATCATGAAAGTCCATCATATTTCCTCGTTTTTGCATTTAAAAGTTTATTTGATGTCAATAAAGGCTACGGCAAATAATCTCATAATGGCGGCCATGAAATTTTTTTTATTGTAAATTACTCTGCAACTAAGAATCAATAAATCAAATAGCCCACAACAAATGTGTCATAAATGTACTTTAGAACCCTCAAATTTGCTCTGAGTGGAACTGTCAATAATCGCACACGCACACACACAAAATTAGATTTATGAAAGAATTTAACTGACAATAATGTTTTAAAGAAAATTTTTGAAAGCAATATTAAGAGAGTTTACATGCTTTTATTCTAGTACAAATTGTTTTAATTTTAGTCCAGTTGCTAGTTTAGGTAAAGGGTTTTATAGAATTTTTAAAAACTATGATATTACTTTTCAAAAGAGACACTTATTATAGTTGTCATAAAACAGGTAGTGATTGAAAAATCAATTACAAAACTCAAATCAATTATAATCAAAACCATAAGGAATTCGAATTGTTACCTGGGCTACCCGATGCTTCCAAAAGCAACATCAATAACAACAACAATTGCGACGACGAATCAATGGAAGATAGAGCGAATATAGAACCAGTGATGCCACTTTTTCTTGAGGTCGAATCCGTAGATTTGACTTCAAATCTACTTATACTTATTTGAGACGAGCTTGCCGTGAACTTATATGGGGAAAACTCACTAAATGTATCTAAAATGAATGAAAATTAGTACGTATCAAATGCAATTAAATCAATAAATAAATAAATAAAAAACTTAATAAATCAACAGCTTGGAATGTCAAGCGATAAAGATAGGCATCCTTAAGATGAATAATCAGTGCCGGTAGATGTTTGATAGTTTTTAAAATCGGACATACGAAAAAATCTGGAAAAATGATGCAGTTTAAAGCTCAAATTCCTATGTCGTTTGAATCACAGTCTCGTTTATGTGACATTATTTCACAAAAAAATCTCTTCGCTCCAGTTTGCATTTATTTTCTGTTTTGTTATTTCATTCATTAGCTTTGTTCCACTCAGTATTCTCTATGGATACTGACATTACTTAATCGCAGCTCCGGCTTCAAAGCTACAGATTGATGAGTCTGGTTACCACAAAATTTCCAATTGAATCATAACGTCCATAAAAATACAAAACTTATGTAAGTATGCACTAAATAGCTTTCGATTAGCAAATTTTGACAGCTAGTAACTAATTAAAGCCATTTTAGCTATATTAGTCCCCGATGCGATCGGAAGTAGCGATCGTACTAACCAGCTCTGGTCTGCTTGTCTAACGATTAACAATCAATAATTGTCTATTCGGTAACATTGATTCCCGATTCCGGAAGTAGTAGCCAAAAGGCCTTAAAATGTAACCACTGTTTCATCATCACTTCAGTAACAAGTTAATATATCATAAATCTTGGTTTGGCAGTTGTTTACCCCAATCCAAGCAAAAGGTCGATAGAGTGAAAGCTGACTAAAATATTATGACTATTATGCGCCGTGGAGACATCTATAGTGGTTTTTATGGGTATTAGGTCGTCCATGTACCGACGTAATTTCGGATAAATTTTTAGTTTTGTAAAGTAATGTATGTAACGCGAATATATGTATATCCTACTCTCAAAAACATATGAAAAGGGTATTCCAATCATCTCTACAAAAAGGTATAGCTATTCTCAGTGTAATCTTACTTTTATTTATTTTTTTTTTTTTTGTTAAGCGCGAATGTTTTGTGCGGGGTTGGTTGGCCGAGTTGATTATTTAATGTAGAGGTAATAAAAAAATTGAAACGATTAACGAATTGAAATACTAAGAAACTACAATCATTTAAAATTTGTTGTTGATTAATGAGTCATCTCCAATATTTTATGTACCAAATGCCATCAAAACTCTGATAGGACTTAAAATTCTTGTAAGAATTTGTCACAGATTGATCCCGAGTAAAACTCGCCCATCAGCATGGAATCTGCTGCAAATGTTGGCCTCTCTGAAGACGTCAAACCTCTCCCCAAGGCAAGTGCACAAACTGATTCAAAAGAGCGTCAATATCGTAAACGCCGATTTATCCAAATTTTGACCGATTTCCCAAACAAAGCAGCATTGTAGAAGAAAAATGAATACAAACCACGGAGGAAAAGGTAGCAGCACAGATAACAGATATACTGGCTCGAACAATTTTTTTCAAAATCCTATGTAAATTTCTAATTTGCTATACGTTGAAAACACTACTGCCACCTACTCGACTGTTCACCGCGATTTTTCAAAACGTTCCACTACGTTCCGGAACGATAACAAAATCCTCCTGCCTGTTATAGAAATATTCCAACCACAAAAATCATAACACTTATCACACGATTTCCCTGAGTTTTAAAGACAACTTTATTTCCATGTCGCATAAATCACACGAGAATTCGATCGGAATAAACTTGTCATTTTAACCAACAGCAAAACAGAAATCTAGCGCGAAGTGAATGTTGCACCAAAAAATTGTGGCTCATGTGAAAGCGGCATCTAAATCGTGGTGGCACCTTGTGTCGATCGTGGTGACATCTGCAAGTGTTCGCCACGCTGATTGACCAAATTTTACGCACAGTTCATATGTGAGCCTGTATATCTGTCATCTGTGGTAGCAGCGAGAACTGTAAAAAGCTCACTTTTGCTGCCAAAACTAAGTCAGAAAGTTTAACTATAGAATTGAACTTTTAACTACTATAGAATTGAATGATGTTAAAAGTATTATTCTACTAGAATTTGGTTCCAAAGTTTAGTTCTTCCATTCTAGAAGTGTAACTGAATTCAGGAACTCCTTGAATTAAATTCTGGTCCTTCTGAGCTGAATTCTTGATCCGACTTTGAAAACGATATTCTAGACCGGAATTCTGCAACTAAAACTCAGCTGCAGATCAGAATCCAGCTCCCGAGGTCAAAGCTAGGATACTAGAATCAGAATTCAGAGCCGAAAAAGAATCCTGGTCTCGAATTCAGTTCCACAACACAGGTTCAGTGATGAGTTTAGCTATTCAGAATTCAGTTACCGAGTTCAGGTTCAGAATTCAACTCCCGAATCTAGCATCGAAATTGATATTTTTTACGTTTCGTCTTTGACTCATCAGTGCAGAGCAGTTCATATTGAACTGCCTAATGCTAAACTCTTCAGTTCAATTTGAACCGCTAAGCAGACGAAAAGTTTCTGCCTTTATCAGAAACCTTTTTATTTTTATTTTCAATTTGAGCTACTCTGCACTGATGAGTCAAAGACGAAACGTAGAAAATATTAGAAACGGTTATGTGACCTAGCACAAAATTTGGCTAACTTCTAAATTCGATTCCTGAATTCCAGTTCAAGAATTCAAAATCTTTAACATCAAAGGAACTGAACGATCCCCTTTATTCGTATTCACGTCATTCAACTGTGTCTCTGACATTACCCAACCGCCTTTTTTTAATTTTGAGCTGTTAATCGACTATTTAGCAGAGGAATGCAAATTCTTGGAAACCTCATCAAAATTATGATTTTTATTGTTAAAATATTTTATACAAATTATGCATTTTATAAAACATAACAAATTAGTCAATTTGAGGTTGAGGTTCTTAGTTATATGGTATCCGAAGTTATGTGATAGTTAGAAGCAATGTTGGTGATTGCCGATAATTTGGCAGAGAATGGCTGGATATTTCTTTACATTGTACACAACATCGTCATTTTGGTAGATGACCGTTCAATGCATGAACTGTGAGAGAATGTTTCTACATTTCTTCGATCCGCTTCATACTCTGAGTATTTCACGGCCCTTAACAAAATATATGAAATCTAAGGATCGGCGCTGTGTGGAATTAACCAAGAGAGAATCGCAAGTTGACAATTATCGCAGAAAATCGAATCGATGATTCGACTTGATAATTCTCATACTATTTATATTTTATATTAACTCATACTCAATATTTTAAAACCCTGGTGTGGAGCATTCACAGACATTACATAGTTAGAATAAGCGGCAACCTGTAATATTTTTTTAAAGAAACTTCTATCAAACAAAAAATCATTTCAACAAACTTTCCTCCATCTTATATTGTTTAATTTTTTCTATCTTTAAATAAAACTTTTCAGAAATCTTCTCAGCAAACAAATCATTGTTTTTTGAATTAGTAAAATATTAATGGTTTTAAGTCTGCCAGAGCAACACTAGTTATTGGATGATTTTTGTCAAATTTGCTTCAAAGAAAGATTCAGTATGACTCGGTGTTCACTGCGAATCATTCATAACACTAAGAAATTTTTTATCTTTCGTCTTGTCTTCAAATCTCATCTATTTATTACCGATTTCTTGTTTCTGGATGCTTGTATTTATGGGTTAGAGCAGATATACACATCAAACTAAATCTTCGGATTTTACCGCAGGAAAAAGTGGCATCACTGGTGCCCACCCGTGATGCTCAGACGGGTCGTTGAGAGAATTTCGCTCTCGCACTCCACTCTACACTCTCACTAGCCGCTACCTAATTTTGGGTGAAATCCTACCCAAAATCAACTAAACTGCATCTCCTCAATTTTATGTAACGAGTGATGATCTCAAAAATTACGATTTTTACGATCAAGGCGAAGTTATTAGTAGAAAACGACCTAATTTTGGGTTGCTTATAGAAAAGCTCGTCAATGAGTGATTTCTCCTTAAAAAAGGCGGGTGAGTAATGTCAGAGACATAACTGGATGTCGTGAATACGAAAAAACTGACACGCTCCCATCACTTTTCCGAATATCAGTTAGTTGATTGATTGTATGAATTGTGCAAGCTTTCCTCTTTTTCACTAATAGAATTTGAAGCGATACACCTACATTAAAGTACAGATTAGTTACATTAAACAGCTACTATTCTACAACTATATGTTCCAAACTTGAAACAATTCCTTTTTAATTTGCTAATATAGGAAGCTAGGTACGACAAATTTGTAGTTTATTTTTATTGAAGCTATGAAGTTCGAAGATATCTGATTCTTCTCGAAATTTCAGTACGAGACAATTGCAATGGCCTGGTCTGAAATGTATCTACGATCTTCGGTATGCAAGAGTGATTCTAATAATAATAATGATAGTAATAATAATAATACAGATTAACCTGTATATATGGCAACCCTGTTTCGCATGGCATATTTTCACACGACCCCATACTAGTATAAAGATGTGTTCAACATCATCACTTTCGCTTTCGCATTGCCGTTCGTAATTGAATGTGTTAGTGACGGTACAAATCTGCTTTTCTACCTGTTTCGGAGCCATCGTTCTGACGGTGTCTCGTACGTGCAGAGTAGCTGCTTTAACTTAAATGACGCTATTTCTCACATCACATTTCCTTTTATACCTGCTAGTGGTAGCACGGTAGGACGTCCCCTTTGTTAGAATTCCTTTCCTATACGCAGAACGGGAAACAGTGAAACGATATAAAAGAGAGAGTTAGCAGAGCGGCAGCCAGTAATACTGAATGGGTCGTCGAGCTGTTAACAGCATATTGTGGAGGAACAATTAAGGGCAAGGTAAAGTCCCGCTCAAACCGTGCTGGTCTGAAGTGCCCAGTTGGCGGCAGAATCCATCGCTTGCCTCGGAAGGGGAACTACGCCGAGCGTGTCAGTGCTGGTGCATCGGTCTATCTGGCGGCAGTGATGGAGTACTTGGTTGCCGAAGTGTTGGAGTTGACCGGTAACGCTGCCCATGACAACGAAAACGAAAATCACCCCTCGCCATCTGCAGCTGGCCATCCGTTGAAAACCCCGTCCTTTTCAGGATGACCACATCACTGTGATAAAGAAATATTTAGAATTGCTTTAAGTTTAGCCAGTTCTGATACGCCTGGAAAGTAGAATGCGCAAATCAAGTGGAAACATTTGTTCTAACAATTTTTGTTTTCGGCCGCATACTAAAGTACTCGCGACAAAAATACATATTGATCTGTGGCAACTCTGTTTCGCACGGCATATTTGTAAACTAGTATAAAGATGTGTTCAAAATCATCACTTTCGCATTTTCGTTCGTAATTGAATGTGTTAGTGACGGTGCAAATTATTTTAACTCCCATCTTGATGAATCTTTTGGTAGGAAATATTGAGATCTGAGATGGTTCTCGTGTGTGTCTTGTTTCGGCAATGGGCCTTGCTGGACTTTTTGGCTGCCTTTTTCGGTGTCATTGTGCTGACGGTGTCTCGTGCATTCATATCGGGAAACAATGAGACGACAGGTCCTCGATGTTGCTGTCGTGTGTCTTGTTTCGGGAAGAGTTGCTCAGCAAATGATAGGAAAAGTGAACCATTCAACTTTTATATGGATGCTCTTGTATAGATACAGACATCTCGCTTTCTGATTGGCTGGTGCTGTCATGGGTTAAATCAAACAGGTTTTTCAATAGTGTACTATTGAAAAACTTCAATATTGTTGTAATACACGTTCAAGTTGAAGATTTTCGATTCTATTGGTAGTTAGATTATATAAATCCTTCTACAGATCACTGAGCTATGAGCTTTCAAAATACGAGAAAGGCAAACGCGCCATATGAATTATCCTCTTTGATACTCGTTTATACCAAACATTTCAGAAAAGTTTAATTGTGAACTATTTAAGAATATGTCACACAACTGAAAGTTTTATCATAAAATTATGATCATATTTCCGATGGCATGTAGCAAGAATTATGTTGATTCGTTAGATATAACAGGAGATATTCACGATCAAAAACTTATCACTCTCTCAGAGGGTAAATTTTGAAAAGGCGCCCCATAGTAAAGTAAGTCGTATTCACGACAAAATAGGTAAACTTTATTTGTAGTGTATGTTAAATAAACCATGCCGGTTTTTTGTTGCTGAGAAAATATCCGTCTGATGGTGCTGATTGAATCGTGCGAAGAGTCGCTAGAGAGCGTTCTTTGATACGATAAAAGCCATCCTTGGTTACAACGAGTTTGAGTATAATAAGATGAGGGTGTAGACTAGAAATGGGCAAACCAGTTGATCTCACAGAACCGTTCAGAACTTGATACACTGAGGTATCTCCAAGTCCCGCGTAAAATTACCTCGTAACTTCGGATTTCTTTTCTTTATGCCAAATGTCCAGATCTGGTGTTATATAAAAAAAATTGTTTGAAAAAAATCGACTTTGAGACTTAGAGAATTTGGGACCGCCTATCTTCAAAAATCCGCGTAGGAAAAAACTGCAAAATTGAAGATTTTTTTCTATGCCAAATGAAATGCAGGAAACGTCAACATCTGGTGTACTCTAAAACAAATTGAGGGTGTTAGAAAGTTAACTTAAAAAATATTCGAGATAACACCAGATCTCGACGTTTCATGCATTTTCTAAGACAAAACAAGCAAACCGGATATCTTTGAAAATTCGCGTGAAAAAAAAACTCGGAACTACGGAAATCTGCGTAAAAAAGACCTCAGTGTATTTCTACCGAAAGAACTAGTTCTTCTGAACCGTTCGTTCGTTCTTCATAAATTATGAATGTTTATGCAAAACCCGTACGAGAGCGAACAATTATATTTTATTGGTAACAAACTCCAGTAACTTTTCTGTATCTATGTAAAGTTGCAATCGTTCATTTTTGTGAACATTTTCACAGAGGTCACTGTTGTTTACTCATTCTTCCAGAAGAACTAGTTCTTTTAAGCCATTCGCGAATAGTTTACCCATCTCTAGTGTAGACTGTGTGTGGACAAGTGATAAGGAATGTGTGAACTCCAGTGTAGTGAGAGCATACCACAAACGGATTTTTTTTTTGAAGCAGGGAAAAGCCTGATGGAGATGAAATTTAGCAATCTCTCTCTCCAGCAGGCATAAAACCTCCTCATCTTTCGTATCAACGGGTGTTCAGATAGAAGTGAATAATTTCGAGAAGCAAAATACCACAGAATCTACGGCGATTGGTTGGTGTGTAATAATTATTCGTAATTGCACCCTTACGATTGAGGTATTTGGGTATCACGAAACGGAAATGACTTTCTCACGTAGCCTTTCTTTTACGTGGAAATGTCGACCGAAAATGTTATCTCACTTTTTGGTACTGAACGAATTTGAATTACCCAAATGAATGTCTCTATCTGGTCAGTCCCAAGGACTTCCATATCACAGTAGAACGTGTTCACACGAAACTCAATCAACGCGCACCGGTTGCGTAAACATTTACGGTCTCTATTGCTGATACATCACTTATAAAATCATACATACTAAAGGTAATGTAGAACAACATTCACTTACCAGGCGTGACGAACGCGACAACACTGATGATGGCATAGCAAATGCTGAAGATCGCCCAAAGCACCGCGATCGCCTTCGAGTTCCTGATGTAGTTGGTCGCGTACATGTGACTCGAGTCGACGTACTCGATCTTCGTTCCCATGGTCGGACGAATGGGACCGACCAATTTTCCGACGATGTTTTTATGTTGTAACACACTGCACCCAGTGCCAAATGTCTGACACTTTTCAGTATACCTTCGTTTACTTTGCACACTGTATTTGTTTTAATTATTTCCCAAGTCTCTCATACCCTCAACACTATCTGGTGAATCTGCAACGGAGCACGAAAAAAAAACAACACGATATGCAATAATTGCCGACATATGCTATTATAAGTCAAGCTGAAAACTTAAGCACTGCTGCATCATCTCGTTGAGCCACACAAGAAATATGATTCTATTTGCTACGGAACGATTCACCGCTGTTAGGAGTAAAGCAGCTCCATCTAATGACACTGCAAATCCCTTCTCCGACTACCACAACAAGGCAGCAGATGCACCCCTGCTAAGTGTATAATGCGGCAAGCCGACAAACTTGTTTAGGTTTTGAAGTCATTGTTTTATTTAAAGTCCATCCACTCGATGGTTTCGCAGTGAACCTCGTGGCTCAGAACTATCAAGTAAACATGACCATATGGCATACGACACGAACAGTGATCATTTTTTGATGGTGCACGTGTTTAATTCGAAAAAAAGGAACAGGATGCACACCAAGCGGACGGGAAACAATTATTATTTTTCGATGTCATGTGGCAAACATCTAGCAAATATTTTAATATATCAAAACTAATCGACTTCCCCATGAAATGTGAATCTGTTATGCGGGCAGGCTCTTGCACAACATTTTCCACCAGTACTCGATCACGGCGGCGCGATGGAGTTATTTCACGCGGAAACCCACCCAACCAACCAACCAACATTACCAACTGTTCCCACAATTTCGAAATCGCTTTGCTCCATTTAGCGATCGACATCACCAATCTTCCGATCAAAAATGAAACGAAATCGAAATCATCGCGTTTAATCCAATTATCTAGTAATCATAATTACCAATTAGATGCGATCAAGCCAGATATAATTTAATGTTATATAAAATCGAAAACATTTGCATTACTGGCTGCATTTTTTTTCCACTTCTAGTTATTCCGAGAAAAGCGTTCGGCTTAAGATCGCTTTGGTGTAAAATTAGATTCTCACTGGCCGAAAGCGACGAACCCAGCTCGTACCGGCGATCGTAACTTTCCCTTTCGATCGCTCGCTGCTGCTGCCTTGTCCAGTCGATGGATGGATGACATTGTATGTAAAATACCCGTTCACGATCGCGCTTCAAAGCTTCACAGTACCAGGCGAGCACGACTCGAAACAAGTCAGCTACTTTTTCTCGTTCTGCTTCTTTGTTCTTCTTGCGCTAAGCTTGTAAAATACTCCTAAAGTCAACGAAAACCATCCTCGGTCGGTTCTCTCTCTCTCTCTCTCTCTCTCTCTCGAAAGCTAGGTTGTCTAAGCTACCTACAGTCTCACGTTGTAAGCCCAATTATATCAAACAAGGGAAAAAAAGCTGCACCATCAAAACGGTACAGACGAGCTCTGCAGGTTGCTCGCTAGATCTTCGCTGACTGTCAGTTGAGTTATTTTTTTATGAGTCATGCTTCGTGCGATCGAGTCGGTGTTGTCATTCCGACAAACAACTGCCGCTGTCAGAAGGCCCCTGTAAACTTTCCGCCGATCGTTGCGTCGTCCGTGTTGAAAGAAAGTGTTCGTCGGAATAGATTCTTACATTAGTTCGAACAGAGCAAGCGTTGCTTTATTTAGAAAAATGAATTCTGCGCATTCCAAAGCCCTGCTCTTCAGCATAACCTCGCGAAATTGTTCATGTTGTTAGTGTAGTAGTACCATGGAAAACATCTGTTTAACACTCCAACCACCAAGCCTCAAAAACAGTCGGAACGGTATTTTCAAATGGCTGTATCTTCGTTGATACTGAACCGATTTCGTTAATTTGGATTACATTGGATTTCTTGGAATGTCTAGATTAATGTAGACCAATTGGTTAATTTTGTAGAATTGTAAGTTTCGGAGCAAGTACTGTAAAAAGTCATATCGATAGTCCCACGACAAAAGAGCCTAACTGCAAATGAGAGCCTTTCTCTTTTGATTATTACACGAAGCCATTATTGCAAATTCTCTAAAGTTTCCAATATAAATCGAAAGATCGTAGTTTTTCCTTGAAATTTTTGCGAAGAGCAAAGCGTTAAATATAAAATCAGTTCGGTAAATCGTGAAAGAAAAAGTAAACAAAGAGAAACTGTTATTTTCAGTTAGGCCCTTTTGTCGTGGGACGGTCGATATGTTTTGCAATCATTATACACACTTAAGACAGATTCTCGAGCTCGGCCTATTGAAATGCCGAACCACATCGGCAACACGACATTTTACTGATTTTTCAGCAACCCACATGCTCTTTTCCGAAATTTGTCGAAGTAATATTCTGATATCTGCTTTACCTTTTTGTTCCTTTCTCATACAGAAATGCTATGCAATCGTTGTGAAAAACGATCTTATAACCAAGGCCCGGAGGGCCGATTGTCATATACAATTCAACTCAGTTCGTCAAGGTCACAAAATGTCTGTGTGTATGTTTGTGTGTGTGTATGTATGTGACAAATAATGTCACTCAATTTTCTCAGAAATTACTGAACCGATTTTCACAAACTCAGATTCAAATGAAAGGTCTTAGAGCAAATTCAGCAGCTGCAAGATTCATATGGGTGGTCTATAATATAACTAAAACTGAAACAAACATATCCCCAGCAAGCCGTTTTAGTTTTATTTATTCGAACAGTTCTACTGTCGAATTTAAAACTGGAATACGCTGCCGTTCTATTTTTCCTATTATTTTTACGTTTCGTCTTTGACTCATCAGTGCAGAGCAGTTCAAATTGAACTGCTTAGTGCTAAACTCGGCAGTTCAATTTGAACCGCTAAGCAGACGTAAAGTTTCTGCTACTTACAGAACACTTTTTGTTTTGCAACGGAGTGCAATGTCTTTTCTGACGTGCCGAACGAAAACGTGTTTTCGACTATTTCTGGCCGATGCAGGTTTGGTCATTTAGGGGTTAGCCAAATTTTGTGCTATATTTGAGCCAAATTTTGTGCTATATTTTTCTATATTTGAAACACAGATGAAATGCTGCTGGGGCTGCCAGTTTGTTTTGTTACAATCTCTAGATTTAAATTTTAAAACTGATATAAATTATGCATCTAGAGCTAGAACACTCCTAAACATGCCCTTATGGTCTAATAGACAGCTATTTAATATTATCTCGATCCGAATTCCGTTTCCGGAATTACAGGGCGATATGCACCAAGAAAAGGAAAAAATAGTCACACACGTTTCTCAGAGATGGCTGAACTGATTTTCACAAATTTAGATTCAAATGAAAGGCCTTACACAATTTTCCAGATTTTAATTTGGATCCGGAATTGCAAGGAAATATGTGCAAATTTATGAAAAAATGCGCATTCGATTTTCTCGGAAATTTCTTAGCCGATTTTCAAAAACTAAGAAGTAAATAAAAGGTCTTAAAATTCTTTAAAAAGTCCCGGAAAAGTTAATCCAGATCCGACTTCCGGTTCCGGTATTACAATGCGATTAGCGAAAATTTTTAATTTCATGGGTATTTTTTCACAAACGATGCCGAAACGAGGTGCACATTTTTATAAATATTACTGTTAAATTCGTCTAGTTGGCAGATCTTGTTAGTTAATGAATATATAAAATTACTTAGGGACTAGTCCCCGGTTTCCGCTTCCGAAAGCAACGATAATGGTGAAGCAGTTAAACCGATTTTCACGAATCATGATTCAAATTAAAGCTCTCATTGTTCTTAAATATAGGGGAGACCGGGGCTAGTTGGCCGATCGGTCGTTTGGCAGAACAGCTTTTCTGAAAAGGCTATTGTGCGCAGTGGCGACATCTATAATGATTTTGGTGAAGCATTAGGTCACCCATGTACCGACGTAATTTTAGGTGTTTCTGTGTTGTCGTTTCTTTTTTCGGCACTGGTGAGTACAGTTTTTGTAAATTAATACGTGTAACGTGGATCAATTTATATTTGATTTCTAAAAACATGGTACCATTGAAAAGAGTATTCAAAACTTTACAAAATGGTATATTGGTTTTCAGTATAACCTTATTTTTGTTAATCGTGATTGCTCTCGAAAACATGCATTGGGGCAGGTTGGCCGAGTTGTAAATTTAGCTTAGAGTAAAGTGCACTTGGATATTCGTGAAATGTTATCCTGTTTTTGGACGGAATTGGATTGAATGTTTATATTGATGATCATAAGGAAAGAAAAGATAATCATAAGGAAGAAATAAGTAATGGAAATAAATTAAAATCATTGACAAATAGAAATAAGAGATTAGAATCATTAAAAGTTGGAAATTGTCGATAGAAAATATAATTCTAATATTGTATGCATCAAATGCCATCAAAACTTTTAGCATTTAGAGTTCCTAACAGGATTTCTCACAGACTGACCCAACCCCGAACAAAACTCGTCCATCAGTATAGGATCTGCAGCAGATGAAAGCCATCCTGAAAATGACAGACCTCTCCCCCAAGGTCGTGAATCCCGAATTTATTCAAAATTTTAACAATTCTCCAATAAAAGCAGCATTGAAGCAGTAAAAAATGAAGCCAAGCGTAAGCGCAAACGCTGGTGGAGGAAAAGGTAAAAAAGAAACTGAAAAAGTGCACTAATGCGGTCGAAACTAATTCCAGAACAGTTACAAAGACTCAAAAATCACGCACTTACACACTTAAAACCATTTCTTGAGCTCGGCATAATAAAATGCCGAAACTGATCAGCAACACGTAAATTTGCTGATTGCTCAGTAATCAATACGCATGTTCCTGAACTTCGTTAAATGTATTCACTGATATTTCGGTAAAATGCTTCACTTTGCCGGAATTTGGCATAATTGCTTGCTGAATTTATCAGTAAACAACAGATATGCCGACATCAGCAGAGACGTTTGCCGAGGTTTCGGAATATGTGCTAGCTGTTGCCGAGATTCAGCACGACAGCTGTCATTTATTGCCGCGTTCGAGTGAAAAAATGAATAATCTTCAAAGAAGCGTGGAAAAACTTGCCAGTAAAAATATTGAATAAATATAGTGACATGTTTCGCTTTATAAAAAGCGACTTTATCAGAGCACTCGCGATTATAAGGGAAAAACACCCAACACGGGGCTCAAAGCGTCCTCGAGACAAAACTTTGGGGGATATGCGAAAAAATAATCCAATGCATGGAATAATTCAATAGATCAAAGTAAGTTTATTTTTTGAACAATATCTTATATGCATCATTAAATATTGAACATTTTTGTAAGCCAAAAATCAATATATATTTTTATTTTCAATATTTCCAGCTCGACTCAAGGTAGCCGCATCTAGAAACGCCGCTTTTTTATGCTACATGTTTTCAGGTAGAGGCTTTAAGCACTACTGGCAACAAATTTGTAAGCCTCCTTTAAGTGTTAATAAAATGAATTTTTGATCCTGAATAGCGTGTTTATAATGTAGAAAAATTACAAACAAAATTAATTGACTAGATTTTTAATTACTGATGATTCGGTAATTTTTTTTTTATTTTTTTGTTTTATTGGATTGCCGAATATTCAGTGAACGTTTCACTGAGCAAACAGTAAATCTTATGCTGACGATTTCGGCAATATTTGACGTTTGTCAAATTTCAGGGTGCCGAGACGCTCAGTTATTTTATTTTTGCCGAGATGATTGCTGATTACTCGGCTGTGCGAATCTCGGCATTTTTTTGCCGAGACTCAGCTAAAAAATTTAAGTGTGTACATAATAAAAATTAGGCACACAGACTTTTTTAGCTAATGAACACGTTTATCTATACAATTGATGTGTTTCACATATTTTTTTAAAATTCGGCCAACCTACCTAACCTTGTTAATAACTATTTTCCTAATCCTCATACAAGAATAAAAAAAAATCAGACATATGCTCAAAAGGTTTATCAAAATGTCTAACCAGAAAGCGTACAGAAATTCCGAAAGCGAAACTCGGCCAACTAGCCCCGGTCTCCCCTACTGTGTAATTTCATCCAGATCCGACTTCCGGTTCCGAAATTTTAGGGCGATAAATGACAAAACACTGGCGTTTTAGAGTGACTAGAACAAGATTCAGAGTGGCGAAATTGTAGCGCGTATGCACGGAATGCATAAGAACGCAGGTTCGATTCCTGTCTCTGAGCGTATCTTTTTCCAATAAATCATTTTTTCTGTTAGTTTTTCATTCATTTGGCTTCTCCAATATATGTTTCCACTCAGTCATTGCAAAACTGAACTTAGTTATGGCGGCTTTACGTCAAACCAACTAAAAATTAATAAATTTTTAAATTGTCATTCAAAATGACGATGCAAAACTTGTACGCGTCGTTACTAACAGACTTATAAAGACTGATGAAGAACGCTCAGCTGAATTGGATACCATCAGTAATCGAAGACTAGAGGTAGAGGTATCCAATAGGTATACGATTCCGACGCATTTCCGTAATTTGACTGCAGTACTTTCAACTTTGAAAACCATACGACTTGCGTCATGATGCGGTCTCAGATGATGATCAAGTGGGTGACGAAACTCATAACACCCATTTACAATCTGAATAACGATTTTACTGGCTAGGTATCATTCCGTACGTCATTTGCACCGACTGATCTCGTAAACCACTGAGCCTCTTCCTACACCCCATACAACGAGCTCATTTTCCTTACAATAGGAGGAAGTTATGCGATCTGGTTTCTCTACAGGAAAGCGAAAAAACAAACAAAAGAATCAAACGCCCGACCGCAAAGTCTTAGCCGGTTACAAACGAAAACAATATCTTCGCGTCACCCGTCAAAGCCACCTGAGAGCATTTCCATAACAAAACTCTGATTGGGGCGGCGGCACACCAACAGCCAACGTCAATGCCGAGCAACGAAAGCATGGCTCACTGAGTCAGTCAGCATGATATTGAGTTCGCTCAAACATTTCTTCCTCGACCATTGTTTCTTCCTATTTTGGTTGCCAGCGAGGGCACTCGCGGACGAATGCCAAACAGCTTTTCCTATTCTCCTCTCACGGGCCCCCCAGTTCCATGCGTTTGCGTCTTAGTCGAATTTTACATAACGTATTTCTACACCTCGTTATGGAGTACTGTTCAGGAATTTTTAGCGGTGAGATGATTTGTTTGGCAATCGGAAAATAGGCTGCGAGAAAATTGAGCCTAGTCCAACCGATCGGCACAGCAAGACCCCTATTGGCAGTAACAATAGCTGGAAGAAGAAGAAGAAACCCCGCTAATCTAATTTGCTATGGGCTACATGACGAAAAAGGTAATTCAGATCCAGATAATTTCGGGCTGATATCGGTCAAGTCGTTTACGATTCAGAGTTCCCATTACATACCCGTTCGAAACTAACTAGTTCGTCCCAATTTTTAGTTTCTAGTCGATGTGCGATAAGTGGAATGTGATTGAATTAGCTTCTATCAATTTTGGGTGTTGGAACATCCACCCGACTGGCCAGGCAACAACCAACCCACTCAATTCGATCATTAAGCAACGCACCGTTTGAAGAATAATAATTTTCAAAACTTTAAGATAAACGGTTACACTGCATCAAATTTAGAAGAGAAAACTTTTCTCTTTCTCTGATGCGCTGTTAGATTTTATATTGTTTTGTCAAAACTGTTTAGTTTATATAGTATTTATGAAGCTCACCTTCGCATTAAAAACAAGTAAATGAAAAATACTTTGAAATTCGATTCTCTGACATTTCCATATATAAATTAAGCATCCTTTGGTCACAATTCCACAAACTAAAATGATTTTTTCAATAACGAAAGAACGAAATAGAAGCTCAATGATTCTATGCGAGATAAACCTTAACAGAAAATGTCTATGCAATTAGTATATCTATTTTGATCTAGTAATCTACTTTTTTGACACGAAACAATAAACACCTTTAATGATTTTTTCGAGAAGTGAGATTATTTTCTGCGTATAAATTTCGAGCTATTGATTTCAAACTGTTTTTTTCAGAAATCATTCAAATACAACTACAGAACGTTTTAAAAGTAGATTTACAAGCTAGATAGTAAAAGCAACCAATGACTTACTTTAGGACATGTTTGGGAACATTCTCGTGCAAAATTAATCAATGACATGGCAGCTATAAATTTTTTAATTAGATTAAAATACACTTTCTACTCATCCAAAGTGAAACTTTCATCAGGTCTTCTATTCAATTAATCCTCATGTTTCGTATTTTTCAAGCAAAAGTTTTTAAAATACGGTATTTACAATTAATGAGTCCTATTAGTCAACAAAATGGAAATTTAACATTAAAACTGGTTGAATTATCAAAACTGGGACGCCTCACTAAGGAAATATGTAGAAGCGCTGTTGCTCTAAATCCAAAAATTTATAGCAGTTATTCTTGCGAATGCTACACACCAAAAGTAATTGTAACAATCCCGATCAATCGAAGCGAAAAAAATTGGACGTATACAACTTTTGGCGAAAATCTCGATTTATCGCATGGCTACTATTCAACGTGCTGAGTATTACTCGTGTAAATTGTGTGAATGCGATTACGGTACTTTCATATCATCTGATATGTAACTGTCCCGCATTGACGCAACTACGTAGCCGGGTTTATGGTTGCCCATACATAGTTGAGTCTGTGTATGCGAAGCTAAAATTGAAGGATATTCTATCGTTTCTCACCCAATATGGTAAGAAGCTATAGTCAGAAAGGTTCATCGTTCTTCATGGAGTGAATGAATCCTTTCTGTATTCACCTTAAATAGGTTTTTAGCAGATTGTTTGACATCCTTTTCTGATTCCTGATGAATGGCCAATTGAAAAGTCTAATAAATTTTGACGAAAATCTCGATTTTCAAAAGTTCGCAACAAAATTGGCACTTCATAAGAAATCTGCAGATTTGCGGACAAATTTGCAGACCTGACATCTCTGTTTCTCGCAAACAAAAGCCACACACTGAAAATAATTTGCATGCTATCAGCATGTGCAAAAAGCATTTGAACTATCACTAAATATAAAACACATGAGATTCATGAAAATATAAACTTAGGCCGTGGACCAGGTGGAAGCAGTACTATGACGAGCATCTGAATGGCGAAGCACAAGATACAGAGAGCGGTACAGGAATCAATCTGGGTGCACGCTCAGCCGACGACAGATTCCCAGCCCCTGATCTGTCGGAGATAAGTGAGGAGATCGGCAAGCTGAGGAACAGCAAAGCCGCGAGCTGCTCAAACATGGAGGAGAGGCACTGGCTAGAGCGCTGCACTGGATGATTTCTAGGATTTGGGAGGAGGAGATTCTACCGCAGGAATGGATGGATGGAGTGGTATGTCCCGTCTACAAAAAGGGCGATAAGCTAGATTGTTGCAATTACCGCGCAATCACATTGCTCAACCCCGCCTACAAGATTCTCTCCCAAATCCTTTGCCGTCGTCTATCACCAATAACTAAGGAAATCGTAGGGCCGTACCAGGCGGGATTTGCTGGAACCTGCGCCACTACGGATCACATATTCGCGATAAGACAAGTACTCCAGAAGTGTCGTGAATACAACGTACCCACGCATCACCTATTCATTGACTTCAAAGCGGCATACGACACAATCGATCGAGAACACCTATGGCAGATAATGCACGAATACGGTTTCCCGGATAAACTGACGCGATTTGTCAAAGCAACGATGGATCGACACGAGTGGCACGATCTTCCGAAAGTCCGTACAACTTTTTGGCTTCGCTAACGATATTGATATTGTAACACGTAACCTTGAGAAGATGATGGAAACCTACATCGGACTGAAAGCTGAAGCTAGGCGTATCGGACTGGCCATAAATGCGTCGAAAACAAAATACATGAGAGGAAGAGGCTCTAGAGAAGAAGCACTACGCCTCCCACCACGAATATTGATAGACGGTGACGATATCGAGGTGGTTGACGAGTTTGTGTATTTGGGCTCACTGGTGACCGCCGACAATGACACCAGCAGAGAAATACAGAGACGTATTTTGGCAGGGAATCGTGCGTACTTTGGACTCAGAAAAACCCTTCGATCGAGAAAAGTACGCCACCGCACGAAATTGACCATCTACAAAACGCTAATTAGACCGATTGTTCTCTATGGCAACGAGACCTGGACTATGTTGGCAGAGGACCAACGCGCCCTCAGTGTTTTCGAAAGAAAGGTACTGAGGACCATCTATGGCGGAGTGCAGTTGGAAGACGGAACGTGGAGACGGTGTATGAATCACGAATTTCAACAGCTGCTAGGAGAACCACCCATCGTACGGACAGCAAAAATCGGACGTCTACGATGGGCTGGGCATGTCATAAGGATGTCGGACGACAGCCCAGTGAAAATGGTTCTTGAATCTTATCCGACTGGTACAAGAAGAAGAGGAACGCAGCGAGCAAGGTGGATCGATCAAGTGGAGGGTGATCTCAGAAGCATCCGTGCCTTGAGTGGCTGTCGACGAGCAGCCTTGGACCGAGTTATGTGGAGACGTATGCTTGATACAGCAAAGGACACCCCAGGCCTATAGCTGTTAGGTAAGGTAGGTAAGGTACCGTGGACCATTGAGCAGTTATTTTTGATCGAATAGTTAAATTTAACTAATACTTCGGTTCATTTCAAAGTTTGACGGATGGAAAGCTATTCGGGTTTATTTTGAATTGATAATAAAATTATATCAAGTGGTATAATACTTGCAATATCGTGAACGTAAGAAGAACTTTGAGGTAAACTTACTTTGTTCGACAATTTAGTGGAATTTTGTATTGGGGTACTTTCTAAGACTGAAAGTATAAAAGGAAATCATACAGACGAAATTTTTACTAAAGGTCTGAAATCAGATTTTTTTCAGTGTCGGAAAATAACTATCGAGTTGTCAAAAATGACCATACTTTCGATCCGGGTTATTTTTGACAATGACAAAATAACTAGTCGACTGTCAAATTTTAACTAAAAGTTAAAATAATTCGCGAGATGGTCCACAGCCTTAACTCATAAAATGAGTGTAAAAATATTTAGTGGAAATCATGCTACATTTATCTGAAATGCCCATCAAAACGATAAGCTTTATCGTTACCTCTAGATTCTGTATGAATTTCATATGAATGTCACATTCTGTTTTGCTATACTCATTTCGACTAGAAAATGAAGTGTTTGAGTTTTGTTAAAATTCATAAGCAAAACACATCACATCCAAAGGAAAAACAGATTAAAACTAAATGAAAAATAATCAAATCTTGCATCTTAGTGAATTTGCACATGAAATCTTAAATCAAATCGTTTTTGTTGTGTATTGAAATGAAAAAAATTGAAAAACATTTGAATCGATCGTAAATTTTTTTTTTAGTGCATGTCTTTCACATAAGGAATGCCAGATTGTTTTGCTGCGTTGTTTGCTATCGATTCTGGTAATGTTTTGACAGTAGATTGCTTGGGATAAAAGATAACAGCTAATGAAAGTCACGCATTTTCTCTAATAACGGCCAAGAAGCCAACTGTCAATATTCACTTTGAAGAAGGATTCGCACAGCACTCGCTATGGCTACCACCATCACCTGTCGAGAAACATAAATTTTTTTGTCTGAAAATTATTCGAAAATGCAAGAATGCTTTCTATTCAAGTATTTGACACCTCATCACGTAATACAGGGTGTTTTTTTGTGTGTCACATCTACCGATAGAGATAACTGGCATTTTGGGCATCAAACTGTCAAAATCACTTCTGGTGTGATTGTTTTGTGTGGAGCTATGTTAAGGGCGGGTAGGATCTAACACTTTTGAAAAATTATGTTTTTTTTTCGTATTTTCTCATAGTAAAACATTTTAAGAATAATTTGTCAAATTTCCAAGGTTATCAGAACAAAACTCTGGAAATTATGGGGCTTTATATTTTCTCATCTCATACTATCATCAGTATATGATATTTGAAAGAAATGTGGAGTAACTGACAAATGCGTTATGCTATTTTCTCACTGAATTTAAGTAAAACTGTTGGATACACTTCATTTTTTGCTACAAGTGTGAGACTTCACTAGTAGGGTAACAGAGATATTTTGGACACTTCATATATTTTGGCCCACCTAACAAACTTTATGGATATAACCGATGTTAAGTAAACCATGTTGCATCAATTTGAAGCTAATCACATTGAACTACCTATTGCGGAAGGGTTTTCAAAGATATGACAACATTTGGTGGATATTTTTACAAAGTGGGCCAAAATTTAAAAAAAAATCTTAATGTGGGCCAAAATACCTCTGTTACCCTAAATAAACCCTAAGATTGAAAATCTCACTCGCACATAAAAAATACAAGCAATGCTAGAAGATTTGGTATGAATTTCACGTTGCCAGATCTACTTGTTATTCTACTCGAAGTAGAAGTATTCTACAGGTAGAGGTAGAGTTTATTTAAAAATAGGTACCTAGTTGGTGACTTCAAAAATTTTCCAGCAAAACTAACACAACGGGGCCCCAACTCCTCACATTGAAATTAGCTCTGCCGAAAAAAAAATGGCGCACGATTCGACGAGTCTGTTTAAAAATCGGCAAACGAAACTCCCGAATCGGCCCCTCGGTGGACAATTTAGTGAACATTCATCGGACCTACGGAGAATTTCCGTAGGACGTTTTTTTTCACAGGGCGAAAAAAAAATGTTTGCTCTTCCGTTGGTTGTTCAAATTCATACTCCAATGATCACCATCCGTCAGATATTCCTTTTTAAAGGTATTCTTGACAGATTACTTGATGGCGGCTATCAGGAAGAAAACCGTGAAATTTCGTTAGTATTTCAGAAAATTTAATAAAGTTTTGATAGGTTGAAAACGAAAGACGGAAGTTTGTTTTGATCAGGTAAAAAGAATTAAGTGATTGTAGACTTTGGGTAAATCATCATAGGGTTCTCAAACGTTTCCACACACAGGAACTTATTGTTCAGAATAATCAGTCGTAGTGGAATCGGAAACTGGTCGTGAGATGAGTACAGTATTGAAATGGCTTGAAGACAATTAAAGTAAATCTAAGATTTCGATGTCAACATTACCATACAATACAATTCCATGTTAAAAGAATCGGCAGAAGATCTGTCTACGTGGAGGTCAAAGTCTGATCTTTTCGTGTCATAAAGCGGTTAAAGTAAACATTGAAACAGAACTGAATGACCAAAACGTAAACTTAAAAGCTAGGTATATAGAAAGAATCTCACAATGGATATTGAAGCGTAAGTTGAAAAGGGTTTTTCTGTCTCGCTGCTTCTTAGGCAAAAGTTCTACGTGGCTAACATAATTTCATTTTTCCAGATAGCTTCGAAATGTCTGATATGACGAGCTATTTATAGCTGCGGTCGAAACACTTAAATTTTCATTAGTAATCAAGGAAGTGCGTCTGAATGAACGAGCTCTTCTTTTTATATAAGTTCTAGCTGGCACACATTTGCTCCCAATTTTTCCATACAAATAAATTGTTGTGTCAGTGGTTCAACTAAGAAAGAGAGTTGAACTCGATTGCTATTCAGTTTTATTAACACGCGCAATAACAGTGCGGTTTTCAATATTTATTGAATCATATCTTATATATCCAGAAGATGGTTATGAACCATTGAACAACTCGTTTACAATTGAAGCACCCACCTGAAATTGAACCAAATCTAGGTTCTAGTGAAAATCGGATTACATCAATGTTAAATGATGTACAACAACTAGTTTCTTATCGTTCTTAGGCTACGGAAGAAGTCCAAACGGGTGAAAAAATGGGTGCCACATAAATTGCTTTCGAGAAAAACGCGTTCAAACTTTTTTGTCTATAAAATCAATGGAAACAATTTATTACTCCAGGGAGCCCATAAGGTCTAACATTTTCAAAAAATCATATTTTTTCTTTTATAATTTTATAATTTTATAATTATTTATTATAATGAAACATTTCAAGAAAACAAGTTTTGAAGTTAATCGAAGTAGAAATCTTGGGCATGTGCGCCGAGCTCTTTTTTCTTCGCAGAATGAGATAGCCATAGATAATAGGTTCATAACTTCGAGAGTTTCGTTCCAATAGGCTTGAAAATTTCACAGAAAATTCTTGAAATGTGTTAATATAAGAGAATATAAAGAATATGATATTTCGAAGATCTTTTCTCGAAAATTTAAAATGATTTTTCAAAAGTGTTAGACCCTACCCGCCCCTTAGTCAGTAGGATCGCCACGCTAACTTCTCAGCAGTCAAGCCATTGTTTCGAGAACAATTAACTATACGAACTATTCAGATAACGGTGGATAGCGAATTCCACTTCAGTCGCCGCATTGTCCAAATTTTGCACTGTCCGATTACTACTTGTTTGGATCGCTGCAGTCGAGGCAATCAAAAATTGGTTCGTTTCGACCTTGGGCTTGAGAGGTGTTTTTGTTTTGGATCCAGAATTCAAAAATTACCACAAAGATGAGGAGACAAAATTCATCTATAAATTTCGGAACTCGAATATTAAGCAACAATATTTTGTGTTCGCAAAACCCTACCATTGTTTTGTATTTCTAGAATTGTTTGCCACACATACAGTCTGCCCCTATTTGGTCGAGACCTTAAAAAATTTCATCAACGTTTCACGCTACAGTGAACAGCAGCTGATGCAAACCACTAAAATGCGTGTATCAACGAACCACACGTAAATCTTACAACAAAAAAATAAGGTTCATCTCTTGCCGTGATCGGTTGCATTCAAGTTTCCTCGCGAGATCGCTGCTTTACAGGGCCAACAGATGAACTTTCTCACAACCAGCCGCTGAATCGGACGCACACAGAATCCCTTTTCAGATACTCGATTTTTTAACTCTGTTCGTCGTCACTTTAGCTCGTCACCGAACACCACATCAGCAGGAAATTCATCACTCGGCACGACCGAAACGAACTGTGCCACTATGTATTATTGGACTGTAAAATTCACACGAAAATCTGTTTATTTCCCATTCTTTGCTCGTTTGTGCTAATTTTCCCCCTCTTTCAGTTTCTTGTAGCAAACTCTCGCACGGCTTTAGTGGGTTTCTGTTGGCATTTTTTGAGCTGGCCTTAAACACACCTTCACAGCGGTAAGCCTTTTTTTCTGTTGATTCTCTGTTTTTCTGCTGCTGCTGTTGTTGTTATGTCTATCCACACATCTTTACGATCACCGTTACAAGCACCCTTGCGAATACACAACGCGATCTTCAACGCCAGCGATGAGGTGCCCAAACAAAGGATCTTTGGGCCACCGAGGTTGAATGAAATTTCCCGAAACACAATTTCAAGCTGCTCGTAGTAAATTCCAGCAAATGTCTAATTTATAACCGCGATAATCGAGAATTTCCTAAAATTCAACACTTACTTCACCACTACTCAGTTACGAATGATCTTCGAACTATCATTCACGTACACAGCAAAAGAAGAATGAAGAAATGAAATTAATTTCAGCAGCAAAACATTCAAATACGAAAGAAGTATAAAACACACAAATTCAGAGGGAAGGAGACGATCAACACGAAAAACACGTCCACTTCGTTCAGGTTTCCACTCCGGACTGTTTCGATCTGCACTACGAGCGCATGAAAAGCTATACCACCGACTGGTCCGCAAGTGAAAGATCACTTTTACGATGGGGGCTCAACATAATGAACTTAGAGCACCACAAAAATATGCTGAAAAGTGTTGCATAGAATTATTTTGATTCCATGAAATCGAGGATTCATCGGGAAAAAATGAAAACATAGACGCAGATCGAGAAAAGATCTTCGAAAAGTTAGTTGGAAGTAAGAAATAGTATTTGGTGACCGCATAACGCTAGTGCTACACGTAGTAATCATGCACGTGCCCCTCGATCAAGCTCACTGGATATGTTTTCGTGCGCAGGATCATAATAAAGCTAGCTTTACACAAACATAGCACTGCCACTCGAAACCTGAGCTATAGACAGTACCAATCTTGGGAAAGAAGTGGTAAAAATTTGGTGTTTCGGACATCGTGTTGGAAAAAGGGGTTTCGACGTCTCACTTCCTTTTCAAAACTCGCCCTGTAGAATGAAAGGGTAGAATTTAATCCTAATGCTGTGAACCATTTCGCGATTAATTTCAACTTTTGGTTGAAATCAGACACTTGAGTGGTTATTTTGTGTCGAGTAGTTCAATTCAACTAAAACTGCGGCCCATTTCAAAATTGGACGGACGGAAAGTTATTCGGGTTTATTTTCCACTGGAAATAATTTCAACTAAAGAATTAATATTAGAATTTTCATTGCAAGATTATTTTCTGTATCGGAAAATAACTATCGATCTGTCAAAAATAACCATGCTCTCGAGCAGGGTTATTTTTGACAACATCAAATTAATTGCTCGAGTGTCAGATTTTAACCAAGAGTTAAAATTAACCGCGAAATGGTTCACAGCCTAAATATCGTAAATTCTTCATTCTCTCAGAAATGTGATCAGCAATTCATGGTAAAAATTTTAACAGTTTTCTTGCCTTCCCAACCAGCAATCTGCAACAACAGACTAATAGTAATCGCATTAAGCTTCTGAATACTAGATCTGGATTCAGGAACAGAATTTTGGTTTGGATTCTGGAACTGAATTCTAAAACTGTACAAATTTTGAATTTAATTTCCGAATTCAGTTCTAAATTCGTTTGCAGATTGCATGTTCAGAGTTCAGAACCATAATTCTGGAAATTAATCCTAATTCTGGATTCTGGAACTGGTTTCTCGGCTAGATTTTGGAACTGAGTTCAGTTTCCTAATTTTTGTTCTGGATTCGAATCCAGTATTCTGATTAAGGATGTCAACTTCAGAATTCAAGAACAAAATTCAGAATATGAGTTTGAGATTCTGGACGTACTTCTAAACCAGAAATTAATTCCTGAATTCAGTTTAAAAATTAATTGCTAAGTTTAGTTTGAGTATTCCTTTTCTGAAATCAGATCCTGCATACTGGAACTAATTTAGGAACTAAATTTATTTCAGTTTGCTCCGATTCGGAATTCAAGTTTAGAATTTAGTTTTAGAACTTGGATTCTGAAAATAAGTTTAATTTCATTTTTCCACCCACCAAAAAAAGTTGAATTTTACAGTCGACCTAATCCCTCAATTTGTCAAATGACGGAAAAATTTATTTGTAATGAATTAATGTAAGATTAGCATGAGTTTTACTGGTTTCGACTGTAACTTGCATTCCATTAGCAGGTGCGACTGTATGCATTCAAATGCACCTTTTACGAGCCAAGCAGATGTGGTTCAGTCGATTACTAGACGTACTTTGTGATCCATTGAATCCGGTTCAAGTCACGGCGGTCGCTATCAGTTTTCATTTTTTTATTTCAATGTATTTCATGTCATGGAATTTAAGACACAATGGGCCGTATGAATAAAATGTAGTAAAGTCTGTTGTTTATAGTATCTTCTCAAAAACAAAGTCCACAGAGTATAATTATTTAATTTAAGTATTTACTGCATACCGTATCGACACAGAGCCGAAAAAGCTGGCATAAACATGCACAAAACAAGAAACGTACTTACATCTGTAAAAATGCCACTTTTTTAATTTCTGTACTTCACTTTATCAGCAAACACCTCTAGAGCTACCTACCGAAAACTTGTAGTAAATACTACAGTTTGTAGCATGTTTTGACAGGAACGTGATCCACACGTAGCATTTACTACCGAAATTCAAGCATGCTACGTTTTATTCATACGGCCCAATATTTCAACGTAAATTTCAACGGGTTTTTTTAAAGTGTGTAGAACCAATTTCATGGCCTGAATTTCTGATTTTTGCAGCAAATTTGTAAATCAATTCAATCCAGGTCTAGTGTAGATGAATAAATGATGACAAAAATGAAACTGAGATGAAACTTAAAACATACATCGGATGAATTCCGTAAATCAATTTTTTTTAAAACCATTAAAATATTCTCGAAGCCGTCCACATTATCAGATCCGAATGGGTTCCGAATCGGCGAGAAATTTTCATTTGGAATTCCATGTGGAAATCATAATGAATTCCGAATCAATTCCAACTCCAGTGCAACAGTTTTCAGTTTATTTTTAAATGAAAACATTATATAACTGAAAAAGTAAATTTAAATCTTCAAGTTTTTCAGTTATACAGAACTAGTAAATAACCAGTTCTTAGAATTCCAGCATAAACTGTTGAAATTCGCTGGAAATTAACAAAACGTCCTACCTGAGTCAACATCATCCGTTCCTCTAGCTGGAATGTAGTTAAATGGTTTAAGTCGCCTAACTTTTACACTAACACATTCATAAAATGAGCGAATATTCAATGACATTTCTAATGTCACTGTCAATCGGGTTGATCGGGCAGCCAACTCAGGTGAAAATTCTAGCACTGAAAAATCATGCAATCGAGTGAGAATGCATTGCTCATTCCGTCATTTCGACAATGTGGGCGTCTGAGGGGAAATCTGCAAGCTGAACGAATATTTCGTGCAATATTTCGTTCAACAAGCGCTCAGCGGCCAACAAAATAGCAGTTCGGCTGAAAAGTTCGTATCGATTAATAGAAACACACATTTTTTTGCCAAAATTCGTTTTTATTATTCAACATAATTGCCATCAGAGGCGATACAGCGATTATAGCGATCTTCCAACTTTTCGATACCATTTTTGTAGTACGATTTGTCCTTTGCCTCAAAATAGGCCTCAGTTTCAGCGATTACCTCTTCATTGCTTCTAAATTTTTTACCAGCGAGCATTCTCTTGAGGTCTAAGAACAGGAAAAAGTCACTGGGGGCCAAATCTGGAGAATACGGTGGATGAGGGAGCAATTCGAAGCCCAATTCGTTCAATTTCAGCATGGTTTTCATCGACTTGTGACACGGTGCATTGTCTTGATGAAACAAAACTTTTTTCTTCTTCAAATGAGGCCGTTTTTTGAAATTTCGTCCTTCAAACGCTCTAATAACGCTATATAATAGTCACTGTTGATGGTTTTTCCCTTTTCAAGGTAGTCGATGAAAATTGTACCATGCGAATCCCAAAATACAGACGCCATAACCTTACCGGCCGATTGTTGAGTCTTTCCACGCTTTGGGTTCGGTTCATCGCGTGCAGTCCACTCAGCTGACTGTCGATTGGACTCCGGAGTGAAGTGATGGAGCCATGTTTCGTCCATTGTTATATATCGACGAAAAAAATCGGTTTTATTTCGATATAACAGCTCCAAACACTGCTCAGAATCATCAATTCGTTGTTGTTTTTGATCGATTGTGAGCTCACGCGGCACCAATTTTGCACAAAGCTTTCTCATATCCAAATATTCGTGAATAATATGTCCAACACGTTCCTTTGATATCTTTAGGGTGTCAGCTATCTCGATCAACTTCATTTTACGGTCATGGAAAATTATTTTGTGGATTTTTTTCACGTTTTCATCGGTAACAGCCTCTTTTGGACGTCCACTGCGTTCATCGTCTTCGGTGCTCATATGACCAGTACGAAATTTTGCAAACCACTTACGAATTGTTGGATCGCCCGGTGCATAGTCTGGATAACACTCATCAAGGCATTTTTTGGTATCGGCGGCACTTTTTTTCATTAAAAAGTAGTGATTCATCAACACACGAAATTCCTTTTTTTCCATTTTTTTCACAATAACAAAAGTAGCTTCACTCAAAATGCAATATCTCACAAACTAATAATCAGACAGCTTTCAAATTTATGCACGTATCTTTTGAAGGTTGGTACCAAC
The DNA here is from genome assembly GCF_030247185.1 of Malaya genurostris. Classification (NCBI taxonomy): domain Eukaryota; kingdom Metazoa; phylum Arthropoda; class Insecta; order Diptera; family Culicidae; genus Malaya; species Malaya genurostris. Next base: position 285,203,990 of record NC_080572.1, read on the forward strand.
TGAAAATGGTATGGATTTAATTCTAGTGGCGCCCTCTCATAGAAACGATACGAACTTTTCAGCCGATCTGTTAGAACGGCCTGCTGAGAGGGATGGCTGGAAAAAATCCATATAGAGTCCTACACTGAAAAAAATTGACTTTAAAAATTTTAAATCGATTTACAAAAAAACATTTTTGATTTCGATAAAAAAAAATTTCGAAGGTAGATGGTTTTGTTCCCTACCAACCGCCCATACATTGAAAGACGAACGCTTTTCAGGAAATAAAATTTTTCAAACAAAAGCTATTTCATGTTCAAACTTCCAGTGTATTTTTATCGAAAACTAAACTGAACTGCAAGTCATTATCATCCAATGAAACTCAATATGAGAGAAAATTAAACTGAATACTCTATTGCTTGTTGATCGATATTAACGTTGACCCTATTATTTGAGTTTAAGTTTGTGAAAATCGACTTAGCTGTTTCTGAGAACATGAAGAGAGTTCCATTTTTGAGTTTCCGGTATTACCGAAACCGGGAGCTAGGAACCGGCATAGCTGAAATCGGTTAGTTTGGCTAGCAACTAGCATAATTGAACAGTTTTGAACCAAATTTAGAAGGATTTTTACGTGTTTAATATTATCGCTCTAAATGCCAGGTTGCAATTTCATGCACACTACCCTGTATTTCCGGAACCGGAAGCCGGATCTGGATAAAATTCTACATTAACTTATGGAAACATAATACTTTTCATTTGAATCTGAGTTCGCGAAGATTGCTTTAGCCGTTTCTGAGAAATTGGTGTGATTTCCGGTTTAGAGTACACTAGCACTTTTCCGGTACTTCAAGAACTAAAAACGATGATCCGGTATAATCGAAGTCAACGTATTTGGTCATAAACTAACCATACCTACCTAATTGAAGAATTATAGGGCTATTTAAATGTATTTGGCTTGTTTTTTTCGTGTCATATATAAAACACTATCCTGAAAATAGAATTTTTATACTTCAACCTATAATTCCGGAACCAGAAGCCGAATCCTGATGAAATCCAATAGTGTTATATGGATTGTAAGACCTTGCATTTGCAGCTAAGTTTGTGAAAATCAGTCCAGCCATCTCCGAGAAAATCGAGTGCACTTTTCCGTTACATACACACAGAGACATCAGCTCAGTTCGTCGAGCTGAGTCGACTGGTATATGACATTCGGGCTCCTGAATATGCCCTAACTGACATTGGCCCCTCTAAAATGTTGTATGATGCAACGAATATGATTCACTATTTCCTAATCAAAGGGCGAAACTGAAAACTTATGTGTAAGTGCAAGAGAAGAGATCATTCGGGATTTCAATAGGAAAAGAATATCGATTTTTATTTGGTATGAGTTACCACAGATAAACTTTGATCTATGGTAACAATAAATATGGAATGGTATAGGCGAATGGAGAAAAAAATCAATTAAGCTAACAAGCTAACCAGAATCGAAGTCAATAAAGTAAACAACAGTTCTAAGACATGTAGTGAGGAATCAGCTTAGATATTGATTGAAATGAGATTTTATTTTAGTTTACGTAACAAAGAAACGCATGTAATAAATGTTAAGTCTTAGCATAAACCCAACACGCATTTTTTTTCTTCATCGCACAGATAACAAATGACTGAATAATATTGACCCTATTCGCACGTTGGTCTTCTCTTCCGAACCTTAAAACTAACCGTCTTTTGAAAACGTATCAACAGAAATTATTCAACATCATGGTATTGAATAAAGGAATGTACTTTCCAACCGGAAGACTCCAGCTTGTTTCTACCTCCCAGCGTAGTCAGTTCTATGACGACAATGTTTTGTTCGACTACTCCTCCGATTTGTTGGACCAATTTATTGGCGGCTTCCATGGATCCGCCTGTTGCCAACAGGTCGTCGATTACGACAACCTTCTGGCCTGGTTCAATACTATCTTTCTGAATTTCAAAAATGTCCTGAAATGAAACCATTCTAGAATAGTGATACAACAATGTACATCGTTAAACAATACCGTTCCATATTCCAGCTCGTATTCGTACTGCACACACGGGCCAGGAAGTTTTCCTTTCTTCCGAATCGGTACACAGGAAATCCCCAGTTCGGCAGCGATCATTAGACTAAACAAAAAACCACGTGCTTCAAGGCCAACTATGACCTTTGCATCGGGACAGGTCTGTCGAACATGCTCGACCAGAAGATGTTTCAGTGCTTGGCAGACCGGACCATTTCGTAGAGCCGTGAAAATGTCTCTACAGGAAAAATTATTTGCGATTGTGATTAGTGTTAGAATTGCTTAGTTATATTGTTAGTCAATCAAGGATAATATATTTACGAAAAAATCACACGCACACACGACAGATTAGACAAGAAAACGAAAGCCTAATGTTAAATTGACAATCAAAACCATACTCATTCAGCCACGTACATTTAAAAACAAATTCATCACGGTGATTCGATTTTGTAAGAAAACACGACAAACTATTCAAATGTGTAGTGTATTTATCAGAATTGCTGGACATCATAAGCTGCAATATATTATTTATTTGGAGATATTTTTGTGTATTTCTAAAAGCCCAAGAGAATAAGTTACCACGTTTATATGCGAACACGAACTTACTTGAACAAAATGCCTTTCTTTGGAAAATCAGGATACTCTCCAATGTGCTTTTTTACTAGCTCCAAATTGTCGGACATTTTCTGCAACACGACTTGTACTGATCGGAAAATATGATTATCAGTTATCAGCTCATGAAGACTGCATCAAAAACATATCGGCGAAATATGCAACAGCTGATTCAATGACAGATCGATGTTGTTTACTGCATGATAAGGCACGCATGAAAATCATGATTCGTATTTATCCGCAATACATGTATTGAAATACTCCAGTAGAACTACTATCCTAATTCCAAAAGAGGTTTGATTCGATTTAGAAAATGTTTTACGGTATTTAGCTATATATTTATTTTTATATTCAATCTTCAGAACGGGTTCAACAATAACTGAAATATAATGTAGGTCAAACATTCGTAACAATTTCGCACTTTTTTCTGCGTGCACAAACTTAATTACTTCAGGGTTGCCAGACAAAATGCAAAAGATGATGACAGGTCACCAACAGAGACAATAAGTTAGAGAGTCGTCAAAACCCTGCATTATTACTGGCGATTTCACTTGAAGATTAAACCAAAACCAAATAAATCGGAACCACATCTGTACACAGAACCGAAAAACTGCATAATTTTGCTCAAAGTAGTTTCCATACACTCAGGCAAATTGAGTAGTGAAAATCATAAGGCAAATCTTATGATGCATCAAAAATCACCAAAATCGAAATTTCATAAGATAAATATGAAAAATATACCTCTGCAATGTACATCTTATCTATCACTATTATAGTTTTCATACGAACAACTTATGAACTTCACAATATATGAGAGAAGTTATGTTTATCATAGAATTTTCGCACAATGTTCCTAAAAATTTCGTATAAATTTCATAAGGCGTTTTATTGGAATTCCTGTTTTCGGGATTTCATAAGGCGATCTTATGATTCGCTTACGATATTCTTGTGGCTAAAAATCATACGAAATCATTATGAAATTCCATATATTTTTTGCCTGAGTGTAAGGCACATCCAAAAATGTATTGAAAGATGAGTTAGTAGTAAATTATTTAATTAGTAATTTATTTCAGCTTATTGAATGAAGCTTTAGCTGGTGGACGGTTTTGCTTTTTGTGTTTGACGAATAATGGAAATAGCGTATGGGAGAAATGATTCAAAACAACTCAAAATTTTAAAAAATATGCTATATTTTCTCTATGTACTTTACCAGAGATATATGAATCGAAACCATTCGTCGTTTGGTTGAGTGATTGTTTTTCGGCAAAATACTGATCAACAATATTTAAGCTGATCTAGCTAGTCTATCTGTTTATCGATAGTGCAAAACAAACAGAAGAATGATTCTTATGAAAGTTTTGTATTACACCCGCTTTGTTCATTTCATATCGATTTTAACTCTATCGAAGAATGTATACTTAATGGGTTTAAGTGTATGACAGAGACAATTCGATGAGGATCTGACGCTTTACCCAAACGAACTACACACTTAAAATCAATTCTCGAGCTCGGTTAAGTAAAATGCCGACACAGATCGGCAACACACAATGATTACTGATTGCTCAGTAATCAGTAATATTACGTTTTCCGAGGTTCGTTACTGATTTTTCGGAAATGTGCATCTTTTTGGCCAGATTTGGTTAAATCTTAAGCTGAACTCATCAGTGATTAACAATTGTACCGAAATCAGCAAATGCGTTTGCCTTTATGTGTTAGCTTTTGCCAAAATTCAGCTAGAAAACTGTCATTAACGTTTTACATTTTCGCTGGGAACTATGCAGTTATTTTCTAATGAAATGTTTCGGAGAAAATTTCCGATGGTCATTAGAAAAAATGGAATTAGTTCAAAAGGAAGACGTGAGAATCGATCTAATCAGTACGTATAATTAATACATATTATTATTGATTATTTGTAGAAAACCCTTTCCAGATCTTGCTTTAAGTGTAGGAAAGTCATTTAAGGATATGTCGAAGAACTTCAAAGACACGTCAACCAACATATTCGACAATCGTCGTTTAGTTCGAATTGCATATTTTACAATTGTACGTTCTCGAAACATAAGTTATGTAATATATGTTTTTTGTATATTTATACGAAAATATGATGAAATCTTGATTTCCAATTCCATGTTTGAAATTTAAAAAAAAAATCTTGGTTTACTCTTAATTGCTGAAGGCCATTCATAAATTTCACTTTGTTGTTTTTGCCGAACATTCAGTAATGGTTATGCCTAGCAGACAGTAAACTTTTTGCTGACAATTTCGGTAATAGCTGACATTTGTTAAATTTGAGATGGCCGAGATTCCGCAAATTTATCTTTTGCTACCGAGTACTCAGTGATGCAAATCTCGGCAATTATTTTACTGAGATTCGGCGAAAAAAAAAGTTCGTTTTCTTCATGATATGTTTTACATTGATGTCGCTTGTTAGAATTAGTGCGAAAGGATTTTATCAGTTATCAGTTTAATGAAATTTTAGTACAAAATAGCTCATTCTGTCTATTCGCCACTCCAATATCGATTCGTTTTGCAGGAACCCAGATATTTATATCTATTTAACACTAGAAAGCTCAGAGTTTAGCTTGTACCTATATTGTTCAAAAGCAGTTAAAATGACTCCAAGAGAAAAAATATAAACTGTGGTATCACAACTAATTCGTAGATTTTTTTTATACAAAATTTTCATATTATTTACAGTTATACAACAAGTTTTCTTCAACAAATCACAAAATTTCAAGCAATTGTGCCACTGATTTCTTTGGGCAATTTACTGTTAACCCAACAACGCTCTCATGACTTTGTCTATGCGTAAACACTCTCTGGGTATATTTCTCAATGTTGCCAGGTATAGCGGTTTACTTCTGTTTTTTGGCAAATAACGAGCAATACCTCTTCTCCTATGAAAATTTATTATGGTCAGAATAAATGTCACATGCAGAATGTATTTCATTTGAAGCTCGTAACTTCGTTTTTCTTCCTGAATATCACTTTGAACCTTCTGAATCAAATAATAATGTGATAGGTTGTGTTACAGATGAATGGAAAGGCAAAACACAGATATTTAAATACAAGCACAACTCAAATTGTTGAATTGATTCTGAGATATCAACCGAATATAAAAACTTCATGTTACTTAATTTTGAGTTCTTTTGCATCTTTTCCTACATTCTGTTGTTGTAAAAATACAAAGAGCAAAGCCAACTTACAGTGAAAGTTTCGTTCACGCAGAGAAATTGAGCTTGTTTAAAATAACAAAACAGTCAGTAGATTTTAAAATATGATTTCTGTTAATTTCAAGCTAGAATATGATTGTTTTGAACCAATTTCTCCCTTCTACATCAACAATTATATCTATTTGATTTTATCGTTGAAATAAATCAGCCATTTATTACATGTCAACAAAAGTTGAGTTGAAGCTAATGGCAACGCATTTGTTGATTCAGTCGTGTTTAACATTTACATAAAAAAAATGATTCATTTTATCTATGATCTTATTTGTGTAATGACAACTAAGTTTATTGTTTGAATTAACCGTATCAGTTTTGTTTCTTATAGACCAGAGAGTTTGTCTCTCGTGGATAATCAAAATGGTTTGCACGTGCTTTAGAAGGTAAATTTAAGTGTTTCTTTCGTTTCCTTGGGGTCTTTTAACAGTTCAAGTGTATGTATGGATAATTCAAGATATTACTATACTTGCATTACATTACATAACACGTTTTTTACAGAAAATATTTGATGCAGGAACTCTATCTTGACCAGATTAATGGAGCACCGAATCATTGATTGTGACATGTGAAAAATTTGACAAAAGAGCCCAACAGCTATTGAAAGCAATTAACAACTCATTAACGAAAATAATGAGTCAATAAAACATTGAATATTTAAGGAAATATATCATACCGGCTTCTAATTAATAATGTTATGCAGTAGATTAGCGTTACGAGCGTCTTCATTTTTCTGGGAGATTTCTCATTACGAATAATCGCCCAATTCATTTTTGATATTGCGAAACATTTCACTACATTCGGATTTAATTTTTAGTTGCAACTGGTTTCACATATGAGCACATGCACTTAAGTACGATTCAGACGGTCCGTCTCCTTCCGCCACAGACACGGGAACGTCAGCTTCCGTCAAAATTAGTTTGATTCTTTCTTTACCGGAACGTTTACACTTTCCGTCCGTCAAGACGTTCCTTGACGGTGACGTTACGTGTGAATGTATCCGATCCATAAGAATGCATGCAACTCCGTCAACGACGGTGACGGAGGCTGACTGTGACGGAAGGAGACGGATCGTATGAATCGTACATTATTTTCATCTTTTTTTTGGCTACTTTTATGAATCGCCGAATCTCGGTTGTCTAAAAGCTGTTTATCGAGATTCGAGTAAGTTGATATTAATTTACTAATTTCGGTAAAGCGACCAATTACTGCTAAACACAATAATTTTTAAAACCGAATGGCAGTATAACATTTTGAATTTCCGACAAATCGGAAACAACAAACCGAGTATTTTGGTACAAGTTATCTTTGCCGAAATCTTAGTAAAATATCTTTTCGCCGTTCGTTTTAGGACAAATTCAAAATGAAGTTTAAGTGTGTAGAAATTAATTGCGTTTTTACTTTATTCATCGGCTAACAGAGAATTGATATCCTAGAAGATCTTACGTATTTAATTTGGCAAACATCAAAGTAATCATTTAGGGGTTAGCCAAATTTTGTGCTAGGGCACATAACCGTTTTCATTATTTTTACGTTTCGTCTTTGACTCATCAGTGCAGAGCAGTTCAAATTGAACTGCTTAGTGCTAAACTCGGCAGTTCAATTTGAACCGCTAAGCAGACGTAAAGTTTCTGCTATTTACAGAACACTTTTTGCAAAACAAAAAGTGTTCTGTAAATAGCAGAAACTTTACGTCTGCTTAGCGGTTCAAATTGAACTGCCGAGTTTAGCACTAAGCAGTTCAATTTGAACTGCTCTGCACTGATGAGTCAAAGACGAAACGTAAAAATAATGAAAACGGTGATGTGCCCTAGCACAAAATTTGGCTAACCCCTAAATGACCATACCTGCATCGGCCAGAAATAGTCGACAACACGTTTTCGTTCGGCACGTCAGAAAAGACATTGCACTTCGTTGCAAAACAAAAAGTGTTCTGTAAATAGCAGAAACTTTACGTCTGCTTAGCGGTTCAAATTGAACTGCCGAGTTTAGCACTAAGCAGTTCAATTTGAACTGCTCTGCACTGATGAGTCAAAGACGAAACGTAAAAATAATCAAAGTAATGTTTCATATAAACCTATCTGAATGTATTCCTGAATGCTTCATTTTGTTGTTGTTAGAAAAATATTACAAGAACTAGTGTAAACCGAAATATGAATTCGGTTATAAAATTTGAGCATCATCTAATGAAAATAATAAAAATTACCTGGTTCCTCCACTTTGTTTAATTCGAATGTGACATTTGGATATGACATATTTAAGATGCATACATGTATGAGAAAGGGAATAAAAAAGTCATGCCGTGGTTTACCTATATCACAACAATACCCTCTTAGTAAAAAACGTTCAACGGTGGTCCTTCATTGGTCCAGTACGTTGGATCATTGGTCCAGACCGTTGAACCGAATGCCATTTTTTTCGTTCAACAAATCCGGCAGACAGAGGTCCATTGTTGAGCCATTTTTAACATGAGGAGTTGGAGCCCCGTTGGACTAGTTTTACTGCAGAATTTCTGAAGTGTTTTTCCACTTATTTGTTTAAACTAACACTATATACCTGCACAATACTTCTACTTCATGTAGAATAACAACAAATTTTCTTTCTATGTAAAGGTAACACTTAATTTTCACACTGTTTTTGCAAGAGAAAAAATAACAACAAACCGTTCCAGCAAATTGAACGAATATTTCGTGCAATATGTCGTTCAACAAGCGGTCAAAGACCAACAAAATAGAACGGCCTGCTGAGAGGGTATTTACAAGATTTCGATATGAAATATTTTCAATACAAATTGAAATAATTCAGATTAATTTAATTTGAATTATTCTTTAGAGGAAATTCGCTATGTATTAATCACTATTTTGTAATTTGAAAGCATTCGAAACATTAGTTCAAGGTAAAAATTCCCAGAATAGAGGAATCACACGTGAGCAAAATGCCGTCTTCATAAAATTACATTTCAGTAATCATCATCATCTCATTTTCATATTTCGAAGAATGAAAATCACGACGAATAGTTAAATAGCCGAAAAATCTCAGTGGCAAATAGCAAACATATTTCTGAACTTTAACCTTTTTCAAAGGCTTTCTGCTAAAACTCTGCAAACCAATAAATTCCTAGGCACCCGCAAATCGCAAATCGCAAGCAACTACCGCGAAATACATGCGGATATCGAATCAGTTCATAAGTAAGTGGGTGAAACCTTAAAGAGAGGTTGGTAATGTTAAAGATTTTCCTTATCGAAGGTTTACAATATAAATAAAATTGAATAACATTGATGATAGATAAAATTAGACCTCCATTGAACAACCACCAAAAGTAGACTGCTCCAACGGACTGTTAAACGCCCAGTCAAGGTCAATGGTATGAAATGATTGGGAGTCGAAACGCGGTAAAACAACTCAAACGGTGACTGATCCTGGCTGTACATTTGGCGGACCACTTTATTATGGAGTTGCTATAATATGCTGCAAAGTTATTTGATCGTTTTAATTTTGTCTTTATTCTAGGGCCAACTTTGAATAGATAGAATCTGTTTTCAGCTCATGGGAAGCGATTTGCTGAATATCCAATGGCTTTTCGATTTTCACCTTCAGTTCATTGATGATGCTGTCCTTGAATTCCTCCAAGGTAGTATTTTTATCTTCTGCTAACATCAAAGAGCACCTTTCCTCATAGTCCGAATAAATGGTTTGAATCAGTGTTATTATCTGATGTTTATATCTGTAAATGGTAGACAATGATAGATGATGATATTTTTCAAAAGAGGTAATAACTGGAAAAGACAATTACCTGCCGTAAATTTTAATTTTTTGTTTAGATTGATTCAATTCATCCAATCTAATCAGCACTCCCTGCCAATATCCGCTATCAGGGTAGTACAAAATTTCCTGCGTCAATCGAATAGTCATTATCAATTGAATGTTCGTATTTTCATTGTAACTAACTACTTACTTGGGAATGGATTGCGCTAGTCAACAAAACTGACTGAAACTTGAGCGCTTCAATGAAGAACCGGTCCAAACCCCGATCGGGCGCTTTCTCAAAACTAACTTCAATAGCTACAAACTCAGAGGTTGCGGTCAACGAAAGGAGATCTTTGAAAATACTTCGACTGTCCTTAAAACTAACAGCACATCTATCACTGAACAGATCACTTCGTTTCACTTCTAACGCTCCCAAATACAGCTGAAGTCGGTCGCAGATATTTGCTTCCAGCGTAGCCACGTCGTACAGAACAAAGCACTCAAAAGTGGTTGCCGTTTCCAGCTGATCAAGGACGGATGTCAACTCCATTGTGGCCACGAAAATAGCTGATTGTTCCGGATGAAGTACATTGTTCTGGAAACAAAATAATAAACTTATAAGATAGATTGGTTGAACTGTTGAAGCGCAGTAAACGGTCCCAAAACCTTTGGCACGGCCCATTCTTGCTGGAACAAGGGGACATCGGATATGATATCCTCGGCAGCCAGAATTTGTTCGTAGTTTTTGAACAAGATATCATCGTCATCTAACTGGTAAAATTTGCACGAATAAGCAAGACGAGCCTTAGAAGCATTATCCAGAAACAAGCTCAGGTTCGTTAAGGTTAGACGTCTGAAACGAGAATGAGAGAACAGGAGCATGTTTTGTAGTAGTTTAAAAAAATTGTTTTAATGAGACTGCTTGAACGACAAATGTCAAAATGTAAGTTATCGTGATAACAATTAAAATGATATGTAAACATGCTTGTAAAAATGATGATGAAATTGTTAGTTTAGCCATAACATCGTAAACAATATTGTAGACAAAGAAAATAAAATATCATGAAAATTATTATTCACAAATTGGCCCAACAAAGAAGATTGATTCAAACATTCGTGCTCTTTTTGCAGCTTTTTTTTATTGAATCTTCCATATATTGATGGTTTATATATGTTTTGTTATAGTTGGCAACTCTGTAGTTTTGTCCCTTGAGTAGAAACACATAACGGCGACGTTTCTTACCATTTCGTTGTGTATTATAATATTTAAAGACGTACTTTATATAGGCATCGTTTCAAATAATGGTAAGCGATTTTCTATTCCTATTTTTTCTGCCTATTTTATTTCTATTCACGTCAATCCGGTTATGTTTCTGATACTACCCATTCGTTTTCCATTTAATCTTACATAAAAACAAGAATGTTTGTTTGGGCATAAACTATAATATCCTACAAATTGAGACAGTTTTAAATAATCAAATTTAGAAGAATTTCTCCCAAATTCAGAAGAATTTTGAACACACTTCACCCTGTAGTTTCAGAATGCGAAATAAAGGGTGATTTTTAAGAGGTATAGGATTTGATTTAAAAAACAATAAACAAAAAAATGAGAAAATTAATGAAATGTTTATTGCAATCGACAGAACGATCAATTTAATTTAATGTTTAAAGATGGATAACATGGACCCACACGAAATAGTCCAAAGGCGTTAAATCACATGATCTAGATGGCCAATTGACGGGTCATAAACATGAGATAAACTGTTCACCGAATGTGGCTCTCAGTTTGGACATTGTTTCGCATGACGCATGACATGTGGGATGTGGCGCCGTCTGGTTGAAACACCCCTGTCAGGCATGTCCAATTCTTCCATTTTGGGTAAAAAAAATCGTCAATCACGGTACCGCTCGCCATTCACAGTAACGTTCCGCCCATCGTACAGTGGTCCCAAACATGTCGAAACACACGTTTTTTTTTTATTTCTGCTTCGGGGGTTAATTTTAGAGCTTTCATGTCTTCAGAAGAATTTCTATTTGAAATAGTCTGCTTCTTTTAGTATACTCAAAGTTGTCATTAATCTACCTACAAATGAGTTAACAAAATTATTTTGAAAATTATTAAGACTCCCAAAATTGAGTTTTTCTATCATAACTTTTTTCAATGAATTTTTAGAATTCTTGAATGTTCTACAATTATATTTTAATTATCAAAATAGATATATTTGTCAAGTTATATTTTAATTATCAAAATACATGTTTTTGTATACACATGCTTTTTTAAAAGTGTATTTTCATATAAATTTAACTGAATTTAAGTTGTGACTACTAGTGTTTCTAATAGTGCTTTGATCATACCTTCAAACTTTGTTGAAATTGGTTCCACATATTTCCACATTTTCGAGATATTGATACTGGAATATGTAGTACATGTAACTAACCCAAAATTAACCCTTGAAGCACAAAAAACGCGTGCTTTGACATGATTGGGACCACTGCGCATCGTCGCCTTTGAAGAAGTATGGCCCGATGATGCCACCGGCCCACACCAAACAGTGACATTTTTTTAGATGCATTGGTAGCTCTTGCAATGCTTCTGGTCGGTCTTCACTCCAGATGCGTCAATATGCTTGTTGACGTTCCATTCAACCAAAAATGAACTTCGTCGCCTAATACAATTTCTCGACCATTCACCAAATGTTAGGCGTTGTAAGTCATTATTGAATTATAGTGCAAACTGAAAAAGTTTGTCAATGACACAAGACACGATTCACGCGTGATCTGTCAAAAACAGTATTGCCAAAAAGATACCAGCAAAAAAATCACCCTTTAGGATCCGGATAAAATTCACCAGTACTGTATACAGCCATAAAACTTTTCATTTGAAACTAAGAATATGAAATTCCATCACTGTAAATATGAAATGAGCTCGGCATTGAGGTTTTTGACTTGGTGCATCCGGAACTGGAAAGTGGGGTTGTCTGACCAGCAGCTGACATAACTTTTAAATAAAAAAAGTTTCGTGACAAATTTAGATGACACGGGCGTAGGTTTTTGGCTACTATTTCTGGTACTTCAGGAACCGGGAGCTAATAACCGATATCTCCTAAATAAATTTTTATGGCCAATAACGTACACGCTCTTGAATGAATATTTGTTTACTCACCACCATGTATTTTCGGAACCGAAAGTAGTCTTCTAATGAAAGTCAGTATCGTTATACAAGTATGTGAGACCTTTCATTCGAATCTAAGTTTGTAAAAATGGGTTCCATCATCTTCGAAAAAAATAAGTGCATCTGACAGACAAAATGTCAAAACGTCGAGTCACATTTCAGAAATCAGAAATTGTCAATAAAAAACTGTAAATGTTTTGCACTGAACAATCCAGTTTCGTTTAAAAGCACTCTAACTCGCTATCGTTCGTGACAAAAATTCATATCGTTTTAGAAATCATTCATGTAGGCTAATCTTTTTCTCGGCATTCTTGCGACATGTTAGAGATGGTCGGCTAAGCCCTTTTCCAAACCCGACCCGTACCCAATAGAAAATAGAAAACTTTAATCCATATCGGACTCGAACCCGAGATTAATTTTTCTTCCAACCCTAAACCCGACTCGAATCCGAAGAAAACTTGAAATCAGATCAATTTTTTTGAATCGAACCCGACCCTTACCCGTTGAAAATGAAAAAAACTGGGACCCGTTCATGACCCGGGTTCGGGTTCGGTTCGAGTTTCAGCTATATGTACAGTCCACTGTAGTCTGCCGTGTTTAATAAGCCTTCCGATATCCACATGTTTATACACTTGATTGAGCTCGTGATTCATGAGTCTGCGTTATTCTCCATTCTTCTCTTCTTTATCGCCGAGTATTGAGTCTACGTGAGTTACGGAGTCCGTAGAAAGCCCCATTAGCAGCTACAACACGCCTCACGGATAACATCGCATGTCACTAGTGTTCCAAGATATATAAACTCTTCAACAACCTCGTATCGTACCTCATCAATCCCCTCGTTCTTTACCAACCACCATGCACTTTGTCTTGAAAACGTAAAGCTTATCGTTAACCTTATACTCGCAGCTTCTCTCTTGAAGGTCACAAAGCCTCTTCCACACCTCTACGATCCACTCCAATAATTTTAATGTCGTCTGAAAAACTAAAGACCACGTGAGACTTGGTTGATGATGGATCCGTTTTTATGCACGCCGGATCTTCGTATCGCACCTTTAATACGTGTATCGAAAAGTAGTTAGCAACATTGATTATTGAATAAAAAAGCGAAATAAACATATTTTGACATCAGTTTTCGATATATGGTAGAAAAATTACATTTTTATGCATTTCACTGATTATATTGAAGAAAATTCTAGTTTCTGTGAAACGCTCGCACTTTGAACTTGACATTCTTCATTAAATTCTGCAGTTACTTTTGTGACTTTCCTGGTGGCAGCTGTCCAGTTTTTTCAACTCCTGGATGTTTTGGGACACTGTACCTTCCTTCCGAAAGTGCCGCTTAACAACATCCGGGCAGTTCGGTGAGTTGATGTCCTTTTCCACGAATTGTACATTATTTTTTGACAACCACTGTAAAACGGAGTTGGCGTAGTGGGCTGAAGCCAAATCCGGCCAGAAGAGAGGAGATGCCTTATGCTTTATGTACAGTGGCAGCATTCTCTTCTTCAAACATTCGTTACCTCGTACACCTTGGCGTTAATTGTGCCATTCGTGGAGAAAATCGACGACCGCAAACCACAGGTACAAATTGCTTGCCAGACCAACACCTTTTAAATATCTCCAATTTTTCCAAACAGCTCATGTGTAACATTTCAGTGTGAATGGTTATTGAGGCGCTGGTCCAACAAGCCAGATGCCGTATGTTCGAGTCCTGACTTGAATGGAAGGGTTCTCTTAGTATCAGTAGGCAGGCAGTGTTGGTGATTCCCGATAAGCTCGATATTTCTCTACATGGTATACAACATTTTCAATCAGATAGAAGATGCTACAAGAACTCGTGTCTCTCAATGCATGAATCGTGAGAAAATTTTTCTACATTTCTTCTCTCCACTTCATACTCTGAGTATTTCACGGCCCTTAAAAAAATTTACAGTCTGGTAATGAACGGTGCTGTGTGGAATTTACCAAGTTGACAATTATCACAGAAAATCGAATCGATGATTCGACTTGATGATTCTCATACTAGGTTGCAATATTTCAAAACCTTTGTGTGGAACATTCACATACATTTTCATAGACACAACTTATACAAAGATTATATGCACATAGTTAGAATAAGCGGCAATAGTAAAATGATTCTATCGCAATTATCAACTGCCCATGTAGAATCGGATCGCGAAACGAGAATGAGCGACCGTTTGTTGCTTCAGAGAGAATCCCCAAAGCAGCGTGCTAGCCTTTGATTCTCAGACAGGTCATCGAGAGAAATTGGCTCTCGCACTATTCTATTCTATGTTAATTGAACCATGCCGGTTTATTCTTGCTGCGATGATATCCGTCTCTCTTTGATGGTACTGATTGAATCGTGTGAAGAGTTGCTAGTGAACGTTCTTTGATATGATAAAAACCATCCTTGTCAGTAGGTAGAACTGGCCATGCAACGGTTCCTGTACACACTTACTTGACGATGTTAAACATGTCATCCGAAAACAATTTGATAACCTTCCACTGTTAAGATATCTCTTTAAGCTGGAAAAGGATAACAGAAAAAATACTCATGATTGCGTTGGCCAAAAAAATGTTTAATTCAAGTGCAAATTGATTTTATCATCATAGTTGTATAAAATATTGTGAAAATTGCACTAAAATTTCACTTTCTTATCACTCTCAAACTGAAGTCTCTAATGCGTAATAAACTAATCGTACGGAATAAGCAAATAAACTGCCACTCGCTCATTTCAGCCCACAGTGAACTTTTCGTAAATCATCCCGAAACCCGTAATAAGCTTTCTCCATCAACAATACTTCGGACGCTAAGATGCATGCATTAATCGGACAACTAAACCAGCATTGCACTCACAACGTCGCAAAACGTGACATCCGCCGTCACTCACAATAGGCTGTGAGAATCTCCGAAAAATACTGCATTATCCATTCCGGTCACTCACTCTCGTACTCACTCGTTTCGCGCAGTGGTCACTCCTCTCTCAGTCGGGTGGGAAAACCCAATTTTCCTCCCAGCGTAGCGCAGCGAGCTGCTGATTTCGCATTCCGGTAGAATTTCAGTTTGGCAGAGAACTTTGTGCCGTCAACATCCAAACGCCAGGAACAACAGAAACGACGGTCACGCGTTTACTCTTTGGCAACATTCCATCACTTCCTCTTCACAAACTCGGCCGTGTCGCTTATTTAGAGCATCTCACACTTTTCGATTCATTGTTTTATTTTATCAAACCTCGAAAATCGGACAGCAAAAATCAGTTGAAGATAACGTGGAACTCTTTTCTATGTCGATTAGTGCAATCAACGTTTGTCTGACAGTTGTGATTATCAGCAGCGTCGCTCTCCGACCGCAGTGTTGTGCTATTTTTACTGTTTTGTGTTGAAATAAATGACAAAGTGGCATCAATCTTCTCACGAAAAGGTAAAAAAAATCAATTTCCAATAGCCAGCACACGAACCGTGCAATTTTACTACTCTACGGAAAAATTTAACTCGCGTGCTCAATAATACAGTAAAGGATTCAGTCAGTCTAGAGGCTTGGAATATGACGAAACGGGTGCGAAAGATATGCTCTCGAGTAGAAGGACAGCACAGTAGAAACTGTGTGTGTGTGTGTGCGCGCGGAAAATTGAACGCTCTTGTGATGAGAGACAAAGGATACTGTGGGCCTAATTGGGAAGGAATGGCACGCAGAAAACAATAAACGTGGGAGTTTATGAATTTGGCATTAACTTTGAAAAATCACGCAGTAGGCTACGATTACTAGTCTGGTGCGAAATCTAGCGAATCAAATCACCAACTGCTGACAGCACTGTAAAATTTTGTGAATATTATGTTTTAATATGAGAATAATTTATTAGGATATCGTGATTCTGAACAGAGCCATAGAACATTGATAACGATTTCGTGGGTAACCAAAACGACGAAAGCATTCTAGTCCTCGGCCGTACATCATGCATTAAAAATTAACAAGTATTGACTGAATGGCAAATGTATGCATTTGTTACCGGATGGAAGAAGAAATCATTTCGCGAAAACGAAAATACCTCGCTCTTACTGACAAGTTATTTAAAACAGTTCCGCAGAAATCGATAACCCTCCGATAAACTGAGCCTATTTAGTCAAGCTCTGACTGCGAAATACAGTCAGTATTATTTATAAAAAAAATACAACACTTATTTTGAGTTACTTTTTTGAAGTCGACTGAACAAAAAACGAATAATCAAACGTTTAGGAATTTTGTCAAGCTAACATTTCAAATACAGATTCAGTAATCACACTAGAATTTGAATCAAAAACACCTTTTTAGATGCCGAATCGTTGATTAAAAAAATAGGAAAATAAAGTTTAGTTTAGTTTATTCTGGACTTGTACTAGAAAAAAAAACTTTGATAGGTCATCAATCATAAAGATCAACAAATCTTAGCAAATTTGTAATAATTTTTCATAGGAATCACAATGTAGAATCAAATTTAGAAAGCATTCTAAACGGCAGTTTGAGAGTTTAAGCTCCTCGTAATTCCGAAACCGAAAGTCGGATGCGGATAAAGTGCACAAGTTCTGTATATTACTATTACACCTTTCATTTAAATCTATTGAGAGTATAAATTTGTTCAGCCCGTTTTAAAAAAATGGTTCCGGCTGTTATGAATATTGAACAGCTTTCGTAGATAGTTCCAAAATTTTAGACATCTGTCATTAATATTCAGTTCAGCTTCGAGTTTAAAAAAAAAATTGGTTTTCAGTGTTGAATATGAATAATTTTGTGCTAACTAAAATGTGAATGTGAAAAATGAACATTCTATGATAACCCCAAGAGGAAAAATACTAAGCATTGCCCGGTCAATTGTTGCCATCGACCTCAACATCAACACCTAAGCCGAATATTCATCATGGTTCGAAGGTCATGTTGTGTACTACCAGGCGATACAATAATGGCTGCAAATAAAAACGGCCGGAATACAAGCATGATGAAGTTATTGTCCTGCATGACAACGATCGGCCTCATGTCGCAAAGGTCGTGATGAAATATTTGGAAACGTTCAAGTGGGACGTTTTGCCGCACCCGCAATACTCTCCTGACATGTCTCCTTCTGATTACTGATGGTTGGATGCAACACGATCTAGCAGTTCATCGATTTACTTCTTTTGCAAAAATCTAAAATTGGTTTCAAACTTGGATCACCTCAAAAGACAAGACATTTTGTCTAGATGGATTTCGAAAACTGTCTAAGAGCTGGTAAAAAGTAGTAATTAACTTTCTCATATCTCACATATTCTCATATATAAATGTGTGGTATTCTTCAAAATAATTTTCTTTGATTCTTAAGGTTTGTCCATAAACTAGTATGACCTACAAAGTGGAACAGTACTCAGATCGGGTAGGCCATCGCTGAGGAAACGAAAAGAGGTACTTCCGAAACCGAGTCTGGGAACCGGTATAATCGAAGTTGGTTCGAGAAAAGTGACTGAGATTCATTTTTGAGTCTATGGCTACAATCTTCGGTCGTTCATAAAAAAACCCAAAAAGAAGGAAAGCCAAATCAATGTTTGGCTGTCTACTGACAATGACTGGAAATTATTTTACTTTTTATTTCCGGTGCTTCCGGAATCAGAAAACGAGAACCAGCATAACCGGAATTGGGTTCTTTGGTTGTCTATTGACAATGGCTACCGATTGGAATAGTTTCAAGGCAAGTTAAGAAATATTTTTACGTGTTTAGTTTTGGCGCTTCAAGTGCCAGTATTCAATTTTCAACACATTTAACCATATAATTCCGGAACCGGAATTCGGATCCGAATGAAATTTGGACGTTTTGTATTTTCCATTTGGATCTAAGTTTGTTGAAATCGGTCACGCCATCTCTGAGAAAAGTGAGGAAGTAATTTGAAATAAGGATTTTATCACTAATCACCCCGTAGCTCAGGAGCCGGAAGTCGGATCAAAATAAAACTCAGGAACTTTGTAAAGGACAATTTTACCATTCATTTTAATCTAAGTCTGGTTCAGCCGTCTCTGAGAAAAGTAAGTGCACTTATTTTCATTTTTTTGCACATATCACCCTGTAATTCCGGAACCGGAAGTCGGATTCGAAAAAAAATCAGGAACTTTATGTGGGGTTACAAGACCTTTCATTTAAATCTAAGCTCATGAAAATCGGTGCAACCATCTCCGGGGAAAGGGAGTGCAAAAACGGTTACATACAAACACATACACACATACAGACATTTTGCGTACTCGACGAACTGAGTCGAATGGTATATGACACTCGGCCCTCCGGGCCTCGGTTCAAAAGTCGGTTTTCACAGTGATTGCGTAACTTTTCTATATGAGAAAGGCAAAAATCAGTTGTGAATAGCTGAACAGAAAACATTCTTCTCGAAGATATTCAAGAAAAAAGCCTTTCTGAAAATGTTCAGTGCGCGTATGGTGGTTGAAATGAAACAAAAAATGCTAAATTCTTAGCTCTTGCAATTTGATACTCTGTTGATGAGTGGATCAATAGTGGTGGAGTATTTTAAATTTATTCAAAAATGCCATGGTGGTGGAGTAACAGTAACAGCTGAAGTAACAGGAGCGCAGGTTATCGCTACGTCAATTCAAACACGTCATTCAAACACTGCGCCTGCTGTATGTTCGAGACATGCAAAATCCTGCGCTCCTGTTACTTCTATAAATCAAATAAATAGCATTTTATTGAGTTTCTAAATCTAAATAGTGTAGTGTAATCAACCAGCTGGGATTGGAACAACCTTTCGTCGCTATAATCACTTCGAAGTCGAACTGAAGTGTAGTAGAAATTCAGTATCGAAACATCATCGGAGACTCTTCTTCCTTTCGATTACCCCTTCTGTGGGTGAAAATTCGTCATCAAGTTTCGCTGACACAGAAAATCAATTGTGAACTTCGAGGAACTCTTTTTCTGATCATGATTTTCCCAACAGTTGCAATTTTATGTAAAACAACAGTTGCAATTTTATGTTTTCCAACAGTTGCAATTTTATGTAATACATTTTGTATTATATTTATACACAAAGCTAACTACGGTGCCACGTAACTTAAAATTGTTACGAAACTAGACGTTTTGTTTTCTTTTGTCAAATTCTCATAATTTTCAAAACGATGAATATTTTTTTTTTAATTTGTTTAAGGACCTTTTCAACTGTGTCATTTAGGTCCGTAAAACGATAAATTTAAAAAGTTTGAGTAATTTTAGTACGTTCAAAAATAGGCTACAAATATTACTGAAAGTCAACTTCGAGTTTTCACAGAATAGTTTTCGAAAAATTTATCAATTCACCGAGCTGTTATTGAAAAATCGGTATCGGTTTCTAATTTTTGAACAGGCATTCAGCTGTTTACCAGCGCATTCTATCATAAATTAAGTGAATCTAGAACTCTCACTAAACGGTGTCACCAGACGGCTCTATTACATTGCTATTATTGGGTCCCTAGGTCTATTTGCTTTATGATTTTATGGACAATATTTTTTTATTAATCATATCTTTCAAGTTACCACGATTTAAAAACAAGCACTCAAAAACACATCCGCCCTCTATGGAAATTAGTCTCTGGTAAATACATCTTATTAACAAGATATCCGAACAAAATGTTGGCAACATCCTTTTTTGCGAGCATGGCACACTCAGGCGAGTCCGCACCGAATCTCGTACATAGAAGTAGGGGAGAGAAATGTCAAATGTCAAATGTGCGATGGCGTTGCTGAACTGAAGATTGATTTCGATCCAAACAGACAGAATCTGTCTCTAGTCAAATTGGTCTCTGCATCCGTCACTGGGTTGACGGTTCAATGCGTTGGGCTCTGGTTATTTCAACATATGTTTGAACTCTGCCCTGGATAGATTCATAGTGTCAGTGGGATCGCAGCGCTAGTCAAGCCAAGCTTCTGTACACTAAGGTTGCTGTCAGAGTAAACGCGGAAAGCGAAGCGTCGAGGTGCGCGTTCGAGCTAGTTGCATTTGATCAAAACACACCTGTCAGAGTGAATGCGATGCGAAAACAGTACATCGCATTGAATCGCTTCGCTTCGGGTCCGTTCCGCGCTCACTCTGGCATCAACCTAAGTGGGAGCGACAAGCGACGCGAAGCAAAGTGATGCGAAACTGGATAGATCGCGCGGAGTCGCACGGCAGAGCTCCGTCCACTCAAGTTAAGCAGAAAAATGACAATTATGTCAGAGTGAACTCGATGCGTTGCGAAGCGACTACTGACCCTCTGACATACTTGTCATTTTTCTGCTGAGCTTGAGAGGACGAAGCTCTGCCGCGCGATCTGTCAAATATCGCATCACTTCGCTTCGCGTCGCTTGTCGCTTTCTCTCTGGCTTCACCTTAAGAATTGGCTGCGAATTGGCGTTGATATAGAATATTAGTTTCACAGAGGAAATTAAATACCAGGGCTTTACATTTACCGTACAAAACAAATGGTTTTACATACTGAAAACACGAGCTACGTTTCATCCAAATCGGAACTAATCGATTCTAAGTTTGTTTTTTTTTCTGTTGTTTCTTTCTGGAAATACTCGTCATCAAATATACATCACATTATGAACACATTATGGACAGGCAGTGTTAAACCAGTAGGACTTTAATGTCATTTATACTGCAGATATACATGCTAGAACTGGAAATCAGTAAAGACAAACTACGTTTTGATAAATCTCGGAAGATGGAAAAAATACTGGCCCTTATTAGCGGTGTCACTACACGGTGAAAACCAAGTAAAATGATTGTGAACCTTATTATCGGTATCACTTCACGGTGAAAATAGAGTGAAGTGACTTTAAAGACTTTCCCAGAAAGTATGGACGCAACCAAAAACCGCTGCCATTTCGCAATGGTTCCGAATCTGTCAAAATTGTCAAAATGTCGAAATTTTTATGGCTGCGTCCTATTGCTTACACTCTTCTCTAACCACTTGTGCAGTTGTTTATTCGTTTTCATTAGTTTGTTTCGAAATGCGTGGACTTTCAGCAGAACAACGTCGAAAAATTGTGTACAAATGGTGCACAGAACGCGGACTGTCACTGAGAAAGATAGCAAAAATGGAAGGAGTAAGTGAAAAAGCCGTGCGAAATGCAATCAGGAAGTTCGGTGAGGATAACACCTTTGAGGATAAACCAAAAACGGGTCCAAAAAAAGGTCCTGCTAACCCTCAGTTGGATAAACGTATACTGAAGGCGTTCGAGCAAAAGAAGGAGGTTTCAGTTCGGGATGTGGCCAAAAAAGTGGGCACTTCGAAGTCAAATGTTCTTCGTGCTAAAGAACGTTTGTCTCTTCGAACCTATAAGAAGCAGAAACAACCAAAATGTAGTCTGAAACAAGAAGCATCGATCAGGCCGAGGGTTCGAAAGCTGTACTAAACTATTCTTGCTGGAAATTTGAACTGCATAATCATGGACGACGGAACCTACGTGAAACTCGATTACAAATCCTTGCCGGGATAATATTAAACAATATTAAACGGTGCGAGAAGGGCAAGTGTTAAACCAGTCCGAGACAACGATTGAAGTCGAAAAATTTGCTAAGAAAGCTATGGTTTGGCAAGCAATTTTTAGCTGCGGTAAGATTTCGAAACCCTTCATCACCACTGCTTCAATGAACAGCGAAATATTCATCAAGGAATGTTTACAAGAACGATTTCTACCCATGATTCGAAGCCACAAGGATCCTGTTGTCTTCTGGCAAGATCTTGCTTCTTGCCACTACTCGAAATCAACGGTAGAATGGTATACTTCCGAAAATGTCACTTTCGTCCCAAAAGACATGAATCCACCAAATTGCCCACAACTTCGACCAATTGAGAAAATTTTAGGCATTAACGAAGGCACATCTTAGGAAACATGTCTCGGCAGCCGAAACCATTCAACAGTTCGAAAAAGATTGGAAAAAAGTGTCAAAACTTGTCGCCAAGAAGTCTGTACGGAATTTAATGAGGAGCGTTCGCAAGAAGGTGCGTCAGCTTGTCTACAATGGCTAAGTAGCAAATGTTGAGAATAATATTCTGTTGTTGTAGCCTAATACTATCAGTATATAGAATAAAATTTGAATATCTAACACTTGTGAATTATTTACAACGAAATCAAAGTGCATCCATACTTTCTGGGACAGTCTTTAGGGCCTTAGCACGGAAGTCGCTTCAAAGACAAAAGTAATTATTTGGATGAACTTGATGCCATTATGAACATCACGCAACCAACATTTTGTTGAAAAAATAGTATTTTCCACCACGGTGATCACTTCACTACGCGTGATACTTGTAGTAGGGAAAATTAAGTGAAGTGACATGTGAGTGAAGCGAATGTGAAAGTGGAAGTGAGAATGGTAATATGGGCCACTAATAATCGTGAATCAAGAGATACTGATGTTAGCTCGACTCGATATTTTAATCCAAGATCTCACATTGCCTACCCACAGTCAGAAAACTATTCTCTTATCTAATTCCACACTCTCGAACCAAAATCGGATACTACAGCAAACACGAAAAGTTCGCTCAGCTCTCCCATTGAGCAAAGTGAGTGGTGTGTTATTTGTGTAGTGCACTGTTTATCAGCAGAAGGATTATAATACCTTACGTTTCTTGTCTCCTCTACCTACTACCACCAACTACGCCTTGAGACATTCCGCCCGCATGCCCATCTGGCCGGATCTCACGGTTGATTTCTAAATCAAGATCGATATTTGAGCTATTATGAATGAACAAACAACAAAACGAAGTGATTGTGCAGCGCGGTGTATAGAAAATGGCAGAGCGGAACGGACAATACGATACCGGTCCGGGACTAGGGCGATGACAGCGGTGATACAAAAATAGACCATGTTACGTGAATGAAATACTTATTCTATTCGAGACCATCCCCGAATGGTCAGGAGAAAAGTGACAAGCGGAATGACACTGACGGACAACTCTTCGACCGGTACAGTTGGGGGAGCAAACCGATGGATCTGTGGTTTTACTTCACGGAAAAGTAAAAATTAGAGGGTTGTATTCAAGACACGACCGAGCACAATAACATTAAAAATGAAATGTTTCTAGGGTCTTCATAATAAATACAAAAATAAAGATGATAATGATGATGATACACTAAACTTCACTACACTTCACAGTTACTTCAAAGCTCAATTTTAGATACAAACAACTTAAAGATTTAAACCTGAACAAATGAAACTATTCTATTTTATGATGATAATTTTCGAGAAACGTACAAACTTATTAATTTGATTTGATTTATATCGTTTATTTACCCCCAGTTTTAGCCTAATAATGGTCGTTCACTGGGTGGACTTATTAATTTTATAAACAGTTAATCGATCCAAGAGAATGTTGTACGAGTAATTTCAGTTATGGTGTAATTTTATTAATTCTTCAAAATCGTCGATAATCTTCGGAAAGTGGCAACAATACGAGGAAGAAAACATCTGAAACAGTCCGCATAAAATATTTAGTTACTTACATTGATTTTCGCTTTGGCATATTAGGAATATACGGAATGGATACGCAACGAAATTCCGAAATTTTGTTCATATTGTAACTTGATGTTATTAACACATGAATAAACATTGTCACAGTTACAACGCGTGTAGCCATCAGACGCTTATTGTTTTGAAGCAAATAATAATTGAACTGAAACTGGCGGTTAACCAAATGCTACGAGGGTTCTTATTCAAACTATACATGTAAAATCGTAGGTAAACTTACCTTGAGTTTATCTTTGATACTATATGATATTGCATCTAATTGTACTGTATATGTGAGCCTGTGGAACTCATTTATACTACTAAACCGAGGAGGCCGCTTTTAGATAAGTTTCAGAATTTAAATTTGTATCTTTTGAAGCGTTTAATTCCTGGTGGGAGAACAACTTGTTCAGTCACATTGTCACGTTTTGTTCGTATGGGAATGGAGATTTAAGTATGCAAACCGATCCGTTGACAAATTAGAACATGTATTGAAGCTTTGGAATCATTTAAATTAGGAAAATCCATTAACAAATCATCGAGGAACAAGCGCTGCAAATTAGATCCGAAAAATCTATCGCCGATAATTCGCAATTGGCCTGATAGTTACCAGAGAACCAACATAAAATACTCAATTCAAACCAATTTTTCAATGGTATGCAATTGAAATATTCAAATGACGTTATCTCATAAGGTTTAGTTAAATGTTTCCGAATCGATGGGTTGTTGAATTATATAAATCCATCAACAAGTGACTGACTAATAAGCGTTCAAAAGTATGACAGAAAAATGTTACGCGATTAGTTTTGCATGTTTTAAATTGACACCCAGCCTCGGGAAGCGAAGTGTAAAGCATTTTTAATGGCAAAATCGGCCAAAAATTTGCTAAATACATGGGATATTTTAAAAGAATCGGTAACCACGCTGATTCGGTTCTTCAATAGCTAGATGATATATAAGATACTCAAGCGAACACGGTGTTGCAGACAACAGGAAATTTCACCAACGCATAATGCAAAGGCGACAATCCAGCAAGTGAACGCATATACAATCCAGTCATCAGATCACTGGACAAGCTACTTGTTTCATTAACAGTCAAACATCAACTAGGCAAAGAAATATTGTGCAGCCTATATTTATAGATTTCTCTTCATACTACGCAGAACGATACGGTGTTTTTTACGCATGACGCAAAGCCTCCTATGCCGAACAAGAAGTTGACGTCATTTTCTACAACAGGGATTGGTGGATGAAAACATAGGTCGATTCCAACCATTTTTCCAATAGTATGCTATTGAAATACTGAAACGACGTCATCATACATGTTTAAGTTAAAAGTTTCCGAATCGATTGGTTGTTAAATTATAACAATCCATCAATAAATGACCGAGTTATTAACGTTCAAAATTATGACACAAAAAGGTTACGCGACTATTTTTGAAACTTTTAATTGACACCCGGCCCCATATAGTGAAGAGTAAGGCATTTTTAATGCCAAAAAAGTTGTACAATACTTGTGACAGATTGAGAAGTATGCGAAATTCGCATACATAAATCATTGCATAATTCTTTAGAGGACCGCCGCTTCCATCAGCTCCATTTGTAATGGGAACGGTTGGTAGTTTAGCTTATCGGGGATGCTCGGACCATTTCGTCTATCCCAACTAATTTATCACATAAGTACCAAAACTGATTACCTCATTCAAATGACCGTGATTGTTTATAATGATAATAGAGCTGCGATGCCACTTTACTCGCTATAGTCCATAAACGAGATATTCAATTATATCAGGACACTAGAATGCTTGCGAGAGGCAAATCTGCACCTGAAATCATTCGCTTATCCGCGACCATAAAACAACTTTGCCCCCGCACGATTCTCTTTCTGGGAAATGTTTATTTGTGCACATTTCGAACTGTAAACGCAAAACAAACATAATCATTTCAACAAACAGAGTGGATATAGAATATAGATACTTTCGAATTGCTTCACAACGATTTTCGACAACTGGCAAATGTTCGCTGGATGGTCCATCATCTACTTTTAATTAAAATCTCGTTAGGTCCGTCACTGTCACTGTGCAGGTCACAGAAAACAACAGCGAAAAATAATGGTAATGACATTTTTCGGTATTCATTATACGGCGGCAAGGCCAACTTAGCAACGATTCCAACCGCCTAACGAGCTCGCAGATTATGATGCCGGTCAACCGGGAAAGGGATATCCCGCACATCAAATTGCGTGACTCTTTAAACGTCTCCCATCTGCGACGCGCACACTTCGTTGCGGTCGTTAATGTGATCGTTAATAATGCCACCCGAAAAGCGACCTACTGAAGTATGTACTAACTGAGTACCGTCAACTATACTGTAACTGGCTGGATAAAAGCCAACGTAGGCGGCCGGGTTTTACCTAGGCGACCCATAAAATTTGTCAACGTCAGACGACTGGTAGCAGAGTGTTGCACGGTCGCGGTGGTAGAATCTTCTTCAGCACACACGATAGAGAGTTCAGGGTCGAATGGCGACGGCACCAAGCTGTCTAGGATGAAACACATCTGAATGTGGAAGTTATGAGTTTCTTTTTATGCATGGAGGCTTATCAGAAGAATAGCGCAAAGAAAGAAAGTACAATAAATTAGGATAAACAAGTTTGCATCGGACCATATACATAGCTTTAGCTGCTATAAGCCAGCTGGTATAGTAAATCAAAATAAAACTATTCCACAAATTAACACTGAATTCCAAAACGCAATCCCAAATGGCAATCTTTTGTATACACATTGCTTTCTCTCGACATTCGTTCTGATTCTGACGTCGAGATATGATATTCTCTCGAAAAAAAAAAATGAATATGATCGACTAAGACAATTTTGACGTAGGACTTCATCTTTGATTTGATCTAGTGGGTGCGCCATCTAACCAGGATCTATTGAAATGTTGAATAATTGCGACAATTTTCAGTCGATTTTGTCAAATCAATCAGATTCTGAAACATGGATTGATCGATTTATGCCGAAAAATCAAGTTGAAATTGTAACGGTGAACATTGAAAACTATCGTTTCAGCGTCAATTATCGTAAAAACTATGGAAGACATTCGACGCCTTCCGTCGGACTTTTTTTTTCTGTGGGACTATTGAAGTGTAAGGTTAATTTTTCGCATTTCTTTCGACCAGTTTATCAAACTTTCTTTCACACAACTAGAATAAATATTCTACCGACTAGCACTCCGTGCGGTTTGTTAACAACGTAGGTCGTTTTCATGACATCAAAAATTCTTGAAGCATTATTTTGGACAGTATACTTCGCTTAAATACAAAGAAGTATATGTAGAACATATAAATCTGCTATCCGTAAATATTCAAACAAAGTTTAGGTAGGTTCGATTAGCCATAAACTAACAAGATCCACAAGCTGGAATAGGTTTTAGCACTGTCCCGAAGAGTTTTTATGTAATTTGCATCGTCACCGTAATTCAACGGTATGAAATTTTTAACATTCTTCGCCTTACAATATTGAAACCGGAACTCGGATCCGGATGAAATGGAAACCTAATTGAAGTTCTGTGAGATATGTTTGAATATATGTTCAGAATAGGAAAATCAGAGAATTTTATGAACAATTTCTAAGGAAATTGCAGCTCTTTGCAAGGCCATTTATGAAAAAAAATATATTTAAAACCAAAATTTTTACACCAATCACCCTCTAATTCCGAAACCGGAAGTCGTATCAAGATGAAATTCAGGTACTGTTTTGTGGAATGTCGGGACCTTTACTTCGAATCTAAGCTTGTGAAAATCGGATCAGCCATCTCTGAGAAAAGCTTAATTTCGTTTTTTGTACATATCACCCTTTGATTCTGGAACCGGAAGTCGGGCTCGAATAAATTTCAGAAACTTTGTATAGGACCATAAGACCTTTCATTTGAGTTTAAAATAGCAAAAGTCGGTTTTGCCATATCTGATCAAATTGAGTGCACAAAATTATTACAAACACACATACAGACATTTACTGATCTCGACGAACTAAATTGAATGTTATATGGCACTCGGACTACTCCAAAAACTACTCGATAACTACTAAAGAAACTGCCTGAAAACTGCTCTAAAACTACCTAAAAGATTGCTGCACGAAAAACAGCTCGAAGCTGCT
Source organism: Malaya genurostris (assembly GCF_030247185.1). Classification (NCBI taxonomy): domain Eukaryota; kingdom Metazoa; phylum Arthropoda; class Insecta; order Diptera; family Culicidae; genus Malaya; species Malaya genurostris. The sequence continues at coordinate 285,232,398 of NC_080572.1, forward strand.
CTACAAACTGCAAAAATTGCTCTAAAACAGCTTATAAACTGTTTAAAATAACTTCTCTAAAAAACACGAAAAAGCTGCTCGAAAACTACTCGAAAAACTCCTTGAAAAACTGCCCGTAAATTTCATGAAAAACTGTTCGAAAACTGCTAAAAAACTGCTTCAAAATTTTCTTGAAAGCTAAACGAAAAACTGCTCGAAAACAATTTGAAAAAGCACCTTGAAAACTGCCCAAAAAACAGCTCAAAATACAACAAAAGCTGCTCTAAAAGCTACTCAAAAACTGCTTTAAAGAAGCTCCAAAAACTGCTCGAAAACTAATAAAAAACTGATAGAAAACTGCTCAAAAACTTATTTAAAAATTTTCTAAAGAACTTCTCGAGAACTACACAAAAAAACTACTTTACAAACTGTTTCAAAACTAGTCGAAAACTCAATTTTTTTTCGAAACTGCTAAAACAACAGCTCGAAAAACTTCGAAAGCTGCTCCAAAAACTGCTCGAGAATTTCTTAACTGCTCCAAAAACTGCTCAAGAAACTGCTTCAACTGCTCCAAAAACACTGCTAGAAAACTTCTCGAAAAACTGCTTGAAAACAAAACTACACGAAAACTTGCGCGAAAAATGCTTCAAAAACACATAAAATCTGCTCGTAAACTACTCGAAAAACTGCTTGAAAACAAAACTGCCTAAAAACTGTTCGAAAAATTCTCTAAAAACTATTTAAAACTGCTCGGAAACTAAATGAAAAACTCTTAAAAGACTGCTCTGAAAACTGCTTAAAAACTGCTTGGAAGTTTCATGAACAAATGTTCGAAGATTGCTAAAACAATTGCTTAAAATCTTCTCCAAAAACTGCTATAAAACTACTTAAGGTCTGAGGACACAGGGCCACGTGTTGAGTTTTAAATCGACCACGTGGCTCGCTCGATTCCCTTTGCGCATAGTATTTCTCTTGTACTCTCTCGTATATGAGCAAACTGTACCTGGTTGCCAGCATACATTTTATTATTTTGATGAGAAGTTTTATCACATTAATCTATCGTATGGGTTGGACATTACATGATTCCAATGAACAATGAAAAAATATTCAACTTTCACAAAGATTGAATGCCTGTGTGTTTGGCAGCCTTGTCGACCCAATTTTATTTCTCTATCCTTTTTCAGAATGCTATCAGGAAACCAGAGCGAAAAAAATGGTGGATGCATTGAAACTGACTTTGTTTCACAGAAAAATACAAGACTTTATTTTTATCGCGATAACATACATGTTTTTATGTACTAATCGCATCTAAACTAAATTATCTAGACTTTGTCACGGTAGATTTATGATACAAGCCTTCAAAGCCGAGATATTCGATGGGCAAGTAGAGGTATGCATTTCCGAGCGTTCCAATTTTCAGCAGTTCTTCAGTCAGAAAAAAATACAACACGACCGCTCAACTCAATGAATCATTCTGAAAATTTCACAGAATATTCTCAACTAATTTTCGAAGACATTGTCAGGTGGGTTTTTCTATATTCTGCACCGTTTCCAAGAAAAATTAATTTGAAACGGGAAAATAGCAAAAAACCTACCACTTTACGGTAGTGTCCTCAGCCCTTAATCAACTTATCTAAAAAACTGTTCGAGAGCTACACAAAAAATTGTTCGATAACTGTTCTCAAATTGCTCAAAAACTGTTTTTTAAAATCACAATCTTAAAACTGCTCGGAAACTGTTGGAAACTGCTCGGAAACTGTTGTGACATGTGACATGTTAAAACAGTTTCATTGAAATGTGATAAGGTACTGCTAACAATATTTAGATATAGAATGAAATTCATTAGTACCCCCTCAATAAAAATTATGTTATCTCTTTCAACAAAAACGTTATATAATCCTGTGGAACTTTTCTAAAGACACCCTAGCTCTTGATCGTCACCGAAAGCCAGTAACGATTTTTAACTGTTTTTTTTCAGTTGCTTATCGAAGTTGCCGGCCGTTTTATCGAAGAAGCATGCGGCGTTGATTTTATCAAAGATGATAAATCGATTTTAGCTCCCAGTGCATTAGTTTATTAGTTTTAATGATTGATGATTCGACAAGTACGCAGCAAAAGATTATATGATGCAATTTAACGAAGAAAATGTTATTCGTTATTGGTGAGGAGTTTTGCCGTTAGAATTTAAATATGTAATTAAAGCACTTAGTTGAAGATGCACTGATGTACAATTGCATTTGTCTTCACTTTAAATTGATGTCAGCCGTTTGCCTTTATACAACTATACAATAAATTTGAGTTGAATTTAATTTATTTTTAGATGATTAAAAATATGATTAAAAATATTACCTACAGTAAAATCTAACCAAAAAACTTGGAGTAAATAATGTCAGAGACATAGCCGCGAGATTTACGTAGGACTGCATTCGAGATGTGTATAGATATTAACTGGTTTTATACCGTTTGATCGTTTAAGATTTTGTAGTTCTGAAGATTGTGTTTGTATTCTAGGAATGAGATCGACAGTTTCCTAAATAAATTCTTTACGTGGCATTTGGAGTCCCGAAAAGGACCGTTAGAGGCTTTGGAGTCTAGTTGGAAATGACTATGAGTAGCGCGCCAATTCAAGTCATTTGTAAGTTTGTACCTTGACCTAGAAGAAATCATAACATAAATATAACACAAGTAAAACAAGTCTTACAATCGCTCATATATTTCTGTATTTGAATAGAAGAAATTATCAAAATGCTGAACGGGATTCATTTCCGGTTATCAGAATGGTCAAATTGTGGAATTCTCAAAGATGTTAAACACTTTTCGAACATTTTCTCGAATTGAGCTCGTTCGGTGCGAATTTTTCATTGCGATTTTCTCGCCTATTGCGAAATTGTGCATTGTTACAGATCGAAACCTTTGGCCTATAAATCATTTTCTAAAAGAACTGATATTCATATTCAAACAAGATCTTTTTTATATGAAATTACAACTGCTTTGTAAATTGTGCACTAAAAATATCTAGTTTGTGAAAAGTAGGATATAAGTGGTATATATATTTTACCATTTCCCATGACTTCTGAAGAAATTATACATACTTTTTGTCCACACTTGGCTAGAGGATATCTATAAATTATATTTTTGAATTCCTAAATTCGGGTTGAGTATATTCTTTCAAATCTCTATACAATTTGTGTTTTCAAGATTGGTTTGACAATTAAGTTATTGGAATTAATGTCATTAGTTCCCAACTTAAATTTAGAATTCCTAGATGGCTAAATACGTTTGCTGTGAATTTTTCAATTTATGAATAAATTTGAGCATTGCATTTTTGATTTAATCGGTCTTGTCCCCTACACAATCCCGTAATTTTTTGCTCTCGTGTGTTCCGCCTTATAATTGTACCGTTACAATTATGCAAGTAATGCATTGAAAGTTAGAAACATTCACACGGTCAATCAACTTGTACGGTTACCGATATTCGGAAGTGTTGAAAAAGTACATCAATTTTATTCGTATTCACGTCATCCAGTTATGTTTCTGACATTACCCTCCCGCCTATTTTTCACTATTTAAACAATTTTTACGAAAAAAAACATGGTATTAACAACAACCTTACGCCTTCCTCCATTCGTTTCGTAGAAGAATTAGAGAAAATATTCAAACAGGAAAAAAAGTTAATAAAAAAACAAATCTGAAGTAATTTCGTTACACTTTCGTGTTGTGAAATTTTGAAAATGCACCCACACTCTTACCAGCCGCTACCTAATTTCGGGTCAAAGCCTACCCACAATCAACTAAAGTGCATCTCCCCAATTTTGGGTAACGAGTGATGACCTCAAAGTTTAAGTAAATGTAAGTTTAGTACAAGTGTTATGCCATAACAAAGCACGCTACACATTTGGGTAGCGTATAGAAGAGCTCGACAATGAGTGATTTCTGATAGGTAGAAATGATTTCCAGTGCAGGTGAGCATAGTAAAAAGAGACGTAGTCGAAATTCTTGATTGTTTGGAGGGTTGCAGTTTGGAGGGTTGCAGTTTTTTGGTACAATGTTTTTTTTTTTTTCATAAATACGTTTATTTCATAGGCAATATACATAAGTTTTTCTTCGCCGTGGCATCTACAATACATAGTACTTTAAACCTAATACATTTCGAATATCCTATTAGTATGTTGGTATTCATTAGTTAATCTAAACACTGTTTTTATCAAGCGAGTTGCTATTATAAATTACATTAAATGAAATACATTTATTTTGTACATGATCTTATAACTATTTCAGGTTTGTTTGTATCAGTTCATCACTTTTATTTAATATAAGATAGCTGGCTAATGGTTGAACTCATGGAAGAGAAAACAATCTAACATAAAATAAAATTTAAATTGGAACTCCAATGGACTTAATGAAATAATAAAAAAGTTTCATGTAAGGAACGTCACGACAAGCAAGAATGTCGCGAACTGGGACATTGGATAGTCTACCTTGGGTACGCAAGGAATTTATTAGTTGAGATCTGACATCACGATACTCCACGCATGTCCAAACAACATGGTCAATATCGCGGTAACCTTCGCCACAAGCACAATGATTAGTCTCGGAAAGTCCAATTCGAAGGAGATGTGCATCTAACGTGTAGTGATTGGACATGAGTCTGGACATCACACGAATGAAATCTCTACTCATATCCAATCCCCTGAACCATGCCTTTGTCGATATTTTAGGAATAATTGAGTGCATCCACCGACCCAGATCATCTTTATCCCAAGAAGCTTGCCAGCTGGCAAGTGTTCTTTGGCGAGACGCGCTATAGAATTCATTGAAAGCAATTGGTCTCTCATAAATTTCACCCTCAATAGCACCACGTTTGGCTAAAATATCGGCTCTTTCATTGCCTGGAATGGAGCAATGAGCCGGGACCCAAACTATTGTGATTTGATAATTATTATTCAATATGACGTTCAGGCACTGTTTTATTTTGCCCAAGAAAAAAGGTTCATTTTTGCCAGCAGCCTTTGAGCGAATGGCTTCAATTGCACTCAGACTATCTGTGAAAAGAAAATAATGGTTTGGAGATAATGTGACGATTACACTCAAACTATAATGAACTGCTGCTAACTCTGCTATATAAACAGATGCAGGTTCTTGAAGCCTAAAGGAGACCGAAACATTATTGTTGAACATACCAAACCCTGTCGCTTCTTCAATTCGCGATCCGTCCGTGTAAAACATTTTCTCAGAGTCGATATGCCTGAACTTACTTGTAAATATTTTTGGGATTTCCAACGAGCGTAGGTGTTCCGGAATTCCACGCACTTCGCGCTGCATGGATGTGTCGAAAAATAAAGTTGAGTCAGGGACATTTAGGAGGCTGACACGGATAGGAATATATCTTGAAGGGTTGATTTCCTGTGACATATGGTTAAAATATACAGTCATGAATCTTGTTTGAGATTGAAGCTCAACTAGCCTTTCGAAGTTATTAATAACTAGGGGATTCAGTACCTCGCTTCTTATTAGCAGTCGCGACGAAAGCTCCCAAAAACGATCCTTCAATGGAAGAACTCCCGCCAGAACTTCAAGACACATTGTATGTGTCGAATGCATGCACCCTAAAGCAATTCGCAAACAACGATATTGAATTCGCTCTAAATTGATAATATGAGAGTTTGCAGCGGAACGAAAGCAAACGCATCCATATTCCATCACTGAAAGCATCGTTGTCTGATACAATTTTATTAGATCTTCCGGATGAGCACCCCACCAAGATCCGGTTATTGTTCGAAGAAAATTTACTCTTTGTTGGCATTTTGTTATCAGAAACCTAATGTGTCCTCCCCACGTGCATTTGGAATCAAACCACACCCCAAGGTATTTGAAAGTCAAAACCTGTTGGATCATTCTTCCCATCATATGAAGCTGAAGCTGCGCGGGATCATGCTTTCTTGAAAAGACGACCAGCTTTGTTTTCTCCGCAGAGAATTCGATACCCAGATGGACAGCCCAAACGGACAAGTTATCTAAGGTATCTTGCAATGGTTTTTGCAGATCAATAGCTTTGGGTCCAGTAACTGAAACTACGCCATCATCTGCCAATTGTCTTAGTGTACATGGGGATACTAGACAGCTGTCAATGTCATTCACGTAAAAATTATAGAGAAGCGGACTGAGGCAAGAGCCTTGCGGTAGACCCATGTAGCTAATTCTGAATGTTACCAAATCGCCATGTGAAAAATGCATGCGTTTCTCTGACAAAAGGTTGTGCAAATAATTATTTATAACCGCTGGGAGTCCATGTTGGTGAAGCTTGTCTGAAAGAACATCAATGGAAACTGAATCAAATGCTCCTTTAATGTCTAAAAATACAGATGCCATTTGTTGCTTTTGGGCGAAGGCAATTTGGATGTCAGACGAAAGTAATGCAAGGCAATCATTCGTCCCTTTATTTCTACGGAAGCCAAACTGAGTATCTGACAACAAACCGTTCGTCTCGACCCAAGTGTCGAGACGTCGTAGAATAATTTTTTCGAACAATTTTCTGATGCAGGACAACATCGCGATGGGTCTATATGAGTTGTGATTGGAAGCTGGTTTCCCCGGCTTTTGAATGGCGATAACTTTCACTTGCCTCCAGTCAGGTGGAACAATATTTTGCTCAAGAAGCTTGTTGAACAATTCCAACAAACGTCTTTTTGCGAGGTCGGGCAGATTCTTCACCAAGTTGAATTTAATTCTGTCCAACCCAGGAGCGTTATTGTTACAAGACATGAGTGCTATGGAAAATTCCATCATTGAAAAGGGGCTATCAATGGAACCATTATTTGAAAAAGATTCCCTAATAATGCTACGCGTAGGAACAGAATCTGGACAAACTTTCCTCGCAAAATCAAATATCCATCGGTTCGAGTATTCCTCACTCTCATTTCCTACGTTACGATTCCTCATTCGTCTGGCCGTATTCCAAAGAGTGCTCATTGAGGTTTCTCTTGACAAACCTTCGACAAAATGTCTCCAATAGCTACATTTCTTGGCCCGAAGTATGCTCTTGTACTTGGTTTCTAAAGTCAAGAATTTTTCAAAATTCTGAGGAGTTCCTCCTCCTCGTTTTAAAAACGTCTTGAAGGCATTTTGTTTCGCGTGCTTAGCATCTGAGCACTCTTTGTCCCACCAAGGGTTTGGAGGCCTTCTTTTAGACGATGGACCAAGAATTCGTTTGGTTTGGGCTTGTTCTGCGGCCTCCAGAATCGAACAAACGAGGAAGTCATATTCTTCAAGTGGGGGGAGCTCTTCCATTGAAGTTAAGGCACTTGAAATATTACTTTGGTATTTAATCCAGTCAATATTTTTTGTCAAATCATATGGAATATTAACTGAATTAGCAATGCCTTTGTTACTGCTAATTGAGGTGATGATTGGTAAATGATCGCTACCGTGTAAATCAGGAAATACTTTCCAGGTGCAATCTAGTCGAATTGAAGTCGAGCAAAGAGATAAATCTAATGCACTTGGACGTGCAGGAGGTCTTGGGATCCGTGTCATGCTACCCATATTTAGTACCGTCATGCTAAAATTGTCGCAAATATTATATATTAAGGATGATCTGCTATCATTGTAAACGGAACCCCACATCATTCCGTGCGAATTGAAATCTCCTAAAATCAAACGTGGAGCAGGAAGGGCTTCGACAATTTCATTAAGCTGTCGTTGTCCAACTTGAGCTCTTGGAGGAATATATACTGAAGCAATGCAAATGTCCTTTCCTTTAATGTTTATTTGACAAGCAACAACTTCTATACTAGAAGTCGAAGGAATATTTAATCTATAAAAGGAATAACATTTCTTAATTCCTAAAAGCACTCCACCATACGGAGAGTCTCTATCGAGACGTATAATGTTAAAGTCATTAAAATTTAAGGCTGTGTTTGATGTAAGCCATGTTTCGCATAAAGCAAATACATCACATTTTTGACTATGCAACAAAACTTTAAATGAATCAAGTTTTGGCATGATGCTTCGACAATTCCACTGCAGAACAGTGATTGAATCATTTGCGGCGGATGATAAATTATCCATCAAATGATACAAAACCTGAAAGAACTGGCCATTGAGCTGATAACTGTTTCAAAAAAGTTCTAGCTATTGGAAGGAATGCCGTTATGATAGTCTTTAGAGGTTCAGAAATATTGAATGCTGCGAAAATCCATTCTACAATTTCCGAAAACTTAAGTAATCCTGTTGGTGAATGTGAAACGGAGCCCACTGGATTATTGTCTTTTCTTGAGCTAGTTCCTGGATTGGTTTGTGAATTTGACAAACCTGGAGGCACAGTTTTTGGTTTTAAATTTGGCTTTTTAGCTTTAACAGGGGGATCTTTTTTTGAAGATGTAATTTTAGGTGTCTTTTTAGGTATTTTGTGGTTTGTTAATCTCCTCTTAACAGACCCTTGAGGAGTGACAAACGAGGTATCTTCACTATTTCCGTCGGAGTCAGATTCCTCTGGCTCCATAAGATTTGAAAAACCGTTTTCGGTTTCCAAGGGGGAGACATGTATGACCGTTTTAAGCATTTCTGCATATGTGCGCTTAGACCGTGCTTTTAAAGAAAGCTTCATTTTGTCTTTACGCAACTTAAATGCAGCGCATACTGAAAGATCATCATGAGGTCTCTCCCCACAATAAACACATTTTTCAACATCTTTATCGCAAAGATTATCCTTATGAGGCCCTTGACATTTGATACATTTGGACTTATTACTACAGTAAGTAGCTGTATGCCCGAATTTTTTACAGTTCGTGCAATTCATAACATGCGGTACGAAAAGCCGAACAGGAAGACGAATTTTATCGACATAGACATGGCTAGGCAACGCAGATCCGGCAAATGTTACACGAAACGAATCTGAGGGACGATACGACTTTTTTCCATCGACAATAGATGCTGAGTACAATTGCTTGCACTCGAGTATCTTAACTCCCTCAAGCATGGAGTTTTTAAAACGACCAACTCCATTTTTAAGTAAATCATCGGCCGTCAGACTTGCTTCAGTCACAACACCGTCAATTTCCACCTCCTTCGATGGAATGTAAACTCGATATTCAACAGAAAATAATTTACAGGTTACAATTTCGTTCGCCTGTTTCAAGTCGTTGACAACAACTCGAATTTTATCTCTATTAACTTTACATATTTCTTTAACTTCAGAGAAATGTGATGTCAAATCCTTGGTAATTTGCTTCAAATTTAAAATCTTTTCTTTTTTTCGAAGATAGACTATCCATGGCCCAGTGGTACCCTGTGGATAATGTTTAGCCCTCGGAGTATTTAAACTCTTACTAGTATCCGGAATCGGATTCGGATGATCTTCCATGAGATCATCCATTACATTAAAATTTTTTGTAAATTGATAATACCAAAATAAAAACTTATTTTTAGTAAAATTTCAGATATAAGAAATAAAAAATAAATTAAATTAAATCTACCTTGTAGCTGATGTCTCTGTTCCTTTATCGTGAAGAACGACGTGAAGCTCTTCCAACGATTTCCAATTGGCAGTCTTCTGCTGTTTCCAATTGGCAGTCTTCTGTCGTTTACTGCTATCTCAGTTGCTCTGCCGTCGTTGTGAACACCACTGCACTTGCTGTGCTGCCTGTACCTGACCCCAGGTACAGTGCTTTTGCTCTTGGTGGCGATCAAATGCGATGCTTGCAGTGTAGCACCTCGCGATATATGCCGTCTCTTTTGATCCTACGCAGCGTACAAATTCTGGTACCTGGTAGATCAGCACTGGGTTGCTTTAGCACCTTTGTGCCTTTGCACCCCTTCGTCTTCGCACCTTTATGCGATGGCACCTCTGTGACTCGTCACTTCTATGCTCTCGCACCTCTGTGTTTCTACACCTCTGTGCGTATGAACGGGATGGCCTTCGTTGCTAGCTTTCCAGTGGGGAAACGCCCCGAATATTGCGTTTGCTATGAGCAGTTTAACTACCTGAAGCTTAGAATTGTCTCGGTAGCAGCCGTTAACTCACGAGCCAGTACAATCGAAACACAACCTCTTCGCTTGAATGGTTTTTACTGAATGTGAGGTACAATGTTGATGTTATGAAAATTTGTCTGTTAAAACCACAACTACAAATAACCTGCAAAACTAAGTACTTTTTTAGAAAACTAGGAAATACCGTCGACCTATTGAATACTTTTAAACGTTTTGAAATTCTCCCCAAAACGAAGTTAATCTTCATGGACAGCATACAACTACGTAATAATTCAAGTTTCCTGTCACAGCAAAACTAATTCTAAATTTGATTTAAAAACTGTTCGTGGCAACCGCAGTAGGCTATCTCTAGCATCAGTTCGGTAAACTTCCTGGATGCGATAACTATCGCATCCGCAACGAATCTCGTTGAATTATTCTGTTAAAACAAATCTATTTGTACAAGCACCAGTTTGTTTGTACCAAAAGACTCTAGTCGAAAACAACCTTCTAGCAACCATAATAAACGTACATCTTTAATCATATCAGCCAAAATAAATATTCATATCAATATTACGCGTACAACGTGTATCAATAACGTATTAATTGGAAGGTATGGCACAATCGATAACCCAACCTAACGAGTATCGTATTCCATATCGGATAACCGGATATTACAATATTCGTTTTACGTGTCAGAATTCATTGGTCTAGTTTTCCTTGCTAGATTGACAACAAAATTGTTTTGAAAACAAATACATATCTGCGAATGTCCACCTATGCAAACTAGAAAACCTTTGTTTGCAGGCTACTAACTGACGCGTTCTAAACAATTGAAGACTCGTACTAAGAAACTACGAGCCGGGGAGCTTATTAGCGAACAGCAAACTGCATAATGAGCATCGCACTGCACTGCGAAAATCTGCTCTCGACGGAGGAGCTCACATGCAAACAATGATTTATCTAAAACAGTAGCTTTGTCAATTAGAGCAGGCATGAATCCCTCCTACCGGTTAGATAGTCGATGGTTGCTTTGATCAAGTCCGACCCTGTTCCGTCGCAGCGCCTAATGAATCTCGCAAGAGCACGCGGGTCAGATTTAGTATCAAACAAGCAGTCAATTGATATGAACTAGTGAACTAAAAAGCATGCAAATTTCTTTCTTCCAGCAATTCAGACGGATAGCAACACTACGCGACAACTACGGCAAGCGTTGAGTGCAGTAGCAGCTGTGCCAGGCAGAGAATCTACGTGCGTGCGGACGAAGTGACAATGTTTTAAATGCAAAGTCAGGTTGCAGTTTGCCGCCTTCCGTCCGCCGTTGTCAGTGGAGTATCATCCTCTTCAGCAAAGCCAGGTGGGATACCGGCCGGGTGGAAAACAAACCAGGCCAAGTTCGAACCACTGCCTAGTGCCGGCCGACCAGTGATTCGTGATACATATATAATTTAGTGATACACCAATTGAAGCCAATTACGAGCAGAGTGTGAGCGGACGGAGTGGAGTGAGTGTTAGTCTGCCAGTCTGTTTGCCTATATGTATAGAATAAAACGCACAGCACCGCACAGCAAAATATAACAAACGCAACATAAATAACCGGGTCCGGATCGTGCCGCCAGGGTGGGCGAAACATCTGCCGTTCAGATCGATCGGAGGGAATCGAACGACACACATCACGCACTATAGTGAAAACCAACGACGGTTATTAATGGGTGGCGACCGAAACGACCGCAAACCAGCAACGCCGGTACCACGCTTCCTGTTCTAGATGAAAGGACTTAACAGGACGAAATGTCGCATCGTTAGACGCTTGTTTTTGTTTTTCGCCACCCTCTCGATCATCCCGTTCACCGTGCTGTACCTGATTACCTCGGAACATCTGGTCCGGTTCAGAGCGTACAATGTAAGTAGCGTACAAGCCTTTAGTAGTGCCATGGTTGAGTGAGTGCATGAAAATTATGATCATAAGAAAGCTATAAATTACGGTGCTGACAATATGAAATTGGACAAACATTACCAAAAAAAGTATATTTCGCTGCCACGACTCACAGCAAGGCGACTCATTTTGATAAAGTGAATCCTTGAGCACTCTCGGATCCGGATGACACTAAAATATTGTCATCTGGGTGCAGAAACTAATACCAAATACAAAATCCAATACGGGATACTCTGATGAATTTAGGTGGACACGTTTTAAAGCCTATTCGCACTATTCTGGGACGATCCGGGACGTTTTTTTCCCTCATCGCCGACGACGTGTGCATGTATTGGAATCCCGGATCCGGCATAAAATCCATTTGGTTGCCACCGATATTCCTCGTCGAGTTTTTCCCGGTGCCGATGGAGCGAATTTGATTTGATCCGTATCTAACGGGGAAAACAAATTGGAAAAATGACATGCGAATGCAACTATGTAATGAAAACCGCGAAAATGTTACCGCAGAGACGTGACTCGACCGTGGAAATTGTTTTGCCAATTAAACTACCCTGTAGAGACAGCCAATTTGTTCCAATCTGTTTTCTCAGTTAGATACTGATCAAATTTAAAACTAGTGCAAGACAGCTCTACGTCTTAACAAGACAAAAACAAATCATTACAAAATAGTTATCACAATACAACTCAAAAACTACTTGTCACGTAACGTCTTGAATATTTAAATAAAATCAAAATTCATTTGCAAAGTCTACAAATTATCAAAACACAGCAAACGAATTACCAACATGAGAACGTGAAGACATGACATGCAGACGTGAAGTCGATGTTTTTTTATACCGGATGTCTTAGAAATGCATGAAAAGTTCTGATCTGGTGCAATCTAAAAGAAACTACAAGGATCAGCCCCATGGGGTTGTTCGAGCCATTGATGTGGAGCAAGACAACCAAAATTTCTAATGATCGGCATTATCAATTAATCGTCACACTTTTGAATACTTTGCACGAGAGTCTGCTTAGATTGATCTTTATTAGGAACACGCGAACCTAATGATTTGTATTTGTTTTGTAGTCGACATTACATCAATAGCCCAAATGTATGCAATTATATGTTTGTCCATGCTTGCGATACGGATATCGATAATTCTCTTCGCCAAGCTTGTGTTCAAGTTTTGTATGCAAGCAGTTATTTTTATAATGTTTCTGTACCATTACTACCATTCTGCGATTTCGGTTGAAGCGATAAACTTTTTCTCAGTTCTTCTTATATAAATTAGAAATAATTATTATGCACTCAAAATTCACCCTGGGGACGTTGTCAATTTCTCAGGCGAAACGACATAACATGGGATTCATCCAATCTTGCATGACACAAGATCAGAGCATACCAATTAAAGCTTCAAATCGTTTTATGGCACTTTTTGTCTTGCTGTCTAGCAACAACCTACCTCTAACATGCTACACGTGGGACTGAAACGTTAGCTATAATTTTGCTTCTATTTATAGCTTCGTGCGCTTCCAACAGCTTCGCTATTGCATCGATTGACCAATCAGAGCACTGCTTTTCCTTTGATATATCGCTTACTTCTTCAGAATCGTCGACTATGGCAGGAAAATCCGGTATGCCGGCGATTTTTTGCATGCAAAATAGGACACTACTAGCTATTAATTAACATTTCAATGATTTACAATTGAAAATGCATGGCTATGAACATTCAAACCAATACGGAGAAATATTTCCAATCAAATGGTGACATAATATTAATAATTGATACAAAATTGACTGAGCTGTAATTGTTCAACATCTACCACATTTCTACGTGTATTTTTCTTGAGTTTCTAATTTGCACCCCTATATAGAAAACAAAAAATGTGTTCCACATTAAAAAAATAATTTGGAAAAATCGACTTTGGGACTTTGGAATATCCGAAATCGAATTTTTTCATGCCAAATGTCTTAGAAATGCATGAAACGTCGAGATCTGATGTAATCCCCAAAAATATTTTGTCGTGAATACGACATACTTTACTATGGGGCGCCTTTTCAAAATTAGCCATATGGAAGAATGGGTAGAACTTAATCGTGAATATCTCGACTTGTATAATGACAGCAACATAATTCTTTCAAAATCAAAAATATGATCAGGAATTTAGGATAATGTTTTGAACAGTGTAAGATAACCACAAACAACTCAAAAATTAAGTTTTTTGAAAATTAAAAAAAAAAAACGCGGAAAACTCTTTATTTTTGCTTGGGTTTTTCGCGTAAGGACGACGATTTTGAGGTAGTCAGGCACATATCTTCAACTGAACGTTATAAAAAGGGAACCGTGGTCAAAAATCGATCATTTCTTCTTGTGCGTTGGATGAAAGCAGACGTCGGGGCGAGAAGACGCATTAAACCAGTTTCGCATCTTTTGGCACTGCGAGCGGATGTGTCGTTGTGTACGCAAAACTAGTTTTAATTCAAGCAAGCACGATTGCATCAGCTGCTGGTGCTTTGCATTGGAGATAAAGAAAACAAGGAACGAAAAGTGGACAACATTATATAAAATCAGCCGTTCTAATGGCTCAAAATGCAAATCGTAGGGAGAAATCATCAGTTTAGTGAAAATCCAAAATAATTCGATTTGCTTCGTGTACTTTTCGCTGTTCGTTCGAGAAAAATGTTCCGAACTGTGCTAAATATCGTAGAGAATTCCACAATTTAGTCCTTCTAAAAGGCAGAATTGAATCCTGTACAGCAACTTGATAGTTTCTTTCAATGAAATACTCAAATCCGAAATGAGATAATCGACGTAAAAATCGTTGAAAATTTAAGTAGTGAAAAAGGGGAAAGTTTCGCAATTCACACAATCGATCAACTATCAATTCGAATTCGAAAGTGTAAAGAAATCGTGTCAGTTTTATTCGTATTCACGACATCCAGTTATGTCTCTGACATTACACACTCGTACCTTTTTTTGAAAAAATCGAAAATTGGTGTCAATTGACTTTAAAACTAACGGGACAACACCAGATTTCGACGACGACTAAAAAATACAAGAAAAGCGAAAAAATACCGCGCAATCTCGGGAATACCCGTAAAAAACTCGCATAAAAAATTTAAATAAAAAACCACGTGAAAAAAGATCTCAGTGTATTTATCAAACCCTCAGTTTTCGCGACAAAAACGACGGATGGGACACAGCTCGGGGACGTAGGGTGGGTTCGCTAATTTGGGTACTACATCGATGTTCAACCGCTCTATTTCCTCCACCGATCGCTTCAAATAGTGGGCGGAAGCCAGATCCGGTCAGAATACCGCGTCTTTGCCCTTATGATATTTCTTGATGAACGACGCCAACTGCCGGGATACTATAATTTCCCCGTTCCTGGCCAGTCCGGAGCGAATGAAGAGAGGCTTTGACATCGTTGTCAGCCACAGCAGCACCTTCTTGTGGAACTTGGTGTGTGAAATGAACGTCACCTCGGAGCTCACTTCCTTTGTGGGGGAAGTAAAACGTAAACGTTTCAAGTGAGGTAACCGACAAAGCAGGTTGTTTTTCTATTACCACTCAATATTCTCAGAGGTGGCTGAATTGATTTATAAAACATAAGCTCGTTTGAAAGCTTTGCGGTCATTGTTGATTCAATCGCATTTCCGCTCAATGCTCTCGGATATGGATGAACCGATTTCAATAATCGAAGGCTCGTTCGAGACTAAAATTGGGTTGTGGTTCGAAAATCATATGGCTGACACTTCAAGTTTCGGAGATATAATCGTACAAGTGACGTAACCGACAAATCAATTTTTTCTATCCGCATAATTATTTCAGAGAGAGATGATCATGTTCAAATGTATTATTGCTGATACACTTGGTTTGAGAAATGTTGTCAAATAAGTGACGTAAGTGGCGAAGCATGCCTTTGTGATCGACCCGAATAAATATGAATTTGAATCCCAAATTATTATCTTAATTAAACAGCCAATAAATGTTCTAACACATGGATCAATAAGTCCCGAGACTAACAATGGAAACAATATTTTTTTTGCAAATTTTTTTTATTCATCAACATAATCACCTTTTAGGGTGATACAATGGTTCCAATGTTTTTCCAATTTTTCAATACCATGCTTATAAAACAATTTATCTTTCGCTTCAAAATAAGCTTCAGTTTCAGCGATGACCTCCTCATTTGAGCCAAATCTTTTTCCCTGGAGCATTTTTTTAAGATAAGCAAAGAGCCAGTAGTCACTGGGGCTGGCGAGTATGGGGGGTGGGGAAGCAGATCAAAGCCCAATTCGTTCCATTTCGCCATTGTTTTCATCAACTTGTGGCAGGGTGCATTGTATTGATGAAAAAGGATTTTTTTTCTCTGCATGTGCGATCGTTTTTTTGCGATTTCCTCCTTCAAACGCACCAGTAAGTCAATATGATAATCACTGTTGATCGATTTACCTTTTGCGTGGTAGTCAATGAAAATCACGCCATGCGTATCCCAAAAAACTGACGCCATGACTTTGCCAGCTGACTGCTGCGTTTTCGGACGCTTCGGACGGCTTTCGCCAGCTGTGCGCTACTCAGATGACTGCCGCTTCGACTCTGGAGTGTAGTGATGTATCCATGTTCCGTCCATGGTCACGTAACGACGCAAGAAATCTTTTTTGTTGCGAGTAAATAGCGATTGCGAGTGAATGCTTTCTGAATCATCGACTCTTTGCTGTTTTTGTTCCATCGAAAGCAATCGCGGCACCCACTTGGAAAAAACCTTTTTCATGCTCAATTTTTCATGAAGGATAGTAAATACACTTCCATATGATATCTGTGTCATCTCAGCAATCTCACGGAGCTTCACTTTACGATCTTTCATTATGATTTTTGTCACTTCACTCACATTTTCCGGTGTAACCACGTTTAAACTCGGCGAACCACCGAAAAATCGTTGCTTTTGATGGACAAGAGTCCGGATAACATTTTTCAATCCATTGTTTTGCTTGCACGGTGTTTTTACCCATTAAAAACAATGTTTTATCAAAACACGAAACTCGGTTTTTTTCCATTTTTTAAACAAACTACGAAACGACTTTACTCCAACCTCGATAACTCAGCTGTTTCTGGTCGGATCGACTTAAAATTTTGACCCGTTCCAAGCAAAGGTTAGTACTCTAGAAAGACGTGGTTACTGGTTTACTACGAGCGCCATCTCTGCTTTAGTCTCGGGACTTATTGATCCATGTGTTAATAGGACTGTGTCTATGCCAGAAGAAAGGCATTATCACACCACCAGGTGTAATAAGAATAGTTTTGTTTTGTTTTGTAGCACAGTGTAATTGCTAATTATTAATGTAATTGCTCATAATGTTATCTCTTTTTGGATGTACTCCAGTGCAGCAATTGAACATTATGCCCGTTTAAAACAAGTTTGCTTTAGTAAATAAGCATGTTCGACAGCTTGTCTCATTATTAACCAGTGATAGTTTTGCGCAGTGGCGATATCGTAACCAATGAGGTTCACCCGAGGTGTGATTATAGCTAAGCGAAACAAAAATATAACCAGCGATAAATTTTCTATTGTTAAACCCATTGCCGAATGATCGAATGCTAGGGCAATTGTACTGCCATTGTATCGTCCGAGCTTCCCTGCAAAACTTTGTTTTTCTAAAACCGAACGCGTTGTTCGCGAGTTGGAGAAATTGAGATACGTAGCAGAAGCGACGAGTGAAAAATAACCAAGGTGTTATATGTTTTAAGAAGTCTGTGACAGAATGTTTAGATTCAACCGTCAAATGTCTGCAGAGAAGATAATTTCTTTAGATTAGATTTAGGAAAATATTATTTGTATTTATTACACTCATTAGATTATGTTCAATATTAAAATTTAAAACTTTTACGAAAATTTTGAATAGGTTTATCAGCCAGATAACCAATAAATATTAATATTGGCAGTAAAAATAGCATCCTACAGGCATTAAAACTTCTTCCAGCAATCTGAAAGCTTATTGGCTGTAAATCGATCAGTATTCAGAGCTCTGAATGCACACTAGCCATAAATGAGCATAATCAATGGTTTTGTCAAAGTCGGTATTAAAGCTGTCTTAAGGGCGACTATGAAGCCATTCAGATATTTTATCCTGTCATAATTAGGCATTAATCCGTGCTTACCGTGCGTTATCGGTGCGGTAAGAATAACGGCAGTCAGCTAAGGAATGAGACTCACTGCTTGTTGCTAAATGGAGAATGAGCGAATTCAAACCTGTGTTTTCTCCTATGTTAGGCACTGTGTTTTTTTTTAATTCGCAAGAATCCGACTTTTGGTTCCAGAATTGCAATAAAAAATTGTACGAAAAAGACAGCTGACCAATTTTTTTCCAAACTTAGAATTAAATTGAAATTACTCTTCCCACGTCACACAGGGCGACGAAGGAAAAAAAACTATAAATTCAATAACTTGCGTTCATAGAGAAATTTTCAAACATGAGCAATCTTCTCAAAAAAAGGTAATAAATTCATCTAGTTAGAAGGTCCGACAAGTTATCGACGGCCACACAAAACACATATACCGGTCCCCTGAATCCGGTTTCGTAATCAGTGATCAAAAGCCCCCAAAACGGTACTCACTTTTCTCCGAGATGGCTTAACCGATTTTCTCAATTAGATATCAACTAACATGGCCTACAAATTCTACTAGTTTTTTGTCACATTTAGAAGATTTTCAACCAATTTTTGAATCGTGCTTCTAAATAAGGCTTGAAATTTCAAACACTTAAGGAGTGCATCGAAAATAAGCTATCCACAATTTTTTTTTCAAATTATGATAAAAAACGATATTTCATTCAAACTAAAAATTGATCCTTTATTGTATGAAGTTAAACTTACGCATAATGAAAACCAGATGAAATTTAAGTTATTCATTCACGAATTTTCGAACTTTTAATCGAACGCTTTTCATCAAGTTCCGGCAAGTGTTGCATCGCATTTTTTGGACGCTTGAGCTCAAATTTTTTGAGCTCCTGCATGTTTCCAGCTTTATACCCTTTTCCGCAACCCAATTGAGAGTGGTTTTGGCATAGTGAGCCGACGCTAAATCCGGCCAAAACCTGGACCTGGAAGGGTTTTTGAGTCCTCCTCTACATAAGTCTCATCGTTCATCAAAACGCATGCATCCGGACACTGCAAAAGACGCGACTACAATTTCCGGGCCCTTGTTGCTGCTCGCTTCTTCTTTTCTACACTTTGTTTCGAGATTTTCTGCTTCTTGTAGGCCTTCAGGTGATTTCGCCTCTTGATACGCTGGTTCATTCCGACACTCATTCCTGCTTTTTTTGTCAAATCACGTATTGACATTGAATTGTTCTTCATGATTAGAGATACCACTTTCTGGTCCAGTATCGGGTTGGAAAAACCGGGTTTTCTGCCTCTTCCTGGTAGCTCATTAAAAGAATAGTGTTCCCCAAACTTATTAATGATGGTTTTAACACTGGCATGATGAATACCAAACCGCTTCGCCAATTTTTGCATAGTAATACCCTTCTCACTTAGCCATGTGTCTAGAACCTTAATTTCCACTTCGTTTTCAATTGGCGACATTTTGAAAACGCAGAATTACAACAACGAAACACGCTGACAAACAATCGAAAGCTGACAGCCAAGCGCACAGCATGCTGTGATCTGAGCATAAAAAACATCACAAATACATGCGTACAACACAAATGTATGTGGATAGCTTATCATCGTGTCGAATCCCAACAAAATTCAGAAGTTTTGTATGGAATATGGAATAGATGATATTGTCCGTCGCTCTGAACAACGGTTTGAAAGTTTAAGCACTCTTCGCTCTACAACTCCGGAATCGAAGGTAAGATCGACGACACGACCAGGCACTCCGAAGAAAAATCAGCATTAAAACTGTTCGCTAACGATTCACCGCCAGTTACCACAAATCTAGCGACCCCTTGTAAATGATAAAAATAATCTTCTCGAGCAACACTGTTTAAGTTGCTATGGACTAGTTACCAAGGAACCCCAAAACAAATAAACATGTTTTGAAAGCGGTGGAATAGTTCTATTAGTGTTCAACTTTGTCCAAATTAAGCAGAAATGCAATTAAATGAACTCGATTTTCGGAATTTAATTGAAACTAAGGATGAAACCAACGAACGAGGACAATGATCTGCTTCCAGCGATTTATCCGTACACTTCAACTGCTAGCTTTTCTGGGCAGTAGGATTCGGTGTAATATGCCGGTGTCAAAATTGTTTTGTGTCGGTTGATTGCGCAGCAGTAGAAACAGTATTTCACCTTGTTGGCCACTATTCGAAGATTACTAGTGAAATTCCACAATGAAATCATTTTACCGTACGTTATGCCGGTACCACAGAGCACTAGCCTCGCTCAGCTCGTTGTCGGTCATTTCCATGTCTTCCTTCTCACACAACGGTTTCAAGTCAAGACCTGAATTTTGAACTTGGCTTTATAAAAAAGATAACTCGTACTCCTCAATTTTTACATTCCGCTCGAGTCAGGTAAATCCATTAAAATGTTCTGTAATATAATAACCCATCTGAAATTTATTTTGTTTACATTCATCTTGCCTTCGATATGCAGTAACCAAGGTTATGGTGACTGTTATTCAAAATCAATAAATATATCAACTTGTGCTGCCAGTTTAAAAAAATTCACTAGCGTTTCCGATTTGACATTTCCAGTTACTGAGGGGTAGTTATATTTACGATACAGTTTTGATAGACGAGTGGCAGGTCGTGTCGTCGGTAAGATCCTGATAATATTTGGAATATGTTTATAGTATTGTAAGACCTTTCAATTGAACCCAAGTTTGTAAAAAATAGCATCACTTAGTCTAAGCCCTAAATTAGTCTCTGAGAAATCGAAGTGATTGATTGATCGATTTTAAAGTTTTTGTCCACTAGTTCCGGTACTTTCGACTTCGGAAACTGAGACTCTGTTGAAAAAGTCTTTGCTATGCGAAATAGAAAGCGAACTTTCGCAAATGAAATGTTCATCTCTGTCAGGGGAAGTAATTATAATGACACGGAAAACAATTTTCTAAAATATTCAGTTTTATCTACTCGAACCACTGTTAGTACGATTTTATTTTCCGTATTTTGAATTTGAGCCCTTACTCACTTATTCTCTCTGTGTTTTTTAAACGAGTAAGAAGGATTTGCTATCAGTGGCATAACACACAAAGCAGGGCGAAAATTTGCTTTTAGAGGAAATAACAAAACCAAAAATATTCCAAACTTTATTTGTTCAGCTTGTTCAGCTACGTCTCGATGTAGTTGAAACTTTAATCATCCGTTGGAGAAGCAAAATAATGCGATTCTTATAACTGTGCAACTCAGAAAAAGCACCCGCGACTGAAAAAGACATTGATTTAAGGCTTTATCGAAGCGGCACTATCGATGACTAAATTATGAAACAATTATTCGACAAAGATTCGCTTGCAATTAATAGATCCCCCTAGGAAGTATCCGCCGGTGATTGAAATCAATTGGAATTAGACCTTGACCTGCAATTATATCGGGCTGTTGTATGACACAGACAGGAAGTATATTGTTCATCACCACTAGATACACATAACTCATGGCCATCTTTGTGAAACTAGATTGAGCAGTTTCTGAGGTGACAGTAGTTACTGTTTTGATGAATTCTGTAATCAAGTAAGTATACAACATTTCACTTATGGCGTTTTCGTTTTTAATTTGCACTACACCGGTGCAGTGCTACACTGAGGCATGAATAAACGAACAAAAATGACGAAAACAAACAGTAACCATTGACTACAATAAACGATTCCATTGCACAGAGCTACACCAAACTTTTGATGAGTGCTACACCAGTGGTATCGGTGCAGAAAAAGTGTAGCTCTGGTGTAGTGCAATTGGTAAAAACGAACGGTTTCAGTGCAGCTTTCGCTACACCAGTGTAGTGCAATTTAAAAACGAAAACGACATTAATTTAAACGAAACAACAACAAAATCGATTAAATTGCAAGTTCCGTAGCCGTTTAGTTGATTGCCTTTCAATTGCACTAGCCATTGCGAGCATAATTCATAATAATTCAGGTCGGTCCGCTTCATCTATTAGAGAGCATGCCCGAAAAATAACAACAACAAAAAATAAGTTGGAAAAATCTGATCATCGTGGAGCCACGGAATGTGACATTCAAGCCGGCCGATTCCTGTGGTTGGCAGTAAACATTCGACAGGATGCTTGAAGCTGTTACGTTTATTGGACTTTTGCCAGTGAAAAATATGTCAGCTGGATATTATCACTTTACAAATTTGTAGCTTTTTCCAAAGAACAAGCCTCGATGTTTAAAATAGAAGCAATAGAACTCGCTTAAAAAAAGGTGGTTTCGAAACAGGAGTTCCTGCCGTATTTCAGTGTACGGTCCATCGCTAGTTTCAAGGGAAACGGTTGTTACCGAATCACACTTCTGGCAAGTGGCCAGCAATCGATAATTACAGCTGGAACGTGGCACTCAAATGAATATATTGTCGTTCGGTTTCTGGTACAAGATTTTCATTCATTTCTTTCCACCAGTATCGAAGGGGTATTTTTTTAACCAACAATTGCACTGTGGCATATTTTATGAGTGCGAGATTCCTGATGAGATGGCGACTGAATCACAGATGAGGAACATCGCCCAAGGCAATGCTTTAGAATGGTGAGAGACAAATAATTCCTATGTTACTCAGGGCATTTCCATTAGAAAATAATAGACATTTTCTCCAATCTTTATCATGTCTGTCACACTGGAAGAAAAATAGAAACAAGGCTCAGTTGCATTGTATATTGATCGATATATAATACAAACTAGATCTAGAAGTAAATTTTCAGCGTTTCCAGCTAGAAGGTGCCAATGTCAGCTTATATACGTATTCAGGACCTTTCAACATTGTTTTCTAATTGAAACTGACTTCTATAGTGGATGGAACCAAGTTAGAATACATTATGATTTATGCCAGAGGTTGCCAACCATACTAGCCAACGAGCCAAATATGAGCATTATAACAGTTAAAAAAAAGGCGGGTAGGTAATGTCAGCGACATAACTGGATATCGTGAATACGAACAAAACTGACAACCCATTTTACATTGATGGTCGCAGGCACGTACCCAGAGGGAAGGCCCGAGGGGCCCTGGCTCTTCCGAAATCGAACACTTTCATCGATTGATTTGATATATACTGTTTACACATTCAGTTTTCATGCATATTATAAAGCTTGATTTGATCTACCTAGTGGTGTAATTATGTCTTTCTAACAACTGGTAACACAAGTCATTTGTACAAGTTTAATTCAAGAAATTTTGACTACTTTGTTCGGTTACCGGCACCCTTTTATTTCAAGCTTATAACTTCTGACTAAGTACACATTATGCGGACATATATACTTCAATGGAAAGCTAAAGTCCCTAGCTAACAACTGATTAAAAAATCAAGTTGCTTAATTTGATTGAAAAAACTTTGTTATCAATTTAATAAATGTAATAATAATATTTTGCCATTTCAAAAAAGCAATTATTAAAAGAAAAAACGGAATTTATTCTTTCATAAGACGCTTTGGACAAAAGTCATCATTGTCTGATGGGGAGTGGGTCATTTCGCCGAAAGCCATTTCGCCGAAAGTCGTTTCGCCGAATAGGTCATTGTCTCTCTGCATCTCCGCATATCACTGACAATTTTTCACGATTCGTCGAAAAACATGGGGTGCCGGTAACCGAAATCGGTAGACATTCTGAAAATGGCAAAACAAATCTTTGGTTGCGAAGATTTTGATAGCATCTGGTATGAAATCACGAAATAGATCGATTTCACCTAATAAATATTGAATCCACTCACCTTTTAGATTGATGCTCTTCAATTCATGATGCTATAAAAAAAATTGGTTTGAATGCAGTAAAAAGTACAAGCGTATGTTTGCTTTGGTATTCGGCACAAAAAATACACACACATGACATTTGTCGTAATGTCGCAATCTACTTTCTGTCACAGGTTACGGTCGGCACTCCCACCGAACCGAACGCTTTACCCTATTTATCACAATTCCTCAGAGTTTTCACATCGTCACCTCGAATGACGGTTTGAAATTTAAATGCCACTCAGCCCTTCTAGCCACGGTTCTGAAGTCGGGTTTCGCAGTGATTGCGTAACCTTTCTATAGGAGAAAGACAAACAGATTTTCGTTTGGATGAATATTTTGGTGATTCCGATTACACCGTGAAGTAGTGATTTCGAATCTACAGATGGAAAATATATCCTGCTGCTGAGTGCTGCACATGCATACTCTGGACTAAAAAGACGAACGCGAGCTCACTTCGGAAACGTTTTCGGTTATGGTTATTAGGTTCGTTTGTACTTTTGGTGTCGGTTGGAACTGACATTGAACCGGTTTAGGGTGACTAAATAGAGCGGAATGGTTATGAAATCTATTCTTTGAAAATGTCATGATATAATGTTCGTGGACTACCTCGAAAAAGGAATAACACCATTGACAGCAAGCGATTGAAAATCGAACAAATCGTGTTTGCGGTACATAAAAAAATCACTTATGTTTCATTTTTGGAGTTATGATCGCTACCAGAAACCAGAAACAGAACCGGAAACCAGAAACCGCCAAGATAGGTATAGCCATCAAATAATATGACCTACAAATTGTAATAGTTTTGATGCGCGTTAAGAGGACTTTTTCGGTTCTTCACGAGTCAAAACAAGGGAGCCACCTCGGACCACTCCTTCTCAAGCTATAAGTGAATGATCTATACAGTGAATTGTTGTCAGATGATTTGAAAAAATATCGCAACATCGCAAGCCTTGTGGGGTGCTCTACAAATGGACATTGTGATCAGAACGGCATTCATTTTGTTTTTGTTTCAGCGAAAGACTATGAAGTTTTATGACTCATCAAACAAAACACTCAAGTCTTCAATACTCCTCTCCCTGTATTTCCAGATCCGGATGCTGGATCTCGATGATACGTTCCGGTACACCTAGAACTAGATATATAATCATCAGTTAGATGTTTTATTTTTCACTTGTGCACGGAACGACCGTTCTGCCCCTAATTCGTATTACTGTTTTTGAATTAGTTGATTTTAACATCAAAATTTCCAAAATAACTATAAAATTAGTTAAAATTGAGAATTAACTTTGCTGAAAAAAAAAACTCTTATTTTTAGAGAATGTGTTTAGTTGGCGAATATCCTGGACACAAACAAGCAATATTTCAATCCAACACGAAATTTTCATTGACAACTAATTTTGTTATTAAAATCAGGAAATTTGTTTCTATTTATCCATCACCATCATTGCTGAAGGACAGCACAAAGAAAACAAAAATGAAATTGGTTTTATTAATAAGTATATTAGCCAAAAACTCATGAGAAGTCATTCGGGCGTTAGCCAAATTTTGTGCTAGGGCACATAACCGATTTTGATATGTTTTCGTTTCGTCTTTGACTCATCAGTGCACAGTAGTTCAATTTGAACCGCTAAGCAGACGTAAAGTTTCTGCTACTTACAGAACACTTGTATTCTTTGCATCGAAATGCAATATCTATACTGACGTGCCGAACGAAAACGTGTTTTCGACTTTTTCTGGCCGATGCAGGGGTCATTCAGGGGTTAGCCAAATTTTGTGCTTAGCGGTTCAAATTGAACTGCCGAGTTTTGCATAAAGCAGTTCAATTTGAACTGCTATGCACTGATGAGTCAAAGACGAAACTTAAACATATCATGAGAAGTATCAAAGCAAAACAATCCATTAAAAAGCTAAAAAGGACAGTCTTGTTGAAACTGCTTGCAAATTGTTTAGATGTTTTTCGCATGAGCTACGATATATCCATATATAAATTTCGAAACCGATTTGTAAAAATGACGTAAACTCTTAGTGGAAAGTGTATTTATTCAGAATTTGTGCGTATTTGAAGCGATTGTGCGTAATAATGTTTTTACGCGGAACAGTGAAGTGAGTTTCGAATGTTGCTCTCTAATTGTATAAGTCAAATGATGTTTTTTTTGTATCATCTAACCTTCCGTGCCACGCCGTCCGGTGTACTACTTGTATTCGTGTTTTGTTTTCCAAGTGCTCAATATTTTCAGTGAGATTTCGCGAAGTCGAATGAAGAAAACAGCGATTTAGGAGACAAATGTTCAAAAGGAAGTTTATGTTTCGTTTTTTTTTTTTCTACAATACAACATCGTATTTATACCTGCCAATATAGAAAAGACAACAGCGACTGAAATTGTTTTCGGTAGTAGTGTGCCATCTAGTGGCTAGTAGTCATTACGGTGTTAACAGTTTCTCGGTGACAGAGCGCCATATAGCTGCAAATTGCAGAAGCCAATTCAACCATTCATATTGGTTGAAAACCAACGTTTTATTTCTCTAATTCAACTAAAAAATTAGTTGAATGGAAATGAAGTGTGCATTAGCTACTATTAAGAGAATTAGAATTAAAAAATCTGAATCAGCAAAAGTAAGATTTTTTAGTTGTCTCAAAAAATAACTAATTAAAATTAGAAAATCAACTAATTTTTTCGCCAAAATGCTGATTTCGGTCTTTCCGTGTGGGAATTTTGAAATATGAAAATACTTTGGTTGCAGATCATGTAAGGTACATATGATGAATGTCGCGTTGACATTTGTATTTGGTTTTTCTAAAATTTTAACCAAACTTTTTTACCAACTTTTTTTAAATAGTTCAATTTAAAGAGAAAGTGTTGTACTGATGACTTCCAGAAAATTAGTCCAGTTTTTAGAATAAATATACTGAAAAAATTCCTAATCCTACACTGAGAAAAATCGATTCAAATCCTAATCCTAATCCTACAAATTTTCAAACTGTCAAACGGAATCTTTCCAACAAACCAGCAAACTAGCATTTATATTTTGCAAATCTGATTCCCGAACTTTGATCGAAACAAAAGCTCTCTCTGTTTTATAAATGTCCAAGTCTTATCAAATTTTTAGAATTTATTGGAATACAAAATAAAATCACCTTACGAAAAATTTTCCATTTTGCATTGATTGCGTTCGATACGCACGTGTCAATAAGTCTGGGAAAAACAGCTGTGTAAACAAAACCTGCCGTCTATGTTTGTGCACTTGGTTGCCTAAATATACTTATCACGGGCTACCAGTCATACAGTTGTGGCCTTTGGAGGAGTTTGTTGTGCAGTGACAATGACACAGAAAAAACGTCTTCTCTTAGTCACGACACCTATGTAAATAAAACTCATTTAGTTACGAACCCATTACGCAGACACATTTTCACTGATGCTGATATTGAGGTTTTGGGCAGTAAAGAATGACTTGATTTCCGCCGAATTCGTGCGAGTGTAGTCGGTGTAGTGTAAAATACCATAAACAAAAATGGTAAAACCGTTTCAGGAACCCGGGAACACGTGCTCTTTTTTGACAATCCGCTTGATCAGGTTACCATGGATACATGGACATATGTTTATTTTTCCAAAGCCGCCATACCGAGACAGTATCGATATTTTGATCGTTTTGATGGCTTACCTGTGCAATCCATGTGTTCCGTATCATTTATTTCAACGTTTTTATTGTTTGTAACCAGGAGCTTTTAAAGCTAGATAGGTTTGTTAACGGATATTTGTTTTTCCTATCTCATATACAAATGTTATGCAATCAGTAGAGAGTATTTTTGGGATTAGCAAGAAGTTATCTGAAGGAAAGAATAGCCACTCGACTTATGGCGTTTCCGTTTTCAATTGTGACACTACATCGGCGTGATTAATTACACTCAAGTTAGAGCGAGTATAGACTAAGGTTTCAGGGAGTTAGGGAGGTTACGTACCGTGTTAAAAAAATATGTGTAGAACCAAACCGTGTTAATAACTCCAAAAACCATAGATTTGATTATATCTTTGTTTTGTTTTTGCCTTTCTCATATAGAAAGGTTATGCAATCACTCGTCGAACTGAGTCTGTGTGTGTGTCAAATAATCTCACTAGGTTTTCTCGAAGATGGCTGAACCGATTTTGACAAACTTAGATTTAAATCAAACGTCTTTCGGTCCCATACGGAATTTCTGAATTTCATCCGGAACCGACTTCCGGTTCCGGAGTTATAGGGTAAAGTGTGTTCAATA
The DNA here is from genome assembly GCF_030247185.1 of Malaya genurostris. Taxonomy (NCBI): domain Eukaryota; kingdom Metazoa; phylum Arthropoda; class Insecta; order Diptera; family Culicidae; genus Malaya; species Malaya genurostris. The sequence continues at coordinate 285,260,399 of NC_080572.1, forward strand.
TTGTACACCGTCACTTAAACCGGCGAAACAAAAAACTTAAAAAAAATTCTAAACTGGTCTCAAAACTACACAAATCGATAGTCATTTTTAGTAGGCAACTAAACAAATCGTCATTATCGTGCTAGGGCACAAAACCGTTTTTATTATTTTTACGTTTCGTCTTTGACTCATCAGTGCAGAGCAGTTCAAATTGAACTGCTTAGTGCTAAACTCGTTTTCGTTCGGCACGTCAGAAAAGACATTGCACTCCGTTGCAAAACAAAAAGTGTTCTGTGAATAGCAGAAACTTTACGTCTGCTTAGCGGGTCAAATTGAACTGCCGAGTTTAGCCCTAAGCAGTTTAATTTGAACTGCTTTGCACTGATAAGTCAAAGACGAAACGTAAAAAATAATAAACAAATCGATTCTGGCTATCCTGGTTCCCGGTAAAATAAATAATAAAGAAAAAATATGATTTTTTAAAAATATTAGACCCTACGGGCTCCCTTGAGTAATAAATAGTTTCCATTGATTTTATAGACACAAAACTTTACACGCTTTTTGCTCGAAAGCAGGTTTTGAAAGTCCGTGTTATTCAAAAAATACTGCATCAATTTTTTTTGCAATTTTGCACACACATTCTACACATAAAAAACCAGACCCCAACGTTTTCCTTTTCGTTGTTTGTTACTTTGGGGAGCTTTTACAGTTTCAAAATGGCGGATTTTTTCGTGAAAAATCGTAGTTTTCACTTTGAACAACCACCAAAAATTAAAAAAACATCAAACAGAAACGTTGGGGTCTAGAAAAACTTCTAATCTAACTATGCTGCGTTCACTTCAGATTAGTCTGTGCTGAGATACAGTGGACACCGCAAATCATGTCTTCAAACATATCTCTTCACTGACTTATTTCTCAACATTTTTCCACGAAAAATTTACAAAATGTTGTTCGAATGATGCTTTTTGTCATGCAAAACATTTGAATTTATTTTGTTAAACGATAATTCTTAAAAAAAGGCGGGTGGGTAATGTCACAGACATAACTGGATGTCGTGAATACGGAAACAACTGACATGTTCCTTAACACTTCCGAATATCAATTAGTTGATCAATTGTATGAATTATGCAAGCATTCCCCTTTTTCACATTTTTCGCAAAAACAAAGAAGGCTTCATTTGATCTCGATTACTGTGAATTTCACACAGCGAAAAGGTCACAAATCTCATCAAACTGTTCTAGATTTGCACTAAACTGAGGATTATATAAATCCTTTCACAGATCACTGAGCTATGAGCTTTAAAAATACGAGAAAGCAAACGCGCCTTATGAATTATCCTCTTTGATACTCATTTGTACCATACATTTCAGAAAAGCTTAATTTTGAATTATTTGAGATTATGTCACACAACTGAAAATTTTATCATAAAATTGTGATCATATTTCCGATGGCATGTAGCAAAAATTCTGTTGATTCGTTAGATACAACAAGAGATATTCACGATCAAAAACTTATCACTCTCTCAGAGGGTATATTTTGAAAAGGCGCCCCATAGTAAAGTAAGTCGTGTTCACGACAAAAATCGCAAAAATGATAATTCGAAAACGCATAAAGCAATTTGGCTCAAATGGCACGTTCCCCTTGATATTTGGAGATTTGTGCCTTGCCATCAATTTGTGTTTAGCATCATTTACCCGATATTCAAGAGGGAAGGATTGAAAGGAAATGGTAAGGGTTGGACTAGGAGGATGGGAAAAACTGACGACACAAAAACACATAAAAGCAGAAGTAAATTCTGCACCCCTAAGGGATGCTGAACAAACTGCTGGGGATCACATTTAGTGGAAGCAGAAGTAAATTCTGAACCTCTACGAGGTCCCGAACAGTCTGCTGTTAATAAAACCTCCAACCCCCGAGAGGATTTAGAGATCTTACAAAAGCGACACCATTCTGCACTCCCGGAAGAATGCAGAACGATTCGCAATATGTACGAGCAGAAGTAAATTCGGTACCCCCTAAAGGATGCCAAACAATCTGCTAAACCCTATTTAAGGTGAATACAGAAGGGATTCATTCACTCCAGGAAGAACGACGAACCCGTCTGACTATAGCTCCCTACCTCTCCTTCAATTTTAGCTCCGCATACACAGACTCAACCATGTATGGAGAACCAAAAACCCGGATACGTAGCTGCGTCAATGCGGGACAGTTACATATCAGATGATATGAAGTACCATAATCGCATTCACACAAATCACACGAATAATATTCAGCACGTTGAATAGTAGCCATGTGATAATTGAGTTTGCAATGTCCAGTCAGAGCTCTGACCAGAATACTGCAATGATGCTTGGAGAAATGCAGTAGACACTTTGACATTTTCAGATTTAAATCTGGTAGAAATGTTTTTGTCTGAGCGCAAGTTTGCAAGCTGCGCCAGTAGCTGGCATGTTTGGATGCAGCCCAAGAACGTATCTTGTGCTTTATCCAACTAGTTGAAAGTGGTAAAGCTGGTTCAGGACAAACGAAATCATTCGTTGCACCAGCTCTAGCCAACTCATCAGCCCATTCATTTCCAGTAATACCAGAATGGCCGGGTACCCATAAGAAGTAAACAGCATTTGAAATGCTGAGGTCTTCAATTTGAGTTCGACATGCGATCACTAGATTCGACCGTGAGTCATTCGAACTGTGTGCTTTTAAAGCTGCCTGACTGTCGGAACAAAAATAAATTCGTTTACAACTGATGCTCTGCTGAAGTGCCGATTGTACTCCACACAGAATCGCGTAGATTTCTTGGAACACAGTACAGTATCTACCAAATGAACGAGACTGCTCCAGCCTCATTTCACGACAGTAGACACCAGCACGACCATTCAACAGAGAACCGTCCGTATAACAAACTATGTGTTCATCAAGTTGTCGTTCCAGAAAACCAGAAAACCATTCCTCACGAAGAGGATAGCTGACATTGAATGTTTTGAAAGGAAAACTGCATGTGAGAGTTAGGTCACTAGGAGCGAGTAAATACTCATCCCACGTAACCATTTGAGACCACAAGCGTTGATTCGAAAACGCATAAAGCATAAAGTATAGAATTTGTACACAAAAAGTCATAGAATTCTAGCAGAGCCTTATATCTTGTCACAATGTTGTTATGAATGAGATTCATTCGAAAGCCTACAATCAAACATCAAACAGAAAATTAATTAAAATCAAAGCTAGAAGGACGATACACACTATGAATATTATAAAAATGTCCTTTGAAACAATGTTCGATCTTGAAATCCACATAAGACGCATTGTTCTTAATGAGTCTATGTTCAATATCTTGTTTGACATATATTGCTAGGCATCCACTAAAATTTTCTCTACAAGCGAAAAAAAGGCTTTATAATGCGATATTTCAAGGAGAGGAAAATGTTCGAGTTATCTTGCCTGTTACAAAAAATTGGCAAACCAAAACGAGTGTAATCGAAATAAATCAAAAACACACTTCTGATTTCAACCAACACAAAAATTTAGCATGGTGTCAATGCAGCTACTAAAATAGTGTCGATCGCGGCGACATCTGCAAGGGGTGAGCACTGGTTGCTCATTCAAAATTCACATCGTTCACATGCGAACCTATCAAACCCCTCGACATCAAAGCCCGACTACAATTTCTATACTACTGTAGGCAGGAGCACAGGCATTTATCTATTTTTTTCCTCAAGTGTTCTAAAACCCGCAAGTAAAACTCAACCTTCAATGGACGGCCTTCGCTTGACAATTCTTTTCATGTTTCACGTCAGCTGGAAAATTTGTAATCGTTTGTTTTGTGCAAACACGTACGGATGGTTTGACTCCACTGTGTAGATTGCTCAAACAAAAAAAATAAAGCCACATATTGCAAGAGTCCTTCCCTCCGGGATAAGAAAAATGTACCACATGATTCTCACACTTTTGCCGGTTTCAAGCAGCCCTTACTAGTATTCAGCACGGAATACACTCAAATAAAAATTCACGTTCGATTCACTTGAAAAATCACGTAGAATGGTTTCAAATGTCAAATTGAATATTTTACGTGACGAAAATGAATGTTATACGAACATCCCCTAAAATGAATATAGTCATCATATAAGGTTTACGTGAATTGACCAAACGTCAAACAATCTACGTGAATTTCCAGTGTGAAAATCTCGATTTTGAAAATGGCGAGCAGTGGCCCTCGAAGTGTAAGTAGTGTAAATATTTGCGAGAAAAGTTATTTAATTACAATTTTTTACTCCATCGACCGGACCATTCCAGTATGAAAGTTTCCATGTGTTCAACTGGACCGAGTGCCTGCGTGAGTACGGAAGTTTACCCGCTCCTGCCGACTGCTTCAAACAGGCCGTCGGTATGAAGGTAGAGACACTGAAACCATGTAATGCGACTTCAACCTGCATCGGTAGAGTTGTGGGAGTTCTTGGATCTCGACTTCGGCTTCGGTTGGATGGCAGTGACAACATAAACGATTTCTGGAGGCTTGTCGATTTGAGATACCACGACGTTTTTAGTTGCTTTTTAAGCCATTGGAATTATATGACAATTTTCTGAAATTAATGTTTTATATTTCATGGCATTTTTCATTTCATAGATTTATATCAAAACCGGAAATCTCTCTTTTGACTTCAACCAATATATAAAATAGTAATTTTCTGGTATCTAAATTTGATATGAACTGATAGATAAATGTTATATGAACAGTACATAACATTTTATCTATGAAACACGTAACTTTTACTGGATTATGCATTAAACAGCTTTTAAATGCCAGTCCATTAAAACCTACGTGAAAAGTAGGGTGGAAAATATTCACATAACTTTTCAGGTAACTATAATATGATTATTATTTTGAGTGTAGTGAAGTGTAGGTCGACATGAAAAGATAAAGGATTAAAAGCTTCCCGAGTTGATTCGTGCGAACCGATGGTAGAAACATTTTACCCCCGAAGGCCCACAATCGACGACTACCACGTTCGCTCTGGAACAGATTCACACTAGATGCCGCCAGAGGCGAGCAAAGCCATCATTATTCGAGGGTGGGTGTGTTATTCCGATGTAAGTGAAATGTTCTCATACAAATTGTACAGCAGGAAACCCTGGGTGCGGAACAGATTATCTGCAGAGAAAGATGTCCGGAATACAACCGGGAGGGTACATACTTCGATGGAGACATTTATGTCGTAATTATTTAAAATTACAAACTCTCTCTCTATCTAGCAAAGTGCAACGCGAGGACTCTTGAATTAAATGAGAATGGAATTCATTTTGATGATAACGTGGATGATAAATGATGAATATTTTTACTTTTCCATTCCGTCATTTCGAAGAATTCGATGCTTCGTATCTATGACTTCCGTCACCAGAATAATAATGCAAACAACAACGGTTTATGTTTAGTCGAAGACGGAACGTAAAACTAAGCAAACAAAAAAAACTTATCAAACTCACAGTTCTATCAAATATAAATTATAACGCGGAGTACTCCCGCAAAAATTTGTGAGAACACATTCTGCTATATGCGGTACACTGTCACTATGGCAGCGTACTTTGAAAAACTTTTTATGTAACTGGCAACCCTGCTGAAAAGAAATCAGCGCCTTCAAACTGCGGGCTTAGATTAACTCGTTTACTTCTGAAAAGGATTTTCTTTTACTCATAGTTATCAATAGGCAGCATTTGCTAGGGACTTCAAACACAAAAAGTGACACGAACATTATTGTGGAATTTTCCGTTGAAAAAGTCGCCTATGCTTGCTAGATCTCCGATAGGTATTTGGCCATAACGAGTTGCACAAGTGTTTGGCCGTCGAAGCTAAAAATACTAGATCGTTGAAAAAATGGTTTGGCGGGCAACGATCCATGTGATTTATCATTTCGAGCCACGCACTCAATTGGGTATCAAAACTATTGATTGTCAAATGACTCAATGACGGAATACATATAACTGTTCTAGGAAACCGCTGTAGGCAGGAGAAAATGTTCTGATATCATTTACCAGTTGATGAATTGTGTTCAATGGAGCCAGGGTCCGCCATCTAACTTTTTTTTTAACTCTCGGTTATTTCGACATTGGTAACCTTAATGTCACTTCTAATTTGACAGAAACTTAGTTTTATTCTTCCGCTGAACGAAAATGTTTGTGTATACGCTTGAGGAAGGCGTGAAAACAGTGCAGTTTTACTTTGAAAATCAGCTTGAAGAAGACATCGATTTTTACCGAAGAATCATCTTCTCAGATGAGGCACATTTTCATCTCGGCGGGTATGTTAATAAGCAAAATTGTCGCATCTGGGAGACGGAAAACACGCACGTTATCATGGAGAAGCCGATGCATCCTCACAGAGTGACGGTTTGGTGCGGATTTTGGTCTGGCGGCATCATTTGGCCATTTTTCTTCGAAAATGAGGCAGGAGCCGCCGCCACGGTCAATGGCGAGCGCTACCGCGCCTTGATTAGCGATTGGTTCTTCCCGTTACTTGAAGAGGAAGACTTCGATACTATTTGGTTCCAACAAGACGGCGCTCCGTGCCACACAGCCAACGCTACGATCCATCTTCTTCGCAGTCGGATGTCGTTTGGCCGCCTCGGAGCTGTGATTTGACGCCGTTAGACTATTATCTTTGGGGGGGGCTGTCAAAGATAAGTGTTATGTGGACAAGCCAGAGACAATTCAATCCTTGAAGGACAACATTCGTGCATCCATAGCTGAAATAAAGTTGCATACAATCGAAAATGTAATAAAAAACTGGACCGACCGTATGGCGTACTACAAGACCAGCCGAGGCAGCCATTTGAATGAAATTATATTCCACAATTAACCGGAAGGATTGTACTTTAGTATGAAAAAAAATTTGAAATCGGATGCACCGTTTGTGTTTTATTGCATGTTTAAAAAAAAGTTACATGGCTGTTCCAGCGCAACTAAAAACAGAGACTTTCCGATTTGATAAACCACTTTATTTTTCCGATAAAAGGCTGGTTAAAAATACCTTTCGGAGAAACCAGTGCAAATTAGCTAGACTTTTAGTTATAAATGCAGACCATCTAAGTGACTATTTGTACTCACGTTTAGTATTTCCCTGCTTAGGTTAGCTATAAGCTACGTTTAACGCGGATGTGCTGAAATTCATATTTAGGTTAAGTTCTACTCATCCACCATATTAATTACTGTTACCTATTGTTAAGCTTAGATACGACTTCAATTTCTATATAATTCAATGAGATGCACTTATCAATTGAAAATGTCATAAGAGTATATAATTTTAAGTTTATAATAATTATTTAACGGCAGAGGAATTAAGTCACCTACGCTTCACTTCTACGACTCTTAATTCTTCTTTTGACAACTTTACTGACCGAGAGCTGGTTCCATGGAGGTTCGTTGCACAGGGTGCGACAATGGCGGACCCTGTAGAAGATGATTTAGATTAGACAATTAGATGCATTTTTATGATTTAGAATTCGGCAATTAGATATAATGGATTGAGGAGACTGATATTTTCTATTTCATATTTCGTCGTCTCTCTAAGCAACCAATAGTACCTGAAAAATATCCACTTATTAGAACTCTTAAGTACGCGTGGCACTATATGGCAACTGGGGGTGCATCAACCGCTGGAAATTGGAATTTTTCGACGGCAATTTAAACGCGCCATTCAATCGCAGGGCGTTCTGTGTGTTTGAAACCCTTCGCTCCTGTTACTTTCATAAATTAAATTCATGTCAAAAAGCGTTTTATTGCTAATGCATGAACATCATCATCGGTATCAAACAGCTGGAAGTAAAACAGTCTGCTGGAAGTAAATCAATGATCGAATTTGAAGCATAAAATTTTTGCGCATACCTGAAAGATTACGAGATGTTCATTCATTAACATTTTTTTATTTGACACCAAATCTTTTTCATCTTAAACAAGATTAACTTTATCACAACACCGCTGTTAGATAAACATTTGTTATGGAATCATAAATTTCTCAAATCAAATGAACACAATTTCACCAAACGCCTTCACCATCGATGTTGTTTTCATTGACATTTTGAAGCGACGCGAACAGATTTCAACTAAAAAAGTTGTTGATTTTGCATGGCGATTATTGTTTTGCTTTCAACTGTCTCCAGCATTTGACAGCATTCAAAACTAGATATTTTTCAACTACTTGATTATAAGCAAATCAAAAACCATATTGGTTGAATGAAAAAGAAATTAGTTAAATCAACTATCGCAAAAATCAAAAACTGCGATATCGCAAATTTTATGATCGAAGGGTTCTCCGTGTACTTGAATTATTATGTATATGTTGTCCTCTTTGGTACACGTGCCAAACATGGTGGCGATTCGTTTAGTTGTTTCGTAGTTATGCTGAGATTTAAATACACTCGCGTTCATAAGCAGATAAAGATTAGTTTCCGAGTAGAGTGTGAGATCAAAAAGAAAACTAAATTTGATGTTGTGCTGTTAGTATATATCGATTACTTAATTTGCTATCATTTTGGTCGGTTTAACGGTTACAAGATCAAAATCGAAAGCAAAAAAATGCTGTGTGGCATCAAACTAAAACTAGTTTTGCTCTCAGTGAAAGCACATTGAAAACTTAATGTGATGTAGATTTTCTCGAAATGACACGTCACGAGCATAAGCTAAAAATAGACTAGCCATAAAAGGTCCGGGATAGTATACATTTAGGCGATATTACTTGCAAGCAAGAAAAAAGATTTTATGCAATCTTCATTTTAGTCGCAAGCAAGAAAAAAGATTTCATGCAAACTTCACACACCGCGGAGAGAATCCAGTTTCGAACTTAGGTGATGTGGAATGCGAACTTTTTGCGATTGCTATGGCCTGTAAGTGTTAGCTATAAGGAGACGGAAAATGTTCGGTTATATGACAAGCAGTGTTGTTAAAAAAGAAAGAGCATTATTTATGTAAAAGTTGAAAAAATGTTGAAAAAAATCGATTCTTCGCGGTTATGGTTGCGGTCAACTGCAGGATGTCGGCAGGATGTCAAATCATTTTTGTAAAAGGCAACATAGGATTGAAGGAATAATTCTTCCATTGAAACTTAACTTTGTATTTTTGTGTTGCCATATGAAATTTGCTCAATTTCAATAGATTCACAAAGTTGCTGATTTTAATATTTTCATTTTTTGAGTTCCACAAAACTTTTGCCTTCAAACAGCAAAATGATAACATAATGTGATATTAATTGAAAATTTGACGAGTCAATATCATAAAAGGATTTCAATCTGATGTTGCTATCATAATCAGATTCCAATTCGTTCTCATTTTGATGTTAGACTTTACTCGGGTCCGGAGTTATGCCGTTACCTGAGATGCCAGATATTTTCATAGAAAATCTGTATTGCTTTGTATGAAAAATCTGTATTAATCTGTATTCACCAATAAATTGAAATTTTTACAACAAAATGACGCTAAAAGATGTTATTCCAATTAATTGTGCTTGTAGGATGTTAGATTCAATCAGTCATTGCCGCGCTCACAAGAATATTCAACGACGAAATTTCATAGTTTTTTTTTTATTTTTTATCCACAACATTTGAATTGTAATTTAATATATTCATCTAGTTTGAAATTGTTGGCTTCATAATTTGACATGGAATTTTAACACCCAATATGCAACGTCAAGTCGGGTCATACCACTCTCAGTTTGACAGTAAAGTTTCATGATGCCATTACTTCCTTGAATATCAGTTCAAATTGGTTTCAAATTATAATATAAATGGATTTCACAACAGATTTTCATATTGTGATTTGTCCGTTGATTGATAGACTTTTATCTCGTCACTGGAATCAAATACTAAAAGATCGCTCAGGCAGAAAAGTTTAATTTTTCTTTTGCGATATTCACCTAACCAGAGACCATTTTTGTAGAAACAGAAAACGAAAATTATAGAATGATAGTACTCAAGGCAGAATAAGGATGTGAATATATAGAACGGAAAGGTGAGACGTGACAGAGGGTCTTTTACCGGTTCGGATAGTAAATGGTAAAAGACCTTTATCACTACTTTCCGACATACCAGAGACTCGAGAGATTCGCATTGTTCAGATGCCTTAGACCGACTCCTCTGGTAGAAGGTAAAAGTTCAGTTACTAAAAAGATTTCTGCTTGCTTTAATGACCCTCATCCCTTAATGATTCACATCCTTGCTCTCCCTTGAGTACTATCATTCTATAATTTTCAATTTCTGTTTCTACAAAAATGGTATCTGGTTAGGTGAGTATCGCAAAAAGAAAAAAGAAATATTGACTACTATACTTAGTCGTAAATAAAGAAAAAATAAAAAATAATGTTTTCTTTCTTACTTTTCGTGAAATCTGTAAAAATCTGTATTAAATTGAGGAAATCTGTATAAAATCTGTACTCTGTATTAAATCTGTATGAGCATGTAAAAATCTGTATAATACAGATAAATCTGTATAAATGACATCTCTGGCCGTTACAAACATTGACGTTTGACGAACCTAATAAAGGCATCATACTATATTTTTTTCTCGTTCGCACGACAAATTAAAGCCCGTAATCCGTGTTTAAGTTGAACATAGAAAAGTCAATTTAAAAAAAAAACGATAATTGGACATTCACGTAAACCGGTAGATAGGATAAGAGACGGATAAACGAGAAATTTGCATTTATTCGAAAACAATAGAAGCTATACTGATATTTGCTGTCCTCTTTTCACAGTTCAGCACCAATGGCTCCCGACATCCGCTACAGTTTCACGCGGTGCACCATCTGGCGCCACCAGCCGCCTATCGCATTCACAACGGCCACCATGAAGAGTACAATAATCACCAGGCACAGCACACCGACCAGCAGCAACCTAGGGCTATTAAAAACGGCACCGGCAACCAGTATATGATAGACTTGGAGTACATGAAGCACCGGATGGCGAATCGAGTGTCACGTTTGCAAGAGAAGTGTACCGAGTACGGATTAAATGTACCGAGTAAGCTTCAGTAGTTTCTTCTTTTCCCAACTTCTGTGAAACAAAGGAACGTAAAAATAACAAATTGTTTTTTTTCACGCTTCCATACTGGTTCTACAGAGCAAAACTACAAACCAAAAGCATGGGAATATCTCATCAATCGCGAGTACCATCTGGTCTGGTGCAACGTATTCAAGGCCGCATCCACCTCGTGGATGTACAACTTCAACTTGTTGGCCGGTTATGCGCCTCAGTTCCTTAAGAGAACCAAAGATGTTCCACTGCAGCTAGCACGTCTGAAGTATCCTAGGCCCTCAGTTGAAACCGTAAGTCGTTGTTTGATTGATGTTTGTTCGACTGCGCCGCCTCAGTCGCCAATGTAACCGAATTTCTAATGTTTTAGCTCCGCGAGGCCATCAACGATTCGATCTCATTCGTCATCGTGCGGCACCCGTTTGAAAGACTGGTTAGCGCTTACAAAGATAAAATTCAATACGCACTACCGAACTCGCATCATCACAAGCTCGGCATACGTATTATTCAAAAATATCGAAAAGTTATCAAGGGTCAGGTATGAAGCCTTTTGAGACGGTTTTTTGTTTTTAAAATTTCCTCACTAATTCTTCTCCGAGCAGCCCTGGAACACTCAAAAGTATCCGACATTCCCCGAGTTCGTCAATTATCTGCTGGACGAGGTTCGGCATCCGCACGCCGAGATCGACATGCACTGGATCCCGGTGACGTACTTTTGTACACCCTGTTTCTTCCACTACGATGTGATAGCCAAGTTCGAGACCCTGGAGGAGGACCAATCCTACCTGATCTCGGTGGCCAAATTAGGAAAAATGATTAAGCCTCAGTGGAAGAATGCCGGCAAGGGAGCGCACACCAACGAAGTGGTGCTAAAACTTTTCTCAGAATTGAACGAAGAGCAGTTCCGCGGTTTGTACGAGTACTACAAATACGACTTCGAGTTGTTCGGTTACGGTATGGAGGAGTATTTCAGAGACCGAGTGGCGCACTAGAACAATTTTACAATTCGTCAAATTACTACTGTTATAGTGAGACCAATTAGAAGCGCGCAAATAGGCAGCTGTTTTAAGCATACTTATCTCTTTATAGACATCGAATGTTGCGGTATAAAATTCTGGTTTGAAAGATAGAGCAAAGCGGGACGAAAAAGTATTTTTGTATTGCTAAAAGACATCAATTTAAGACGTCCACTAGAGTGTAGGTTTAGGCAATAGTTATTCTTGTTTGCATTGGGCATTAGCGAAGGAAGAGTTCAAAAGTTGAGAATACAATAATTCAAAATAAAAAAATTCTTCAGATTCGTTTTCACAGCAGTATAAAACACCAAAAGCTCTAGAACTCGTCTGTACATAATTTACCCAAATCAAGGTATTATGACAGATGAATGTAGCGCAACAGCTCCGGTCATTGAAGGGTCATAGCATTCAATTTAACCATCTTTACTATATCTAGTTCTGTCTTTTGCAAGGTGGCTCGTGATTAACCCCGTCGATATCAAAATAGTGCGTTCATAGTAAAAAGCGTTTAAAGCCTGGACGTATTTTATTTGTGATAAGTACACAAGGTAGCAACTATCAGCACACAGTCAAAAAACATTTTACTGCTGCTCATTCACAGCGTAGCACCGAAACAATGTGCCAGTGCCGGTATTCTCGACAGGCGGATGCCAACAATGAAATTTAACGATCAACTGTGACGATTTCATTAAAATATCAATTGCAATGTGAAAGAAAAAAACCTAATGTAGCAAACAAATTCGAATTTCAAATCAAAACATGGCAATAATAAAATACATTTCAAACAACTTAAGATAACTGCAACTCGCATGATGGTTCATAGATGACTTACCGTTTGTATGTACAGTTGAAGATCGGAATGCCGACTACCAGTTGTTCGTTGTGGACTTTGATCCAGATATCACCATATTTAACAAGCGGTCGTTTTTCGTCCGGATTTTCGCTTCGTAGTAGCGACGGGACTTGCTTCAAGCGATCATTCAGTTTATCAAATAGTTCTCCGGTTCTCGACCGCGCGGTGGCGAGCTCTGCTCGCTTTTCGTTAGTCTGTTCTCTTAACGTTTTCTGAATTTCGTGGAAACAAACGAAGCTATTCTCCGCTTCTTCATTGGACTCCACACAATAGGACTGAAAATCAGTTACAACAGGTTCAGTTTGATGCTCCAGATAGATCTCCACAACCGGAACCCCCGGATTATCTTTCAATCCAGTTATTTCGTGTCGGGAATAGGAATCGAAAGTTCGAAAATGCACGAAATTTACCGACGGTTGATCATTCCGCTCTAGTACCACTAATTTACGATCGATGCTTATCAAATAGAACAGCTTCCGTTCAGTTCCATCGTATGTGCGGAAAATGGAAAGCGAAATTTCCTTACCCTCGTTTGAACCTGTTTCTGGAACCAGTGGCGACGTTCCAAAAATGCTCGATACCGGAGCCGTTGGTTCTGCAGTATCTAAAAACTGCGCTAAATCAATTGAGGTAATTATGGCACGTTGGTTTACTTCCAGCAGGCGAAGCTCGGTACTGATTATCACAGCCAGCACGGAATGTTTTCGATTGATAGCAATTCTCTCCACTAAAACTAGCTGCCCAAGCAGACGTTTCGGAATTTCATCGTGATATTTATTGGTGGATTCCATCTATAAAACAGCTTAGAAATTTCATGTAATACTCAATTTGGGCCAACCGGCGAACATTAGTAAACAGAAAACATATCGCATCTGCTGGAGCATCAAAAAGTAAACATGGATGAAGTGTTGCCAATTTACGTTTTGACATGATAATTTTTAGTACAAGCTTGACAAGAGGTACACTAATAAAAAAAATAGTTTCAGTGAAATCGATTGAATTTTTTTTTTAATTAAACAAGATTGTAGATCATTCAAATATACCGCAAAATAAAATTTTTAAAATTAAATCGAAATCGCTCCGCATCACTCTTCAAGTTGAGTTTTGTAATATTATCATAGCTTCGTGGAAACATTCCCTCTTTGGACATAACTCATACACTCAGAAAAAAGTTACAGTAACCGCAACCTGTTCCTCATGGTAATTTCAACTGTGCACTCAAATAATAGTAACGACCATGATATCAGATTATTCACCATCTGTATTGTAATAAGCACTAGGACAAAAACTCTACTACTTGACTATACTATTTGTCTTTATGACTTTTCTGGCGTGGTAATTGTGACAATCATTAAAATAAGAACGAAAAAGTCCCAATGACAATTACAAGTAAGGTGAAATTGAACTCTCGGTCACCATTAAGTTAGGTCCAACTGATATAGTAATGACTACCATGTGAGTAAGTTCTTCTTCAGAATATAATAATGTTACCATGAATAAACACATAGTTGGATTGTCAAGTTTGAAAGCACTATACATATTGTTCATATCAACATAATTTATGTGTTTTTCAACCGACTATGTATTTTCTTAGTGCGACTATACAAATTGTCAATCAACGCGTCCGTTTTTTTTAGTGTCACATAAAGCTTCATTACAGAGGCAGATTTCATACTCCAACGACGAAATTGCGATATCTTGAATTAGTGTTTAATTTTGTAATAGTGCTTAGTTGTACTTCAGTATTGGTATTGCAGGTGAGTAAATTTAAAAATGTTACAAATTGTTTCAAAACACGGAGAGCTCGATTCGGAACATCGTAAACACTCGGCACATGAATATCTCTAGCGGATATGGAAGGGTTTTCAGAAATAATATCCGAAAAATTTGCTGAGTTGTCCGTTAAGCTTCTGTGTAAATACTTTTATTAGAAATTTTTATATAACTTTTTTTCTACACCTTTATAGGAACAGTATTATTCCCCAAGAAATTTGTGGTAAAAAAACTCGAAAGATTTCATAACAGAAACATAAAAATGTTAAAGAGAGCAACGAGTTTATAATTTTGAATGCCTACAAGCATTAAAAAACAAGCTCTTACTATGAATAAATTTTAAAATATTTATAGATAATGTTTATATATAATGCTAAATCAGTGAAAAATGTACTAGAAAAATATAGCAGGTTTTAATGTATTCTTGTTATTTTTGCATCGAAATTTCAATTACTATAACTTTTGAACATTTTTACATGTTCGAATGATCTTCATCATTGTCAGATTAACCAGAGTGTTTCGAAAGAACCAGAAATTAAATGTCAAAAATACCATGGCACTAGTACAATAAGTACAATGTAAAAATAACATGGTTTCACGGTTATGCGAAACATTCCAATTGTAGTAGTTATTCATACCATATACAGTTCAATATTACTATTCTAGAGCCAAAACCATTCATAGTAAAAGTGAGCTTGCATATTGTTAACATCATCTGATTTTATTGTGTGCTGAAAACCACTATACTCGTATTGTTAAACTAACCTCCCATATGGTAGCTATTACCATTTTATTTTTCTGAGCGTAGTTTGAGTTGCAATTACTCAAATTCATAAACAGGAACAATATGTCAAAATTTGACTATGGATTTGAGTAAAATTTACTTAAGCGATGAGTTCTCTCGTATTTATTCATACATTAAAGTAAACGTTAATTTATCAAACATTTGAGTGAAAAAAATGTTTTTTGCAGTTCAGTGCGTTTTCATTATTGGAATATTCTAAGCAAATTTAGGAACACACGAATACGTCGTTTTTCATGGCCGTTTCTAGATCCGGTCTTTGAACACAGGAATAAACAATCATAGTTGTTTTCAACTAGACTTTAACTAGAAATCCATGTATATAAACATTAACGGAAAAAATTCTTTATTTTTAGTACAAGAAACTCAAATTTTGAGATAAACTTACTTAAATTTGGAAAACATATTTTTTATTTATTTTGAGTAAAAAGCACTCAAGTTTTGACAGCCTCGTTCCTTAACTCAAAAATGAGTATAGACAGGTGACAACTCAAGCCTAGAGTACACTTCCGGTGAAACTCTCAATGGGTGAGCACGTTGCATCGTGTTAGTCCGGCGAAAATTCGAGTATTTCGCAAGAAAGAAAGGATTTTCCTCCGTATTTTGACGACTCGACACCACCACACAGCGAGATTTTCGCTTGTAGTCCAGGAAAAAGAAAGTCCATTGGAGTATGAACGAAAATTAACTGGCTATATAGCCTTAGTTGCTGTGCCATCAAATCGGCGTCATCTCAAGTGAGGTGACGCCAACCAGAATTAGAAGAAGAAGCCTAGAGTACGTGCATTACATTTGGTATTACATTCCTGTAGCGGAATTTGACCTTCTGTTTCAACAGATTGACTTCGCAGCCGATTCAGAGTGTACAGAACCATTGCATGGTTTTTGCTATCCTTCCAGGTCGGGGCTCGAACATACGACAACTGGTTTGTAAGACCAATGCCTTATGCATTGAACCGTCAACCCGGGACAGTCTCAGTAGGCGGTGAGTGCGAAAGTGTTGAATTTTTCACCACTAGTCAAATTTTCTAGTTCCACTATTTTCGATTGTAGAATATATTCCGGTGAGGCGATGGGGCGAAAATAGCCAATTACTAGTTAGGTAAAAATGACCACTAGAATCGGTCTGAGAGATAAACTTATCGTTGTTTTTTTTTACAAAAACTGGCTGATTTTATGTAACACGAACACAATTTTCTAGTAAGGAGTGTATCGAAAATAAGCTAGCATTAGTGTTGTACGTATGTATTTGTGTTTGTTGTTTATGCTCAGATCGCAGCATGCTGTGCGTTTGGCTGTCAGCTTTCGTTTGTTTACTTGTTTGTGCGGCGGAAATTCTGCGTTTTCAAAATGTCGCGTATTGAAGAGGAAGTGAAAATCAAGGTTCTGGACACATGGCCGAGTGAGTAGGGTATTGCTATGCGAAAATTGGCGAATCGATTTAGAATTTATCATGGCAGTGTTAAAAATATCATTAATAAGTTTGGGAAACACTATTCTTTGGATGAGCTAACAGGAAGAGGCAGAAAACCCGGTTCTTCCAACCCGAAACAGGACCAGAAAGTGGTATCTCTAATCATAAAGAAGAAATCAATGTCCATACGTGTTTTGGCCTAAAAATCAGGAACGAGTGTCGGAATGATCCAGCGTATCAAAAGGCGAAATCACCTGAAGACCTACAGTAGCGTAAGTTCACTATTCCAAAACTACTCTCAATTGGTTTGCGGAAAAGGGTATAAATTTCGTTGAGAAAAATATCAATCCACCAAATTGCCCTCAGCTTCGACCCATCGAACGTTACAGGGCAATCATGAAGAGGGTCTTCAAGAAGACTGGTAAGGCATCTGGAAACATGCAGTTCAAAAAAATTTCGGCTCAAGCGTCCAAAAAATACGATGCAATACTTGTCCGGAACTTGATGAAGAGCGTTAGATCAAAAGTTCGAAAATTCGTGAAAGAATAACTTAAATTTCAGCCGGTTTTCATTATGCTCAAGTTTAACCTCGTACAATAAAGGATCAATTTTTAGTTTGAATAAAATATCGTTTTTTAGCATAGTTTGAAAGAAAAAATTGTGGATAGCTTATTTTCGATACACTCCTTACTCTTCTGATACTTTTTTGATTTAATAACGACTGAAAAATTTCTTTCAAAACAAACTAGAAAATTCAGGTTTTTCTCGCGATTTATTCTTCATAAGAAAAGGTATCTCTATTGTTTATCTTTCCTTAACATTTTCTGATTTCATTTTTCTTAAAGTTTCGTCTCATTAAATTAAATTTGAATGAAAAGACGTTTAAACATAAATAATGGACTTTTGCATTTTTTTTTACAGAAACAATTATCATTTTCAGTTTTTAGTGATATAATCACAAAGAAAGCTTGTTACACATTGACTGTTCGTCAATTTAATCTATAACGTATTCGTTTTTTTTCTTGAAAATTTTGTTTGTTTTGATTTATAAACATTTCAATTTAATCTGAACTTTTCAAAATTTACCTTCGTTTACAAATATTTTTTTTAATTTCTTATTTGTTGGTATGTGCTTACAAATTATAAACAAACAAAAACAATGCTGGCGGTCGAGTGGTCTCTCCTCCGCACGGCACACAGCTCTAAAGGACTCAAAACTAGTTTTTAATATTTTTTTTCGTAGACCTACTATCTCCTATTCCTTCGACTTTAAACCATCCGTTTGGTTCATTCTATGTCCATTTCTGTACAAGGTTTGTATTTTATTGTATTGTAAATTAAATAAAACATCCAAAACAGTTCGTCCGTGAACCGATACTGTCGTAACGCTGCTTATTCTTCACTGCACTTGATATCTTGATCGAAAAAAACTATTTACAAAATTCCCTAAAGACATACGCACACAAACATAAATGCCCTGATGTCCTGTTCCTGCCATTCATCGCACGTACTGCTTCCCGCTGAACTAGACCTGACTTAAAATGAAACGCATGGACCTGTCCGTTTCGATTCGCCTTCAAACCGGAGCTTTTTTCCTTGGATTTAAAACAATCCAATCGTTGAAAGAAACCAAACACCATTTGGACCCTTTCAGGATCACTGTCGGCATTATCTCCCGCAGACCCGTTGCCGATGACCGAGAATGTCGGATGTTTCAGCGTAGAATTGCCATCCTAATTATCATCACCGTTCGTCCCACAATCGATCACTTGAGGTAGGCCTTGTACAGCATTTGGCTTCTGCAACTTTCCTTCTCCTGCTCCAGATAGAACAACATATCGCGCAGATTCACCCGTTTGATACGTGGCCTCAGTGGTGTGGAAGCCTTCCCACTAGAAGCTCCGATTCCGGAAGCACCAGGCTGATTTGTGAAAAAAACGAAAGAATAATTTAGAGAATTACAGTTTCAGTAACTAATGGTACTACTCACTGTAACGGGTGTTGCTACTCCTTCCTCAAGTTTGGGCTTTTTCCGTGGTCCGATGGCTTGCAGGGCAGTCAGGTTAGCATCTCGCTGCCGTAGCTCTTCCATTTCTGCTCGTTGCATTTCTTTCGCCTGTAGAACATGGTAATGCATCTATAATTTGACACTTCTTTTCTTAGATAATGGGTGTCTTACCTTTGCCTTCAGTTTGGCCTGCTCGGGATCCTCGGTTTTCGATCGGGATTTAGCTGCCCTCATCAGCATTTCTCTTTCCTGTTCTTCGTGTCGCTTCTGTTCCGCTTTGTCCAGTTCTTCAAGGAATTTGATTTGCCCGCGAACATCTTTCGTCACTTCGTAGCGAGGATCGACCTACAAAAAAAAAAACGGGTTGAACGTTGGTTTATTATTATTTCTATTGCATAATATAATAGTTTACCTTAATAATATCGATTCGATGTTCCGCAATGACTGCTAATTTTTCCACGACGTTTTTCAGTCGTTCCTGGCAGGCGTGTGATATCAGAACCCCGACTTCACTGCTCGGTTCTTCCAGTCCGTGTCTGGCGATAATACTTCTAATTTTGGCCTGTAGTGCGGGCATATGCAGAAACACTTCGTCCTTACAGGATCGGATCTGGGTCCCCACGAATTCGGTAGAACCTAGAATCCGTTGCGTCTCCTCGGCCAAATTGACACCACCCATCGCCGCGACGTCGTTGATGTCATCGTCTCCGTACATGGAGGAAGATACGTGATGCTGATAAAAAGAGGATTGCATTGAGGCAGCTGCCTTTTTCGCGGCTGCGGTTGGGTCAGTGGAATCGGTGGCACTAGCAGCCGAACTAGTACCAGCTTTCTTTTTAGTGCCCCCAGAGCTGGATTTCGTACCTGCACTGGCCTTGCCACCGGATGCAATGGTGGGTGTCGTACTAACATTGGTTCCGGAGCTAGTGTTACTACTGTTGGCATTACTACTGGGCACTGAATTGACCACTACCGTCGTTGCCGGCGAGAAGCTTGTACTGATTATACTTGTAGAATTATTATTATTAGAATTACTAGCATTGTTTAGAGTGGCAACGGCAGCGGCTGCGGAGGAGCTAAGCGCTAATGCTGGCAAAGGTTGCGTTCCGGCTACAACTAGTCCGGGTGCACCGGAAGCTGTTGTGGCAGTAGCCACAGCAGACGTTGCTGCGACGACCACATTGCTGTTACTAATTGCTGTCACTTGCTTAACCTGGGTTGCTGTCGAACCGGATGCCGCAGCGGCTGCCGCTGCTGCAGCAGCTGCCACTGAGACAACGGCCGGCGCTTGGTTACGGATCGTCTTAGTGGTTACCGTCGTGTTGCCGCTAATGATACTGTTACTAGCAGTGGCAGCACGCGACACTACCGGTGTGGCTGCACGGATTTGCAGGGTCGCTGGAGTACGCGTTATCGCCGTACCGGCCGGGGCACGAATCTAAAAACCGTGTCGCAATCAATCAAATGCACCGATGCGCGATACCGGACAGGGGAAGCGACCGGGGGGCCGACGACACCGTGAAGATAAAAGAAAAGAGAAAACAAACATCGAGGATGCGTTATTTTCGATTGATCAATGCCTCTGAACGGAAATGGGTGTTGTGATTCTATTCGAGTCTGTTTTTTACAGTTTGAGCATCGCAGACAGTGTTAAGATCGGTAAACGGATTATAAACAGTCAATTTACTGCAATGATTCGACGCCTTCGGCGTTGGTTTACTAAAAAAAATTTTTCTTTAACTTCATCTCTTTAGAAATCGATTGATGGTTATCAAAAATAAGATCCTAGAGATTGATTTGGCGCCCAACAAATAAATCTTAGGGGATGGTGGGGCAAGTGTACCATACTAAGAATTTTCGTGTTCAACGATTGATTTTGAGAATTGATACATCTATGAAAAGTACTATCAGAAGTATCCTCGATAGACCAAAAACCCTTATGGATAAGAAACATTTCGGCAATCACCACATGCACTTTTCGGAGGCGTGTTGAGCAGCTCAATATTTTCAGTGCAGGTCAGAACCGCCAGCCTAACAATAATTGAATTTTCTCCGCAGTTCAGTAATAATCACTGCTGTACTGCTTTATTAAATACAATCAATCAGATTCACGTTTATTTTGGACATTAAATATAGTAAAAAATCATTGGTTTGCCTTCTTGTTCATTTTGATTGGCAGTCTTGCCCGACCTTACCCTAAATTTATTTCTGAATCATTTCTAGACCTCGCGTCATTGCATGTAATCAAGCCTTAAAATGTAGACTGAAGACGTTTAAAAATTTAATGGCCAAGCCTTGGGATTATCGGAAGGAATTCCATAAACTGGTTCACCGCTAGTCTGGTGATATTACTTAGTCGTGTTTGATGAATGTTCGTAAAATGGCAATCACAGGATCAATTTTTGATAAACAATTAGCTATAAAATGAGACATTTTTCCTGCACATTCGAATGTTCAAATTAGCATTTTATTAAATATTGTGTCCATGAATAATATCCTATGCAGTCTGTTTTTAAGTAATCCATCCTTGAAAATAACTCGAAGCGACTAAACGATTGTTCCGATTAAAAAGGTCATTCGCCTCTTCGGGTCAGAAAATTTTCTGACCCTATTTTGCGGGGCTGGGAATCGAACCCAAATGGACTGCGTGAGAGGCATCGGCTTGCCCATCACGCTATACCCGTCCCTGTATTTGACCTCACGATTTCAACAGCAGAATCCTTTTAATGATTCGTTAAATGGCCAACATTATTCATCTAACTGATTACATTGCACACAATGCATCTACTGGTAAATGATATCAGAACTTTTGATCCTGATTACAGTATAACTGGAAGTCATATGTGTTCCACCATTAGGTCATTTGACATATCATATAAAGCACGTTTTTTCAAAATGACATGTAGTCTCCTCCCAAAACTACTCTTTGCGAGCCAAGCGATTTCCCAACGATCTAGTGTTCTTTTCTACAACGGCGAAATACTGAGCATCTCGTTGCGCGCCAAATACCTATCGATGATCTAGCAAGCAAAGGCGACTTCTTCAACGGAAAATTCCATTTTCCATACAAAATAACTTTATGTATTTTTCCCACTTTTCCGGCAAACTAATTAAACAAAAAAAAAAAAAAAGAATTATGTAAATCCGTTCTTAAGTGATGCGATTACAAAGAAGGACTTCTGCATTTTTATACATAAATAGATATTACTTCGTTGAATATCCCTTTCGACTCTTGAACATAAATTCACATATTGAACCATGGGAAAAAATATTGAAAATTAACCTCAAATTATGATATCCTTCATTGCTACTGGGTATCGAAAACCAAAGTGACTAATGGCCCTTTTTAGTCGTCAACGAAACTAGATCAGTATCACGGCCGTTTTTACAGGCAGTGGTTGGGCGGTCTTAGGGGGCTTTTGACGGAACCCACCGAGTAAAAAAAAAAACATTCAGTTAACTAGAGGCACACAAACAAATCTTGCCCCGGGTGTATCAATTTGTAAAAGTATCACTGATCAGTGCAGATTTATAATTATATAATATTAATAATTTATATTATATAATTCAACCCCCGGTTGTAACCTTAAATGATACTATAATTTAGGTAATTTTTCCGAAACTCTCGGCCTCTGGTGAAGCTTGTTTTCATGGAAAACTGGAAATTTTATTGTGTTACAATAACAAAAGCATGAAGCGTTGAACAAGTAATACCTACTAAAGTTTATCGCATATAGTCAAAACAAGGAGTTTATCGAAAAGTAGTTAGCAACATTGATTATTGAATAAAAAAAAGCGAAAAAAACATATTTTGACATCAGTTTTCGATATATTGTAGAAAAATTTCATTTTTATGCATTTCACTGATTATATTGAAGAAAATCCTAGTTTCTGTGAAACGCTCGCACTTTGGACTTGACATTCTTCCTGCACAGTTACTTTTGTGACTTTCTTGGTGGCAGCTGTCCAGTTTTTTTTTAACTCCTGCATGTTTTGGGACACTGTACCTTCCTTCCGAAAGTGCCGCTGGACAATTGCCCAATACCTTTCAATTGGCCGAAGATTCGGGCAGTTTGGCGGGTTGATGTCCTTTTCCACGAATTGTACATTATTTTTTGACAACCACTGTAGAACGGAGTTGGCGTAGTGGGCTGAAGCCAAATCCGACCAGAAGAGAGGAGGAGCCTTATGCTTTCTGTACAGTGGCAGCATTCTCTTCTTCAAACATTCTTCCTCGTACACCTTGGCGTTAATTGTGCCCTTCGTGAAGAAAATCGACGACCGCAAACCACAGGTACAAATTGCTTGCCAGACCAACACCTTCTGCTCAAACACTTCCATCGTCACCGTGGTGTCAGCGTCGTTCAGGTCCTTCATGGAAAGGGTCTTACCGAACTTCTCGATAATATTTTTGACACTGGTGTGGTGCACTTTCATCCGTTTTGCAATTTTGTTGTACGTGACACCACTTTCTGAGTACCAAGTGTGCAGAATTTTCTTTCGCAATCAATCGAAACCAATCGATTGCGCAGCTGTTATTGACATGTAAACAAACATGTCACCGCAAAACACGCTGCAAAAAATTAAGCCATTTCAGAGTAATAACTGTTTGAATGTTACTAACTACTTATCGATACACTCCTTATATAACGATAGGTTGTCTGGTTAATGTTGGAACATGCTCGAAAATCCAGTTTGGAAAACTCTTACTATTAACCGCAGAACAAATGTTGTGTTGTTTACACCAAATCGAACTCTGCACTGTATGAAAGTATGATCTTAAGTGCAACTGCTCCAGTGTTGCCAGATCATTTATACAAAAATCTGTATCCGTCGAAAAAATCTATCTGTACCATATCTGTATCAGGATCTCTACTACATAAATACTAGGAAAATATCACCGGGGTTAATTTAAGTGAACAAAAAAAGGTCCCACGACAATCTTTTTTATGCCTATCCAAGCAAAAACCGAAAATCGATATTTATCTGTATGAACAGTGAATTATCTGTATTTTAGGAGATCATATCTGTATATGTATTGCGGAGTAGAGGTCAAAAATCGGTATAAATACCGAAAAATCGATATACCTGGCAACGTTGCACTGCTCTGATCTGACAGAACGTTAACGTCTGTAAATGACAACACAAACATCTGATTCATTTTTTTTTCGTTTTTGCTCGTTGTCAATTTTGTGAGCAAGGTTTACCAGTTACGTGGATATTTGAAAATGCACAGAGGAAAAAGGTTTTCTTCTCGTTGATTTTTTTCAACTTTTATTAGGCAACCGTGCTTATGCAAGAAAAATGTGTGGTTAAGGAAATTTTCCAGAAATCCAACTTTGAAAGCGATTAGTATTACTGAATGTCTTCCCTTATATTGTTTAATGGATTTGTGATCCTTCGATGCGATGATTAACTATGTTGGTAGCATTGGTAATGTGGCAATGCAGCAGATCAGAAAGATCGATTCATTAGCAGTCGATTGATTTCACTTCTAACTCTCTAAGCTGCTACTTTCGAAGCTTCTGTAGACGGTAATTGGAAAACAATGGGGTCAACAGAGCTTCAATCAAACATTTTTTTTTTCGTGAATACGACTTACTTCACCATGGGGCGCCTTTTCAAAATTTCTCTCTGAGAGTGTGATAAGTTTTTGATCGTGAATATCTCTTGTTGTATCTAACGAATCAACATAATTTTTACAACATGCCATCGGAAATATGATCACAATTTTATGATAAAATATTCAGTTGTGTGACATAATCTCAAATAATTCAAAATTAAACTTTTCTGAAATGTTTGGTATAAACGAGTATCAAAGAGGATAGTTCATAAGGCGCGTTTGCCTTTCTCGTATTTTTAAAGCTCATAGCTCAGTGATCTGTAGAAGGATTTATATAATCTAACTACCAATTGAATCGAGAATTTTCAACTCGAACGTGTATTGCAACAACATTGAAGTTTTTCAATAGTACACAATTGAAAAACCAGTCTCATTTGACCCATGTCAACACCAGCTGATAAAAACGCGTTCTGAGGAAGAGAACAAAATATCTGTACTTAATATCGTAGTGAGTTGCATAATTTGGTCCTTCTGAAAGGCAGGAATGAACTCGCGTACAGCATCCTGATAGTTTCTTACAATGAAATGAAAATCCGAAATGAAATAATAGAAATTAAAATTCTTTATGCTGCTATTTTTACAGCCGTTAGGACCAACCATTAGTAAAAAAGCTACAAACGAAATCACGTAAAAAGAAACCTCTTAACAAAAACTGGACAGTTTGGATTCTATCGCCAGTGCGAGCAGATGTATTGTGTGTCGTTTGCAAAGCTAGTTTCGCTTCCAACAAGAGCGATTACGTCACAGCTACTAGTCGTTTGCATTGGTGAAAAAACAACGAAAAAAGGACAACGGTGGGGAGCATCACACAAAATCAGCCGTTCTAATGACTCTATGAGTTTTCTAAAGAACTATTAGGATTTCTTGTTCGCAAATCGAAGGTAAATATCCTCAGTTTAGTGCAAATCTATTAGATTTGTGCACTTTTCGCTGAATGAAATTCACAGTAATCGAGATCAAGTGAAGCCTTCTTTGTTTTGGCGAAAAATGTGAAAAAGGGAAATGCTTGCATAATGTATACAACTGATCAACTAATTGATATTCGGAAGTGTTAAGGATTGTGTCAGTTGTTTTCGTATTCACGACATCCAGTTATGTCTCTGACATTACCCATCCGCTTTTTTAAGAGTTCTCTTCTTTTGTGCTGAGTATAAGATAGGAATATCTAGTCCACTCAAATCTCTGAATTTAAAAAAATACAATAACATTTATTTTAGTACCCCATAACATACTTACTTTAGTAGTCAAAATAAAACTTCCGTGATGTAACGGTTTTATCAAGTGGAAGGAAGGGGGCTTCCTTCCTCCTCTTGTTACAATTGGTCAAAACCTTTGAAACTTCCTCCCCACTCCAAAGTACGACGTAATTTGTGAATGACGCCTAGATTGAATTTTGATTAAGATTTACGGCTGTGCGAGGAAGATACGCATTATGCTAGCTGTGTTGAACGCAACAAGCAATTTCCCGTTGTATAGGCGCAGTGCACGAAGTGGTATTTTACTAAATACCTTTTTTCCAATACATTTACAACACACACACTATTCCAATGATTCTAATTTCAGCTTCTTTCAATTATCTTCAACCGAGTTCCATTTCAAACTATTGTGCTAATGAAAGTTACGATTACATTTTGTCTATCGAGTGGAAGCTTTGGCGGCGCGAGTTCAGATGAATAAAATAGTTAGAGTTTATCACTAGACCCATTTTATGACCAGATATGTGCAAACCATTTCGACGACAGCCTCGAACTACTTAACCGCTAATTTTCGAATTTACGAGGCAAACAACAACATGATACGCAAACGTCAATCATCGGTGTTTGTTGGAAAACAGCCTGAGGTAGACTTGATACTCGATACCAGAAGTGAAACGAGTCTCTTGGAGTAGGTAGGTTTGACCGTTTAAAATTTTGTATTCCTGAAGAAGAGCAGGTTTTGGAAGATTCCGTTTATATTCTAGGAATTAGAGCGGCAGTTTAAAACAGTTGTCTAAATAAGTTCTTCACGTTACTTCTGGGGTCCTGAAGGAGATCGTTAGTGACTTTGGAATCCTGGAAAGGACAATTTTGTGTCGGATGATTACGTTTGTATTCCAGGAAGAAGGGCACCAGTCAAAGTCATTTGTTAGTTTGAGCCTTGACCTAGAAGAAATCATTACATAAATATAATTGTAACACAAATCGTACAATCGCTGATATATTTCCATATTTCATACATCTCAATATTTGAGTGATAGGAACCGGCATTCAAAAAAGCCGAATTGTTAATTTCTCTACGATATTAAACACTGTTCGGAAATTTTTTCTCGAACGCGATCCAACCAAATGCTAACTTTATTTACGCTCGTTTGGTGCAAATTTCGCACAAAGCTAATCAAACTCTTCTAGATTTGACCTAAACAGATAATTTTTACCTTTGATTTGCAAAGAAGTAAACATAATAGTTCTTTAGATGACATTTAGAGCCATTAGAAAGGCTGATTTTGTGTAATATCGTTATCTTATTTTTTATAATGCAAACTACCAACAGCTCGATGATGCAATCGCTCGAACTTCTAACAATGCCGATTGATTTAATACTAAACAAATTTTTCTTTACGTGTTTTTCTTTGTAGCTTTTTCACAAATGGTCTGTCCGAACGGTAACCAAAATAACAACATACAGAATTTTGATGTCGATTATTTCATTTCGGATTTGCAAATTTAATTGAAAGAAACTATCAAAATGATTCGCTTCTGGCTTTTGAAAGAGCCAAATTGAATACTGTTCGGAATATTTTTCTCAAACGCGATGCAGTCAAATACTAGCTTTATTTGCGCTCGTTTGAAGCGAATTTTACACTGAGGCAATAGCACAAAGCTAATAAAATTATTCTAGGTTTGCACTAAACACCTTCGATTTGCAAATAAGGAATCTTAATAGTGCTTCTGATAACATTTGGAGCTATTAGAACGGCTGTTTTTGTACAATGTGCCCCATCGTTGTCTCCTTTTCGTTTTCTTTTTTTCTCCAATGCAAAGGACCAACAGCTGGATGACGCAATCGCTCTTGTTTGAAGTGAAACTCACACTGCAAACGTCCAACAACAGACATGCTCACAGAAGAACTAGTTGTTGTTTTTCGGCCGTTAGGCTTGAGGAACGAAGCCTCGTACTCGCCATTGACTGAAGTACCAGTTGTACAATGCTAGGTGTAGTTCCATTGTCTTGACGTAGATGGGGGCCTGCGTACTCGAAGTGTCTCCGTTCATGAATTATCTTAGACTGAAGCTAGCAAGCGTGCAACAGGGTCTATTTATAAATTCGGTGATGTTTTGTATTTAGACCTATTTTTCCACTATTGAAACAATATTTACGTAATAAACGTGGTATTAACAACAAACTTCTTCCATTCACACGAGTGTGAGTTGACTCATTCATAATTGGGTCTTATTTGGAGATACTACTAATTCAATGAAATACGATAAAATCAGTATTAATACCATGATCACAGACTCCACAAGAATTTCTCCTAAACTCATTCTTCGGGGAAACTTCTTAAATCCTAGTTCGTGCTATCTAGCTATAATATTACACACGTTACTTTTGTGGTGGTGCGCTTTTGGTGATGCAGAGAATTCTTCGGTAAATAGTTGGAAAAAACTATCAACCAAACATTCTTTCATCAGATTCCTACATAGCCTTCATGTAATCTTGCCAGATAATTAAATGCGATTTGCTACAAACCTAGTACTTTAAACTCAGTAATGCATTTTACAATAAACTGTCGTTAACTTATTCCGACAAAACGATCCTTTACTCGTTCTGTGATGCTCAACTAGACTCGAAATCACAACGTTCTAAAACTCGGTAGGGTATGTTTAACAAATGGCAATTGTGACTATTAGCAGTGTATAATATAAATATATAAGAACAGCAGAGAGAAATTTAGTGTATACTTTTTGTTGCAGAGAGACACTTCTGAATACGATCAAATCTAATTGGAGGCATTGTAGTAGGGTATATGAATCTTACACATCCAATGAATATTAGAAATAAATCATGCAGATATAGGTACAAAGGGGAATATGT
Organism: Malaya genurostris; assembly: GCF_030247185.1. NCBI lineage: Eukaryota > Metazoa > Arthropoda > Insecta > Diptera > Culicidae > Malaya > Malaya genurostris. Next base: position 285,288,946 of record NC_080572.1, read on the forward strand.
ATAAAATATGATATGCAAAAACCATCAACACAGCAAAAGAAAATAATTTCGCGAGCGGAATCTAGTGTTAAGGGTCCTCAATCTGTTTGTTTTCCATCACCAACTACAGAACCAACAAATTATATTAGAGGATTAAACTTTGCTTTCTTTGCAAGATCAACAAAACTTTGTATACAGTATTGCAGTTCGATTCTGCCTTAAAAAAAAAAAAACAAACAATAAAAAAAACAAAAGAGTCAAGTCAATAAAAGAAATTTTCAAAATAAATCGTGTTTTCTTTTCCTAAAATGTATGTTAATAAAAGACTATATCGTTCGATTGGATCCGGAGTAATATTAGTAGGGCGAAAGTACAATAAAAAAAATAGTCAAGAGCAACGAACTAAACCATGGTATCATGCATTTGTTTACTGAAAATGTAAAAACGTTTAAAACAGCGTTCCGTTATTGTCCAGTAGCAAGTAACAGCAATTAATAATAGTCGAACTCCGCAGTTAAAATACTGAAAATGTATAAGCTAAAAATTATCTACCCAGAAGTAAAACTTGATATACACTAGGAAATAACTTACTACCAATTGAAGCGATTCGTTTTAACCTGCGAATCGCTGTACTAAAAACTGATAATTTGATATGCATTCAGTACTCGTAAATAAAAATCAAAACAATGCTACTCTACAAAGTATAATAAGCACAAGCAATAACTATGTTATTTTCTTTTCGTTTCTACTGTTTTCATTGCTGTCTGAGGGTTCTAACTGATCCATTTTGAAAAAAAAATCCACACCACATAAACTACCACTGGAGAAAATAGTTTTTGTTTTCTGTACACTTGGGAACTACATCCAGAGTAATTTATGTAAGATCAGATCGAATTTCGAAACAACACGAATTCTATTTAGAAGGAAAAAAAGTGCAATGTGTGTTTTCGCGACCATTGAAACAATGTGTTGTAGAGGAAAGAAATCCGTGATAGATAGCAGTAAACGATTTTGGTTTCGAAAGGGAACAATTTTGACTTGTTTCACTACATGGAACAAAAAACTAAATTTCTCTAAACAACTGCTGTGAAAAGGAAGGACTAGGGGGACGGAAGAAAGGTAGGTGGGGCATCTTCAACGACAGAAGGAAGGAGAAGCGCTTGTGTGTGTGTGTGCGTGGGTGTACTGTGAAGTACTACGAGTACTTACCGGCAGCAGAGCAGGGGGTGTCGTTGAGATCGTTTGAGGCAGCTGTTGGCTTGTTTGCACAATCGTGGTATGACCAACAGTGGCATTCGGTCGTATCTGTTGGGCCGTTATCTGCCGTGGTCCGCTGGTAGTAAGGGTTGTATGTTGTTGGGCTTGCTGTGGCATCGGTGCTGGTATCCGAACGGTATTCGCAGGCCGTATTGTCGTTTGCCCTATCCGAGGAATCGTGGTCGCTCCGGATTGCGTCGTCAGCATGCGAATCTGCGTCTGGCCAACCATGCTGTTCTGTGTGATGATGGGCTGTGTTACGGGACGAATTTGAGCCTACAAAAGAGAACCGTAATTAGTTGTGGTGTAGGATTCGAAAATGCGTTTTCTTCTGTGAAACCACAATTATGATTATTAGTTCTGTAAAGCAACAACTTGAAGAACATATAGTTTGTTACAGTGGCGGTTCTTCATTGAATAGCTGTGTCGGTGCTAGTGTCTACTGTTGTAAAATAAAACTAGAACAACCTTCCGCCATGGGTAGATACTGTACTGATTCGCACTGCTTTAAAAACCCTCAATTCGTCGAATACCTCGACAATGAGGTGTATTTTCCAACACTTTTCCAGCCACTGACTATTCTGTGATCTTTTTTGAAATCAACTAGGAAATATTATATCGTCTGATATGGTTTTACTCGGACGTGATGCAATTGCATATCCGTGTTTCAAGTTTTTCAGCATACATCGAAATAATAGCAGATTTGAAAGCAATTTATGATTTATTTTTCAACAGTGTAATATAACCAGTGTTGGTGATTGCCGATAATTTGACAGAAGCTGGTCGATATTTCTCTATATTGTATACAACATTTTCAATCTGGTAGAAGATGCTACATGAACTCGTGTCTCTCAATGCATTCCAGAGAGTTTTTCAACAGTTCTTCGCTTCACTTCATACTCTGAGTATTTCATGGCCCTTAAAAAAATTTACAGTCTGATAATGATCGGTGCTGTGTGGGATTTATCAAGAGAGAATCGCAAGTTGACAATTATCGCAGAAAATCGAATCTATGATTCGACTCGATGATTCTCATACTAGGTTACAATATTTCAAAATCCTTGTGTGAAGCATTCACAGACATTTTTATAGACACAACTTATACAAAAGTCGAATGCACATAGTGAGAATATGCGGAATATGTCCATATAGAATTGGATCGCGAAACGAGAATAAGCGACCGTTTGTTGCTTCAGAGAGAATCCCCACAGCAGCGTGCTAACCTTTGATTCTCAGACAGGTCATCGAGAGAAATTTGCTCTCGCACTGGTGTCCATTCTAGGTTGAATGAGCCATGTCGGTTTTTTTGTTACTGCGATGATATGCGTCTCTCTTTGATGGCACTGATTGAATCGTGTGAAGAGTTGCTAGAGAGCGTTCTTTGATACGATAAAAGCCATCCTTGAATATAACTATAAATAACTCAAAAATTTAGTTTTCTCGAACTTTTGGAAACAACGAGGAAAACTGGGACTACGGTTTTGAGATAGTATCAGTCTTGATGATCAACTGGACGAGTATATAACCTATACCATCTCGGACGTTGTGGTGAGCAATCGCCTTCAACCCGTAGCAGCACCAAAAACAGACCTTCAGTGTTGTGAAAAGCCTCATTTGTAGAACTGAATTCTAAAACTGAATTTTAGAATTGAATTCAGAACCTGGATTCTGATCCATCGAAACTCTGAACTTAATTTAAGATTTAAAATTTAGTTGCAGAAGACAGATTCAACTGAGACTCTGCAACTGAATCCGGATTCTAGAGCAAGTTTTTGGAACTGGATTCTTGACTACATTTTACAACCGAATTCTGTTCCTTAATTTACGTTCGGAGTTCGTATCCAGAGACCAGAACTCTGATTCAGGAATTCAACTTCCAAATTCTGGAACAATACTCAAGATATGAATTCTAGATCTGGATTCTGAAACAACGTTTTATGTATGAACTTAGAACCAGAATTTTGGAACTGACTTCTGAAACAAAATTTAATTCCTAAACTCAGCTTTAGAATTTGTTTCCAATATTCAGAACCTGCATGATTTATTCTCACTTGTTCAGCTTTTTTTGTGTGGTAGAATATGTTTGGCGTCAAAAAGTCATGCTTTAGTATAAAGAAGCAAAGTGCAGTCTTGGCATTACAATTCTTTTGTGGAATTTAGCCTTTCTGTTTTAGCCAATGATGCCATTTATACACATTTATCTGTATTATACAGATTTTAACATCCTCATACAGAAGTAATACATATTACAGATTTTATACAGACTTCCTAAATTGAATATAGAATTACAGGGTTATAACGAAAAACGAACCCCATGAAAATGATTTCATTTCTACTCTACATCTTTTTCGATGTCCTTAGTTAATTTATACTTTCTGATGTACGGAAAATGTTAAAGTAAAACTAAAATTGCCTAAAATTTGTGATTTCGAAAGAAGGTAAACTGATTTCAGCAAACACAATCTTTTTGCTTCAACATCTTCTGAATCGGAAAGCTTTTTATTCTCGGTAAGAAGAATTTGAAGCTTGACCACATCAGGATGATCTGAATTACTTTATCTAATTACAGTTTCAATTATTTATCGCCTTCTCATTAGCTTTTGTTCTCTGAGACAGCGCCTTCTCTTGTTGACGGATTTTACACTGAATGTTTTTCTTTTCCTTCTCATCTTTTATTCTTTCATTTGGAGCAGGGAAAAGTTTCTTTCAAATTTGCTCTCTAGTAGGCATAAAACTTCCTCATCTTTTGCATCAACATATTACAATCATCCAAATGACACATTTTACTTAAATCTAGTGCTTCTGTAGTAACTAGATCTAATGAGACAATAACACGAGGAACAATTTATTGATAAATGAAAGTCGAAAGAATCGACACATTTTTTTTAAATAATGTTATCAAAAAATCGTTCCTCATATTATTGTCTCATAAAATTTAGTTACTATAGAAGCACTAGAACTTCTAACATAGAGAATACGAAGAAAAAAATAGGATCGAAGATAACGACGTCGAATCTCTAATTGTAAAAATTGCAATAGCTCGGAGCAATCAATTCGAGACTGAAGTAGATCTGCCGCTAAACTAGCCTCACAAACATCGCGACGAACAAATAATAAATCGAGACTAATCAGTTTGCAGCGGTCATGATAACTCGGTAAGTTTAAAGGATATCTCCCTAGAAGACGTCGGAGATCGAATCGGCCAATTTGCGTTGAAGCGTTTCAATGTGTTGGATATCGTTTTGGTAATAAGATGACCTGATAACAGCAGCATATTCGACAGTTGAGCGAACTGAAGCGCAACACAGAGTATTTTTAGTAACGCGGAAAATAAATCTTAATAGATAATTTGGAGATAGTAATAAACTCTATGTTCTCCTTCAAATGTAACCTGGAATTTAGAAGAACTCCCAGGTCCTTAACAGACGCTTGAACGCTCAGCGTCCGAGAACAATTTATAAAATATTATAGTCGAATTTGAATACAAACTTTTTGCACCTAAAAGAGATGACGGAGCATTTAGTGGCATTTAGAACTGTTTTGTTGATGTTATACCAATTAGTTAAATTATATAACTGTTCTTGTAGAAACTCTGAGTCAGCTGCAGATTTAGTTATATGATATATTTTAAAGTCATTGGTTAAGTTAAGCTGTGTATTTGATAGACCAGCTAGATATTATGAGCGGTCGATTTAAGGTGAAACCATCACAGGCGAACGCAATCGATGCGTTTTAACCGAGCACAGGAAGAAAAACGATCACAACTTAAGTAAAGCATTCTCTAGCATGATAATGCTGTATATGTCGAAAAAGTAGCTACAAAAATACTTATAAATGTTGAATTAAGAAATCTTTCTAGTACCACTAGGATCTCCGGACGTTTCTACATGGTCTATTTTCTAATGAAGAAGTTAAGGGCATTGATTGATACTTGGATCGACTCGAAAAAAGAACAGCTTTTCTGTCACGAGATCTGCATGCTACCGGACAATTTGTAGACCGAGCCATCGAATCAACTCGTGTCCTGTTGTATGATGCGAAAAGCGGCAGCAGAAAGGACAGAGAAAAAGTGTAGTTATGTGTCGAGGAAAGGATGACTACAAGAACTGCTTGAGTTATACTGTCTTCAAATAATCTCAGACACAGTGGACATTTGGCCTGCTCATGGTTTGAGAGATGCAACTTCTATTGCTTTGGTTCAATAGCAATATTCCCGAAAACAGAAGCTTCCACGTCGGAAAATTATTTAAATTTTTTTCGTGCTGATTCCGACGAGAATCTCGCGGGCATTCATATTGTCAAACAGTAGTAGCATTCACAAATAAAATTTTGATCCAAATCTGTCGTCGCGATCTAAATGACTACAATTTTTTTGCTTCAGATTGCAAAACCAATAGCTTCTCAGCAGACAGTAAAGGCAAGTGTGTGTATTTTGTCCCGCAGTAAGTAGGTTCAGCCCACTGTTTACTAAGTTAATTGTAAGAGTCTATGAAGATTTCAATTATCTCTCGAATAAAACTAGTTGTAATAAAATTGAACATTATCAAACGGGGAAAACAGGTAGGAAAACTATGTTATGTAAACCGCAGAAACGGGACTCGAACCCGTAGCTAACTCCTTACTGGGCTGGTGACCAAGTAAAGCAAAGCATGCTTGGTTCTTCTGTTCAATTGGACTAACTCTTCATGTGTTTTCATATGCAGGGTGGTTTAGTTGGTAAAACAATTTCCCCGGTTAGGAGTTAGCTAACCGTTAGTAATATATTCGCGGTTTACATCACATAGTTGCATTCGCATGGCATTTTTCCAATCTGTTTCCCCGTTTGATACTGATCAAATTTAAAACTAGCTCAAGACGGCTCTACAGAGCCTAAGCAGTGTGCCTAAAAATATATTATATTATTGAATAAAAAAAAAAGACGGCTCTATGCACTCTACTGCAGTAAACTTTACATTCTAACACACTATCTTCGCTGTCGCAGCGAAAGGGCATCATCCCGTCCTGCATTGGTTTCTCTTTCTACCGAGGCTCAGTTTAACCACCGTCAGTTTACCTCTTGAAGTAACAAAATATCTCTTACAATTCAATGAAAGAGCGGCCTTCAAGTGAGGTTCACGTAAACATTCGAATTGGTTCAAGATAATGGATGAAAGATCAGTTTTCATTTTAAATATTGTCGTGAATACGACTTACTTTACTATGGGGCGCCTTTTCAAAATTAGCCATATGGAAGAATGGGCAGAACTTAATCGTGAATATCTCGACTTGTATTCATGGCAGCAACATAATTCTTTCACTATTTCATCAAAAATATGATCAGGAATTTAAAATAATATTTTAAACAGTGTGAGATAACTACAAACAACTCAAAAATTAAGTTATCTCAAAATTTGAAAACTACGCGGAAAACTCTTCACTTTCGCTTGGGTTTTTCGCGCAAGGACGAAGATTTTGAGGTAGTCAGGTACATATCTTCAACTGAACGTTATAAAAAGGAAACCGTGGTCGAAAATCGATCATTTCTTCTTGTGCGTTGGATGGAAGCAGACTTATTCTGCTGGTTGCCAGCATGCTGGTGCCAGTGGACTGCCCTCTTAGGAAAAAAACGTTCAACGGTGGTCCTTCGTTGGTCTAATACTTTGGATCATTGAACCACAGTTGAACGTTTTTTCCTAAGAGGGCAGTACACTGGCACCAGCATGCGAAGATCGTTCGGTAAAAATGTTCCGAACTGTGCTACATATTGTAGAGAATTCCACAATTTGATCCTTCTAAAAGACAGAAATGAATTCTGTACAGAATCTTGATAGTTTCTTTCAATGAAATATGCAAATCCGAAATGAGATAATCGACGTCAAAAATCGTTTAAAATTCTAGTAGTGAAAAGGGGGAAAGTTTCACAATTCACCTAATCGATCAACTATCAATTCGAATTCGAAAGTATAAAGAAATCGTGACAGTTTTATTCGTATTCACGACATCCAGTTATGTTTCCGACATTACACACACGTACTTTTTTTGAAACACATCTCAATACATTTGAAACAGTGGAAATTATCGATTTTAACTTGCTGGTGATAATTGAAAACTCAGATGAGCTCCGCTACCCTCTATTTACTGTTATGGTAGGAGAGAGTTTTGTGTTTTCGAGTTGATGTTTATGCCTATTCATTCGCACTTGCTCACTACCCACAGTGAAGACAAGGAAGACAATTGAACAGGTAGGAATGAAGTTTTACCGCGCTGGTAGAAATAATTATTCTGTACTTCTGGTTCGTCCATTATAGAGTGATAGAATTTGTGGATTTTCATTTTTGGTATACTTTTGGGATACTTCAATGTATTCTTTAAACATTTTTCTTATACTTTCAATGGTAGAAGATTTGATGCATACTTTTACTCTTCGTATTCCCATATGAGGTTTTTCTAGTTAGCAGTCTGTTCTATTTCATCAATATTCACAATAATTATGCAAATTATATCAAAATAACATCAAAATATTTGTGGTGTAAAAGAGATATTTGAAACACGTTTTTCAAATTACAGCATCAGACTGGAAACTTACGAAAAGGTCATGTAGAATTAGCCAAATTGGACATCATCATAATAGTTTCAAAACTATAGGAGGCGAAGTACTCGTTGCAGTCCACCAACGTTTCGAAACGCAGCTAATATCGAACCTACTCCTGGGAGTTGTGTCGAGCAATTGTGGGTCAGTATCAAGCTTGCCGAATTCTCATGCTTAAGTGTTAGACCCTACCCGCCCTTTAACTATGCTTTTTCTGTTACAGACGTATTCGACTGCTAATGAAGGTCTCAAGCAGTAACAGACGTACATATTTATGTGAAATTAAGAATTTCTTTACTTACAGGGATTTGCGTAAGGGGAGATCCAGAGAAGGCCACATTTGCCGACGGTGGATTGATGCCCTCTATCGTGATCTCCTTCGTGACGAGTGATTGCCGCAGAAGTGGTAAACTTTTCTAAAAAATTGAAATTTAAAAAGAACATTATTTTTACGATTGCTTATTGTTTATCAGAGCAACATACTTTCAAAAAGCCAATCAAACAGGGCTGTGGGCTTGCATTTAGTAGCCGCTCTAACCGCTCGCAAAACTCTTCCGGTTCCACGTTGGCATCAACCAATTCCTGAATTAGCGTCCGCACGTTCTTTTCCACCGGTTTCGGTTCCCGTTTGGAGAGTTCGATCAGATTGGTCAAAAATTTTCTGCATTTTTCTTTGGTATTATCCAGCGAGTTGCGCTGCTGAGCAGTTTGGCCACCGGTTGTGGTCGTTACGACGACGGTCTGTTGAGGTTGTTGTTGTTGTTGTTGCTGCTGGGAAGTCACAACTGCTTGTGCTTGCTGGGTAGTTACTACCGTGGGCTGTCCGGTGGCATGTGACTGCCCTTGTGATGGTGCTGTTGAGATGGTTATGTGCTGCTGGGCGGCTAACGCCGGAACAGGTGCCACCGAAGCCACCGGAGTTGACTGCGTTGTCACAAAGCTGGTCGGTGTGGTGGTGATTGATTGAGAATTGACGATAATCGTGCCGGAACCGGACGAAATAGGTTGCTAAAAATCATAGGGGAACCGAATTGAGGATTAATTATCGAATGCTTTTTTTTGCTTCTATTCGATCAAATAAGATTACTAACAATCAATCGAAGGGAAAACTAATACGAATGAAAATTCATTCTGCAAACGAATATAACATGGCAACTCAACAGGAGAAACAAAACATGGGACGAAGGGTCCCGTTTTTTTCAGTAGCTATAAACAATGGCTTGAACTGAAAGCAATGACAAATCAACGAATACATGCTTACCTAGAAAATATTTACTCTTTTGAATCATTTTACAATAAAAAAAATGATTCAAAACGATAATGAAACAAAAAAAAAACATACCAACCAAACTAGGAAAGTAAAGTAAGAGTGGAAATATATTGAAATATAGGCCAACCAACGGTAGCTTCAGTGGTAATTACATTTTGCTTCTGTTTCACCTGTTGCGTGGTGACAATGGTCTTGCGAAGGGCTAATGGAGGACCGGTAAACCTACTTACAGCTGGTACAGTTTGCAACCGTATCGTCTGATTAGTCCCCGACGTTGCCGTTAGATTGGCGGGTGTGATCTGGGTTCCGGACGGTGCCGGCCCGATCCGCAACAGCTGGAACTGGCCCTGCTCATTCTTCAACAGTAACGTCGAGCCCGGTTGTCCTTGAAGGGCACTTAGTGTAATCTGTATTGGAAGAATGAATTGGAACACACAAGAAACGAAAATTAGTGAAAGTCCTCGCACCAAACATTCGTACAGAGAATTGAAGAGACAAAAAAAAAAACGGAAATCTACAACTAAAACACTTTACAAAACATGGTTAATGGTTGAGAATTGGTTACTTGATTAATTAATTCAGGAGAAACAAAACAAAACAATCGAATGCCACGACCTCCTCTAAGGATTCCGTTACTAACTATTTTTTTTAGTTTCCATTCTCTCTAGAAATGACCTGTTAATTAATCAATCAATGTAATGAGTTTGATGAGGTAGAAGACAGAAAAAAGAAAACAGAAAATAAAAATAGAAAACTAAAGATGCTAAAACAAAAACAAAACAATAAAAAAAGATATCATTTGAAAGGTTCTTACAGCGTTTGCGTTTGGTGGTCTAGTACTAACTATTTGCTGACTACCAATAACAACTCTAGGTGATACAGCGGCAACAGTTTTTTGCTGTGCTTGCGTGGGCGGTGCGCCGGGTCTAACATTTACAATCTGTACACCAGCCGGTAAACCGACAATATTCTGTGTTGCCTTCGCAACGTGTTTTGGGGGAGCATTGTTTTGGTTATTACATTTGTGGTTCGTTAAGTTTTTTTTGTTTGGTTTGTGAGACGAAGATAGCGCAAAGTACCAGCGAACGATTTTGGTTTGGAAATGAAAAAAAAAAGAAAAAAATATACCAGTTGTGAAACGTTTTTAACTCCTGTGTTTGATCGATGCTGATATTATTCTGAAAACGGTATTATTGCTAAGGCAGTGGGATTAGGGTGAGGTGCTGTTAGGCAGAGCTACCAACCGCTACTGGTGAGGGGTGTTTGTTTGTGTATGGAAAGGAAATCGAGAAACTATTCAGGTGAATAAGATCGTGGTTATTCTAATAATGCTACAAAAAAAAAAATAAAATTGTTATTATTAAAAGTTCTGTGGTTAATGTGATTTTAAATAAATTGGTGAGATAAGAAGCGTTTAATACGAGTGTTTTTGTACAGCATATTCCAGCTCTAGCAAGTTATGGCAAACGACAAGATTCACAGTGGATATTATGGCAGAAATAAACGCAATTCGCATAACACCCATATGGGCTTCTCAAAACCAAGAAACAAGAGAACTTCCAAATTACATACTATTTATTGTGCGATACCATTTCGATTTTAACTAAACATCTCATCAGCACCATAGCTGAAGGATAAAGGAGACAAAGAGGAGAGAAAATGTTGATATTTAACCTACTTTACGGAGAGACGACGACCCATCATTCTATTCCATAAGAGTCGCGCTAAACTATCAACACGACCATATGATAACATGAAATAAAATGGAACCAAGAATGAAAAGTTTGTCATTCATCACGAAAAGAAATAAAAATGATAACAATATTACCGAGTAGGGGAGACCGGGGCTGGCTGGCCAAGTGGCTTTCCTGAAAAGGTTATTATGCACAGTGGTAACACCCAGAGTGTTTCAGGTGGAGTATTAAGTCACCCATGTACCGACGCAACTGCAGGTGTTTTTGTGTTGTCGTTTGTGCAGGAGCACGTTTTTTTTCGGCGACAGTGAATAAATTTCTGTTTTTGTAAAGTATACGTGTAACGCGGATTCGATTTCCAAAAAGGGTATTCAAAACTTTACAAAATGACAAATCGCTTTCCAGTATAACCTTACTTTTATTTTTGTGAATCGTGTGAACATTCATTGGGGCAGATGTACTTGGATATTCGTAAAATGTTATGCTTTTTTTTGGACGGAATTGGATAGTAAGCAATGGAAATAAATTAAAATGATTGACAAATAGAAATAAGAGATTAAAATCATTACAAGTTTGAAATTACAGATACAAAAGATGATTCCAATATTATATACACGTACCAAATTCCATCAAAACTTTTAGCACTTAGAATACCTGGCAGGATTTGAAGGAGATTTACCCAACCCCGAACAAAATATAGCATCTGCCTCAGTTGTAAGCCGCCATCCTGAAAATGTCAGACATCTCCTCTCATCTCCCTCCACTGTGAACTGATTCGGTGGAGCGTCAAGGTCGAAAACCGCGAATGTATCCAAAAATTTACCAATTCTCCAATAAAAGGAACATTGCAGGATTAGAAAAATGTAACCAAGCGTAAGCGCGAACGCTGGTGGAGGAAAAAGTGACAGTGTAGCTGCAAAAGTTCACAAATGCTGCCGAAACTAATTCCATAATAGTTAAGAAGACTAAAAACCAAGAAGGGGAGTTTTTTCTCGTACCTACATAATAAAAACCTGTTTTAATCCACCTAGTGGTGTAATGATGCCTTTCTCATATCAATCATACTATCATATATAATACTGTGGTATTCTTCAAAATAATTTTCTTTGACTCTTAAAAGAATAACCGAAATCGGTTTGTTTGACCGTCTACTGATAAAAACTATCAATTGGAAAAGATTTGAAGTCGATTTAGAAATATTTTTTAGGTTTTTCCCCGTTTTCAGTGATGGTATACAATTTTTAACCTACTTTACTCTATATTTCCGGATCCGGAAGTCGGATCCGCATGAAATTCAGGAATTACGCATGGAAAAAAGAAAAGTTAGAACACTTTTTCTTTTTTTGCACATTTTACCCCATAACTCCCGAAGCGGAAGTCGGATCCAAATAATATTCAGGAATTTTGTATGGGACCTCAAGACCTCATTTGAATCTAAGTTTGTGAAAATCGGTTCAGCCATCTCTGAGAAAAGTTAGTGCAAAAAAACGTTACATACACACATACGCACATACCCAAGTAGCAATCCGCAACTAGTTCTGATGCGACTAAGTCCAAACTATGTTGCAACAAGAGCACGAATATGTTTTTTATGTTATACTGGCTAAAACAAGGTGACAGCAATGTTTCTTCATAACCTAACCAGTTACGAAATAGTTATTTAGGTTTCAAATCACCACACCTTTTTGTCATATTGAATTAATAATAAATTATAAGCTATCGTAACTTAATCCAAACATATCTTTAATCGCAACTTTATTACTAGCTACTAGTTGAAAATAAGTTTATTAGACTCCAATATTGGCAACCCGTAACTAGTTCTGATACCACTTAGCCCAACTATGTTGCAACAAGAACACGAACATGTTTTTTTTATGTTATGGTTAAAACAAGGTGACGGCAGTGTTTCTTTATAACATAAACATTGAACTAGCTATCATTAGTAAGTTATCATTACTTGATTCTAACATATCTTTAATCACAGTTTTAGTTTTAGCTACAAGTTGAAAAAAGGTTGCGAAACCATTATAAATACGTAAGCGTATATGTAAATCGTTACTATGTGAATTGATGTAGTAATAACTTAGATATTATGAGATTATAACATAAAATTCTTCATTGATTCAGATAGTTATCGGTAGGTTTTCCCAACGTTATGATAACGAAAATGCAAACAAAACAACCTTTGTTGGCTTGAATATGGCGAATACAATATGGAGTCTCAAGAAGTGTATGAAACGTAAATAAAACCAGGAGATTACTTTTTTCCAAACTACTTTTTGCCGAAAATAGTGAAAGGCAGAATAATCATTTTTGTTCTATGCACTGTCATAAATACGAAGAAAATAATATAGGGATTGAGCATCGATTGTGATAATATTATAACTCTCATGATAAATGAATTTAAAATGATAAGAAATCACTCTAATTTGAGCATTCTGAACATAGCGTTATTTTGTTGTTTATTTTTCATATCTTTATAAACAGATTCTGATTGAAGGCGCATGAAAAACAGTTAAGTAAAATGGAATTCCGCTCGACAGTTTTAAAATCGTTGTGAAATTTGTACCTTGTATCAAGTTTGTGATTTAAAGCACTCTCCTGCTTTTTTATTGAAGATAGAAAAGTATTCTGGATTCATTCAATGTTTATAATGTCGATGGTGACTAAGTTTCAACTAGTTTACTTGGAAACAAGTTATTTTCAAGTTATGAAAAGATAAGTTATTCTAGTATGGCATTACAACGTAACGACAACTTATTTTTAGCTGAATTAACAACTAGTAGAAACTGCGCTTTTCGAGTCATGCAAGTGGTTAGATGTTAGTAACAATCACTCAAATATCTGGTTGCAAACTAGTCACAAACAAGCTAGCGTAACAAAAATTGTTACTTGGGTACACACACAGACATTTTGCGTACTCGACAAACTGAGTCGAATGGTATGTGACACTCGGCCCTCTAACTTCTCATAGATGGCGTGACCGATTTTCACAAACTGAAAGGTTCCGAGGTCCCATGCGTAATTCCTGAATTTCATCCGGATCCGACTTTCGGATCCGGAAATATAGGGTAAAGTGTATTAGAAATTTTAGACCATCACTGAAAGGGGTGAAAAATTGTGAAAAGTTTTCTAAATCAATCTCAAATCTTCTCCAATTGATAATTTTTTCAGTAGACGGTCTAACAAACCGATTTCGGTTATTCTTTTAAGAATCGAAGAAAATTATTTTGTAGAATACCACAGTATGATTGATATGAGAAAGGCATCATTACACCACTAGGTGTATTAAAACAGGTTTTTAAACTAATAAACGTTTTCCATTGATACATTTGATGTGTTTCACATATTTTTTCCCACTCGGCCAACCTACCCCCCGGCTCGGGGGATTATTTGTAGATTTTTTTCTCCGCATTTTGCTGTTAATAACTATTTTCTTATTTTTATTCAGGAATGAAAAAATCACATATGTGCTCGAAAGGTGAATCTTCATAACAGAGCAAACCATTTATCGAAAAGTCTAACCAGAAAGAGTACACAAATTCCAAAAGCGAAACTCGACCTACCAGCCCCGGTCTCCCCTACACGAGTGAGATTGTTGTAGTTCTTTCGCAATATTTAACTTGAATTTCAAATACAGGTAACAGAATTTCGCTTGATATGTTTATTTTGTTTAATTTGTTCAACACTCAAAATACCAAGGGGGTAAAAAAAGGTGGGAACGCTAATTTTGACTGACTACAATATCAGCTAGTTTTCGACCGATTTCAAAGTATTATCATCATTAGACAGGCGAATTCATTGAGAATGGAATTGTCTACCCAAAGTTATCAGAGAAAGTGCAAACCAAAGTCTTTTGGAAAAGATGGGAACGTTTACTTTGACTGACCATATCTCAATTTTCAAAATTTTTTGGTCATTTGAAAAATATTTTTGTCACAAAATAAACTGTGATAACTTCAATTACCGAAAAACTTCTGAAATTTCTAGCGAAACGTTTTTTTTAAATTTTGTAGAAAATACTAGAATTTTTACCTGTTACTAACATCAATCGATCGATAAACAAAAATGCTTAGTTGTTCCTTTTAAATTTCACTGTGCCACTAGTTTCGAAATTTTTTGTGAAAATACCGAATTTTATGATTTTTTTTAGGATGCATTAAATAATTTCCTTCCACATATTCTGCGATTAAACAATTCTTGTGAAAATATTTGAAAAATATGTCGATCAGTAAAAAAAGGCGGGTAGGTAATGTCAGAGACATGTTCCTTAACACTTCCGAATATCAATTGTATGAATTATGCAAGCATTCCCCTTGTTCACATTTTTTGCAAAAACAAAGAAGGCTTCACTTGATCTCGATTACTGTGAATTTCACACAGCGAAAAGTGCATAAATCTAACCAAACTGTTCTAGATTTGCACTAAACTGAGGATATTTACCTTCAATTTGCGAACAACAAATCCTAATAGTTCTTTAGAATACTTTTGAGCCATTAGAGCGGCTGATTTTGTGTAATGCTCTCCACCGTTGTTTTTTCATCAATGCAAACGACTAGCAGCTGTGACGTAATCGCTCTTGCCGAAAGCGAAACTAGCTTTGCAAACGACACAAAATACATCTGCTCGCAGTGGCGATAGAACCCAAACGGATTTGCATAATTTATTGAAAGAAACTATCAATATGCTGTAGGGATTCGTTTCTAGCATTCAGAAGGGTCGAATTGTGGAACTCACTGCGATATTCGGAACTGTTCGGAACATTTTTCTTGAGTGATTTGTTGTACATCAGCAGATATTTTGTTCTCTTCCTCTAGAACGCGTTCTAATTGGCTGGTGTTGACATGGGTTAAATGAGACAGGTTTATAAATAGTGTACTATTGAAATACATCAATGCTTTTTCTATACACGCTTAAGTTGAAAAATTTCGATTCTATTGGTAGTTAGATTATATAAATCCTTTCACAGATCACTGAGCTATGAGCTTTAAAAATACGAGAAAGGTCAACGCGCCTTATGAATTATCCTCATTGATACTCGTTTATACCAATTTTGGATTATTTGAGATTATGTCACACAACTAAATATTTTATCATAAAATTGTGATCATATTTCCGATGGCATGTAGCAAAAATTATGTTGATTCGTTAGATACAAAAAGAGATATTCACGATCAAAAAATTATCACCCTCTCAGAGGGTAAATTTTGAAAAGGCACTCCTAGTAAAGTAAGTCGTATTCACGACAAAAATCCAGGATATGTGACCTGATAAGTTCTAAATATCTCTAAGATTCTAAACAAATCATTCCTCATTTTTTCGTAAATATGAAACAGTTTCCTTCTTCAAACCAGGGGCGGAAATAAGCAAATTTTTTGATTCACAGTAAATAAAAATAGTCAGTATTATCTTTTCATATCACATACTTATTTTAGATATTACAATGAATTTTGAAATGAATGAATAAAAACATAATCGCAACTTTAGTTTAGAAAACATTTCATGCGCAAAATGGGCTTATTTCCACTTCTGCTTCAAACTTTAACTGGAGCATCGATTGGTGAAAAAATGCTTAAATGGATGCTTTGAATTCCTTGTAGTGTTAAACATTAAATTATGTAATAATTGTAATTTCTGTGTAGATTTTTTTTTTTAAATAAGTTTAAAACAATTTTTATCGGGAAATTATAGCTTATATAAAGCAATCAATGAGAATGCAGGATGACATGTGTAACAAAATTGTAATGTTTTATCGGTATTCGGTTTTCGATCCTGTAAGGAACCCAACAAAATTTATTTGGAACGCACTACGATTTGTCCAAGAAGATTGAACTAATACTCAAAAAAAATCGAATCAAATGAAACAGTTTACAATCCATTAGGTGAATTTAACTGACTTCGACTGCACCGATTTTCGAATTCCGGTTCGGGTATCGGCAATAGAGAAGGTCAATCGTTCTCTCCAAATCGAATTTTATTAACAAAAATTCAAAATTCGTAAATTTGTTCCGATTTCGACTTCCGATTAAGGAATTTCTTTGGGTACCCTCTCGTAAGGACATCCCAATTGATGAGTTTGCTGAACGTGAAGCGAAAAATGCCTGCATTCTTGGTTCTGATGATGATTATACTGTGACTGCGTTCGATATTTCATTTCCATGTAAACGAACAATTATGGAAAAGTAGCAAACGGAACAAAGGAAGATTCTGTGTTAGCATCCTTCCGGTAAACCGTGGTTCGGAAATTGTAATCTTGTTGTCAAAACTAATCAATAATAACTGTAGGTTTTTTTGCGGAGAAATGGCATAGTCACAGATACGAGCCCTTGTGAATTGTCAGCAGAGGATCCAGATCATCTGCTATTCGAATGTCTAAGATTTTACGTTCCAAAAGAATCCCTGTGGGCAAAATTGAGACAGAAAAACATCCTACCGGACATACATATAATACTGAAAACAGAAAGATATCCAGGGTTGTTAGGAAAAATGTTAAAATCGAAACGTGCGACTTCCGCGCGAATCGCAAAACTAAACGCGCAAAGTTAAAATATGAAACGGGCAATATTCTTAAATATAATTTTAACATCTGCATAAGTTTGTCCTATGAACACAATAAATAAGTTCGCATACAACATGTCACTTTGAGAAACCCCATGAAAAGGATTTCAATTTTATTCTCCATCTTTTTCGATGTTCTTAGTTAATTTATACTCTCTGATGTACGGAAAATGTTATATTCAAAATAAAATTGCTTACAATTGTGATTTTGAAAGAAGTTATAAAGATTTCAGAGAGGACCTTTTTTTGTTTGCTTCAACATCTTCTTGCTCGGCTAGCATTTTCTTCTCGGTAAGAAGAATTTTAAGGTAGATGATTTGCTCTTTTTAATTTCAGTTTCAATTATTTATCGCCTCATGTTTAGCTTTTGTTTTCTGAGATGGCGTCTTCTCTTGTTGTCGGATTTTACTCTGAATGACTTTCTTCTCCTCCTCATCTTTTATTCTTTTATTTGGAGCAGAGAAAAGCCCACCGGAGTTCGTTTCTATCAAACTTGCTCTCCAGCAGGCATAAAACCTCCTCATCTTTTGCATCAACATATTACAATCATCCAAATGATACATTTTACTTAAATCTAGTGCTTCTAAAGTAACAAGATCTAATGTGACAATAACATGAGGAACATTTTTTTGATAACATTACGTAATAAATGAAAGTCGAAAGAATTGAAACATTTGTTGAATATGCGACAGCACATTGTTAGGGCTCGTGATATTCATAATTAGTTCTAACATAGGGAATCTGGAGAATCGAAGATTACGACGTCGAATGTCTAATTGTTACAATTACATTAGCTCGGAGCAATCGATTCGCGACTAAAGTAGGTCTGCCACAAAACTAGCCTCACAAACATCGCGACGGACAAATAATAAATCGAGACCAATCAGTTTGCAGCGGTCCTGGCAACTCGGGTAAATTTGAAGGATATCTCTATGGAAGACGTCGGAGAGCGAATCGGACAAATTTGTGTTGGATCGTTTCAATGCGTTGGATATCGTTTTGGTAATAAGATGACCAGATAAAAACAGCATATTCGAGAGTTGAGCGAACTGAAGCGCAATACAGAGCATTTTTTTTAGTAACGCGGAAAATAAATCCTAATAGATAATTTGAAGATAGTAAACTCTATGTGCTTCTTAAAATTTAGGTTGGAATCCAGAAGAACACCCAGGTTTTTAACAGATGATGCGCGTTCGAGAACAGTTTGTGAAAAATTATAGTCGAACTTGAATACAGACTTTTTGCAACTAAAAGAGATGACGAAGCATTTAGTGGTAATTAAAACCATTTTGTTGATGTTACACCAATTAGTTAAATTATCTAACTGCTCTTGTAGGAACCAGAGTACGCTGCAGATTTGATTATATGAAATATCATCGGCAAAACTATAGTTTCATACACTTGATCAAAAAATTTGGATCGTAGAGATACAATAAAATTATAAACGGTCCAAGGTGATTTCCTTGAGGAACTCCAGAGGTAACATGAAGTGGGCAGTCTCCTATTTTCACTACCATTTCATGACCAGTTAGATATGATCGATGCCAATTCAAAAGTGATCCGTTAAAACCCAGTCTACTTAACTTGGAGATCGTTATGTGATTATTGATTTTGTCGAACGCAGCAGCGAAATCGGTGTATATAGGTAAATTTGGCAAAGTTGAACGGTTTGGCATGAATCCATACTGAGTCTCAGATATGTAGTCAGAGCAACTATGTGTTATAAAATCTAGAACTATAATTTCGAACAGTTTTAAAACAGCGAATAAAGCAGCGATTCCACGGTAGTTGGATACTATACCCTTGTTCACATGGGATTTTAGAACGCAAAGAACAATGGAAAATGTTGGATGTTCTTATCACCATAGATGGAATCCCGTCGGATCCAATACTAGATGAACGTTTTAACATCGTCTTCTTCGTGTCTGTTCTTGTCCAACTTCGCTTCGTAAGCCTGTCGTATAAATTTTGCTTTAGGAATGCGATTTTTATCACACACATAATTTGTGAATATATCATCGAAGAATAGCATTCCATTTATTACGTTCATTGCAATGTGTTTTCTTTGAGACTATATCTTCCATCAGACATTCATATCTTTGAGTGCGAAAATCTTCTTTCGATTTCCGCATTAGAATGGGAAAACGCAATCACATATATCGAAAAGTTTTCGTAAATCCTGGTAACAGCTCTGCTAAAATAGCAGTGTGTACCACTCGAGATCGAAGAGCCCAAAAATCGAAAACATTTGCTAGAACCGCACTATCGTTAATTTTGGTTTTATCAAGGGGAAAATTCACCAATTTGGCCAGCTCGACCAATTTCTGAAACGTTAGCCCATCTCTAAGTTAGAAGTTATTTTTTTTAATAAAGATTACATTCGATTGAATGACCGTAGTAAGCCGATAATCGCACCGTTTATCCCGTAGTCGGGGCGGCGTAAAGGCAGTCGAAGAAAAGCGTTGTTGCGGATTTTCGACTTTAACTGGCCGATTCAGGTTTGGTCATTCAGTCATAACCGTTTTGAAATTCGTTTAATTTAAACTGCCGAGTTTTGCATTAAAAGTTCAATTTGAATTGCTATGCACTGTTGAGTCTAAGACGAAACTTAAACAAAATTCATAATAATTCAAAAATATTCTTTATTTATGTAAAAAAATACATGAGATGAAGATTTGATCTCACTGCTATATGGATTAGGCACGTTTTTTTTTTCAACACAAATTGCCTGTTTTGTTTCAAATCAAACAGATATCAAATCTAGTATTAATTTTACTTTGAATGAGATGTATGAGAATGGTTCGAAAAGTGTGGTGGTCACTTCATTTCGAGATGAGTTTGAGTGTAATACTTATTTCAGGAATCTAAAGAAACAATAAACTCAGTTTGATATAAGAAGATTTTGAAGCCATGGCATGATTTCGCTTGTAAGTAAAATGCAAAAAAAATGTATCGTCGGCACTCGTTAAAGACAAAAAACCCAGTTACTTAATTCGTGATTCAAACCACGTGTATTCCCCAACACGATTTGTTCGATTCACGAAACTCAAAAAAAATTTTGCACACGTAGAGCACTCTGCCAATCAATAAACAGTGAGCGCAAGCAAAATTAAAGCCTCCGCCGCAACCGAATCTGGTGGTATCGATAAGGAAAAAAGAACTCCCACTCTCGAGAGAAACTGAAGAGAATTTTTGTTTCAACCCAAGCTACCCAACAAACCCAGCTGCGGAGTCAACGACCTTCGTCTGCCAAAGCGCGCGCCAGTCGTCGTTTGACGACGGTAATTCTCTCTTCTGAACGGGCTCGAAATGTTTCGGGGTTTTTCCTTACACCTGAGCTTGGTGGGATCCTGGCACGAATGTGGTTTCGCTCTCGGTCTGACGCTCAGTAAGAATTCCCGCTCCTTTTATCGATAGCAGGAAAGAAAAAAAAAAAAACACCGGATGCTGCAGTGGAAAATCTGGTATCAGGTGCTTTTTCGTTTGATGTTCGGCTGTGAGAGAGTCGTCAACACATTGGAGCAATTTTTTCCGTTCTGTTATTATTCAGAATTTCGTTCCGCTCTAGCAAATCGACGGGCGATAGAACGAAAGTTCCCATCAGCTGATTGAAGTTGAACACCGTTTTTTTTCTAAGCCGCGCATTGGAAATACGAACCGAGGATTGATCGAGCTCACAGCGAATCCGAATCCGAAGGCTGGCAGGACACACGTCGATACCACGACGATATCAATAAACATGCAGCAGTTCCGAAAGTTGTGCGTTGGCGCAAATCCAAAATAATAATCTGTGTGCCGTGGTGCCTTCACAAGTTGCTATAAAGCAACAATCAGCGGCGACCGTACAGCGAAGGACGAACAGAGTAACGAAGTACAACAGGTTGTGGTGTGTCTCGCCAGTGGTCGCCTACGTCCGTTCGTTTGTTTGTTTTACCTTGTTATCGATGGTTTTCCGGGGGGTGTGGGTCGTCACTTCGAAGTAATAATTTTTCGGATTTAATTGAACTCAAGCGTTGATGTGGAACAAGAAATGACATCGCTAGCCTAGAAGTAATCTGTCGAAAAATAATGACAATTGAAAGAGATGCGTTCCAAAGCGTATGGGGAAAGTTTCCCAGTTGTCTATTACAGTCATAACAATTTTAGCAATTTAGTGTTCACATAAAAATCGAGAGTTCCACGACCAAAGGGCCTAACTGCAAATGACAGTTTCTTTTTGTTTTACTTTTATTTCGTTCACGATTTACTGGATTAATTGTATACTCAACGCCTAGCACTTTGCTAAAATTTCAAGTTAAAACCACAATCTTCCGATTTATATTGGAAACTGTCAAGATATTGTAGTAATGGCTCCGTAAGAATCAAAACATAAAGTAAACAAAGAGAAGCTATCATTTGCAGTTAGGTCCTTTTTTCGTAGGACTATCGAAATATGGGTTCGATCAATGGAAAGTTAGAGACCCGAAATTTGGTTCTTCAACAACCTCTACTAAGGAGTGTATCGAAAAGTAGTTAGCAACATTGATTATTGAATAAAAAAGCGAAAAAAAAACATATTTTGACATCAGTTTTCGATATATTGTAGAAAAATTACATTTTTATGCATTTCACTGATTATATAGAAGAAAATACTAGTTTCTGTAGAACGCTCGCACTTTGGACTTGACATTCTTCATTAAATTCTGCAGTTACTTTTGTGACTTTCCTGGTGTCAGTTGCAGTGGCGTCTTGTGACCAAATTGACTAGTTGTGCACTGCGTATGTGGTACGATAGCAGATGTAACAGTTTGTTGTAAGTGAAAACTAAAGATTGATGAATGGAGATTCGCTTGTGTTTTTCAATACAATGAGATAACGATATACTTTCGGATGGGATTTTTTATTAAACAAACAAATCTCAGAGCTGAGCTGAGTGATTTTTTTTTTTTGAATCTGTGCAGTAACTCATGTGCAGACACTAACACAGAGACAACAGATACTTGAAATTTTATGTCTGATGTATATAAGATGTGTGTAAATACACGCAACTTCGCTGCGAACCAACCTGCTTTCATCGAATAAATAACGATTGCAAAAGAATAATTGAATTTGGTTGGGGTTGAGGACGCAGTTCATTCCTTCAATTCGACCCGTTGTGCAGTGCACGAGGTGCACATGAGGACGAGACGCCACTGGTCAGCTGTCCAGTTTTTTTAACTCCTGCATGTTTTGGGACACTGTACCTTCTTTCCGAAAGTGCCGCTTGACAATTGACCAATACCTTTCAATTGGCCGAAGATCCGGGCAGTTCGGTGGGTTGATGTACTTTTCCACGAATTGTACATTATTTTTTTACAACCACTGTAAAACGGAGTTGGCGTAGTGGGCTGAAACCAAATCCGACCAGAAGAGAGGAGGAGCCTTATGCTTTCTGTACAGTGGCAGCAATCTCTTCTTCAAACATTCTTCCTCGTACACCTTGGCGTTAATTGTGCCCTTCGTGAATAAAATCGACGACCGCAAACCACAGGTACAAATTGCTTGCCAGACCAACACCTTCTGCTCAAACACTTCCATCGTCACCGTGGTGTCAGCGTCGTCCAGGTCCTGGTACACCGATTTCGTATAATATTGCGGTCCGGGCAGTGCTCGAGAGTCTTCCTTGGCGTAGGTTTCGTCGTCGATCAGGATGCATCCGTCTTTATTCTGTAGAATCCGGTTATACAGTTTTCGCACTCTTGTTTTGGCCTGAACTTGCTGTACCAGGGACTTTTTCGGCACCTACTGTTTCTTGTACGTTTTCAGGGAGTTCCGAGCTTTGATCCGTCGAATCATCCCGATGCTGGTGTTGAACTGCTTGGCCAAATCCCGCGTCGACGCCGATGGGTTATTCCTGATGTACTCAACCACTTTTAAGTCCCGGCCGGGCTGGCTGAGACCCGTTTTCATACCGGATCGGGGCAAATCCGGGTCTTACCGAACTTCTCGATAATATTTTTGACACTGGTGTGGTGCACTTTTACCCGTTTTGCAATTTCGTTGTACGTGAACCCACTTTCTTAGCACCAAGTGTGCAGAATTTTCTTTCGCGTTTCCAGATCAATTCGACTCATCATTGAAACGATAAACCGTACCGAAGCCAATCGATTGCGCAGATGTTATTGACATGTAAACAAACATGTCACCGCAAAACACGCTGCAAAAAATTAAGCCATTTCAGAGTAATAACTGTTTGAATGTTGCTAACTACTTATCGATAAGGAGTGTTCCTTATATATAAAGCGAAAGTTAAAAATAATCCGAATAAACTAAGATATTATTCAGCTACGCTACGCAATCGACCACTTTGTGCCGAAACGATCGAGTCAGCAAACCCGGCATCCACCATGGCTGACCACAGAAGTGAAACATTTGAAAACGACCAAAAGAGCCGCTCTAATCCCAGATATTTCTGGAAACATGTGAATGAGCAGAGCAAAGAATTCTGGTTTCCCCTTGTCAATGAACTTCAATGAAGATCGTACTGGTTCGTGCACACAGGAAATCTGCCAGATGTTTGCAGAAAAGTTCTCTGGCTACAGAAGTTTTCCCCAATTTATGGAAAGCTTTCTTTATGAAAGGCGATAAAAAGGATATAAACAACTACCGCTGTATTAGTTTCCTCAGCGCTATACCAAAGCTGTTCGAAAAGGTTATACTGACACCAATTTTCATTCACTGCAAGCAATATCACAAACTTACTATCGTTTTTGTCTTATGTGATAGATGCAATGTCTAACGGTTTACAAACGGACGTTATCTATACAGATCTTCCCTCCGCTTTCGATATACTTTCGGTTACTAAATTGGACAGACTTGGATTCAATTCGAACATTCTTCGTTGGTTGCAGTCATATCTTAGAAATCGTCATCATACTTCCCGAGAGTTCGCATCATCCGGAATACCACAGGGAAGTCATCTCGGACCGTTAATATTTTTACTGTACTTCAATGATGTCAATTTTGCTTTGGAAGGTCCTCGCTTATCGTTTGCTGATGATGTCAAGATCTATCACATCATCTGCAACTTAGAAGAGGCAGCCTTTCTCCAAAGGCAATTGTTAATCTTCGCAGATTGGTGTAAAGTTAACCGTATGATTGTAAATCCCGACAAGTGCTCGGCCTTTACGTTCACGAGGAGAAAAATGCCATTGCATGTCGAATACTTCCTGGATGGATCCTTAATTGGAAGATCGACTTATTCAAGCATCACATCAGTTACATTGTAGCTAAAGCTTCCCGTAGCTTAGGATTCTTAATGAGAATGACTAAGCACTTTATAGACATACACTGTCGAAAATCGCTTTACTGCTCGCTTGTTCGTTCAACTCTCGAATATTGCTCGGCGGTTTGGAATTCCTGCTACTTGAACGGTGCTTATAGAATCGAGGAAATACAGCGCAGATCTGTTCGCTTCGCTCTTCGCCGATTGATGGGGACCAATTCTCATCAACTACCTAGTTATGAAAGTCGCGGGTTATTAATTGGTCTAGACACATTACAAGTGCGACGGGAATTATCACGCGCTTTGATAATAGCAGATAAATTCAACGGGTAGAATCGACTGTCCCGTTTTGCTCAACGAAGTTAATATTGATGTGCGACCCAGAGCTCCCCGCAACAGTGCTTTTCTTCGACTTCCTATACGACGTACCAACTAAGTCACAAACGTTTCTATGATTGGTTTACAGAGATCGTTCAACCGTGTTTCATCTGGGTATGATTTTAATGTGTCACGAAGCAGAATACGTACAAATTTTCTGAATATTATGAGGATTCTTCTAATCACTATAACTCAGTAACTGCTGATGGTGCTAAAAAAATTTTTGTGAAGTTGTAGAAAATCGATTGAGGTTTCTAAAATTATAAAAAAAGTCGAAAATTTCTCTAAGAATTTGTGAGCTAACAGAGAAATTAAATTAAAAGGAAACACAATTTTAATTCACCTATTAATGATGCCTTTCTCATATTATTCATAACATCATATATATTGCAGTGGAATTTTAAAAACATCTGTTCATTGAATAGAAACAGGAAAATTTATAATCAAAACACTCAATAGCTCCGGAACCGGAATTAGTATACACAGCAAATTCAGGGATTCCGAATGAAACCGTAAGACTTCGAATTGGACAAAACCGATTTGGCTGTTTTTTTACCACTTTTTCCAATACTTCCGAATTGGTCGACAAAAAGATGAGATAACTAAGTCCTCACAAGTTCTTAGCTGATGCCTCCCCGTCTGTCTATGATGACATTTGGTCAATAGAACATTCGCATTCTGCGTTAGTAGCGATATGAGAGGGTGCGAAATGGCACATAAGTTAAAACCCATCCTAAAGTGCAATATTTAGCATAGTATATTGCACCATATAATTCTGTTGTTTATTACATTGGTTTTTAAATATGGAATTGAAACGGCTCAAATTGAACTGCCGAGTTTTGCATTAAGCAGTAATGAATTTGAACTGCTATGCACTGATGAGTCAAAGACGAAACGTAAACTAAATTAGATATCTAAAATTCAACAAAACTTTTCTGCTGTCACGCCTCACTCTTCTAAACTGCATTTTTTCTAACATACCTGTTAGTTAATGAACGATGTATACATCCGTTATGTAATCCAAGTTTTAAAGTGAGGAATGTTTGCAAATTCAATGTGCAAATAAATCAAATGAGATTGGCAAAAACGCACAAGATTCACCTATTTTTTCTCAATAGGGTTCTAAATGCTAAGCTCGTGGAAAAAAAATGTCTAGAAAGTACGAGTTCTTCACAATGAACTCTTTGCTGGATTCTAGCCAGTTTTATTTCCAAATAGCCCAACTAGTCATTATCTTCTTAAAGAAATTCTTCAATTGATCTGGTTCTAGCAGATCAATGTCACATTTGTAGTGAACTGATTACTCAAATAGACTTTGATTCAGAGCAACTACCAATCACATTCAGGATTTCAAATGAAGCAATGATTAATACAATTAGTTCTATATTTTACCACATTAGAACTAATCGGTTAGGATACAGATCTCATCCCAAAAGCAATGTGCAGCGTTTTGAAAAATTTGATCAATTTTAAAAGCTCAAACTAAATTTAATTCTCCTATCCTGGACAATCTTCAACTGCTCCTTCGCCGACATCAATATCAACATTCTTGTGATCCTGTCATGAAATACTTAGTTGAGGACTTTAAAAAAACTTAAACACAGATCCACTGAACAAATCAAAACATATTCTGAACCTTTCTAAGGTTTACTTGTTCTCCGAAACCAGTTTCAGAACTTAAAGAAGAAAATCAAATACTCCCTGCAAACGGTGGAAGTCAAAGTCGATATTTATCTCACACTAATATGAGCATAATAGAAGTATAGTCTCAAGATGACATTACTGAGACAAATTATGATGAAATTTGGACAATTCATCCTTAGCTTTCATTGTGATGCTATTGATAAAAACTGAGAAAGATCTGAAAGAACTGCTGTTAAACCTTGACGTTACTCATTTATGTGAATAAAAAAAATTCGTTCATTCTTATTAAACAAGTTCTTTAAAATCTATCTGTAAGGCTCATCGCTTTTTAGACAAACGAGACCAAATTAAAACACTTTCTATATTCTGTCTAGACTTGTCCATACAACTAACTACTGAACGCACAATATCTGAATATTTCTGAATGTAAAAGTGTAGGAAACAAATATTAGAAAAACGTACGATTGTGCCCTGAAGTTTTAGATTATTCTAACAAATTTAGTGTAAGAACTAACAATGTGACCAAAACTTCCCCTTTAAATAAACCCTATTTGGTGCTGTTTGATATTTAAGTAAAACTTGATAGTAATCTGTGTCTGCTTGCATGACATTCATCCTTCAAAGTATTCAGTTCACTTTCGATTTGACAAGATACCCAGAAAAGATAAAAAATTAGAAACAAAAAACTATGCCACCGAAAATCCACGTGAATCAACCCGTTTGCCATTGTGCGCTGCATTTGTTTCCGCAAGAATCAACTACACATTAAAGAAAATAGCACAACGCACATTTATGTACAGTACAGAGAAAAGTATCTTTTTTTTCTGTCACAGAAACATTCGCGTTCGCACGAAACTCTTATTCTGTATGGGTGTGTGTATGGAAAGGTAAGGCGAACAGGTACAGGGGCAGGTTATTTAGCAATAGGCATTATTATCTTTTAATCAACAAGTAAATCCGTGTCCAGCACAGTCTCACCCGTTTTAATGTTTACCTGATTGTTGAGCGGTTTCGACATCGTAACGATTCCGGGCGCCCCGGAGTTCATCACCGCTCCGGTTTGCTGGTTCTTGATGATCAACGTTTGCGGCTGGGATTGGCCTTGCGTTCCCTGCGGTCCCGTTGCTTGAATGGTTGTTTTTCCCGCCACTGTTCCGGTCTGGATCAGCTGTGGGGCCTGCGACAGTGAAATTGTTCCGTTCGGCAGGGCCGTTGAGGTGAGGGTCACACGATTGTTGTTCATGTTGATAACCGCTTGAGTTCCGGCACCACCACCAGGAGCAGGATACACCAATTTCACTGGTTCATTCTTTGGCATGTTCGACTGTTGATGCGGATTGTTATTGTTGTTCGCTACGCTAAATGTCGTTGGGTGCTGGGCACCTGCAGAAACCACTATTTGATTGCTAATTATGTTAATCCCAGACGAGGAGGTCGGTACCGTCGACATCAACGCCGGAGGCGTTGACGGTGGCGGAACCCCGGTTGCCGAAACGGTAATATTTTTGCCGACTACCACGGTAGTAGTGCCGGAAGCTGAACTAGTGATCACGTTCTGTCCGCCACTAGTCGCTATGATAAATGATTTACTGTTATTATTGTTGTTATTATTATTACTACTACCGTTGCTGTTCATAACATTCGAAACGATTTCACCATTGGTAACACCTCCGTGATTACTCTGCTTCTGCTGCTGTTGCACTGTATTATAAATGGGGGTCGTTCCTCCATTTGACACAATTGCACTATTAAAACTATTTCCACCGTTTCCGCATTCAAAATTTTTACCGACTTGTTGCACCTGGGTTGTACTGGATTGGTCCAACTGATTTTCCAGCGTTCCGACGATCGCACTCACCGCGGATTCATCGACATCTGATTTAAGAGCTTCCTCCAAAAAGTTGGCAGACGCCATTTTCTGTCGAAGTGACACTGCCCATTTTTGTTCGAACGCACTTGCGCTGCCTGAACAGGCTTGTCAACGGTGGCTGAGCTGTCTCGGCTGTCATTCCGCTACACTTTCGAACTCGATGTTTATCGGCGGGAATGATACAAATCGCACTATGCTCACTTGAACAATTTCAACAGAACTGATCACACTTTACACTGCAGCTAGTTCAACTTTACATGACAATTTCCAGTTAACGAACAGTTTGCTGTAAGCGAGAAATACACAATTTTGAATCTGGTGTGAAACATTTTTTTTTCAGCTTTGAATTTCAAGTACGTAATCGAAATTGATTGCAGCGCCACGTTGCGATCACTAGAATAACTTTTTAAGAATTGGGGCAGGGTTGCTAGTCACACTATTTTTTTACCTAATTCATTTAATGAAACGTTATGTCCTCTCTTTCTGTTATATAGGGTAACAGGTATTTTGGCCCACTTTAGGATTGATTTTATTTTGGCCCACTTTGTAAAAATATCCACTAAATGTTGTAATATCTTTGAAAAACCCTTCCGCAGTAGGTAGTTTGAAGTGATTAGCGTCAAAATGATGCAACATGGGTTACTTAACATCGATTAAATCCATAAAATTTGTTAGGTGGGCCAAAATATATGAAGTGGCCAAAATACCTCTGTTACCCTACCACTAAAATAAATTACGCGTAAATAAGGCATTTTAACATTTTATGAAATACAACCTATATCAAATACGGATACATGGAACATAATAAGACAAATTAAGCAAATGCTGGATTCCTTCAAACGTTCACCACAATGGTACATTTTCTTTCAACCAAAACAAGACGGGTACTGGACGACGTAAATACGAATAAAACTGACATGCTTTTTCAAAACTTTTAATCCTTCACTTGCAGAGTTGTAACGTAAGGCAGAACACACGAAAGCAAAAACGTGCAGGATTGTTTTAGAGGATAAGACAGAATTCGATGACCCTAAAAAACAAAGGTTCAAATTCATTCACAAATTCTTTCAAATTTGGAAAAACCACAACAAATAGTTCGTTGCCATCTAGAATTTCCAAATTTACGTTAGAAATTTATGACAATTATTTGAATAATTTACTTGTCAAACACACCTCGAAAATAGAAATTATATAACGATTCGAAAAAATTATCCGCAAATCGAAAGCCATCTTGGATCTTAAGGATTCTACATGTACATATTTTACGTTAAATACAAGAGATATTCACGATCAACTCCTGCCCAGCCGTGTACAGTGAATTTTAAAAAATCGCCCCATTAAGATACATTCATGTCAAAAATAACACGCACAGTGAAGTGTTAATATCTCCGTCAGTGCGGTAAAATTTTATTTTCAGTCGAATGATATCAGATGAAAATGAAATTTATGGCCACTGACCGTCAGCATATCGATACAAATTCATATGACTGCCATTTCACGTGAAGCTCCCAGAATTCATCGTCAGTTTAATAATCGCAACTAGTCATTTGAAATTTTGCTTGCTCAGTTTCAAGTGCCAAGTAGTCTAGCTGTTTCGTTATCATCGCTCTTGGTAGTGAACAAGTTCGAATGAATAGAATTATAAATGGAGTAAAGTATTAATAGTGAAAACTGAAGAAGGAAACTATTAATTTATGTGTTTTATTCCAGCTACATGATTTGTCTTTCATCTATTATCTTGAACTAATTCGAATGTTTACATAAACCTCATTTGAAGCTATTTTTCACTTGGAGCTGTTAGCGAAATATGTTCAATAGTGTCACTATTTATGTAGCATTTAATTCCCCTATTTCACTGTCACGTTATTACACTTTCACAAAGTCATTATACTTTAATGAAGCATAACAAACGTTACACATAAAAATATACGAATACTCGAAATACGCGTATCTGTATTGTAGAGTAGTACAGTAGAGAGAAGTCAGTGTGTTTCACATTCGGTTTCAATTGAATTGAATGAAGTTTTACTGCACTGATCTCAGTCATGTTTCAATATTAATATTAATCTGCATTTTAAAAATACAAGAATAACAGATTGTTAATAAGCTTAACCAATTTTGGTCAAACATAAGAAAATTTTCAAATGATAGATTATTTAATCTATTTAAAAATGTCAATTATTTCCACGATATTCAGTTGGTCGTATCTACTGCTGGAACAGTTCAGCGGCTGAATAGGTTAGGCTGGCACAGATCGAATTGCAATCTCTGATAAAGGTTATATTCGATTTATTACAATTGACGTATCCAGCCAGCTTTTCTGTTTTATGCTTGTAGATCGAGAACACGGGTAAATTTTCGTATGTCTCAATAATTTTTCATTGTATATTTGATGAACCTGTTGTTTGCGATTTGGGAAAATTATTCGCTTATGTAGTTGATTTTACCGATTATTTGATCAAATTAATTCTTTTATTGTTTCTGCGTTTTTTTTATTTTTCCGAACATAAATTTTAGTGTTATATGTTCAAATATATTCGAGTTTTAAATATATTTCTAACGATTCGAGTTTCAAATATTTGGTACTCTTTTAGTCATATGATTACATACACGATAGTATTGTTTTCAGACATATTTGTAGATTTTATTAGGTGCAGTCGATTCATTCTAGTGAAATGTACATTTCAATTCGGTCCAATTACCAGCAAAACAAGTTTATTCTTTTTCGAATTGTTTGCTTTAATGGTTTATGTATGAATTGAAACCGTTACGCCTTGATTTTTAAACGGAAACGAAACTATCTTATCTTGAATACTATCCACCCAATGTCGAGTTTCCGTTCAGTCACTTAATTTTGGATTAAATTTTTCATAAGGTACATGCTAAAATGTACAGTAAAACAAGTAATATTAGATATTCACTAGAGATAGGCAATTCGTTCGCGAACGATTCATAGAAAATAGTTCTTGTGAAAGAATGAATAATCAATAATTCTTTTTTCGAGAACGGTAGCTCTCTAATAAGAAAGCGTCATCACGAAACTCGTCTCGCGAAAACAGCAGTACTGCGTACTCATACATTTGACATATGTCAAATATGATACCGTGCAATGGAACTGAACTGAAGAGATATTTCGCTCTAAGCTGTCAGGATCTGGTAATATCTACTTCATAGTACATTTACTTAACTGTTGAGTTGTAACTCAACGTTCATTCGTTTGATACGGCTTAATTTTAGAGCTAATGAAGGAATTCAAAACTCAAAATTAAGTAAAAATTGGTCAAAGGTATTCTTTAGTTACGGTGTAATTTTGTAATTGTTTTTTCATTCAGTAGTAAAGTTCATTGTTTGTTAGTACCGATAACGAACGGCAAAAATTCAGCATAAGATTATTACAGCTCCGAAATTTTTGCATTCGATTTTGAATCTTTACTCGCAGGTACGAAAAACTCACTTTTTACTTCTGCAAGTCTCGCCCTTTCCTTGAAACAGTCAGGTTATAGATTAAATTAATCCTGCCAGCACTTGAACCCGGAACAGCAGAGCCACCCGGCGTTGGATGGAGAAAACATATTCGAATTATTTGGCTGACATCAGCAGACATCGAACACACGTATGAAAACTGCATTGGTATCGTTGGAAGAACCCAAGCTCTCAATCGACACTTCTCACTTGTGCATAAATACCCGTGTATAGCAGCCCTTACACGTGACAATATTATTGTCAATCCAAAGTATTGTCAATACCGTCAATCCAATTGACTTGGTAACTTGAGTCCGCATTTTTCGAACAAATCAAGCGTTTGAAGCTTCAAATATTGCAACTGAACATTGAAACATTGAGAGGAGAGTTCATAGCACATATTTGATAGTTTCTTCTCTGGAGAGAAAGTATTGTCGGATTGATGAGCAGTTTTGATTTTTTGACAATATTTTCGTCAATCCAATGAAGTTTCCATTACACGATCAAAAGTATTGTCAATACTCCTTGTATTGACAATAAAATTGTCTCGTGTAAGGGCTGCTTATGGGAGGGTAGAGTACCGCGAGAAGAGACTCATAAATGTCTCTCCTTGAATAGTAATCACAAAAGATAATCTCTTGCAAACCCATGTTACTCACTCATTCTTAATTGTGCGTGTGTTTGTGTGCTGCATCATATTCTGAAGTCAACAAACATTTGAGGGGTGAATGAATGTTACTTTTTATATTTATGCCTGTGAATTTGGCATATATTGAATTGTTGCTTTACATTTATCTTTTCATTTGATTGCAAATACTTGTCTTAAGAAGACTTGGATTTGTTGTGTACATTAGAAATCACTGATTTACCCCTTGATGGTTGCTACACTAACACAAACATACCAACGACTGTGCAGCAAAATGATTCGCACGGAGCAGGAAAGTTGAAAGAAGAAACACACGTCCGATGAACAGCAAAAAAGACTACACCACGACCGCACTCCCACTTGGCTCTTCTTCCGACTTGGAGCTCCTTTACTTCACTGTCGTCATCTACCACTGCTGGCGTGAAAAAGTTTGCAACCAATCACGAAAACCCCTTAGATCAATCAATTCCGCACAGTCTGTTTGTTCGAAACGTGAAACTACAATCACTGCTTCGATTAATTACACTTCTGACGTGATAATTCGCGATATTTTGGCACTAATTTTTGAGAACGGTCGAACACAATAAGCAATGCGCTATCGGCTGTAGAACAAAATCTGTTCAGTCTAATTTCGTACTCCTGTCAAGTCCAGTAACAAGGAACAGCACGGCATCCAGAAAATTGATTATTTAGAAAAAAAACCATCACTTTATACAAATGACGCAGACTACTGTTTTGTAGCCGCTATGTCAAATGCAAACAAAAGCAAATGTTTGTTTTGAACGCGCTAAATAATATGAAAAGATTTGTGAACTGTTTTGTTCTCTATCCTTTTTTATCATAAAACAATTAAATTGAGGGTAGATCATAAATCAATTAATTTTCACGTTAAATAATTAAAATTTATTCCCTTGCAGCAACCATTCAAAAGATCCAGCATTTACTCGAATACATTCGAAAAACTTTTCGAAATTAGTTCAACGTTTGATGCACCGTACACGAGCTTCGTTTTACCGGCGGGTGGCGAAAGGAAGTGTATTCTTCAGAATCGATTTTCTATTCTCTCTGCTGCTCTGCCGATGAAAAATCCTTGCACTTTTCGAAATACCCCGCTTGATCGGACTGGATTCCCGTAGTCAAACCGGATGCATCCGGTTCAGGTTGCGATCAAAAGTAACACGTAATCCTGTACCCGCAAGTGATCGGCCCGATAGCGTTGACGGACAAAACGGAAATATGGCATCTTCGGCAGTAATTTCACAATCGGGACAGTACTGCTTTGCACTTTGAATTCACACTGCACACTAGCGGAGTTCCGTAAACCACGCACTACTTCCGGTTAGGATACGCTTTGCAGTCCACGGATTGCACAATTTTCATTCATATTCACCTTTAATCGATCACGGACACTTCACTCGCTGAATCATTATTGGACCCGACTTTATTCTTTCGATTCCCGAAAAAATATGCATAATTTCGCGAAGAAGAGGTGAATCGTCTGCACCTTTTTCTTTTCCAGCGCGACGCGGCGACGGCGACACCACGAAAAAAATGAGAGATCTGTGACGCGCGACTCTTCAGTCTGGCAAAGGCGAAGGATGCCAACTGTGCTCTGCTCTACGCTGTTGTGTGTACACTTTAGTGCTTCAATCGAATGGTGTGTTATATGCCGTGTATTGTACAAGCAGCTTTGCTTCATTCAAAACTGGCGAAAATCTCATTTCAGTCTGCTAGTAGTAGTAGTGTGAGAAATCTGTATCACCACAATCGGGTCTGGGAATAACCAAAGACATCATATTAACAAGATATCCAGCTCTCACATTTCCCGAACAAATCATTGGCAACATCCTTTTTTGCGAGCATGTCGCCCTCAGGTGAGTCCGCATCGAATCTGATACATAGAAGCAGGGGAGAGAAATGTCAAATTCGTGCGCGCCAAAATAGCAGGGCTGCGCACCCATACAATTGACATGATATGTTGAATGTGATGCCGTGCGATGGCGTTGCTGAACTGAAGATTGATGTCGCTCCAAGCTGACAGGGTCTGGAATAACGAAGAACATCACGAACACACACACACACACACACACACACACTCCAACACACGCTTTACTAATTCGATCAAATTCGAGGCGCTGAAAGTGATGCCGGAAAATAACGTTTTTCGACAAGAATAATTGATTTAGTGGATAACAGTCAAAAAATTTTGAACTAAGACAAAATCAGTGTAAATAAACTTGCAAGATTGTTCAGAATCAACGCAAGTGAATTATCATCATTGCTGTTTCATCTATTTCAAAGTATTTCCAATAATAGCGGCCCTTACACGATCATTGAAAGTGTCATTACTAAGTAATGACACTTCTGCTCAAAAGCCTTAAGGGCCTTACACGAGCATTGAAAATGTCATTTTAAATGATGTCATTTAAATGATGTAATTCAAATTTGTTAGAAATTTCGTCATTAGTGCACCACTACACGTTCATTAAAATGATATTTTTTTTTACTAATGACATTTTTAATGACTCGTGTAAGGGCCGCTAAACGCTCGTCATTACTGCATTACTGTACATCATTACTTTTTAGCATTACACGTTCATTATTAATGATGAGTATTTGTAACTATTCCAGCACGGGGCTTGTAACCAGAATAGCTTTCCCTCAGCAATTAAAGAATATTAGCAATATTCTTTATCTTCGTTCGTTTAGCCGAAAATAAATTTTATTTACCATTGAAACGTTAAGGTTTGTCATTTCCAGATTTTTTTTTCACGTACAGTTCTGAAGAGAATGTTTACTTCATGGTTGTCAAATTTTCTCATCTAATACAACTGACGATATTCAGCACTTCCACAAAAAAATAAGAAGAAGAAATAGTGTTGGTAATGATGGAAAATTCGGAATTCCATCATTAAAAGTGTCATTACTAAAAAGTAATGACACTTTTAATGATCGTGTAAGGTCTTTACACGATCATTAAAAGTGTCATTACTTTTTAGTAGTGACACTTTTAATGATCGTGTAAGGGCCGCTAATGATTTTCTTAGGGTCCGTACACAAATAACATACCTTTCTTTGATATTGCTCGGTTGATTTTTTAGAAGGCCGTTAGAACAAGCGACAGTTTCTCTTTGTTTGCATACATACATACCATACATAGGGTCAGAAAGCTTTTCTGGCCCGAAGAGGTGAATGACTTTAAGGTTGAAACCTCTATAATTGAAACAAAAAAAAATCAACAGGAATCATAGAAGTAAACCAATCGAAAAATGGCGAAACTTTTTTTATGTTGATTCATTCAGTTTATAAAGGGTGATTTTTTAAGAGCTTGAGAACTTTTTTAAACAATAAAACGCATAAAATTTGCAAAATCTCATCGGTTCTTTATTTTAAACGTTAGATTGGTACATGACATTTACTTTTTGAAGATAATTTCATTTAAATGTTGACCGCGGCTGCGTCTTAGGTGGTCCATTCGGAAAATCCGCTTTTTTATCGACAAATTTTGTTCAGCGATGAGGCTCATTTCTGGTTGAATGGCTACGTAAATAAGCAAAATTGCCGCATTTGGAGTGAAGAGCAACCAGAAGCCGTTCAAGAACTGCCCATGCATCCCGAAAAATGCACTGTTTGGTGTGGTTTGTACGCTGGTGGAATCATTGGACCGTATTTTTTCAAAGATGCTGTTGGACGCAACGTTACAGTGAATGGCGATCGCTATCGTTCGATGCTAACAAACTTTTTGTTGCCAAAAATGGAAGAACTGAACTTGGTTGACATGTGGTTTCAACAAGATGGCGCTACATGCCACACAGCTCGCGATTCTATGGCCATTTTGAGGGAAAACTTCGGAGAACAATTCATCTCAAGAAATGGACCGGTAAGTTGGCCACCAAGATCATGCGATTTGACGCCTTTAGACTATTTTTTGTGGGGCTACGTCAAGTCTAAAGTCTACAGAAATAAGCCAGTAACTATTCCAGCTTTGGAAGACAACATTTCCGAAGAAATTCGGGCTATTCCGGCCGAAATGCTCGAAAAAGTTGCCCAAAATTGGACTTTCCGAATGGACCACCTAAGACGCAGCCGCGGTCAACATTTAAATGAAATTATCTTCAAAAAGTAAATGTCATGTACCAATCTAACGTTTAAAATAAAGAACCGATGAGATTTTGCAAATTTTATGCGTTTTATTGTTTAAAAAAGTTCTCAAGCTCTTAAAAAATCACCCTTTATATAGGAAAAAAGGGAAAAAATTGCATTCCTTTTGAAGATAAACCAACAGAGCATTGATTTAGTAAAAATTGATTTTTTCTAACGATAATTTCTAAATAAGAATTGAAACCAAAGTCGATCCTTTTCTCCATTTGCTGTCAATGTTAGATTCGCCATTTTTGAAAAACAATTGGTTTTTGACGTGAATACGTCCTATTTAGCTATGGAATGCCTGTGGCAGATTCGGTAGAATTTAATATGGAATATCTCCTCTTGTACCAAAGGAAAAAAAACCTGAAAATATGTTTTGCAATTCATGAGATTTTCTGTTGTATGAGACAAACATGCGATAGTCGAAAACGACACACGACACGACCAAAGGGCCAGACTGCAATTGACAGTTTCTTTTAGTTTACATTTTCTTGCACGATTTACCGGATTGATTTTATTTTTGACACCAAAACTTTCAAGTTAAAACCACAAGCTTTCGATGTATATTCGAAACTTTCAAGAAATTGACCTCGTAATAATCAAAAAAGAGAGTAAGTAAAGAGTTTGCAGTTAGGCCCTTTTGTTGTAGGACTATCGAATAATTGAATAGTGGAGCTGAGATAATAAAGAGGTGCCGTTACCTCATAATTTTTCTCCGGATAGAACCACCCTAGATGGAATATGGAAAATAATAAATAAAAATAAATAAACAAAAAAATATAGGGTGTCTGTTTCTGTATTGCAAAGAGCCTGAATTGCAAGAGTCTCTCTTCTACTACTTTCAGTTACCAGATTAGTTCAATGTTTTAAATCCTTTTTTTTTCGCAGAACCGTCTTTTACCAATATCACACACCATTAACAGACATCCGTAACCGTTTCGATTCCTTCATAGCGTGTACGAAATAGAACAAAGCATGCACGTTTTGAGTTTTCTTCTTCCTTCGGTGTTGTACATATTGTCAATCTATATGGCGATTTGAAAACTTTGACACTCATCACCATGTAACTGCGAAACCGGAAGTCGGATCCGGATGAAATTTCACAGTATTTTTAAAGATTATATGAGCTTTAATTCAAATCATGATTTGTGAAAATCGGTTCAAGCATCGCAGGGAAAACGAAGTGAGTTCTATTTTTGGAGTTTTTCTTCGCCACTTTCGGGACATGAAAAGGGGAGACCGAATTAAGTTTTTATGCCCATAAACAAACAAGCTCTGTAAACTAGAATAATTTATCATACATTTTTATGGGATTTGTACCTGTTTTTGACCATCGTTTGTGAAAAACTACTAATGAAATTATCACGCGATTTGCTCAGTTTGTCGAACTGAGTCGAATAGTATATGACATTCGGCACTCCGGACCTCGGTTAAAAAGTCGGTTTTCACAGTGATTGCATAGCCTTTCTATATGAGATAGGCAAAAAGTAGATTCAAATGAAAGCTCTATGGGACCTACTAAATTCCTGAATTTTGTTTGGATCTGACTTCCGGTTTCGGAGTTATGGGGTAAAATGTGCAGCAAAATGAAAATATGTTTACTACCTTTTCTTAGAGATGGCGCGGCCGAATTCCACAGCCTTAGACTTGAATGAATGGTCTTATGGTCCTTTACAAAACTGCTGCACTTCATCTGGATCCGTCTTTCGATTCCGGAATTATGGGGTAAAGTATGTCCAAAATGGTTTACCGTCACTTGGAGCGGCGAAACAAAACAAAACACGATTTTTTTTTTCTAAACTTGCCTCAAGACTACTGCAATCGGTAGTCATTATCAGTAAATGGTAAAACCAACCGATTCCAGCTATCCTGGTTCCCGGTTTCCGATTCCAGAGGCACCAGAAATAGTGATCATATTTTCCCAAATGGATCTCATTTACTTTTTTCAGCGATGGTTTGACCGATTTCAAATGAAAGGTCAGGCGGTCCCATACGGAATTCCTAAATTTGATCCGGTTCCGACTTCCGGCTCCGAAAAATAGGGTAAAGTGTGTTAAAGATTTTATACCATAACTTAAAAGGGCGAAAACCCGTAGAACAGTTTTCTAAATCGGCCTCAAAACTACTCCAATTGATAGTTTTTATCAGCAGACGGTCAAACAAACAAACCGATTTCGGGTATTCTTTCAGGAATCGAAGAAAACTATTTTGAAGTATACCACAGTATTATATATGATAGTATGAGTGATACGAGTAAGGCATTATTACACCAGTAGGTGGATTAAAACAGGTTTTATTCTTCATATTGAAAATATATTAAAAATGAATGAAGTTAAAAAATTCTTTCAATGGGCTGTTAGAAAGGTATTATCATTCCACTAAATTCATTAGGGAGAGGATGTTTCAAAATATTTATTCCTAATTTGTTCAGAGAATTTTTTTTATTTATTTCTTCGAGGGTCTAAGTATAAAGGGTCCGCCATCTGAATGTATACCATTGCAACATTGAATGATATCGCAATTTTCCTACCGATTTTGACAAATAAACACAATTCTGTAACGTCATTCAGTGCCATTTGAAGACAATAGGCTGAAATATGAAAAAGTTGCTCAATGTTCAAATAAGATACGTCCAATTGGCACACCCTGTAGTTTCAGTTGTCAAAATTGAACTGCTTATGCCGTTTTTCATTGATAAACACTGGTGGCGTGGATTGCTCTGGTTTTGCACTTTCGAGCAGAAATGCAACATTCTGACGGTGTTTCATTGCCATTTCTGCTCGAAAGTGCAAAACCAGAGCAATCCACGCCACCGGTGTTTTTCAATGAAAAACGCCATTAGAGACTTTTACAATGATTTGATAACACGATGATAATAAAGAGTGATTTTGTGCTGGTATCTTTTTTGTAATACTGTGTTTGACAGATCACGCGTGAATCATTTCTGGTTGAATGGATACGTAAACAACCAAAATTGCATCTGGAGTGAAGACCAGCCAGGAACATGTGCCAAAATTTGACCTTGCTCATGGACCATCTAAAGCGGAGCCGCAACCAACATTTTCATAAAATTATCTCCAAGCATTAAATTATATTGATCGTTCTATCGATTCAAATAAAGATTTCATCAATTTTCTCATATTTTTGCATGCTTTTTGAAAATCAAATCCTATACCGAAAAAAATTACCCTTTATAACTCCGTTGCATTTAAACAATTTCTTCACACGATTTTTTAAAGCTGAAATAATGATGGATTACAATGTGTCGTGGTTACTTAAGAATTTCCATCCAGTTCGGAGAATGTGAAATCTGATAACGAATACCTGGTTTCTGATTTCTGATTGCAGAAATTAACCAGATGTTGTTCTATTGAAAAGTTAAACCACAATCTTCCCGTATCCAATAGGTTGTTGAAGTGAATAAAACAAAATAAAGCAGAGTACTTCACTTCAGGTTAAATTGAGGTAACTTTATTTACAAGCTTAGGCTAGTTCTGAATATAACACATATTACTCAAGCGATGTTTAACTATACTACAATGATCGGCCACTGTCGATCATATGGTATTGTTCAGCAGCAGTGCGTATCGTATCCACACAAAGAGAGATTGCTACTATTGTCTTGTTGTTTATTGTGCGCAGAAAGCTTGCGTTCCCCGCTTGCTTTCTGCGTCACTTCTTACTTCTTGTGGTGAGATATCCTCTCGCCGTATTTTGTTTGTGCTGATAGCGATTCACAAGCACATATTGCCAAGAATGACAAATTGACCGCTACCACGGATGAAATGTATATTTCAACATAGGTTCCCTCGCCAAATAAATTCGGATTTTTCGGACACAATGAAAGTCCCGAATAACAACGCTCAACTCATTTTACTCATGTACAAATAATCACATTAAATTAGCTATTTTACCATGTTTTTGCTTCGATACTGAAAATATTCACATTCAAATTAATTTTGGACGGAATCGGTTTGACTTAGTTTGCAACAAAATGCACAATAGTGAACTTATAACAGCTGTAGTAGTATCTAACCTACATGCTTGGTTTCCTAGAAAGCATTGGCACTTGAAACTCTCTCTCACTCTCTCGATCACACTAACACTACCTTACTCCCGTACCCATCCACTCCCATCGGAATCAGTCAACTCAGTCAGAGTGATGAGTGACTGTCGTCATTTCTGCGAATTCACTCCGATTCTGCCGTGCTCGGGAATGCTGGCGGCGCTAGTTGTCGTTGTAAGACTCGGTGTGACCGATCTAGACAGTGTTGAGGGTTTCCGTTTGACGAAGTACACGATCGGCATTACGATCGCCAGCACCACTCCAATGACAATCATACTCCATTGGATGATGTCCAGCAGGGTTAACACCTTCATCAGACTATCGTTGAGCAGTTTGACCATATCTTCGTTGAGCGCAATGCCTTCCTCGATCCAAAGTACCGGAAACAGAGTGGTTTGCAGTCGATCTGTCAACCGAATCGAATCGATCCTCCGAAGGAACATATTGAATTGAACCCGTTTACCACCATTCAGAGGGGTTCCGGTGAGCTGAAATAAAAAGGCAGAATTTTACTGTGATGATTGACGGAATATTAATGGCTGATCAGTTGCCCTACCGGTTCTACGTCGACGAAGATCTGATGCTTGTCCGGATCGGGGTTCAATCCTTCAATCAGCCCCCTGTACTCATCGGCTGCACCCATCATATGGGGAAGAGTTAGTACCACCGGTGCATCTGTTGAAGGTTAGAAGGGTAATAAATGTAGTATTGACAGAATCAATAAAATTGACACTTTATTAGTTAGGAACTTCTAGCGGAACGATCTTATACCATGGGGTCATCATCGATCAAAGGTATATGGCATTTCTATCGTCGTTTAGGAGACATTAATCATTCTGTTTATGTACAAAATTAATTTATTTATTAGAAATAATACGATTTCCATTCATTTTTCATCCATGTTTGAATCGATCGAATAGCTGATCGAAGTTTGAATACTTAGCGGTGCTTGCGGATGTCACACTGGTACTTCCAAGCTTCGGAGACCGTACAAATTGTGTGGCCCTTGTTGCGGCAGTGCTTGTGACAATTTTGGGAACATTTGACTGGGTTCTCAGGGTAAACCGGGGAGTGGTAGTTGTTGTGGCAGTGGTCGTGGAAGTTTTCCGGTCATTTGTTGTCCTGAATGCGAAAGGCGCATATGTCACCGGAGTACTGTTTGGTCGCCCAAAATGATGGAGATAGAATTCGTACAAACTGGTAGTCGCTTTACTGAATCCATTGGTCGGACGAGACGTTGTGCTTTTGGGGTTAGTTTGTTGAGTTATACGAGATGTTTCGGATGGCAATGTTGGTTTCGTGGTCGTGGTCAAACTTGTCGAAGGTTCGATCGTAAGTCGCGAAGTTATCGCTGGCGAGCTGGAGTATGTTGTTCTTTTTGTTGTTTGACGAGTAGTTCTAGTTATTGCTGCACGAGTCGTAGTACGAGGCGTCGTTGTTGGATCATCGAAACATCCGTTGATGTAATGATCTGCATTGCCCTTGCAATACGGTCTGTACACAGCCCAGGCATTGAAACCGTCTCCGGAAAGTCTGGTGTGCTCTTCGAATATCAGTTTCATGCATTCCAGATCATCGGTAATATCGTTGTCTTCCAGATCCGAACACGGTATATTGCAAACCCAGCCTTTCCCGGGAGGCGAGCACCAGTAAATGTCACTGATTTGGAACAATCCGTGATCCTCACTGCCATCGGCATTCAACCTACCGATTGCAGACACGTTATAGTTGGATTCTCTATGGGCAATGCAAACCCAAGTTGCAATTTGTTCGAACGGTAATCTATGCTTGTAGTACAGTTCTTGCGCTAGCTCACACCGTTGATAAATTTTTCCTACCCCTACATTCTTCTTTTTGGTGGGTTTTCTAGTTGTCGTAGTAACCGGAACCAGTGCGTTTTCTCCCTCTTCAAAACATCCTTCCGCCATCCCCGTTGATTTCCCTTTACAGTACGGTTGGTATACGGCCCATGCGTTGAATCCATCTCCGGAGATCCGCTGATGTTCTTCGTAGATGTGTCGCATACAGGCAAGATCATCGGTGATGTCGTCGTCCTCCAAATCAGAACACGGCATTCCACAGACCCATCCTCGACCGGGAGGTGAACACCAGTATTCGTCACTTAGCTGGAACATTCCGTGATACTTTACATCTCCCGGACCTGATCCAACGGCCGCTGTGTTGAAATTTGATTGATACTGTGCTATGCAGGTCCACGTGGCAGCATCCTCAATCGAATAATGGTGCTTGAAATGCAACTCTCGGACCAACTCGCAACGCTTGTATACTTTTCCTTTTGTGATAAGGGATGTTCTCGAAGGAGCACGTGTTGGGGCGGTTATTCCTGGCTTTGGCAAAGCCGAAGTTACGGCTTGAACTTCATCCGATCCGAAACATCCTTGAGCATAATTGGCAGACTTATCCTTGCAGTGCGGTTGGTAAACAGACCAGGCGTTGAAGCCGTCACCGGAAAGTCTTTGGTGCTCTTCGTAAATTGTACGAATGCACTGGACATCATCAGCGATATCGTTATCCTTCAGCTGGTCACAACTCACCGAACATGCCCAGCCATTTCCTGGTGGAGAGCACCAGTAAATATCACTGATCTGGAACAATCCATGATCACCGCTACCATCCGCATTCAGCCGACCTTCTGCGGAAGTGTTGAAACCGCTCTCGTGATATGCGATACACACCCAGGTCGGGATTTGCTCTTTCGGAATGTTGTACTTATGCAGGAGATCGTTCGCCAATTCGCAACGATCGTAGATTTTACCGGTCGATACGGTTCCAGATGTCTTGGTGCCTGGCCGACTTGTCGGGGCCGTAATTCCAGGTCTTGGACGTAGTCCCGTCGTCGTAGGAGTCTGATCGTCGAAGCAATTGTGCACAAAACTATCTTCCCTTCCTTGACAATACGGTCGATAAACCGTCCACGCAGTAAACCCATTGCCGGAGATTCGTTGATGTTCATCGAATATTTTCCGTAAACAACGAATGTCGTCACTGATATCGTTGTTTCGTAGATCCTCGCATGTCACCCCACAAGCTTTCCCCGGAAAGTTGGTTGCCGAGCACCAATAAATATCACTGATTTGAAACAGACCGTGATCACCACTGCCATCCGCGTTCAATCGACCTTCGGCCGAAGTGTTGAACCTACTCTCGTGATATGCTATGCATACCCAAGTAGCAATTTGTCCCTCTGGTAGCTGATATTTGTCCCGAAGTTCCACAGCCAACTCGCAACGATCGTACACTTTACCAACGGGAGTACCGATCACCAGGTCCTCTTTTTTGGACTTGGCTTT
Source organism: Malaya genurostris (assembly GCF_030247185.1). Taxonomy (NCBI): domain Eukaryota; kingdom Metazoa; phylum Arthropoda; class Insecta; order Diptera; family Culicidae; genus Malaya; species Malaya genurostris. The sequence continues at coordinate 285,333,038 of NC_080572.1, forward strand.
TTTCTTCTTGTAGTATGCTTGAAAACGGAGCACTTCCTCGTTCAAGCAATCTCCGAACGACACTCGGTTCACTGGATCCTGACAGTAGGTTTTATGGGTGGGCCAAGCCGCGAACCCATCGCCGATTTCGCGACTGTACTCGTCATAAATTTTTCTCATGCAATCAATATCATCTTCCACTTCGTCATCTCTCAGATCGGCACAGGTCAACCCGCAGATCGAGCTGCTCTTCAAGCAACCGTAAAGATCACTAATCTGAAAGATCCCGTAGTAAGCCGAACCGCCAAATTTTTTGTACTTCAAATTGACAGCCGAACTGTTCAGCTTCGAGCCATGCTCGGCGATACACAGCCAATCGGTGATCTGATCTTCCGGGACTTGTTTTAGCGCCAACTCACGTGCCAGCTCACACTTCTTGTACACCCGGCCGGAGACACCGCACCGATCGAGAAGGATGACAATAGCAGCAACGGTTACGAAAATCAGCAAACTTGCACCGCCAGTAGAGACCACTGCATTCCTCACAAAGTTCATTTCAACGCGAGTGCAACAAAACAAAAAAAAATTATCATCAAATATCACGATTAATGCGCACGATCGCAAATTCAAAACACGTCCGCCGCGCCTTGCTGCTCATTGTCGACTGTCGGTGGTGGTGGTTTCATTCAGGCATCCTTTGCTTTGCGTGCAAAAGTTTTTCAGAGAGGATCACACTCTCGATCATATCAGCAACAGTACTTTCACGTTGCTGATTTAACTAAACTAACTACAAGACTACAAGAGAGAACTGGCGCGACAGGAAACCTGTCCACATGGTAATCCAAACAAATGACCACATTGACAAATCATCCGAACAGTCCTGGCCAAAGGGATGACGTTTGTGTTATAACATGAGACGATAGAATCCATCCATAGCCAGCGTGTCTCTCTTCGATGAGGTTAGGATCGATCGATCTTCACAACTATGGGTGCGAATCATAACAAAGTAAACCTGATTATCGGGAGGTGAATGTGCCTATACCGAAACGGATAGTGAATTGATTATTGATTTTTTTTTTCTTGAAGTGAAGAACCCCCATGTTTTGGAATCGGACGATTATGCTTGAACAGCTCATGATCAGTTGACCTTGAGCTTGAGCGGGGGGTTGGGGGCTTTGAAGTGTTTGTTTTGATCAGTTTCGTATTCACCGGTCATCGCGTTTCCAGGGTGGGAATGATCCGTGTGTTATTACTTTGTTATCGAGTTAATTAAACGATGCGGGAGGGGGGAAATCCTATCTCGACTTTTTTCTCTCAAGCAGTTATCATTTATGGATCTTATCATCCTGCCTCACAATCGTGGGTAATGATAGTTTCGAAACAGTGCGTTGATTGTTATCGGAAGTACACGCTTTACAAAGCGTGGCACGCGGATCGATTAGTGGCACCGGCAGGAGAGCGTCCAATTAAGTGATTACATGAATAAGTTAGCATGGGAACTTAGATAGAATTAGCGCAGTAATAAAGCTCGAACTTTCACAATGATGGGATGATACAAATTACATACATTTTACTTGGTTCATTGTCGTAGAACTAAGGAATCTATTTAAGAAGAAACCACAGAGTTTTAAAACAGAAAAAGTTTCGACACATGAACTAAACAATTTATGTAATAAGCACAAAAGCAACAACAATGTATATTCATGAAAATCACATCTTTCGTGACATCCTATTTATCAAGTATTCATTTGCGAAGAAACGTCACCCGCATAGCGTTTTGGCTACCTGGGCAGCCATGGCCACCAGACGGCTACCAAATTTAATTCAGTGACGGTTTTCAAATCCAATTTGACAAAACAAAGTCGCCTGTATCTAAGTTAGCCGAGCGTTTTCATCTTCTCACCTTCGCTGAAAATGTCAAAAATTTCAATGTGGAAAAATCCTGGTGGATACGGTTGTATCGTTTAAGTTGTATATCTGGCAGCGGTGAGGCAGTCGGTCACCAGAATGTCTGCCAGCCATATTTTTCCAACTGGCAGCGTTTATTCAGCCATCTGGCAGCCATGCGTGTGCAGGCATTAGCTATGGTTAACACCAGTGCGGTAAAACTTCATTTCAATCGAACATTTTTTGATGAAAATGAAATTTTTGGCCGTTGACTGTCAGCATATCCCCGACGACACTCGTCTATCAAAACTGTATCGTAAATTTAACTACCCCTCAGTAACTGGAAATGTGAAATCGAAAACGCTAGTGAATTTTTTTAAACTGGCAGCACAAGTTGATATATTTATTGATTTTGAATAACAGTCACCATAACCTTGGTTACTGCATATCGAAGGCAAGATGAATGTAAACAAAATAAATTTCAGATCGGTTATTATGTTACGGAACATTTTAATGGATTTACCTGACTCGAGCGGAATGTAAAAAATGAGGAGTATGAGTTATGTCTTTTATAAAGCCAAGTTCAAAATTCAGGTCTTGACTTGAAACCGTTGTGTGAAAAGGAAGACATGGAAATGACCGACAACGAGCTGAGCGAGACTAGTGCTCTGCGGTGCCTGTATAACATACGGTAAAATGATTTCTTTGTGGAATTCCACTAGTAATCCTCGAATAGTGGCCAACAAGGTGAAATACTGTTTCCACTTCTGCGCAATCAACCGACACAAAACAATTTTGACACCGGCATATTACACCGAATCCTACTGCCCAGAAAAGCTAGCAGTTGAAGTGTACGGATAAATCGCTGGAAGCAGATCATTGTCCTCGTTCGTTGGTTTCATCCTTAGTTTCAATTAAATTCCGAAAATCGAGTTCATTTAATTGCATTTCTGCTTAATTTGGACAAAGTTGAACACTAATAGAACTATTCCACCGCTTTCAAAACATGTTTATTTGTTTTGGGGTTCCTTGGTAACTAGTCCATAGCAACTTAAACAGTGTTGCTCGAGAAGATTATTTTTATCATTTACAAGGGGTCGCTAGATTTGTGGTAACTGGCGGTGAATCGTTAGCGAACAGTTTTAATGCTGATTTTTCTTCAAAGTGCCTGGTCGTGTCGTCGATATCCCTTCTCATTAATTTTACATTTGTTGCCGAAGCTCCCAGAATTCATCGTCAATTGAATAACCGTACCTAGTCACTTGAAGTTTTGCTTGCTCAGTTTGTAGTGCCAAGTAGTCTACCTGTTTCATTGTCTTCCTTGTCTTCACAGTGGGTAGTGAGCAAGTGTGAATGAATAGGCATAAACATCAACTCGATAACACACAACTCTCTCCAACCATAACGGTAAATAGAGAGTGGCGGTTCTCATCTGAGTTTTCAATTATCACCAGCAAGTTAAAATCGATAATTTCCACTGTTTCAAATGTATTGAAATGTGTTTAGAAATATTAAAAATGAAAACTGAAAGAGAAGAATGTGTGTTACAATGTGAAGTTTACTGCAGTAGAGTGCTCGTCAGCTCGTGCATACATTCGATTTCAATTGAATTGAATGAAGTTTTACAGCGCTGGTGACACACACTATTTAATTTGCTCAGTCGACTTATATCATTATGAGCGAGCATGAAAAATTTTGCATATAAACCAAAGTCTCAATCCTTTATTTGAAAGTTGTTCTCAATGTGGCTCAATAAATTACTTTAGTTCAGTATAATTATTTGTACGGTACTCAAACTCAAAATTCATAAGCAGCTTCGAAATAATACAAATATTTAAAGAAATAGAAGTGGTGAGTTCAATTCTTCCTAATCCATATTCCGCATTTTTGTTATTTCTAGTGGAAATTCGTCAAAAATTGTATCATAGAGAATTTTCCCCTATAATAACGTGTGTAATTTCTGGTAATTTTGTTAGCTTAAATTGTATAATAAGTTTGATTCAGATGCATGTTTCAAATCGTCTGTAGAAAGTATAAACAGATAATAATATTTTGTTAATTTACAACGTATTTCATACACATATTTTAATCAGAAACTTGAATATAACAATATTTCATTGTTCTTTTTTTTCAAATATACTTTAGAATCAAAACTTATACAATAGACACTAGACAATAGACAATAGACAATAGACAATAGACAATAGACAATAGACAATAGACAATAGACAATAGACAATAGACAATAGACAATAGACAATAGACAATAGACAATAGACAATAGACAATAGACAATAGACAATAGACAATAGACAATAGACAATAGACAATAGACAATAGACAATAGACAATAGACAATAGACAATAGACAATAGACAATAGACAATAGACAATAGACAATAGACAATAGACAATAGACAATAGACAATAGACAATAGACAATAGACAATAGACAATAGACAATAGACAATAGACAATAGACAATAGACAATAGACAATAGACAATAGACAATAGACAATAGACAATAGACAATAGACAATAGACAATAGACAATAGACAATAGACAATAGACAATAGACAATAGACAATAGACAATAGACAATAGACAATAGACAATAGACAATAGACAATAGACAATAGACAATAGACAATAGACAATAGACAATAGACAATAGACAATAGACAATAGACAATAGATAATAGACAGCAGGTAGACTCAAATATCAAAATCGGTTACACCAGTGATTTTTTGTTTCAATTTAATTTGTCGCGAATAATTCTTCTTTTTCAAGAACATGTTTAAGAGAATAATGCCGCTTTTCATTTAAAACACTGGTGGCGGGAATTGCTCTGGTTTTAGACTTTCGAGCAGAAATGCAATATTTTGACCGTGTTTTATTGTCATTTCTGCTCGAAAGTACAAAACCGGAGCAATCCACGACACCAGTGTTTTTCAATGAAAAACGCCATAAGATACGTTTACGAGTGTCGGGTCTAAGAAATTTTAGTGCATAGAAGATATAAAACGGTGAGATAGAACAAAACTATGAAATGAAAATACGAAATTTAACATAACTGCTCGAAAAATTGAATAATTGCACGAAAAACTATTAAAACTACTCGAATACATGCTCTAAAAACCGCTCAAAAATTATTCAACTGCTTGAAAAAATTCTAAATAAAACTACTCATCATAAAAACTGCTCAAAACCGCTCGAAAAACAACAACAAAAAATGCTTAAAGTTGCATAAAAACTGCTCAAAAGATTTGCTCAAAAACTGCTCGAATTAGATGCTTAAAAAAACTGCACTAAAAATTGTTTCTCGAAAATACTACTTGGTAAAACTGATCTCCGAAAAACTCTTAAAAATTCGCTCAAAAAACTGCTCGAACAAATGATTAAAAATTTGCTCGATAAAGGTCTTGAAAAACTTATTGTAAAACATTCTTGGAAACACTGCTTGAAAACACTGATCGACAAAACTACTCAAAAAATCTACTCGAAAAACTGCTTAAAAAACTCTTCGAGAAACGGCTCGAATTAAAGCTCAAGATACTGATCAAAAAACTACCCGAATCAAGTGCATAAAAAACTGCTGAATACACTACTAAAAAACTAAATTATTCCTCGAAAATACTGCTTGGTAAAAACTGCTCCCCGAAAAACTACTTGAAATTCGATAAACTTCTTCAAAACACTGCTCGACAAAACCACCTAAAATCAGCTCGAAAAAATCGGTCGAAAAATAAATTCGATAAACTGCTTGAAAAACTACTTCGAGAAATTGTTGTTCGAGAAACAGCTCAATAGCTGCTCATGAAATTGATCGAAAAACTACCTAAAAAATTATTAGAAAAAACTGCTCGATGAAGGGCTCGAAAATTTCTTGAAAAACTTTTTCGAAAGCTGCTTGAAAACACTGCTCGAAAAAAACTTTTGAAAAAACTACTCAATAAGCTACTTGAAAAACTGCTAGAGAAATTGTTCAAAAAATTGCTCGGAAAACTGCTTGACAATATTGTGGGGAAAGAAATTGAGTGAACAACTAATACAGAATTTGAAAACTACTTGAAGAAAATATGTCAAATTTTTTACGTAGAAATTCTGACGCAAAACTTTTTTCCGTATGAATTTTTGACGTAAAATTTCTAACATGAAAATTTCGATGTGAATTTTTTTGACGTGCAAATTTGTGACGTATAAATTTTTGACGATATATTTCTGAAGTAAAACTTCTCGTGGAGGCTTCAATTTATAGTATTCAAAACCTTTCGGACTTTCAGAGCGCTTCTTGAAGCATTCTCGTTAGTCGGCTACCCAGAGCAATAAGCATGATGATGATATTATTTGGACATTTATTAATGAACCACCACTTCTTGTGATGCATCCGGAAATGTAGAAGATTCTTTGATTTATATAAGCAAGAGCAAGGTTGCGGAAAACTTACAACCGAAGTAACCATAAACATTCAGTGATAAAAAAAACAGGCAAGAAATCAACACTAATATTACATAAAAGTCGTATTGTAAACTTATCATTGCATTCAGATCATATATCAGAAATTTCAAATCTTGGAAGGTCTTTAGTGATTTAGCATCATAGTTTACTTGAAATGGTTATATAAATTTGACAGAAAGTGTACAAATATTAACTATTTTTTCGGTATCGCTTTAATCGACCGTTTAACATTTTAAACACTCGTCACCTTGTGAATAGTTCCGGACCTGGAGGTCAGGACAAAATTCAATAGCAAGCTATGGGATTATAAAAATGATTTATTTAAATCTAAGATTGTGAGAATAGATGTTATCATCTTCATGAAAACGATGTGCGTTTCATTTCGGAAGTTTTGACCTTTATTTCCGGTAACTCTGCAGCGAGGAACTGGGGTCCGATATACCCGAAACGAAAATTGTTGGCCATTATGGTTTTATGGAAATATAACATATCTCATTTGAATCTAAATTAGTGAAAATTAGTTCAGTAACTTCCGAAAAAAACGGTAGACAGTAGATAGACAATAGACCAAGATCTTTTTCAACTGGAAATGTCATTATTGAGTATTTAAATAAAATTTAAATAAACCAATTCACCGGTGATTCGAGATCAGGTTATTGTATTACATTTTTTAACGGCCATTTATAGAGCATAACAATCCACAAAACTTGAGGATGATGCGTAGATTTTGAGAGCTGGTCCGAGATAGTTTCCTTACTCTGAGTCGTGGAGAACGGGAAACAACTAAATTTGTAGGTCATATTAATTGATGACTATACAAACTCATTTGTGCTATACTGTTTTCGATTTCAGGTTTCGTAATTGGTGGTCCAAAATTGCAACACGAAACTCACATCAATTTCTCAGAGATAATATGAGGAACACATAATAGCTCGAAGAAGCCAATTCAGGTGAACAAGGTGGATCTGTCCGACCCATTGAGCCTCCTTTGAGACACTCGTGCCGTTTGGGAAGCACTCGTGCAGACTTCTTCGACTCCTTTTCTATGGTTCTAGCCAAACACGCATTTGAAGTGTGCTTGCGTCCGTCTTTTTAGTCCTAAATAAGTATGTAGGATATCTTTGTCATCTGCAGAATCTTTCCGGGTTTATGTATTATTGTTATTGTCGTTTATTTTGCTTGGTTTTAAGCTCCATTTTATGAAGTTTTGACGCTGTCAGTGGCGGTGGGGTTTCAACCATCACGAAACTCTCAAAACCACTATCTCACATTGTAGTCTGCAGGATAAGCAGCCCCATAATATTCATCAAACTGTTTATTTTTTCCGTTTTTTGATTTCGGGAGGGGCCAGCGTGGAACGAGAAACCAGTAAATCAGTTCGTGGTTCTAAAACCTCCAACGAATGTCACACGACCTACCCGATTCATGGACGTAATATTAAAGCAGGCTAGCAGCTAATTAAGCAAATACAATAAAACTGTATTGCTATTGTTTTTAACCAGTCCTCCACAAAATTTATAATAGTACAGGTGATAACATTTCAATGATTCATTGATTTGATATTGATTTTTTTTAAATAAGATTGAACTGAAATTTTATAAATAACATTTCGCCTGAATTCTAAGTACTACTGTGAGCAAGAAATAGTAGTCATAATTTCAAAATTCTTTATTTATTCTTTCAATTATATTTCCTCCCTCTCAAAGTCCCTCTCAAAGGAATCCCCTTTTGCAACATTCTGCACGTTTCGGCACCAGAAATTTGATTCCGCACACAAAATTTAATGGAACTTCTTTGTTGAATAATGTCACTCATTGTAAAAATCGTCGATTGCACTTTTAATACTTCAGAAAGACAGACGTATACTAAACACTAATGAACAACGTGACCAGAGTTGCCAGGTTATTTTTTCAAAAATCTGCCAAAACTCAAAAAATTATCTGGATTTGTCTGGGTCTATTATATACAAGGAAATTTTTGTCGGGCTTCATTTCCAGTAAGCAAAAAAAAGGTCTCCCCACCTATCGTATAGAGGCCAAAACCGTAAATATCTAACGAGATCTGACAATATATAGGAAAATTTGAAACATCTGGTAACATTTGGAAAATCTGGCAAAAGATCTGGTTAGTTTGAGTGTCTGGCGAAACGAGAATTTGCCAGACAAATCTGGCAACACTGGACGTGGCACTTGGCACAGATGTCACTGACAATCATACCAACATAGAAAAAAATTCGACGAATAAGCCCAGTAAATCCGAACATCGGACGCATCGTGCAAGAAAGCTTTTGATTGCGTTTCGAGCTTGCATAGTGTATCGGTAGAACAAAAGAGTGAAGATATACCAAAGCAGAGAGCGGATGTCTGATTACTCAGGTGATGAGATATATCGGGGTTGGATTTCCAACCTCGAACATAGGGTCAGAGTTTTTCTGGCCCTAAGAGGCGAATGACCTAAAGGTTAAAGCCTCTATGATCGAAACAAAAGAATGTTTAACACTCTTTCACACCCTTTCGGGAAGATGTCGGCTCGAAAATGCCTTGTTTGATATTCCTTCGCTCTGTTTCTCTAGCGATGCATAATGTAAACATAAAGCTTTTTTAGGTCGACGCGGTTGATGCAAATGGTGCAGAATTGTCCGATGACGGGCCGATCGAAGCGCTACGATCGGCCCCATATCGTGCTCAATCGGTCCGATAATCGGACCGATGATCGGACTTATGCGGGTCTACAAATTTCACTGGGAGGTGTCCACGCGAAACATAACAGAATTCAAAACTCTTACTGAGTGCTGTTTGCCCACAGTAGTAAAAGGTTTATAGAACTTTATAGGAACTAAAATTATTAGAAATCGGTGTGGATAATGTTCGTTGAATATCCCTCAAACAAAGTATTACAACGAAAATATCGATATTCTATTGTTGATAAAATGAAACATGTTTAGTGTTTGAATTTTATCAAAGTACAAAGGTTTCAGTAATGACACAGCCCGTTTGAACGTATGAGTTCGGGATTGATCGTGGCTGATTTCATACCATGAATTATAATCAAGCTTGATCTATCTTCCCCTCAAATCTCACTAACGGCAGTCAACAGGTCAGTCGTCTGCCTGTTTTGCCTGCACACTTCATCTTCATCGTATGTCGCCTACAGTGCAGCGTAAAAGTGTTCAGTCAAAAAAAAAAACAATCAGTAAGGGAAATGATCACCAATCGAGACGATTTCGCTCCGCTGTGTGTGTGTGTGTATGTGTGTGTGTTCGTAATATACCTGTACTAAACAATTAACGTTGATGGATTTATTTGTCTCTTCTGTCCTCGTGCAAAGTAATTGCTGCTCGTTCATATAACTGTTTTCACGATCTTGACCCCCAAACTTTACATTCAACCAGTTCTTACCCGATGACTTGGTCAATTCAATTAGCCTCCTAACACTCGCCGGTTGATTGATTGAAACGAGGTGCGAATATCACCAATTAGTTCTAAAGCAACGACGTCATCGGTGTAGGTTAGGTATGGACAACCTGTTTAGCCGGTTGCCGGTGGCATCTCCGATTTATTTCAAGTTCCTATCTGCGATTGTATGACATTTATGAGCCGGGTTGTTTTTTTTTTATTTAGGATTTTCATAGCTTGCGTAGTTGGCACGTATGCAGATGTGGATGACCGAATTGTTGCTCAAATCTCGGGCGACGACGATTCGTAAGCTTAATTTGCATTTTTCTGCTGAAGGCAGGTGCAGGTTTTATTTGTACGTATAAATATGCTAATCAATTTAGAATAAACATATGTTTACTGAAATTAATACTGCAGGACATTAGAAGGGTGAAAAAAAAAACACACGCAGATGCCAAGGTTCATCGCCGGAAATTCCGTAAATTTTGATTGATATGAGTCAATTTTGGATACTCACCGAAACACGTCGATAGGTCCAGGGCGCCTTTGTACAGACATCCGTTACTTCTCACGATCGCCTTCGGTATTCGATTGACACAGTAGCAATCATTACCAAACTCGGGACCAATCTCGTTCAGGAAGTTACTATCGGTTTCATAGCGCAGCGCCGGAATGCCTTCGTAGCTGGACGGCTCCACGTACTTGATATCCACAGTTCTGTGAATTAACACAAGGGTTGTAACTAGAATCTCTAGCGAAAGATGAAACCATGTCTATACCAACCTACAGATATCCGAACTGAAAATGGTCATTTTCTGTACACCGTACCGAAACGGAGGATATCCGGAACCATCGGTTCCGATTATACGATTGCAGGCAGCCGACGATCCCAGTGATCGATTACTCCACCGGTCCACGGTGCTATGACCGTTCCAGGAATCAATCACATGAGTTAGCAGGGCATCTTTCGTTCCGGTATTGATCGTATAGACACCGTCATCGGTCATATTTTTCTATGGGAATAAAAAAAAACACAAAAAACGCAATTTAATAATCGCATTAATCAACTATCGAATTTACACGTACATGATGGAAGAAGGAGAACTTCATCGACCCGTCCGGCATCACTCGAATGGTTTTGGTGTTGCGCTTCTCGATCTCTTTGCAGATCGCCTTCGCAATGCCGATCACATTCACGCAGAACGGTACGCCCTCGAACAGGAACTCCTTCGGTGTGGTCCGCAGAAACATGGAATCCGGTCGGCCAAAGATACGGTTTAGCTCGACGTTGATCAACCGCAGACTATCGTAGGTTTCGTCTTCGGCAATTTGCAGGATGGACTGCGTGCGGCATGGATACGGATGACAGAAATGATAGTGCGAATTTAGGTTAGTGACGTTTTTATTTATCTGTACTACACTCTGTTTGTTTGTTAGGTGCTCTAAGAGAAAACGAGCAGACTGGGTTGCAATTATATACTAAAATAAATGTAGGTGAAAAAAGGAACAGATAACATCTGCAATTCACAGAATATTCATTTGCGTGATGCAATTAGTCATTAGTGATTTTGAAGTGATTGTAATGTGCTACAGAGATGTACCTGAAACAGTGGAATAAGGAAGGTTGGTGTCCCAAGTAACAAATTATGTTGCGGCAATTTATTTCAGACCATTTTTGAGGCTTGCAACAAAAATGCAACAAAAACTGGTCACCGTAACATAACATTCTACTAGGGATGAGCCCAAAGTTGTCACATTAGTCATTACGTTTGGGAAAATAATATTGTTTTGTCTTTCACACAGTGAAAAGTTGTTGCAAAGTTTGTTAAATCCACTATAGTTATCGAGATGAAACATTTTTTTTTATAATAATTTAAAATATGTACTTATTCCAGTTTGCATTCGTTGACTATATTTTTTGGTTGAGCTTGTGGTCTACCATATCTGGTACTTTAAATTGATGTTCAAGGGATTTTATTAATTTGAGCAATCTTAGAAATTAACCACAGAAAAGGGGGCAAAATTATGATCGACTACTGAAAATTTACACACATTTTCAGTATGACAACATCCTAGCACTCTTATTGAGCGACCAAATTAACTCAAGACTGATTTTTAAGAAAGAGGGCATGCATATTTGCATGAAAATTTTTAAAATCGTTGTAAGTCGCAAACTGTTATAGGTAGAAAATGGTGTCGACAAAGAAGTCCTAAGAAGCATTGAAAAGAAAATAATTTAAATTTATACGAAAAAATCAAATTAAAAGAAAGTTTTCTTCATTTCGAAAAATAAAAATTTAAGTGATTAGTGTAAATTAAAAAATAAAGAAGTTATAGCTTAAACCACTTTTAGGCATTTTCTAGCTTCAAGTTAAACTTAAACAGCAAACCTCTTTGTACTAGATCAGGGAAAACGTTTCAAAATCGTTCTCAAATGAACAAATATGCAAAGGAAAATGTAAATAAATGCATCAATAAATCAATAACTAAATAAATAATTGAACAAACAAAGATATGAACAAACAGGTTACTTAATAAAAAGACAAAATAATACACGATTAAATGAGTGGGTAAACAACCAAAAAATTAACTTAGTATATAAATACGTATAAAAAAATCAAAAACAACTGCATGAAAATAAATGAATAAATAAATAAATAAGTAAATATATAAACAAATAAATTGATTATTTCATAAAAGAATTTTTAAATAAATAATAAATAAATGAATAGATAAATAAACAAACAAATAATTGAGTAAATATATGAATAAATGACAAGTTATTAAATAAATAAATAAATGAAAAAATAAATACACAAAAAAACTACTTATTAAAAGTATTACTAAAAAAAAAGATAAATAAAAATTAATTATTTGATGAACAAATAAAGAAAGAAAATAAATTATTTAATAAAAGAACTATTAAATAAATAAATAAATAAATTTATAAATAAATGCATAGACAAATAAATATATAAACATATAATTAGTTACTTCATAAAAGAATTATAAAATAAATTAATAAATAAATGAATTGTGAAATAAACAAATCAATAAATAAATGAATGAATGAAAAGATAAATTAATAAATAGATAATTAAATAAATGTATAAATAAATAAAAAAGGAAATACATAGATAAATAAATAGATAAATAAAAAGATGAATAGATGAATCAATAAATAAATAAATTGATAAATAAACTATTAAGTGGATAAATAAATGAATAAAAAATTTAATAAACAAATAACCGAAAGAATTGTAAATATATAAGGAATGAACAACTACATGAACAAATAAATCAATAAATGAAACAATAACTAAATAAACAAATAGATAAATAAAATGATAAATAAATAAACGAATAAACAACTAAATCTCTAACTAACTAACATATTTCATAATAAATTAGTTAGTAAATAAATAAAAAAAGAACAATGAACAAAAAAATAAATAAATAGTAGATAAAAAATTAAGGAATAAAATAATAAATATAAGGACAAAATATTGAATGAAAATGAATAAATAAAAAGTGCATAGATAAAGAAATAAATGAATAAATACATAAAAAACAAAAGGCAAAGTCTTGATATTACATTCTTTTTATGGAATTCAGTCCTTCTGTTTTAACAGACTTCGCAGCCGATTCTTAGCGTTCAGAATCATTGCGTGACTAGTACTATTAATTTACTGATACTAAGAATCCTTCCAGGTCGGGGGTTAAACATACGACAACTGGCTTGTAAGACCAGCGCCCTGTGCATTGAACCGTCAAACCGAGCATTAAAGAATAAATAAATAAAATATTATATAAAATTAAGTTAATAAATAATTGCATAAGCACACGAATATATAAATAAATGGACAAATAAATAAATAACTGAATATGAAAAAAATGAATAGAAAATTAAAACAAAAACAAATAAATAAAGAAATACAATAAATGAATGAATAAATAAATAAATAAGTTGATATATAAATGAACACAAAAACAAATGAATACTGAAATAAATAAACAAACAAAAAAGTTAAGAAATAAAAAATAAATAAATTAATAAAAAAATATTTTAATGAATAAATAAATAGATAAACAAATATCTAAACAGATAAATAAATAAATTAATTAATTAATAATTAAACTATTAAATTAATAAAATAATAAATTAAAAAATAATAAATTAATAGTTTAATAAGTTAATAAATTAATAAATTAATAAATTAATAAAAATGTAAGTAAATGAAGAAATTAAAATGAATGGAAGCGGGTCATATCAACGAAAGTCATTTCGCCAAAGTCGTTTCGCCGAATGCCATTTCACCGAAGGTCGTTTCGCCGAATAGGTAATTTCGCCGAAAGGGCCATTTTGCCGGAAGGGTCAATTCACCGAAAGGGTCATATCTCCTGCATGTTATGTCTCCTGTATAACTGATGTGGCGCAGCCACGTAACCCAAGCCAAGATGGCTCGGCGGCACAAAACCGCCAGTTGAGTCGGCCACCGACCCGCCGTCGAAAGCGACGGCTTCTTGCATACAAACCTGTAATCGCCTTGTTTGCCCGGTCTACTCAAAGCTAGGTTTCTTCGCTTTAGTTAGGTCCGAACGAACGGTAGCGAGGTCGGACAGCACATGAACCAAAACGATGTTTTCATTTTCACTTAATAAACGGAAAATACCACCTACATATTACTACCTATACAATTGCTTTGATGCTTAGTAGCTAATAGTCAAAAAGTTTTCTTGGGAACTACCTTCTGAGGTTCATGTATCAATCTTTATTCGAGAGTACAGGTAGGTCAACAAAACGGGCGTTAACGCTATCATCTTTCGTTTGTCTTTAATTTAAATCAATTCTAATTACGATTTCAAGACGATTTCAGGATTCGGCGAAATGACCCTTTCGGCGAAGTGACCCATTCGGTGAAATGTCATTCGGCGAAATAACCCTTTCGGCGTAATGGCTTTCGGCGAAACGGCTTTCGGCGAAATGACCCTGATCCAATTAATAAATTAATAGGTTAATAAGTTAATAAATTAATAAAAATATAAACTAATAAAAATGTAAGTAAATGAAGAAATTGAAATGAATAAATAAGTTCAAAATAAACAATTTAACTGTTGAATAAATAAATAAGGGAACACAAAAAATAACGAAATAAGACGCCAAGTTAAGTGCACAACTTCCCCAACCTATAGATTGCGAGTTCGAGACGCACTTATTCATCATTTTTAATTCTATCATCTATTTTCCGGCCTGTGTTTTCGTAGGAGAATACACACGAATGTTTTGATACGATAATGTTGTAAATTGTCTTAGCTTCCTGTGTGACGTTTTTGATCGATTCATGTCGTCCAGTACTTACCCCTAGAGACATCTATTGTAGTACAGCGTAAACGATGTTCTACACCGATTATATCAATTCGCACAGTCAGGTGTTTTATTATATTGGATTTTGTGGATTTAGTGTTAGTTGAATAAGAAAAATTTATTGTAAACCATTTAAGAATTTTTCGATTCTAAACCGAAATTGCTGAAATTCTCTCAGAATCGTTGGCTTTCGTATTAATGTAAAAGAGTTTCGAAGTCCTCGAATAATTGAAGTAAATGTACTCGATATTGGTAACGATCATTCGATTATTTTACAAATGTATGGAATGAAAATTTAATATCAACAGTAAAAATAAACATACCAACAACGACTCTGTCAGTATGAGGGTTTTCTTGCGCCGTACCAGCCGCGGTCAGTGTGAACTCACACCAGTTCGAATGGCGTCTAAAGTTACACTAGAGAAATAGTGACATCGATGGAGAGATGAGTGCAGTTGGAGTTCTACTGTATTAGCTATGAACTTCCATTGACTACGAACATAAATATATGAAGCTGATACATTAGTCCGCCACCCGAACTTGGTGATGGTTACACACAACGAATATAAAAAAAACACACATGGAATACGGTGAAGAAAGAATAGAACAGAAAGCTAGGAAGCGCCCTAACCAAACCGTCGACCGATGGCACTTCGAACAAACTAGAATAAAGTGGAAATACCGAACAACAAGTACCAGAAGCCGTTTGAATGGATTAAATGAAGTAAAACACAAGACACAATGTGGCAAATAAAAAAAAAGAAAAGAAAACACAAAAATAGAAGAAACAAACGTTACTTGGATCGGCGTCGTTCGCTCTATAATTCTTTTGATAACTCTAACTACTGGGATTCTTTCGAGAGTATTGTTAACATCGGACCGAAAATTTGTGATCGTTTCCTTTGCTTGGCTATCGATTATTTGTAATATACTCTGAAATGAAGATATACAAATGAAATAGAAGGAAATATAAACACAGGTTGTTTGGTTCTGAAGGATATGTGGCGAAAGATAGAAAGCCGATAAGCGCGAGTCGTTTCCGAAACGAATGTGTGAAGCAACCTTTTTGAATATTTCTTTATACAGGACCGTGAAAGAGAAAGCTTTGGATTTCACCTACCGAATTGACAGGCCTTTTAAAAAAGTGTGGGCGGACAAGTGACTTACATTCATATGCATATTAAGCACCGTCAGTTGATCATTCTCCGTCAGTGGATAGGATGATTCAGCATCAAATACGTACATCTGTTGCTGTGAAAAGTGTACCTTCGATCGGTCCCTGCTGAAGCGAATGTTGTCCTTCTGGCGGTATTGGCTGGAAGCAGGAAATAAGTGTACATTACCATTTTCAATGTTTTTGCTTGAACTTACAAATAGACATAAGGTCCAATTTCAACGACTCTCGGCCGTTTTCCCATCTGCACTTCGTACGGGTTAGTGACATTGAAGATATAAACCTTAAAATCTAACGGCTGAGGTAGCGATTCCCAACGTTTGAACTGCGGTGTTCCTTGGCGAAGCTCCGTGTTCTGAAAAAGAAAGAAAAAATAAACGAGTGGAATGAGTACCAGATAGCTAAATACCAGTGGCAAGCAAAATTCCCTGACCAACATATGAATGTTCCTCAAGGTCTTCCCATCCTGCAACCTTGCCCCTAATGTCTGAGGGAAGTTCGACATTCGACCGGATTGCGTGACAGTGAAAAGTTTTCCAGTGGTTTATTTTATTTGCTTGTTCTTGCTCCGTACCAGGCGGGTTAATGTCCTCGTGGTGGTAGGCAGACGGCATCGAAAGTGGGACAGATTCCGATAAGACGCTAATCGATCGTTACGTCGTATCGCAGGTCGGAGGTAGTGTATTTCAGGGTTAGATCCATTCTGAACGATTATCTGACAGGGCCAATTTCGGGCGTGACGAGCATGTTTACATATTAAAATGTTGGAACAATATTGATCCGGTTGGTCAACCGTTTTTTTTCTTTCAATAAACCGAGTAAACAGATTAATAAGTCAAACAATGTCGCGACCGCTCCATAATTAGTTAGTGGAGCTTCCCTATTCAAGAGACTGATGATCCGTGAGGGCAGCGATGTTATCTCACCGTACTTACGTTGTTTTCGTCTGTTGATGCTTCATAGGAAAAAGCTCTCTGATGAGCTGATTGTTATCTACCTTTAGGCGATATGCGTGTTGAATAGCGAAGCGAGTGCAGTGACATGAAAGTTTGCTGTGAGTTCGAGAGGGTGTAAAACGCTCTATTCATTCTAGGATTGATTGGGACATGGTTCGTCGTGCGTTATCCGAGTTCACAGGCTCGTACAGAATCAGTGGATGTTTTTTAGACAGTAGACTCACACCGATTTCTGAAAATTCAAATTTTTTCCA
Source organism: Malaya genurostris (assembly GCF_030247185.1). Taxonomy (NCBI): domain Eukaryota; kingdom Metazoa; phylum Arthropoda; class Insecta; order Diptera; family Culicidae; genus Malaya; species Malaya genurostris. Next base: position 285,350,509 of record NC_080572.1, read on the forward strand.
AACTTGCGTCAAAATTTACAGTCTTTCCAAACAACCAAATCCGAAACCATTCATCACACTTCACTCTATAGCACTTTAAATTCGTTCTAAAACTGTTTTCATGAGTTAGTATACTTTTTGAAACCAGTCCACAGATATTTGAATACTTTATTTGGCATCCATGTAGAGAATATACACGAAACCAGAAAACTATTCAATTTGGAAAATTTCATCCAATTTCGGTGTTTCGTTCAAAAACCTCATTCTAAAGATAAAAACGGCTCTAAATAGTTTCCAAAAAAACTCATATACTGGGATGAAGGATATATCTTATCCAAACTTGTAATGTTTTGCTTATTTAACTGTTGGATTTGACGCACTCCGATTCCGAATCAAATCTGAATGGGTAAAATTTTTTCGTTCGGATTTACATGTGAAATTCAGTGTGAGCTCCGAATAAATGAGAACTCCAATGCAACAACCGATTCTAACCGATACGACACTAACCGAATGAATAGGAAATCTGTCGGAGTTGAGGAAGCAAAATCAAACTAAATTGTTAAATTGCTTTTTTTCTCCGATTTTAGCTGATTTCCATTTTTATTCGAAACAATACTGTAGTTTTACAAAATATGTTAATCAAAAACTTCAAAATTTCCGAATATGCAAAACTATCCATAAACTTTTTCTTTTGACATTTGTTGAAAACCAACAAAAAGACCTACCTTAGTCTGTATCGTTCTTTAGCTGGAGTGTAATAAAATGGTGTAAGTCGACTGACTTTTACATTAACACATTCACAAATAGAGCAATAAGCAAGCAAAAATATTTATGGACATTCATAATGTCATAGTCAATCTAGTTGATAAAAAACTCAAAAACAAACAATCGAGTACGAACTCATTACTCAGTTCGTCTGGGAGAAAATGTGAAACTCAATCAATCAGAGTCTACACGGAATTGTGCTAAAATAAATCGTCCGAAATTTGTTGACCTTTATTATTATTTATATTATGTTTTTTTTTGCACGACAGTTTCTTTGGTCGAAAAATGTATAGAATAATTTTATTACTCGAAAAGATTTGTCAAAATACTTATGCAATCCGTGCATACGCGTTTTACCATTTCCGCCGCCTTGAGCTGTGGTAGGCACAGTTCTACAGCAGCATCGAGTTGGAAAGCAAAATCTAAATTCTAAATAAAGCTGATCTAAATCCTAGCAGCCTCACGACCGGTACCCTATATAAAGACAATAACACACTAGTCTTGTCGCTCTATATCTAGTTTCCGCTCAAGTACTGGGTGGCGAAAATGGCAAAACACATATGCACGGATTGCATAAGAATGCTGGTTCGAGTCCTACCTCCTACCGGCTGCTCGGCCATCCATGGAAGTTGACCATCAATGTTAACTTCCCTCTCTGAGCAGCCTAGATAGCCGTGTAGTGTCGGTAGCGGTTTCCCAACTGCTAAGAATAACGCTACGGTCCTCCTGTACCGGTGGTATAAGTCCACCAAACAGGTAAGCCGTGTGGCATCCGGCGGAATTATTTTTTACCAAGAATTAATCCACTGGTTTCCTATTCCATGTCGTAAAAGGCCACAAAAATAGGAACTCCTAAGTCAAGGTGTATTTCCGTGCCGATGGCTGAATGGCTGCAGGAGGTTAAACATTGCAGTCGTGAACGGAATATCTTGGGTTTTTCCCTTACTGGATACACGCAATGCTTAGCAATCAACTTCTTTGATCATCGCTTCGGCAGGCCAGAGATTAGAAAGCTGAGTGTCTGTGGGTGTCCTCAAGGTGGTGTACTATCCCCACTTTTATGGAACCTAGTCGCTGATAGTTTGTTAAGGAAACTTAATAACCTTGGATTTCCGACTTATGGTTTTGCCGACGATTGTCATATATTGATGACCGGTATAAGCATTAACACTCTCTTTGATTTAATGCAGCAAGCCCTGCGATCTGTTCAACAATGGTGTTGTCAGGTTGGATTGTCTGTAAATCCGGGCAAAACATCAATGGTGCTGTTCACTCATCGTAGGATAATCACAGGAGCTCGTTCGTTACAGTTCTTCGGTTCAGAGGTCACTGTGGTCGATCAAGTTAAATACGTCGGGGTTGTTCTTGACTCAAAACTGAATTGGTCTGCTCACATTGACTTCAGGATTAAGAGAGCTTGTATGGCTTTCGGCCAATGCAGACGAGCTTTTGGAAAATCATGGGGACTCAAACCCAGATATATTCATTGGATCTACACAACTATTGTTAGACCAATTTTAGCATATGGTTGTCTTGTATGGTGGCAGAAAGGAGAAGTCGCGACAGTTCAGTCAAAGCTAAATCATCTCCAAAGGATGGTCCTAATGGCGATGACAGGAGCATTCACGACAACTCCTACTGCTGCTCTAGAGGCGCTACTGTGCATTAAACCACTACATGTGTTCCTAAAACAAGAAGCATTATCTTGTGCATACCGTCTTAGGGTTACAGGGCTTTGGAACAGTAACCCATTAGAATATGCTACCAGTCACACTCGCTTGTGGTCTCAAATGGTTCCGTGGGATGAGTATTTACTCGCTCCTAGTGACCTAACTCTCACATGCAGTTTTCCTTTTAAAACATTCAATGTGAGCTATCCTCTTCGTTAGGAATGGTTGTCTGGTTGTCTGGAACGACAACTTGATGAACACATAGTTTGTTTTACGGACGGTTCTCTGTTGAATGGTCGTGCTGGTGCTGGTGTCTACTGTCGTGAAATGAGGCTGGAGCAGTCTCATTCACTTGGTAGATACTGTACTGTGTTCCAAGCAGAAATCTACGCAATTCTGTGTGGAGTACAATCGGCACTTCAGCAGAGGATCTGTGGCAAACGTATTTATTTTTGTTCCGACAGTCAGGCAGCCTTAAAAGCACTCAGTTCGAATGACTCACGGTCGAATCTAGTGATCGCATGTCGAACTCAAATTGAAGACCTCAGCATTTCAAATGCTGTTTACTTCATATGGGTACCCGGCCATTCTGGTATTACTGGAAATGAATGGGCTGATGAGTTGGCTAGAGCTGGTGCAACGAATGATTTCGTTGGTCCTGAACCAGCTTTACCACTTTCAACTAGTTGGATAAAGCACAAGATTCGTTCTTGGGCTGCATCCAAACATGCCAGCTACTGGCGCAGCTTGCAAACTTGCGCTCAGACAAAAGCATTTCTACCAGATTTAAATCTGAAAATGTTAAAGTGTCTACTGCATTTCTCCAAGCATCATTGCAGTATTCTGGTCAGAGCTCTGACTGGACATTGCAAACTCAATTATCACATGGCTACTATCCAACGTGCTGAGTATTATTCGTGTGATTTGTGTGAATGCGATTATGGTACTTCATATCATCTGATATGTAACTGTCCCGCATTGACGCAGCTACGTATCCGGGTTTTTGGTTCTCCATACATGGTTGAGTCTGTGTATGCGGAGCTAAAATTGAAGGATATTCTCTCGTTTCTCACCCAATGTGGTAAGGAGCTATAGTCAGAAGGGTTCATCGTTCTTCCTGGAGTGAATGAATCCCTTCTGTATTCACCTTAAATAGGGCTTGGCAGATTGTTTGGCATCCTCTGGGGGGTACCGAATTTACTTCTGCTCGTACATACTGCGAGTCGTTCTGCATTCTTCCGGGAGTGCAGAATGGTGTCGCTTTTGTAAGATCTCTAAATCCTCTCGGGGGTTGGAGGTTTTATTAACAGCAGACTGTTCGGGACCTCGTAGAGGTTCAGAATTTCCTTCTGCTTCCACTAAATGTGATCCTCAGCAGATTGTTCAGCATCCCTTAGGGGTGCAGAATTTACTTCTGCTTTTATGTGTTTTTGTGTCGTCAATTTTTCCCATCCTCCTAGTCCAACCCTCACCATTTCCTTTCAATCCTTCCCTCTTATATATCGGGAAAATGATGCTAAAAACAAATTGATGGCAAGGCACAAATCTCCAAATATCAAGGGGAACGTGCCATTTGAGCCAATTTGTTCTGATTCCTGATCCTAGTCTTGTCGCTCTATATCTAGTTTCCGCTCAAGTACTGGGTGGCGAAAATGGCAAAACACATATGCACGGATTGCATAAGAATGCTGGTTCGAGTCCTACCTCGTATCTTTTTCCAAAAATTCATATTTTCTGTGAGTTTCTCATTCATTTGGCTTCTTCAATATAAGTTGCTTCTTAGTCATTGCAAACTGAGCTAAGTTAGTTATAGCGACTTTACGTCAACCGAACTAAAAATATATAAATAAATTAATAAATCAATAAAAAAGTGCTATTTGGTATCTTGAATAAATTACTACATTGCCAACAGAAAATTATATTAAAATTCAAATCGTACGAGAAAATTCGAATGTTTTAAAATTCTTCTTGAACAGAGACACATTTTATCCGAACACGCTAGAGCTAAAATTGGCTACACATTGACATTTCAACTGATAAATGGCCTTGTGGAAATTGCTGCATGTATAGGCATTGATACTATCTATATTACTGAATAAATAAGATCACGCAAGCATTTTTGTTTCAACGTGTCTGATGCTTTGTAATCCCTTGGCTGTATTGTAGTGTTAGATGATTAGATTAAAGCTTAAACTTTTTTCTCCAAATTTTTGGTAAGTAAAATGAATTCGCAGTAGGCGTGTGCGTCGGATGCAAAATTTGTTCGCTCTTGTAAAAGTTCTAGAAAAGAGAAATTTTTCCACTTCCAAGTCTACAATTAGCCATATATAAACGTTTTAAATGGAAGAAGCTGTCGAAATTCGTAGCATATGGACTTGTGGCAAACGTTGTGAACTATTCGAGACCAAAGGCATTAAAATGTACGATTCAGACGGTCCGCCTCTTTCCGTCACCGTTACCGGAACGTCAGCGTTATAACTAAATATTCGTTTATTTTTTTCTTTACCGGAACGTTCACACGTTCCGACCGTCATGACGCTACGTGACGGTGACGTTATGTGTGAAAGGTGCAAATATTTGAAAAAAAGATAAGTTATTTGCACTTTTATATAAAAAGTGCAAATAACTAAACTTTTCTTTGATCGACAGTTTAGCCAGTGACAGTGATCAAGTGTGATTAATTAACGTATGCGCTTGTCGACGTTTCGCCTGACACTTGTCAGTAAACTCGAGTTTTGCGTGTTTGGATGAAATACAAGATCAATAAAGATTAAGAATCGGAAGGGAATCAAAATGATTCTTGATTGTTTTTTTTTCTTTAGAATTTTCAATTTGAACTAGAGGAATCTTTTTTCATAATGAATAAAACATTAATGCTATCATCAAAATCGCATTGTGTGGCCACGAATCGCAACGTTATGCTCTCGCAGGCAAAACTTAAAGACATACATGTATTTGCCTTCCAGCGTAACTTGAACATAAATTTGGCATCAAGTGGGTGCATACAGAAATCATGAACACTAGCAAAAGCTATATATAATTTGAAATAGTTTCATCAAATGCAAAACAAATACAAATTATGGCGAACAGAACCTAAGAGCTACTTGTTGTGAATAAGGATCGATCAAATGTGGCGCTTGATTACACATTTATATTGAAGTATAAAGAAGGATTAGAAGAGCGGTTCTCAAACAAAAAAAAAATGATCCAGCAATATTAGAAGAAAACCAACCCATTACTTTCATAACATTGTGCCAGAAAAAAAAACCAGCGATATAGACACAACATAGTCTCACATATCATTACCCAGCGGGAGAACAGAATGTAAACACGATTGACGGGGAGAAGCCTTGATTCTCATATATAAAGGCTATACAATCACTGTGAAAACCGACTTTTGAACCGAGGTCCGGAGGGCCGAATGTCATATATCATTCGACTCAGCTCGACGAACTGAGCAAATGTCTGTGTGTGTATGAATGTGTTTTCTCAGAGATGGGTAAACCGATATTCACAAACTTAAATTCAATTTAAAGGTCACACGGACCCATAGATCGCTATTGAATTTTATTCCGATCCGACTTCCGGTTCCGGAATTACAAGGCAATATGTGCAAATCTATAAGAAAATGCGCATTCAATTTTCTCGGAAATTTTCTAATCGATTTTTACAAACTAAGATGCAAATGAAAGGTCTTGAAATTATTTAAAAAGTCCATGAGAAAGTGATCCAGATCCGTTTTCCAGTGCGATTAGTAAAAATTTTCAATTTCATATGTATTTTTTCACAAGCGATGCCGAAACGAGGTCCACATTTTTATAAAATTTACTGGTAAATTCATCTAGCTGGCAAACCTTGTTAGTTAGTGCATATATAGGGTGATTTTTTAAGAGCTTGAGAACTTTTTTAAACAATAAAACGCATAAAATTTGCAAAATCTCATCGGTTCTTTATTTTAAACGTTAGATTGGTACATGACATTTACTTTTTGAAGATAATTTCATTTAAATGTTGACCGCGGCTGCGTCTTAGGTGGTCCATTCGGAAAATCCGCTTTTTTATCGACAAATTTTGTTCAGCGATGAGGCTCATTTCTGGTTGAATGGCTACGTAAATAAGCAAAATTGCCGCATTTGGAGTGAAGAGCAACCAGAAGCCGTTCAAGAACTGCCCATGCATCCCGAAAAATGCACTGTTTGGTGTGGTTTGTACGCTGGTGGAATCATTGGACCGTATTTTTTCAAAGATGCTGTTGGACGCAACGTTACAGTGAATGGCGATCGCTATCGTTCGATGCTAACAAACTTTTTGTTGCCAAAAATGGAAGAACTGAACTTGGTTGACATGTGGTTTCAACAAGATGGCGCTACATGCCACACAGCTCGCGATTCTATGGCCATTTTGAGGGAAAACTTCGGAGAACAATTCATCTCAAGAAATGGACCGGTAAGTTGGCCACCAAGATCATGCGATTTGACGCCTTTAGACTATTTTTTGTGGGGCTACGTCAAGTCTAAAGTCTACAGAAATAAGCCAGTAACTATTCCAGCTTTGGAAGACAACATTTCCGAAGAAATTCGGGCTATTCCGGCCGAAATGCTCGAAAAAGTTGCCCAAAATTGGACTTTCCGAATGGACCACCTAAGACGCAGCCGCGGTCAACATTTAAATGAAATTATCTTCAAAAAGTAAATGTCATGTACCAATCTAACGTTTAAAATAAAGAACCGATGAGATTTTGCAAATTTTATGCGTTTTATTGTTTAAAAAAGTTCTCAAGCTCTTAAAAAATCACCCTATATAAATCTACTTTGAGACTACTAGTGCCCGGTTTCTGCTTCCAAACGCACCGGTAATAGTACAGAAAAGTTCCAAAACCGGAACTCACTTCGTTTTCTCAGCAACGGTTAAACCGATTTTCACAAATCATGATTCAAAATAAAGATCTCAGTGTCTCAAAAGACACTGTGCAGTTTCATCCAGATCCGACTTCCGGTTCCGAAATTATAGGGCAATAAGTATCGAAACTTTCTAACTGTCATACAAAATGCAAAATCGGTACGTGCTGGTACGGAAGAAGAATAAGCCACCGCCTAACACACAGCGTGGTTTGTTCAATTATGTATGGCGTGCAGGGTTACCACATTTAAATCTATATTAACTTAACATAACTGTTTACAAATTGAAATGCTTGATAGTTTATACCAAAGAATGTGTTTGATTTATTCAAGTTGGAAAAAAAATCTTGACAGAATCTTCTGGTGATGTTTTTGAAAATATAAGTAATATGAGAAAGGCATCATTACACCACTTGGTGGATTAAAAAAGCTTTTTAGTTCTCTATTTAATCGATGAAAATAGGTCGGATGGTATCGAAAATGCACATGCACAAATCCACCCTAAGCCGCTTGCGCTTGCTGGTCAATGACAGCTAAACGATCCTTTCGATCTGAACTCGAACACTTTGCCTTGTGCACCGAAATTGTGTATATTTTCATACATCTTCTGTATGCAACCTTTTCCGTGCACATGAGTTATTGCACAGATTCAAGAATTACTCAGCTCAGCACTGGGAATTGATGTTCTCTCTGTCGTGTGGGGCTCAGTTGCAACGTCGAAGCGGTTTTATTGATGAAGTTAGTGACATATTTGCTCGACGTACATTGCGCGGAATTCTTCCATTGTATATCGCTATTTCATTGTATTGAAAAACACAAGCGTATATCTATTCTTCTATCTTTAGTTTTCACTTACAACGAAATGCTATATCTGATATCATACCACAAAACCACCCGTAGATTTTGTCACGAGACGAAACTGTGTATCAAACATAAATTTAAAAAGCTGACAGTCTCAACAAACAAGTTTTTGCAACAAATTTTAGATGTTTTTTACTCATGCGAAAATTTAGTTAACCGTAGAGACTTATTAATTTAGATCTGTACTTTAGTAATTTGTATTTTACCACATTTGGCACAGACAATCAATAACTTTGACATCGTTATTGTACCGATTGATAGATTCGTGGTAAATTTGAATTTTTTTTATAATTAACTTTTATTTCGATTTAGGGGGAGAAGTATGCCGTACCTCAAATCGTAATCGATTGAGAGGCAGTTGCATGAAGAAAATCAAAAATATTTAAGATCCAAACAGATTTAATTCGATTAACATCTGGATTAATATTAGTTGAAAACGCCACATTTTCCCGTGTAGTTAACGCAATAATAATATTTACACATAAGCTAGAATAAAACTCCTGATTCACAAAAAAGTATTCATTTCTACTCATCTACACTGATAATACATTTTGTGAATTTACATTTATTTTTATACACATATTTGGAGTAGGCAATTGAATGGAAATTTACATTACAAAACGAAGCGGTTTGTAAATATACAGTCTTGTTCAATGAAAAACTAAATTTCAATGTAATTTTACATCAATCATGGTATTAAATCCGATTTTAGTTTCAACTGATGTCTATTTCATAGTACTATCGGTTTACATGTCGTGTAAGTTTCATCTTTTCTTTCTGTGTAGGCTTTTAAAAATTTGCAAACCTTCCAGAAATCCCAAATTTAGGACATCGCCAAAAGTCGAAATAACGTCATTTTAAAGTGATACTAAAAATACAGTATCCCTTCAGTTAATCATTTTTTTGCCTGTAGTTGGGCGAGTTTCAATAATTGTGCGAGCTCCCTGCTGAAGCCATATTGCGTTTATTTTGGAATGTTTTCATGTAAATGCTGCTTTAGTCATGCAGAGATTTCACTGATCGCATTAAATTTAGTGTACAAATATGCTATATAAGCTATGCCGCATCTAGCACTCGATCAAATACGATGATAGAGTGAAATAGTTCTTTGAAATGACCGAAATAATTACTCTTTGAAAGCTAATGAACTTCCACGTGTAGTGAAAATTGAAACAAGACCTAAATATAATTATTTACACAGAGCTCAGTTGTCCGAAATCCTACTGAGTAATGCTATGACTCGGATAAAATTGTAAATATAGTATATCTGAACGGTGGAGAATGGCTTGTAGGAGCGCAAATTTAAAGAATACACTGAGGTCTTTTTTCACACGGATTTCCGAAGATACGCGATTTTTTTACGCGCATTTTCAAAGTTATCCAATTTTTTTTTGTGTTGTCTTAGAAATGAAATGTCATGATCTGGTGTTGTCCCTTATTTTTTCAGGTCAACTCTCTGACACTGACACTCTGACAGAAAATTTTCAATTTATTCCAAAAAAATATTTTTGGAGATTACACCTGATCTCGACGTTTCATGCATCTCTTAGACATTTGATTCAAAACAAGCTTCTTTAGTTTCGCGTTTTTGGCATTAAAAATGCCTTACTCTTCACTATATGGGGCCGGGGGTCAATTAAAAGTTTCAAAAATTGCCGCGTAACCTTTTTGCGTCATAATTTTGAACGTTAATAACTCAGTCATTTGTTGATGGATTGACATAATTTAACAACCAATCGATTCGGAAACTTTTAACTTAAACATGTATGACATCGTTGTTTCAGTATTTCAATAGCATACTATTGAAAAAATGGTTAGAATCGACCTATGTTTTCATCCACCAATCCCAGCTGAGGAAATTGACGTCATTTTCTTGTTCGGCATAGAAGGCTTTGCGTCATGCATAAAAACACCGCATCATTCTGCGTAGTTCGAAGAGGAATTTATAAATATAGGCGGCAAAATATTTCTTTGCCTAGTTGATGTTTGACTGTGAATGAAATAAGTAGCTCGTCCAGTGAGCTGATGACTGGATTGTATATGCGTTCACTTGCTGGATTGTCGCTTTTGCATTATGTATTAGTGAAATTTCCTGTTGTCTGTGCAACACCGTGTTCACTTGAGTATCTTATTTATCATCTAGCTATTAAAGAACCGAATCAGCGTGGTTACCGATTCCTTTGAAATATCCCATGTATTAGCAAATTTTTGGTCGATTTTACCATTAAAAATGCCTATTATGAGATTGAAGCTACATTTGAATATTTCAATTGCATCCCATTGAAAAATTGGTTTGAATTGAGTATTTTATTTTGATTCTCCAATTTAGCCCAATTTAGAATTATTTAGCCAATTTAGAATTATCGGCGATTGACTTTTTGGATCTAATTTGCAGCGCTTGTTCCTCGATGATTTGTTAATGGATTTTCCTAATTCAAATGATTCCAAAGCTTCAATATTGTAAACTTAAATATGTTTTAATTTGCCAACGGATCGGTTTGCATACTTAAATCTCAATTCCCATACGAATAAAACGTGACAATGTGACTGAACAAGTTGTTGTCCCACCAGGAATTAAACGCTTCAAATGATTCAAAATTAAATTCTGAAACTTATCTAAAAGCGGCCTCCTCGGTTTAGTAGTATAAATGAGTTTCACAGACTCACATATACAGTACAAATAGATGCAATATCGTATAGTTTCAAAGATAAACTCAAGGTAAGCTTACCTGCGATTTTACATGTATCGTTTGAATAGGAACCCTCGTAGAATTTGGTTAACCGCCAGTTTCAGTTTAATTATTATTTGCTTCAAAACAATAAGCGTCTGATGGCTACACGCGTTGTAACTATGACAATGTTCATTCATGTCGTAATAACATCATGTTACAATATGAACAAAATTTCGGAATTTTGTTGCGTATCCATTCCGTATATTCCTAATATGCCAAAGCGAAAATCAATGTAAGTAACTAAATATTTTATGCGGACTGTTTCACATGTTTTCTTCCTCGTATTGTTGCCATATTATTTACCGACACTTTCCGAAGATTATCGACAATTTTGAAGAAGGATTAATAAAATTACACTCTTACTGAGCACAACATTTTTCGTTAAAATAAATAAAATCTTCTCTTGGATCTATAAACTGTTTATAAAATTAATAAGTTTGTACGTTTCTCGAAAATTATTATCATAAAATAAAATAGTTTTATTTGTACAGGTTCAAATCTTTAGGTTGTTTATATCTAAAATTGAGATTTCGAGTAACTTTGAATTCATCATAATTGACTTCTAGTTGAAGAACGTTATTCAAAAACTTAACAATGTAAAAATTTGTGGAAGGGATCAAAATTGAATAGAATCAATTATCAAGAAAGAATCTAATTGTCAATTTTATCATTCGCTAACAATCTTAGCGCTTAAACTAGAGCAAGTTTGTAATTAGTCAATTGAATAAGTTTTTAGTTTAGTCTATCATCATCATTATCACCTTCATTTTCGTATTTATTATGGGAACCCTAGAAACATTTCATTTTTAATGTTATTGTGCTCGGTTGTGTCTTGAATACAACCCTCTAATTTTTTTTCTACGCGGATTTCCGAAGTTACGCTGTTTTTTTTGCGCGATTTTGTGTACGCGGTACGTATCCCCCGCGTAAAAAAAAACTTTGTTACACTGACCATTTTTTGTCTGTCGATCGAGCCGGTGCTGGTGTCTATTGCCGTGAAATGGAATTCGAATGAAATGATTAATTTTTTGTTACTGGGTGGTACACCGCATTTCAATAAAAAAAAAATATGCGATTCTCTCCGGAGTACCGGCTGCATTCCAACCAGGTGTCGGTGGTGATTGAATTAATTATTGTTTAGAAAACCAGGCAGCTAAGAACACAACTCAAATCAGCTCAGATTACTATCTTCTGTAAACATTTTACAGGTTCCCGTCTCTACTTATGTTGCTGCAGATAAACAGGCTGGAAAATCGAAAACTATCCTTCCGCTCTGTGCTGTAATCTATCGTTCCTTCTTTCCCTGTCCTTTTCATTCTGGAAATGATAGGAAGACACGACAAATCCCAAATCTCCGAATTACGCAAGGAATGTGCTATAATTACATTGTTATGTGTTTATACAGGGCTTAGTTTTCCGAAATCCAAGATCCTACTGTTCAAAACACCACATTTTATTGTCAAATCTAACTTCGATAAAATCGCGAATATAGTAAATTGTGTGGTGTCAACTTTTCTTTTCTTTCATATAAATTTCACCTTAACTGAAAGGTTTATTGTTCTATGCAGATCTATTTATTGTATAAAATGTTTGAAGCTAAGAGATTCATTAGAAATATTCCCACAAATTTATATAAGCTTGTCAAGAATTCATTTGCTCTTGGCCGTTCTTAAACAATTGTTTTGAAAAGGCTTCGCAGTCCACAATATACGTCGTGTTGACCATTAGGAGTTTACTGCCCACTAAAAATGAGCTAGCACCCAGCGGTGGGGTGCAGAGAATCACTGGATTAACCTGTTCAATAGAAATATCGAACATTTAAAATTCAGGATACCTTGTTCTATATCACCCTGTAGTTTTTCACATTAAAATCACAAATCTTGGGAAAACCTTCTGAGAACTTAACAGAACTTTCGAAATAATTTGCATCACATTAAGTTAGATCAAAATCAGATGAACATCTTTCGCGTATTTGTTTTAAGTCCATCAGTTAATTCACGAGCCCCAAACATTTTGTTTCGATTGCCCATCACTGGAATGATTGAAGCCAAACCTCATTAGTCTAAATGCCTGAAAAGTCTGGCCGACGGAAAAAAACGGTGCTTTCGTTTTCAACAACAACACCCCGACTACACCGCGTTTAACTTTATGCCTTTATGGTAACGTTAAACTATCCATTGTGTTCGATTCTCATCGTTATAAATCGTTAATTTCCCGCTTTTGCTTTGGGTGGCTGACCACCCGAATTTGTTTGCTTGTATGGTTTTCACCTGACCAAACCAAATTTTGGCTAATCGCAATCGTACGAACTGGAGTAGCGAATGGTTTGAAACGTTGAAAATGGATTATTTTTTGTCTGTTTCTTTCTCTGAACTTCATCTAAAATAGTTTTTTTTTCTCTGGAGTAAAGCTACCGACTGTCGTAAGACCTGCCTGCATCTAAGGCGTGTAAATCAATTGCAACTAACCGTACCGTAAGTGGAGGATCGTAATACAACCTACATTGCCTTGTGAGGGGGGCTTTATATAAAGACTACTCGACACAGTGAGTGTGTCATACAGCAAATGAATTCGCTGACCATGAATCAGTGTTAGAATCCGTAACAAAAAGTTGATAGTTTATAGCTTTAATAAATCATACCGATCTCAAACAGCGAAATGCTTTATTCTTTTAATTACCATACTCAGGAAGCTACTTTGCTGTTGTTGGTCGCTATTCATCCAATGTACTCCCGGTAGCTTTCCTACTTAGGAACTAATCAAAGTTCCATTAATTATGATCTACATACACAAAAACCACGGGAGCGTAGAGTACAAGTGATAACTACTGACGAGCCGGTTTGTTCTGTTCTTCCCGCGTCAGCAAGCCGAGATGCGAACAAACTGGTCCCATAATCTCCTCTATCTTGTTCAAAAACTTCATCTGACTTCAACTTGTCACACGTGTTTGATAATGAGCATAGGCATTTTCTCTTCATTCTAGTGCCAAACCAGTTTGGTCGAAACCAACACCAATCAATCTCAACTTGTCTGTGAGCAGACACCAGCAATGGAGGTAATCAGTTCGTGGCAATTAATTCATCGCCCACGACACGACTCCCGACGGTGACGAATAACAATCGAACAACCGCCACAGTGATGTAGCGAGATTTCAACGCCGCAAGCCACGAACCCTTCAACGCGATCGGTGCTCGAACCATCTGTTTGGTAGTTCGAAATAGGTCAGATATGCAAATTCGATGCCGTCAGCATTTATTTCGGTTTAGAAAGCTGGAAAGTATTTTTTTAGAAATTTCCCAGTCCTAGAGCCACATAAATAAACACTTCAAACCCTCTTCAAAATCGTTTCAACTTCTCCGATCGGCGGGTGTGTGAGTTGCGAAATTGAAAACAGAAGAAGATTCGAAAATGGAAATAATGACCTAAACCGTACACACCAAGCATTGGATACCGTTCGGCACCGCATGAATGTAGTTATGTAACCTTTCGCAGCTGCCAGCACGAAGCGTGGTATGGTAGTAAATGGGTCATTGATTTCCGATGAAGATGCATCTTCGGACTGAACGTTTTGTCAGTTGCTATATACTAATTGGTGATTGGTCTCACGTTTGGCTTGTCTATGAGCTTACTATTATGGTTGTACAAGCCTTAGGATATTTGTGTGGCACAAGGTATGAATTCAAATTGTTCACGTATTGTTAACTATCGATAGTTACTGTGAACTGTCCTATATTTTCAACCTTGCGATTTCAAGTATTTATGAGATTTGATGTTACCCCCACAAAATCGATAGATGTATTTTAAACTAGAAACACTTCTCAACGAGCAAGGATGTACGGAGTTTACTTCCAATTATGTGCATAGTTTTTTCGATACAAGAGTCTAATCTTCACAAGGCTAAATTGTCTATGAACGTAGCACATTCAAAATCACGTATGTATGGAAAATACAGACAACTGTTTTCATTTTACAATTTTCGGATATCTAAAGACTGTCCCAGAAAGTATGGACGCAACCAAAAACCGCTGCCATTTCGCAATGCTTCAGAATCTGTCAATTTTTATGGCTGCGTCCTGTTGTTTACACTCTTCTCTAACCACTTGTGCAGTTGTTTATTCGCTTTCATTAGTTTGTTTCGAATTGCGTGGACTTTCAGCAGAACAACGTCGAAAAATTGTGTACAAATGGTGCATAGAACGCGAACTGTCACTGAGAAAGATAGCAAAAACGGAAGGAGTAAGTGAAAAAGCCGTGCGAAATGCAATCAGGAAGTTCGGTGAGGATAATACCTCTGAGGATAAAAAAAGAAGAAGGTTTCAGCTCGGGATGTGGCCAAAAAAGTGGGCACTTCGAAGTCAAATGTTCTTCGTGCTAAAGAACGTTTGAATCTTCGAACCTATAAGAAGCAGAAACAACCAAAATGTAGTCCGAAACAAGAAGCATCGATCAGGCCGAGGGTTCGAAAGCTGTACAATACGATTCTTGCTGGAAATTTGAACTGCATAATCATGGATGACGAAACCTACGTGAAACTCGATTACAAATCCTTGCCGGGACCACAATATTATTTGGTGCTAGAAGGGCAAGTGTTAAACCAGTTCATGACATCGATTGAAGTCGAAAAATTTGGTAAGAAAGCTGTGGTCTAGCAAGCAATTTGTAGCTGCGGTAAGATTTCGAAACCCTTCATCACCACTGCTTCAATGAACAGCGAAATATACATCAAGGAATGGTTACAAAAAACGACTTCTACCCATTATTCGAAGCCACAAGGATCCTGTTGTCTTCTGACCAGATCTTGCTTCTTGCCACTACTCGAAATCAACGGTAGAATGGTATACTACCAAAAATGTCACTTTCGTCCCAAAAGACATGAATCCACCAAATTGCCCACAACTTCGACGAATTGAGGAATTTTGGGCGTTAACGAAGCCACATCTTAGGAAACATGTCTCGGCAGCCGAAACCATTCAACAGTTCGAAAAATATTGGAAAAAAGTGTCAAAACTTGTCGCCAAGAAGTCTGTATGGAATTTAATGAGGAACGTTCGCAAGAAGGTGCGCCAGCTAGTCTACGATGGCTAAGTAGCAAATGTTGAGAATAATATTCTGTTGTTGTAGTCTAATATTATCAGTATATCGAATAAAACTTGAATATCTAACACTTGTGAATTATTTACAGGGAAATCAAAGTGCGTCCATACTTTCTGGGACAGTCTTTACTTATGTTAATGAATAAAACTTTTCTATAATTGTGTCTAAATGTAATGTACTATGCAAAAGTTTGGATCCACTATAGAGGGTTGTGTACAAGGCCGTTACTTATACCGTTGTATCTCCGGAACCGCAACCGACAGCCAATGAAACTTGAAAGAGAATTCACGTTCCAAAAGTAGCTTTTAAACGAGTCTAAGCTTGTTAAAATCGGTTGAGCCATTTCGTAGAAATATGAGCTGAGAGAAAAAAAAGCGTTTTGTCGGTTACTTCACTTATACCGTTGAATTTCCGGAACTGAAAGTGACAGCCAATTGCTCTTCGAACTTCGATTCAGACCCCCAAAGGAGCTTTCAAACGAGCATAAACTTCTTGAAATTAGAAATGGGCAAAACAGTTCATTTCAAAGAACCGTTCAGTGATGCAGAGTTCTATTGAAAGAACTAGTTCTCGAGAGCCGTTCGTTCGTTCTTTTCATAGTTAAATTACTTGTTAAATGACTAACCGAGATCCCAATTATAACTGATGTTTCGTAGTTTTCTTATTGAACTGTTGAACTGTTTTCTACCGTTCTCGAAAAAGATTGTTGAGCGAGCAAACAAAAAAAAAACAAACAAAACAAAAGGTCTATGGTTTTGAACTGAAGAACTACCGTTCGTGGAAAACTGTAAAACGGCTGTCTCAGTCTTATAATACAAACGAATGTTGTTTACTGTCCGACGTTTCGGCCTTTGATGTAGGTTTTTTTCAAGGAAAATAAAGTCTATCGTTTATAGTCAAAATTTGTCGATGTCTGACGCTACGTTGTCTGGTCAATTTTAGAACATGCTTTAAAATATATTGACTGCATAACAAATATTTTGCTTGCATAAATCACGTACAGTGTCACAACTACTTGTGACACTGTACGTGATTTATGCAATTATGTCACAACTACTTGTGACACTGTACGTGATTTATGCAAGCAAAATATTTGTTATGCAGTCAATATATTTTAAAGCATGTTCTAAAATTGACCAGACAACGTAGCGTCAGACATCGACAAATTTTGACTATAAACGATAGACTTTATTTTCCTTGAAAAAGGCCTACATCAAAGGCCGAAACGTCGGACAGTAAACAACATTCGTTTGTATTATAAGACTGAGACAGCCGTTTTACAGTTTTCCACGATTATCACCCCAGTCGAAATCAAGTATGAACTACCGTTCTCAAAAACAGAACTATTGGTCAACTAGTTCCTTTGAACCGTTTGCGAACAAAATGCCTATCTCCACTTGAAATCGGTTCAGCTGTCTTCGAGAAAATTGCGCGCAAAGAAAAATCTTTGAAAAGTGCATATCGATCTCGTTAAGCTGAGCCGAGTGGTATACAACACTTGGCGGTCTCCGAAGCTCAGATCAAAAGTCGTTTTTTTTTTCAATAATTGTATTACCTTTCTATAGAGAAACGCAAAACATATTTTATCCAAACATTTGAATAGTGCTGTAAGTTTCAGATTTTGATATTGAAAACAAGATGCGCTCTGTGAGGTCGAAAGGTTTTGAAGACTAGAAACTGAAGGCTCCGCAAGAATTATTACTTCTAAAATTTAACGTCAGAATTTTTTACATCAAAAATTTTTATGTTAAAAATTTTACATCAAGATTTTCATGTTAAAAATTTTACTCAGAAAATTCATGCCACAACAATTATTACGTCAGAAATTTAACGTTAGAAATTTTACATATTTTCTTCGAGTAGTTTTCAAGTTTTTTTTTAAGTAGTTGTTCAATCAATTTCTTTCTCCACAGTTTTGTCGAGAAGTTTCCTGAGCAATTTTTTGAGCAGTTTCTCGAGCAGATTTTTCGAATGATTTTATCGAGAAGATTGTTTGAGTAGTTTTGTTGTGCAGTGTTTCAAGCAATATTTTCAAAAATGTTTTTCAAGAAATTTTTGAGCACTTTATCCACCAGTTTTTTAAATATATTTGTCGAGCAGTGTTTTCGGAGAATTTTTTTCAAGTAGTTTCTCGAGTAGTTTTACAAAGTAGTATTTGCGAGGAACAATGTTTAGAGCAGTTTTTTCAAGCTCTTAATTCGAGCAGTTTCTTAAGTAGTTTTTTATGCACTTAATTCGGGTAGTTTTTCGGTCTGTTTTTTTGACAGTTTTTGAGCTGTTTCTCGAGCAGTTTTTTCAAGCAGTTTGTTGATCATTGTTTTTTAAGAAGTTTGTCGAGCACTTTATTGTGCAGTTTTTAAATTATTCTACCGAGCAGATTTTTTGAGTAGTTTTATGGAGCAGTTTTACCATGTAGTATTTTTGAGGAAAAATTTTTAGTGTAGTTTTTCCAACCATTAAATTCGAGCAGTTTTTTAAGTAGTGTTCTGAGCAGTGTTTTATGCGTTTTATTCGCTTGGGCTTAGTTTCTTTGATAGTTTTTGAGCCTTTTGTCGAGCAGTTTTTTCAAACAGTTTTCAATGAAGTTCACCGAGAATTTTGCTCAATTGATTTTATCGAGCAGATTTTCAAGAAATTGATTGATCACTTCATCTGGCAGTTTTTTTAAATATCTTCTTCAAGCAATTTTTTTGGAGAAATTTTTCAAGCAGTTTCTCGAGGAGTTTTACCAACTAGTATTTTCGAGCAAAAAATTCTTAGAGCAGTTTTTTCAAGCAACTAATTTGAGCAATTTTCTCAAGTAGTGTTTCGAGAAATTTTTTAAGCACTTAATTCGGGTAGTTGTTCGATCAGTTTCTTGGGCACTTTTTGAACCTTTAATCGAGCGGTTTTTCCAAACATCTTATCGAGATTTTTTTCGAGCAATTTTATAGAGCAGATTTTTCAAGAAGTTTTTCTTGTACTCTATCGAGTAGTATTTGGAAAAAAATTTCGAGCAGTTTTTCAGGAGTAATTTTTCCAAGGAGTATTTTCGTAAAACAATTTTTAGTGCAGTTTTTTCAAGCACCTAATTCGAAAAGTTTTTTAGTATGCACTGAATTCGGAGAGTTTTCTATGAGTTTTTCAAGCTATCAATTTCTTTTCCCACATTTTATCAATCAGTTTCCCGAGCAATTTTTCTAGAAGTTTCTCGAGCAGTTTTTTTTTCAAGTAGTTCATTGAGCAATCAGACAATGTTTTCAAACCCGTTTTTCAAAAAGCTTTCGAGCCCTCTATCAAGCAGTTTTCGGAGAATTTTTTTCAAGAAGTGTCTCGAGCATTTTTACCAAATAGTATTTGCGAGGAACAATGTTGAGAGCAGTTTTTTCAAGCTATTAATTCGAACAGTTTTTTAAGTAGTGTTTTGAGCAGTTTTATTTACACTTCATATGGGTAGTTTTTCGATCAGTTTCTTGGGCAGTTTTTGAGTCTTTTATCGAGCAGTTGTTACAAGCAGTTTATCGAGAATTTTATTCGAACGATTTTATCGAGCAAATTTTTAGAGTGGCTGGTCGAGCAATGTTTTCAAAAAGTTTTAGAGCAGCATTTAAAAAAAATTACGAGCAGTATTTTTTGAGAAATTTTTTGAGCAGTATTTTTTGAGAAATTTTTTGAGAAATTTTTCGAGCAGTCTTTCCAATGGGCCATTTCTCGAGCAGTGTTTTCAAGCAGATTTTTGGAGTAGTTTTGTCGAGAAGTGTCTTCAAGAAAAATTTTCAAGAAATTTTCAAAGGGTTTATCGAGCAGTTTTTGAATCATTTTTACGAGCAGTTTTTTGAGTAATTTTTTCAAGTAGTTTTTCGGTTGACAGTTTTTCGAGCAGTTTTATCAAGTAGTATTTTCGAGAAACAATTTTTAGTGCATTTTTTGAAGCACCTAATTCGAGCAGTTTTATTAGGTAGTGTTTTGAGCAGTTCTTTATACACTTGATTCGGGTAGTTTTTCGATAAGTTTTGTGGACAGTTTTTGAGCTTTTTATTGAGTAGTTTTTCCAAGCAGTTGACGAGAATTTTTTTCGAACGATTTTATCGAGCAGATTTTTAGAGTAGTTTGTCGAGCAATGTTTTTTAGAAGTTTGTCGTGCATTGTTTTTAATTATTTTATCGAGCAGATTTTTTAAGTTGTATTGACGAGCAGTGCTTTTAAGCAATGTTATCAAAAACGTTTTTAGAGAAGTTTTCGAGTCCTTTACCGAGCAGTTTTTGGAGAATCTTTTCATACAGTTTATCGAGCAGTTTTATCAAGTTGTATTTTTGAGGAACAATTTTTAGTGTAGTCTTTTCAAGCACCTAATTTGAGCAGTTTTCTTAAGTAGTGTTTTATTCTTTTCGATAGTTTTTGAGCCGTTTCTCGAGCACTTTTTTAAGCGCTTTATCGAGCAGTTTTTTGAACATTTTTTCTGGAGTATTTGTTTTAAACAGTTTTTAATGCAGTTTTTTCAAGCACCTAATTCGAATAGTTTTTAGTAGTTTTCGAGGGTTTTTAATGCACTTAATTCGGAAAGTTTTTCGATCAGCAGTATTTGGGACACTTCTCGAGTAGTTTTTTAAAGCAGTTTTCGAGCAGATTTTCTATTAGCTTTGTCGATCAGTGATTTCAAGCAGTGTTTACAAGAGAGTATTTCAAGACCTTTATCGGGTAGTTTTTGAATCATTTTTTCGAGCAGTTGTTTAATCGTGTTTTCAAGCTGTTTTTTGAGTAATTTTCAGAGTTTTCCGGAGAGCAGTTCTTCGAGGAACAATTTTTAGTGCAGTTTTTTCTAGCATCTAATTCGAGCTGTTTCTAGTAGTGTTTTGAGCAGTTTTTTATGCACTAATTTCTGGTAGATTTTTATCAGTTTTGAGCAGTTTTTATACCGTTTTTAGCAGTTATTCAAGCTGTTTTTTAAATAGGTTTTCGAGCAGCTTTTTTGAGCCCCCGGTGAATGTTTCACATTTAGCACCCTGTTGTTCCGAAATTGCAAGTTGTATCGGGAAAAAACATGAGGGTTTCCAAGTAGACTCATGAAATAGCGGAATAACTCTAATTTAAAGATCGATATTTATCGATATGAAACAACTGTGAATTTTTTTTTTCAAAAACTACAACTGCAAAGTTGTTAAAGCGAAGGACTTTGAACTTCTGATTTCGGGTACGAACTCTTTTGAATAATCCGAGCTGAATTTTCACGGACACTTTTCTTTATTAAATTGAAAAACTGCCAAATATGACATATGTTTACTTCTTACTTTCCAAAAGTTTCCTCTTAACTAGAGCCCAGTACTTATACAGTTTTTGGCACGTATTTGACCTCTTGTGCCTCTCTAGCACGTATTTCGCCTAGTGACAAGAGACCAAATTAGGCCAAAGCAGAGCTGAAAAGTCGTGGATTCTGATAAATTGTAGTAATCGCTTTCGCAGACATTCTTTCTCCAACACATTCTTACATAGTACCGGTAGAAGGGAAACTTTTAAATCTTCGATCACAACTACGTTTGGCCTGCAAAATCAAATACTTTTTCGAGAATGCCTGAGTCAGTAAAATTTTTACAGGGCAACTTTGCTTGTTATCACGATTTGGCACGTTTTTCATTTCGTATGCTTTCAGTTTTTGTTTTGTTTTACGTTTTCTACGTATTATTTTGAGAAGTCAAATTTTCGAGCTACATTTCGCACAAAAAGATTGGAAAAAATAGCTGTCCATTCTTGTCCATTTGTCGGAACGGAAGCATACTTTTCGATTTGCTTCGCTTCCAATCTTTCGATTGACCGTCAAGCGCAAGTCTTATAATTTGCAAACACAAAACACGGTACTTTTAATACCTTGGGAAGATCCGTACCTAAAATTTCGGAATTCCACGTCATTTTACTGAATGTAAACATTTTGTACCACGCAAAAACAGCGAGAGTTTTAGCTGTCATATAAGTGAAACGTTTCGGCGATCCGTGAAATATTTCAAAATCTACACTGAAAGGAAAGTGTTAACTTAACATACAAACCATACCGTTTTCGGGATGATTTTTTTTCAAATTAAGTCTCTTCATGCTATTCAGTTAACATTGAAAATTGATATCAAAGTTTTCTACTTGTTCAGATTTTTTGTCAATTTCAGATCATTTCCAGTTCATGGTTCACAATACAATCTTTTTAAACTGCTGTCAAAAATGAATTGGTAAGTATACATTTCACGAAGGCGGCATCATAACAAATAACGAGCTGAGTGTAGACATAATAAGATTAGCAGAGCTGAGTCGGCTTTTCAACCAATTAGGCACAATAACCAGGCACAATAAGGAGGCTGTTGTGAATTTTCCGTTAAGTCGTTAATTCATTCGGTTATTTTGACGTTCGTGAAACCATTGTGTCAATTTTCAACATGAATGAGCATCGATCAGAAATATTTCACACGCGCTTCGAACTGTATCAATGGATCTATTTCCGCTTAAAATAATTAGCGATAGTTATTTTGTTGTTTGTTTGCTGAATTTCGCTTCCAATGATATGAATAAAGGCATTGCATAAAAACTTAATATGATTGTGTCAAATTTATTTGTTTTAATTTTGTCATTTTCAATGCACCAGAATTGATCAAACCTTCATTACCTAACGCGACCCGTAGCACCGAGATCGAAAAGTGAAAGGCTATCCCAAAATTTCGTTATTGACAACTAACATGAAAATGAGAAAAAATGATCAGTTTTCAATTTTATCGGGTTACGAAAGGTGTGTCGAGCTTGGCTGATTTGAATACCAGTGAGACCGGTTAAACTTTCAACCGGGTGCTTTCGATCAAGCGGTTGCAGGCGGTGAAAAACAAACAAAAATCCGTTTCGTACGATGCGATCATCGTTAGTTCTGAATTCATCCGAAAACAACTTGACCGCGGACCGTGGTGTCAACCCTCGTCGTTTGTATCGATAAGCGGGTTTTCTTTAATCGGATCGCTACTGACACGCACTTTCTAATTGTCGTACACCGCCTTTTCACCGGATGATTTGCCCCCGTCGGCTATCATCAGTGCCACCGTGATGGGAAACAAACTACAGCAATTTTGTTATTTTTTCTCTATGAAAAGCTCTGTCAAGGGCCGTAATGTTATCGGTTAACGATCGGTTCACGCGGTAGGCTGTGAATTGATGGCTATTGAGACATCCAACATCACTGCGTGTGTACCCAAGCGGAATAGTCAAATCGGTGATAGCTCATGGTATTCACAGCTATTAGAGACATGGTCTGCTTCCTGTGTACAAATCATTACTTAACCGAATCCAACTGTCATTTTTCATAGTTACCGTACAAGAGGGGCGCAGTACCTCACCTCAGCCGAATGATCAAACACACTTTGATTTACGGCATCCGTCATTGATGCGGATATGATGAAATGATTAGGTTTTGTTTTTTCCTGGAGTCTCCTTGCAACAAGGTCGGTGAATGGGAGCTTCTTCCATAAACATTCACCTGGCTAATCGGAGGAGTTCTAAAGCTACCGAATAACTAATATATTAATAATTCATTTGAAATCAAATGCCTCCGATGCAGTCACTTTCAAACCGCAAAACCCGTAACCAGGTGATGCGGTCAGACGCAATTAAAGGCATTTATCCGTAGCGTGAGTTTCACACCGAATGATTTTCGCATTTCCACGGAATGGCGGATTGATGAGGAAATGACTCTAGCTTCAAACTCAATAGTTTACCATTGTCTGGATTCTAGAGCTTCACAGCCCAGCGATAAAAAAAAAGTCCCAAACATTTGAGCTCAAACGTCTAAATACTACTACTGGTTGATCTTGAACTACAGAGATTATAGTGTGTTTTCAGGGCTTTGTCGCTGAATGCAGTACATTTTAAAAGGTGACATCAAAGTCTCGTAAAAAGTGCGCATTCCAACTACATAGCGAACCTTCATCGAGAGAGGTCGGGTTCTGTGCTTTGCGTCACTTCGACCGCAGCCGGTCGTGCCCTCAAAGTGGTTGCGACATGCGGTTGACCCACCGGTTGACATGCGGAATCGTTCAACAGTCTCAGGTGTGACTTACACTACTGACCTAGGAGAAGCACGTGGGACATTATTTAATCCAATTGAACGAGTTGCTTGCCGATTGCATACTGATGCACGCCACCGGAGTCCAATTGAATTTGCGCGATCAAGTAGGCTGTGCAGAAAGAAGAAGAAAAAAAACGGTCAATTGCTGCCATCCCCAATGTCAATGGCGTCTTCGGCAGATATCACCGCATGGAAAGCCTTCAACATGTTGCGTAATGTGTCGTGAATATTGGTTTTGGTAGTGATTGAAGTAATTTGATTGTATAACAATGGGTAATTCTCGCAAGATAACATCCTTTTTTGTTTAACAGCGTAACTTGCGGAAAACCTTCTACTCGGCGTAATAATTGAACTCAGGTAAATCAATACTTGTTTATTGATCGTGAATAAAATTACTCGAATCTATGAATCATGATAGGTATACAATAGGGAAAAAATGACAGATGATGTGTTCAGCACCAAAGAGTACTTGATTGTGCAATGAGCTGGCTAGAACACAATTTCTTAGTACTTTCTAGGGTTACCACCTGCACTTGATACGTGCCTCGCAAACTTTCGGCGTGGTTCAGAGCATTTCATCAAGCGGTTATTAACGGATTTTTTACAGACAGAATCTAGCCTGGCAAAGGTTGACACAACTGTCCCCAAGTTAACTGGCCTTTCGTCAGCATTCTGCAAGAGTTATATTTCATTGACAAAATCAAACAAATATGAATTAAGGAGAACTAGTGAAACAATAAGGCTGACGAGGGAATCAAAGTCGTTATTATAGAAAAAGATGATTATGACAATCTAATAATTAAAAAAAATGAGTAACCTTATAGAAAACAAAGACTCTCCTTCAATGTAATCCTAACTTCGATATCAACCTCAGTCGCCTCAAAGTTCCTAATCCACACCCACCCAAAAACCGAAGTATTGCCAAAGATTCGCAATCCTGGTAACGAAATAAGGGAAATTATTTTTTCAGTAAGAGCCCAAAAAGACTGTTGCTATTGAAAGAATTCAAATCTATGCCGGAAAAGTTTTTCAGTAGAACAGGCCCTA
Organism: Malaya genurostris; assembly: GCF_030247185.1. Taxonomy (NCBI): domain Eukaryota; kingdom Metazoa; phylum Arthropoda; class Insecta; order Diptera; family Culicidae; genus Malaya; species Malaya genurostris. The sequence goes on from NC_080572.1 coordinate 285,375,620, forward strand.
ATACGCAAAAGTTCGCTGCTTAACTTCAGAACTCAGGTGAAATTGAAGATGACGGAATAATGGAATCTTTTGACGTAATTTAACGTTTAATTTTAACCTTACTCGACTCAGCATTCAGAGGTGAATTTTATAAACAGTTAGAAGAAGTACCAATGGGTAACCCTCTATCCCCATTTTTATTCGAATTGTTTATGTTAAATTATCTCTCCTAGATATTCTCAAGCTAATCAAAGTCTTGGCATCAGAGCTTAAAATTGACACGCATTCTCAATGAAATATTCCAATCCAATAGTTCAATTATTTTCAATAGTTTACTGTCTTCATTGTGAATGATCGACACCAGAATAGAGATGGCAATTCGTTCACGAATGGTACGAAAGAACTAGTTATTTTGAATGAATGAATGAATGAACAAAAGTTTTTTTTTTTTAAGAACGGTAGTTCCTCAGTTCAAAGTCGAGTGACTTTTTTTTTTGATCGTTCATCTTTTTTTCGAGAACGGTTGTTCTCTAATAAGAAAGCTTCATCAGATCTCAAATATGTTGAAAAATTTTTTTTGTTCGCTTAACCTAACAAAACTAAGTTCTCGTTTATTCTTTGAAAAAACAAACCAACAATGAAAAGAACGAACGAACGGCTCTGGAGAACTAGTTCTTTCAATAGAACTCTGAATCACTGAACGGTTGTTTGAAATTAACTGTTTTGCCCATCTCTACGCCAGAACAAACGAAGAGAGAATATGCATTTGCCTTTCTCATTGAAATAAAAGACTAAACTAACGTCTGCAGTAGAGATGGGCAATTTGTTCGCGAACGGTTTAAAAGAACTAGGGTAAAGGCTCCCTATTTCATCTCATTTGTAAGGAAGTTACCTTAAAAACCTGATTTACCCACCAAAATCACTACGATTTTTTGTATTTCTGCTTAATTCGCCTTGCTCCACATTGGGAATTGATTCACATTCCATGGAAATTAAAATAATAATTAAAAAATCAGCTAAAAACAGTTCTGATATGTTCACTACTGTGCTCCTAATTTCATCTCAAAGGTTTTATATTCACGCTTGGTTATAAAGAGTGACTGAAATATGATATATATAAATCGAAGTAATTACACCCCAGAATATCTTTTGAAACCAAAACTATTACATATTCGAGCACCAACGGGTAAAAGTTATTGTGAAACCCTTTTCTGTCATTTTCGATTCTCAAAGGTTCGGTTAAATAACGACACTGCATACTATGGGATTTTCACTAAAAACCGCAAATCACTGAAAGGGCAAATGAAAGAAAGAACACAATTTTGAAACAACTGTTCCGCTTATGTCATTGACTGGATATGGATTTCGTTCTCACAGTTTGAAAGCGATGCTGAAAGTGACATTCATTTCTCGCCATTTTCGTCTATTTTGAGTCAATGAAAATGACTTTTATTAGCTCTGCTTGGCATTACATTCCTTTCTGTTTCAACAGACTTCTTAACCGATTCATAGCATACAGAATCATTGCATGGTTAGAACTACGATCCTACTGACACTAAGAATTCTTCCAGATCGGGGCTCGAACATACGACAACTGGCTTGTAAGACCAACATACGACAACTGGCTTGAATCGCCAACGCGGGATATATTCTCATTGTCAGGGAGTTAAAAAATTTAACTTTCGAAGTCATACTAAATACTTCCAATCATTCGTACCAACACATAATGGCAGCATTTCACCATATGATTCATAGAGTGCTTGCCCTGTCCCTCAGAAAAGAACTCTGCAACTAGAAGTTGGAAAGTTCAATTGATATCCGGAGCGCTCAATCGAAACACAATCCTCGAAACAAAATTAAGATTGTTGGAAACAGTCGGTGTTGAACAGTCGTTCGCACCGCACGCGTATAGCTCTTGGCTCCTGGAATTTTTTTTCTGGCTACCTAGAGTTTCATTGATTCAAGGCTTCAGTCTTTTTCAAGGCTACCTGAATCACTAACTAAGTGACTAAGTGATACAAAGAGTGATATTAGAGTGACTAAGTGATACAAAGAGTGATATTAGAGTGACTAAGAAATTAATCAGCCTTTTTTAAGGCTAGCTAGGAGTCTAATCGAAGACTAATTTAGCCTAGTTAATTTAATTTAAAATTTCATTAATTTCAAAAATGCCTGCGTCCAACCGGAAAGGCAACAAGCCTAAGGCTAAAAATAATTCAATACGGAATAAATCACAATCCGTTATTCAACATTTTTCTAATAACATTCATGATCTTATAGAATCTGAATGTAAAAATAAAAGACAACGGACGGATTTCCCTTCCGTTGATCCTATGCCGTCTAACAATATTTACGAGATTCTTCCTGAATCCGATTGTAGCGACATAGAAGAAAATTCTTCAAAAATTCCCAAAATGGACGCTTGTCGTTCTGGGAAGAAACATCAATCTATGCCACCAGTGACGGTGATGATTTCCGACTTCAAAGCATTCCGTACTGAGCTTTCTACTTTTCTCCCGGAAGTAAAAGTCTCATTTCAAATCGGACGAAGAGGAGAATGTCGAGTCTTGGTGGATGGATTGGAAGATTACGAAAGTCTTATTCGATATTTGTCCGAAAAACTTCATAAATTTTATTCATATGATATAAAATCAGACAGACCTTTCAAGGCTGTCTTGAAAGGATTATCAAATGATCAAAGTATTGATGAAATTAAAAATGAACTAAAAGAATTGCTTGGTTTTGCCCCTTCCCAAGTAATACTTATGAAAAAAAGAGCGAATGGTACTTCTAAACCACGCTCTGGAATTTCCCATGAACTTTACCTAATACACTTCAATCGAAGTGATGTAAACAATTTGAAAACTTTAGAAAAAGTACGTTTCATTTCCCACATTAAAATTCATTGGGAACATTATAAACGGCATAATCGTATTGCAAACTTAACGCAATGTCGTCGTTGCCAAGGCTTCGGTCATGGAACCAAAAATTGTCATATGGATATACGGTGTTTGAATTGTGGTAAATCGCATTCGAAAGACGCTTGTCCAATGAATGAAACCACTGATAAATTTTCATGTTCAAATTGCAATGGAAATCATAAATCCAATTATTTGAAATGTCCTGTCAGGGAAAAAATTTTAAACGCTCGTTCGCTTAGACAACAAGTCAAATCAACGACCTTAAATTTACAGAACATACCTGAAAATTCTTCTAAGGCACCTGCCAATTCGTCTTCTAACGAAAACAATTTATTGACAGGTAGATCGACCTCGTCATCATCTTCTTCTAATGTCAGTTATGCTGGTATATTAGGTAGAAATCTATCTCCTATTTCTTCTAATGTAAATAATCAAAACACAGGACCGCCTTGCAGTTCTTCTTCTAACGAAAACAATTTATTAATAGGTAGACCGACCAAATCATCTTCTTCTAATGGCAGTCTACCTACAAATATTCCTTCAATGCCATTCGCTTCTTTAAATGAAGTCGATTTAGGCGATATAACTGAAAATAAAATGATCTACCTACAAGATCAACTTTTTCAAATGATCATCCAAATGAATTCGACTTCATCACTTTTTGAAGCATTTCAAATCGGATGGAAATTTGCAAATAATATTATAATGAATTTAAAATTTAACAGTGATGTTAAATAATTATTTGAATATTTTAAATTGGAATGCTCGATCTTTGAAATCGAGTGAAGATGAATTTTATAATTTTCTCAAAGTTCACAAAATTCATATTGCCATTGTGACAGAAACTTTTCTTAAACCAAATGTAAAATTGAAAAGTAATCCACATTATGTGGTTCATCGATTTGACAGGTTTACTGGAATTGGTGGTGGAGTTGCCATTTTTGTCCAACGGCAAATTAAACATCGAATTTTACCTTCTTTCAATACTAAAGTTATTGAAAGCTTGGGAATCGAAGTTGAAACCATTCATGGAATTTATTTCATCGCTGGAGCATATTTGCCATTCCAATGCACCGGCGAACAATTAAATTTCTTTAAAGGCGATTTGCAAAAACTCACAAGATATCGATCGAAATTTTTCGTAATAGGGGACTTAAATGCTAAGCATGTCCAGTGGAATTGTAGGCAAAATAACAGTAATGGTAAAATACTTCATAATCAACTCTCAGTTGGTTACTTCACAGTTCTTCATCCCAGTAATCCTACTTGTTTCTCTTCCGTGAAAAACCCGTCTACAATTGATCTGGTTCTAACAGATCAAAGTCACATTTGTAGTGAACCGATTACTCATGCTGATTTTGACTCAGATCATCTTCCTGTAACATTCAGACTTTCCAACGAAGCTATAATTAATCCAATTAGTTCTATTTTCAACTATCATAGAGCAAATTGGTTGGATTACAGATCTCACATTGAAAATCATGTGGATCATGAAACTATTTTAGAAAATTCTGCGGATATCGACACAGCAATTGATAATTTGAATCATTATATTATCGAAGCTAGAAATCTTTCAGTTCCCAAAGCTCAAACTAAATTAAATTCTCCTATCATCGATGACAATCTTCAACTGCTCATTCGGTTGAAGAATGTTCGTCGACGACAATATCAACGTTCTCGTGATCCTGCTATGAAAAACATAGTTAAGGATTTACAAAAAGAAATTAAACATAGATTTACTCTTTTGCGAAATGAAAATTTCGCTAAAGAAGTTGAACAAATTAAACCATATTCTAAACCTTTCTGGAAACTTTCTAAGGTTCTTAAGAAACCTCAGAAACCTATTCCTGCTCTCAAGGAAGGAAATCAAATACTTCTTACAAATGGCGAAAAAGCTCAAAAACTTGCTCAGCAGTTCGAGAGTGTCCACAATTTTAATTTGAACGTTGTGAGTCCTATTGAAAATGAAGTCTCACTGAAATATGATCATATTTCAACCCAAGTGTTATCACACGATGACATTATTGAGACGAATTTTGATGAAATTAAATCAATTATTAGAAAACTTAAAAACATGAAGGCTCCTGGTAATGATGGAATTTTTAATATTCTTATTAAAAATCTTCCCGATGTTGCCTTGAGACTCCTGGTTAAAATTTTCAACAAGTGTTTTTCATTAGCTTACTTCCCAAAAAGATGGAAAAACGCTAAAGTAATTCCTATCCTAAAACCTGATAAAAACCCAGCAGAAACATCAAGTTATCGCCCAATTAGCTTACTTTCTTCTATCAGTAAACTTTTTGAAAAAATTATCTTGTTAAGAATGATGACTCATATAAATGAGAATTCAATTTTTTTACCAGAGCAGTTTGGATTTCGTCATGAACATTCAACTACTCATCAACTTGTCAGAGTAACGAACGTGATAAAATCAAATAAATCTTCTGGGTTATCCACTGGAGTTGCTCTTCTAGACATAGAAAAAGCATTCGACAGTGTTTGGCACAAAGGTTTAATAGCAAAAATGTCTGATTTCCAGTTTCCTATTTATTTGATCAAAATAATTCAAAATTATTTAACTGATCGTACTCTTCAGGTTAGCTATCAGAATTGTAAATCTGAATTGCTACCCGTACGAGCCGGTGTTCCGCAGGGTTCGAGTGTAGCTCCAATCTTGTATAATATTTTCACTTCTGATCTTCCAAATCTACCCGTTGGTTGTCAGAAATCGCTATTCTGTGACGACACAAGTCTGTTAGCCACAGGTAGAAATCTAAGAGTGATCTGCAGTCGCCTACAAAGAAGTTTAAATATTTTCAGTGATTATCTGTCAAAATGGAAAATTAAACCAAATGCAGCAAAAACGCAATTAATTATCTTTCCTCACAAGCCAAGAGCTTCTTTTCTTAAACCAAACAATAATCACATTGTCAAATTGAATGGCTTGGAATTGACATGGTCTGATCAAGCTAAATACTTAGGTTTAACGTATGACAAAAAACTCACTTTCAAGGATCACATTGAAGGAATCCAGGCAAAGTGTAATAAATATATTAAATGTTTATATCCTCTTATAAACAGAAATTCTAAGCTCTGTCTAAAAAACAAATTGTTAATTTATAAACAAATTTTCAGACCAGCCATGCTTTATGCGGTACCAATTTGGTCAAGCTGTTGTTCCACCAGGAAGAAAACGCTTCAAAGGATTCAGAATAAAATTCTGAAAATGATTCTGAAGCGTCCTCCCTGGTTTAGTACAAATGAGTTACACAGACTCACAAATATAGAACCATTAGATGTAATGTCACATAATATTATAAGCAAATTCCGACAAAAATCGATGCAATCTTCAATTGAATCGATTCGCTCTCTGTATTAGTTAGTAAGTTAGTATATAAGTTCCTTTTCCCCATTACACAATACAAGTAGGTTTAGAATTTTCCCTACACAAAAATCTCAGAATTGCGGAAGCAAATGATGTCTTCATGGTAATAACCAAATCATATATATATATATATATATATATATATATATATATATATATATATATATATATATATATATATATATATATATATATATATATATATATATAGATATATATATATATATATATATATATATATATATATATATATATATATATATATATATATATATATATATATATATATATATATATATATAACAGGGCTGAAAAGTCACCACTTGTGGCTGAACACCCAATTTAAATCTTAATAATTTAATTTTAACTCATATTCCAATAAATAGTTATTTAAAAAAAAAAAAAAAAAAAAAAAGATTGTTGGAAAACAATCACTTACAAATTTTTTCCTCAATTTGGTACAATTGACAGCAAAGGCTAGATACACCGATTGCAATATTGCAGTTTTGCGATTGTTGGGTTTCCCGTGCAGGGAAGTCATCCCGGACTTTTAGCATGTTTACTGTACTTCGATGAAGTCTCGAGTCGTTACTACGTATTTTCGTGGTATGCCGCAAAAACTACCGAGTTAATGAAGTTAGTAAAGGGTGATTTTTTTAGCGGTATAGGATTTGATTTTCAAAACAAAAATAAGCACAAAAAAATTAAGAAAATTGATGAGATATTCATTGGAATCGACAGAACGATCAATATAATTTTTTTGAAGATGGTTACATGCAAATGTTGGCCGCGATGCGCAAGGTCCAATTTTGTCACACTCTTCCCAACATATCGGCCGGTATTTCTCGAATGAATGCTTCAATATTTCCTTCTACTGCGCAAATTGTTGCTGGTTTATCCTTGTAGGCATGTGCATCAATATGGTCCCACAAAAAATAGTCCAAAAGCGTTAAATCACACGATCTAGGAGGCCAACCGGCAGGCCAAAAAGGTGCGTTAAACTGTTCACCGAAGGCGGCTCTCAATATTGGTCATTCTTTCACGTGCCGTGTGGGATGTGGCACCGTCTTGTTGAAAACACATATTAGGCATATCCAATTCTTCTATTTTGGGCAAAAAATCGTCAATCATCATACAGTAGCGTTCGCTAATCACAGTAACGTTTCGCCCATCGTCGCCTTCGGAGAAGTACGGCCCGATGATGTCACCGGCCCATAATCCTCACCAAAAAGTGACTGTTTTGGGATGCATTGCACAATGCACAGTGGGAAAAATTCTATGAAAACCCGCAAAGAATTCTGTAACTCATGAACTAATTGAGATAGATCAACAAACTAAAGCGTTTCTTATGTTAAAATGTCCAAGGAATTCAATGTGATGGTTTACAACGGCCGCACGAATCGCAATCCTGCTCGTTTTACCCCAAACGTACTGTAGTTTCGGGGTTTCCTATAACATTCGCTCTGTAACTTGAAAACAAGTTGAGTGCGGTATTCTGAAATAGTCTACTTCAATGTAAAAAAGTCTGGAGAATCGATTAGAAGAACTCTGGCCGCACGAAACGTTTTGGTGATTATTTTATCCCAATTCCTCCATTACATGAGTTCCTTACTGTAAATCGTCCTTAAATATTGGTAAAACTTCTTGCAAGTTTGCTAAATCTAGCTTATCTTATGTAAAAAAGTCTGGACAATCGAATGGAAGAACCTTCACTGGCCGCACGAAATTGATGATTATTTTATCCCATTTCCTACATTTTATGATATTTTATAGTAAATCGGTCTTACATCATGGTTAAACTTATTGGACGTTTACTAAATCAAGCTTATCTTACGTAAAAAAGTCTGTAGAACCGAATGGAAGAACCTACACCGGTTGCATGAAACGTTTTGATGACTATTTTACCGAGGACGATTTACAATAAGATATCTTGAAATGGAGAAATGGGGTAAAATAGTAACCAAAACGTTTCGTGCGGTCAGTATAAGTTCTGGCATTCGAGACCGCACTCGACTTCTTTTCAAGTTACGGAACAAATACTACAGAAAACCCTAAAACTGCTGGGAATTTGGGGTAAAACGAGCAGGATGGCGATTCATGCGGCCATTAAAAACCATTCCATTGAATTTCTTGGATTTTTTTTTACATAAGAAACACTCTTGTTTGTTGCCTTTTTCCATGGTTCCCGATTTCTTTGCGGGTTTCCTGTTTTTTCCCCACTGTGCAATGGTCCGAAACAGGAAATTAGCGAGTAATAAATATTTTTCCTAATAAATATTATTTTTTTGTAGTTTGTTTCTTCACAAAAGTTGTTTGTATTCAACTGGCGCATCTTTTAATGTAAAAGATCATTATGGTGGTTCATGTGTGAATTTAAATCTGAATTCAAACTTTTTTAATTGAACTTAAAAAATTGTACTTCACAGCGAAGTTGTAGGAAATTTTTATTTTGAGCAACTTTGCTGAAGAAGTCATCTTCCTACCTCTTCTTTTGATCGAGTTACTTCAATACTTCGGAGTAAAAGTAGGGTGGTTATCGAAAAATCACATTTTTTGTTCTAACTTTTTTGTGAATAGTTCAACGAAAAAATCGTCTTCCGAAGATTTGTCGAGCTGATTATTGCGCACAATTTAGGTTTTTAATTAAAGCTACCATACAAAAGTTATGATTGTTTTTTCGTCAAAAGCTTGTCAACCATCTAATATAAATATTCAACAGATGCCAGATTGATAAAGACTAATCTCATACGGCTTCCGAAAGGTCATAAAATAGGAAAATCTTGGAAGGGTATTATTTTTTTAACTTTAAATAAGTGTTCAAATTGCCTTATAAAAATCGAAAAGATCATATAACTCTTAAACGCCAAAACGTAGCAACATACTACTTTCAGCAAAACGATGTTTCTAATGTGCCCTATGAGTGTCTCATACCTAGTTTTTTTCGAAAAATGATTATCAAGAAAACTACAGCCGAAAATAGATTTTTCGCTTAACAATTTCAATCAATTTATTCACAAAATGATTGAGTCGATTGCAATTGAATGACTCCCAGTATAAGATACAATTTGATACCGTTGTAGGCCGACCTAGTAGGCCATGGCATTGCTATCACATCTTCATTAGCAGTGAAAACTGGGTTAGTCAAGCGAAAACGACATTAGAAAAATCTGTTTGTTTATTTAGCATTTGGAACATCATCCTCAAACACTTATAACGGATTTGAGAACACCATTTATGAACTGTGATCCAGAATATTCCCTATTTGTGACAATTCTCGCTGCGTTACTTATTGGTTTTATTCTGTTTAGTTTTCAAGCAGCAATTCTAATGAAAATCCTATGCATTGTCAAATTGTCAAAATTGATGTAATGTTTCTTGCAATTTAAATCAGGTGGGCTTCGAGGTCATTGGAGCACATTTTCAAAGGTCGATGCAACGAATCTGAATTAAAAAATATCTGTTGTAATTAATATTATTTATCAGAATGATGATTAAAGTAACCAATAGAAATGATTTTCTCAGGTGAGTCCAAAGTTTTGCAGAGTAGTGTAATGTTTATTTTATTTATTTTTTTTTTATTTATTTCGTCAAGCAAATGTAGACTACATATAAATTGTTTACAATGTTCACTTACATACTACGAGTAGTGTAATGTAGGGTGTCAATATTTTATGGTTATCTCTAATTTTTTTAAGCGGTAATGCTCGAAAGTGTAAGCACCTCAGAAAAAAATCTCTATGCAAAATTTGAGCTAAATCGTATATGAATAAGGGGTTCTACCCGGCGGTCAAAGATTGAAAATTTTGAAGAATCACCTTGAAATGACGAGTTAATATCGCGTTCTTTACATCATATAGTTGGTCTCGACATTCTCATTTAACTTGTTAATCTTTTTCCCCAAAATAATTGCAAGTTCATCGGATGAGTAATGGATCCATGTTGGTAACCCTAACGCTTTATATGACAAGTAGTCTCAACCTGGATCAAATCGTTTCGAAATGATAATCGACCAGAACTCTTCATGGTTATCGCTAATCTTCAAAAACAAATCTGTAAAAGTGCTTTACACTTTGCATTTAGCGCAATTAACACACACTGACTGTCAATAAACGCCTTCTGTCGCCGTCGAACAAAGTGCGCAGATTTCTGGGAATACCTAATTAGCTATTCATATTTGATGTGATCTCCAACAACTGCTGGATCGTTTTTACAGCATGTACGTGAATCATCGTTATCAACGCGAATGACGTCCGGGGTCTTGCTCTGGTCGCTTCAACATTTTCCTCATTGTTCTATTGTATTTCTATTGTTCTCGATGTACCCTTTGAACTAGCGGAAAAACGTAGGAATTCCTTCTCGTAGGCAAACGGCCGTAGTTAGTAATCAACAACATTCGAAACTTAGCTACAGGTATAAATTTTGTTTCCATCTATAACTCGTCAATCTAATCTCTCTGGATTTTAAAGCATTATGTTACAGTAGCTTACTGTAACAAATATTAGCATTGTTCGCACTCGAGTAGAACAGCAAATCGAAAACGTTAGAAGGCATACCGGGTTTAGTTCGCACCTAGCTAATGTTCATTAACATGTAAAAGTTGGTTCCGATTCATGCACACTATAATGTTATTAGTACCGACGGAGTCACAAGCTGACAAATATGTCAAATCTGTCAGTAACAATTGAAACCTCTTCAGCTTCGCTAAGCACGCCACCTGCGATGGAATTTTCTGTACCCTTTCTCTTGAGTACGTGTAATAAATGACTCAAGTTCAAGTTCATTACAAAAACTGAAACGGCCCATGTGTGAAACAATTGCAGCACATCTTAGCAAGCCGTTGCGGCAAGTCCAATCTACGACTCAACGCCTGCTGATCAAACGATCAAGCCTGGCACGAATAATGCTGTTGATAATGCAGAGATTCAGAGGCGTAACGGATTTACAATCCAACGCGCCGAAATGACTTCCTGGTTTGTTGGGTGACCTGCAAGTCCGTTGAATGATATGGTCTGTTGTTTTCTTCAGTTTATCAATTAATATTTTTCGGCAAGTAATCCAGAAGTAATCAACATGCAAGCTATAACAAGTCAGGCATCAGATTCGAGTATCCGGATTCTCTGCGATGTTATCCAGACTGTTTCATCCACTGTGCTTTTGTGGGCCATTCTCATATTAATTTGTCAAAGACATGCTAATTAGAGAACTGCTGCTGTTTACTAGTGGAACATGACTCAAATGCCGGTTATATTGAAATTCTGCTTGTTTTTTTGTGAGATCAGATTCAGAACACTTTGCATCGATTTATTTCTACTGTTACGATGCTCCACAGCGAATCAGTTTTGGAACTTCATATATCTCATCTCATTCGAATTTCGTTGTCATTAGAGCCGGTCAAAAAGAACTAGCCGTCTTCGAAGTATAAGTGAACTGGAGTTCTTTTTTAAAGAGTGATAGTTCTTATTTTTTTTCAATAAAAATTCTTTGAAGATGTATACTGGCAGGTTTGAATGATCTGGTAGAAGTTGCATACATTTGCAACCTTGAAACGAAGTTTTTTATGGAGTAGAAAAGAAACCAATAAAAAACAGAACCATATGGTTAAAATGTCTTTTATAGACAACAGAGTTCTGTCAAATCAAAGCAGTTGAACTTATGATCACACTTTTGATTCAGCACACTTTCATACTGTGTAGTTCGATTTTATGGGAACTGTGCAATATATACAAACGTATAAATGTTTTAATGAAACTATTTGTATGGCACGAGAAAGGCATTATCACACCACGTTTTTCTCAAAATGGGTCTGCGAGGTGACTACTGCGCTTAAACAATATTTGATATTCTGTTGACCATTCGCATTCTTGATTATTCGATTCATTTTTGAACCAAAAAATTAAGTTAAAAATGTTCTATTATATATTGTTTCATTGAAATTAGAAAATCCTGATCAATCAAGAAACTGTTCGTTTTCTGTTTGTTATAATTTGGCTCCGCCTTTTTGGCGACAGTATGCAGTGGTGCTGATATTTATACAGAGCCGTTTCACATCTATAGGCATTAGTATAGAGCAGATTAGCACTAAGCGAAGTTCACAAGCGCTGGTGGTGTCAAACAAGGCGATTGTTTTCAATGATATTCTTTTGATACATTTGAAAAACATACACGCACTATGTTCGGTAATTCTTTTGACGAAAACATTCGGTAATCATCAGAAGTAACAGATTTTTCGATGAAAAGAAATTTATTTTAGTGAAATTGTGCGAATTATTACCGGACGATAAGTTTCACTAAAGATATTTTGCATAATTCTGTAAGTAAAAATACAATTTTGACAGGAAATCTGAATCAACTCCAAGTACGGTAAAAAATACCGAGGAAACAACGAAATTAACTTTCGATCGTCAAACTTCGGTAAATTCGATAATCAAGGAAAATCTGCCGAATTCTACGCGATTTTCTTATTTTGTACATTCAACATTATGGAATGGCGAAAAATCGCTGCGATACAATATTTTCTTGCATTGAAATAAGTTAATCTATGATAAATTTATAAATGTGTAAGTTTCAATCAACGTGTAAGTTCACCTCATCCCAAATATATATCTGGCATCATCCATCTGAATTTTTAATACCGCTCCTAGGAGTCGGTTCTTGTGATGCTCTGGCAGCAGACTGTTTGAGAGCCTTCTTCTTCTTATTTCAGTGGTAAAAGTCTCATCTTCCAATGGAATATTTCGAACGAATGTCAAAATTTAAATCCTGAATTTCGATCGAGTGATGTCTTTGTATGAAAATCCTCACCTCGTTGAGATTTTATTAGTTATGATATATGGAAACCGAAAAAATAGAAAAATAATTTCGGATACCATTGTTAAAAATCCAACGTTGTTTTGTTTAAAATGGAATCGTTTCGACTGAATCTACATGTTAAGATTAGCTTCAAACAGTTTGTTTCCGAAAAAGTTTTATATGTACATGCAAAATTTTCAACAGATTTTGGTAAGTTATGAGCGGTTGTGTAAGTTTATAATTTCGTTAGCGCACTGGACAACTTGCATTCTACCCAGGTCCTACGGTTTCATGAAAAACTTTCAATTTCATTTGGATCCGACTTCTAGTTCCGGATTTACAAGGTGATATGTGTTAAACAAATCAATTTTAAATGCGTGAAAGAAGTGAAGGAGGATTTCTCAGAAATGGAAGCTCTTGACGTAGTGGGTGAAATGTCTTCAAAATGAAATTCACATTGATTTCTCTGAGATGAATGAGCAGCTATTAACAAATATACTATATCTCAATATGGATTACTCTTGCGAATCACGAGGGACATCACAGTAAAGTGCGATGGCAAAAAATTAGGTTTCGTCTGTTCAGCACTATTCATAACATTCTTGAGCAAAGCTATATACTATTTTATACGTCTTGAAAGTGATTTATAGGCTCGTTTCGTCAGAAAAAACACACTTAAATATAAAAAAAAATATTTACTTTCATCAGAAAAAAACACATTTAAATATAAAAAAAGTTTACACCTCTATGTGGGCATCATGCTCAATTATTTTTGATCTCACTTCTGGGTGCACGCTAAACGCAAACTATTAAACATGACTGAACTAATAGCCTTTTTCGTCACGAGATGGTGTTACTGTGAAGTCTTTTTCAATTTGCATTGGATGCGTTAAAGTGATCCAAATTGGTATATAATATATTTGTTTTTATCCTCTCCTGTCTTCAAAAAAAAGCTACCAACCTAGCTTTATTGAAAAATATCTTAAATTTAGTAAAACCATCTGACATTTTTTTCATTTGGAAAATATAACTTTAAAAAAATCTCATTCTCATTCCTGCTTTGATGACAAAACACGAAATATCTCTTTCATGTTGAAAGGCAAAATCGAACCCATTGTTGACATAATACTTTTGGCTTTACCGTGCAATTCTGAAAATAGATTTCGCGAAGTGAGATTATATTGCATACCTTTAAGCGATTTCATTTGCCACAAAAAAATCATGCCCAGTTAAGCGACTGGTTCCGAACCGGGAAGTTTTGAGTTGCCAACATACGCTACAGTTGCATCGGGGTATGAGAACCAACTGAGGTTGGAAGGATATATTGGCATCATATAATAACTAGTGTAACATATAATAACTCAATATTACTACAAAAATAATCTATTGCTCTTCTCGATCCCTCTTTCGTCGTTTCCTTCCAACCGGCATATGAATGACAAAGGGGCTATTTTAGAACTATGAGCAAGCTTTCTTTTGGTACTGAAGAAAAGTTGTAAATGAACGGAAATGACTAAATTCAGTGAAACAAAACTACATTATAGAATCTGAATAAATTAACTAATGAATGATAGTTTCAGTTTTTTCTTCTTTGTACCAAGAGGGCCGACATTCCAATAACATTCGAATCAGTTCGCTCGTTCAATTGAAGTAGTGAATTTTCTGTCGGTGAATCGATTTTCGTAAATTTCTATTGGAAAAAAATTCGTTTGAAAGAAAGTGAAAAATCAGAAGAAGTGTATATAATATTGTTTCGAAAAGCAAGTTTTTATGATTGATCATCAACCAATTGCCTAGTCACATTAGTTTGCGATATCCGCTGCCAGAAGCCCAGCAATTAATGCTCAAAAACCATCAAAATTTAACTTTTATTCCGGTTTGATTGTTAGATATATACCTAGATTGACTCACAGAAAAATGATTCAAATGGAAAATCTCATAATGCGGGTCGGTTGCTTTAAACTCTTCATAGCAAATTTCGAATCCCAGCTCATGGTTCCAAATTGGAAGTAATCAAAATACTACGGCTATAATAAATTTATCAGATGTGAATAGATTGAACTTTTCAAATCGAAGATATTATGGTTCGATAAATCGTTTTTGTCACTTTTTCCAATATTTATTACTCGAGTTTTAAAACTGTTGCCTTACCTTTCTTTGTTCGTAAGAGAAAAAGCGAAAAGTCATCTTGAAGAATATTTATTTTCAATTTAAAATTAATATTTGAATAAAAACTTTACACAATTTAAGTAGGAATTACTTAGGAACGTTCTCAAATTTAAAATTTAGGCCGTCATTTCGAAAACAAATATCAAATTATTGTTTTCAAAGGCATCTTCAGGAATGTGAAATTGGGGAAATATGTTTGTTACTGCTCTTTAGTGAAGTATAGCATTTTTCGGGTTGAAAGTCAAAAACATGATCGACAAGAGTGTTTGAGCTCTTTTTTTTTTCTCAATTCTCTAGTATAGTTTTATCTGAAAAATAACGGCCCTTAATATAATATCTGGGCTTGCTATAATCTTAATAAAATCTGAATGATTGCTTCTGATTTGGAATCATATTTATAACATAATGAGATATAAATATTAAGATCATATATAATTTTGATAGAATCCTGTTATGCTCTGTTGATCGGGTAGGTAAAAAATAATTCAACCTGTTGAAAAGCTGTTCAATAGCATGTTTGGTAAGGCATCCCCAAGCTGGTTACTACTGACTTCTAAAAGATTCTCTTTTCCAGTAACCTTGGCTTTTCCTGTTTTTTAAAGAGTATGCTCTTTCTGTTTGATCGCTTATTTATTTGCATTTATTTTGTGGTAAACCTTATTGAATTGATTATTAGGTTTACAGGACCTCACTGAGATTCAGCGAAATCTGAGTATTGATTTGGATTTGTAAAAAATTCTGTAGATGACAAAATTTTCTGAACCTATGCTCGGGAATCGAATCCATGTGAGTCACGCGACGGTCGTCTGCATAATCGATCGCTTCACAAATCCCTTCTCTTACGGTGAGTGAATCGTACTGTTTTATGGTAATGCGTGCAGAAAATTTAGGACTTCGATTTTCGTCTGGTCTCCATTGTGGTTGGGAATATCCAATCATTTAAATTCATTTTCAGAGAAACCTTCGAAAGAGGTTAGGTGCTCGTCGGTAAACATTGATACGTGCCGGTAATTTTGATTGTATCGTGTGGGAGTGTGCGGCACGATTTGTTGTTTGATTTTTTTTCGGAGGGTAAAATTATATCTAATTGAAGAACGCCGATGTGTGTCCAATCGATGCCCTTGGTAAAAGTCTACTGGATTCGATAAGTTCATTGTCATGCTTACCTATTGATACGTGATTTGCAGTCGTCTTGCATTGACATTGCTATGAGTTATGCTTCGACTGGTTATTGGGCGGATTTGTGTGGAATCAAGGGGTAATTTACACGTCGTTTTTAACTTTCCACTGGACATACACATTAAAATTAGAAAACCAAGCTTTATTGTGCATTCGGTTTGATGAATTCGTTTCTAACGATAAAAATTTACCACGTAAAAAGGTTGTGAGAATTCCTCACAATCTCGATGACACCAGCTTCATCGGAACGTCATTCAACTAATAAGTTTGAGTTTCCTGAAATCCACTCAACTCCGCCACGGCGTTGGTCGTTGATGCGTTAAGACTACATTAGTTTCGTTCGTTTGCCGGAGTCGCATCTCAGAGAACCGGTCGGATGTGAACGCAGCCAGGCATGTCAGAATTTTCCATTTACAGTCGTTTGACGATTTTTGTCCAACTAGCGGAAAACTAAGAGGTTGCGTGCATGTTGCAACCTTTTGAAAGTGCGCCACACTATGATAAACGAAGGTTGTCGTTTTTGATAGTGAGATGAATACGTTTTCACTACTGGACTTTACACAATCCAAAATTGATCGAATTGTAGACAGAATCCAATTTGACAAGCTCCATCGAACTCCCGATGTTCAAAAGTAAAAAAGCGTGTCTTCAGACCTTTTGCTTCAAAACGTAGAAACTGAGGATCAACAAACAAAGTAAATCATAAGCTACTGAGACCACATTTCAAATTGGGTTCACATACGGATATGGAGCAAATCCTATCGCAGCCTACTCCTCTTATCGCGCATCAAAAAAAAAAAAAAGAACTCACCTCAATAATTTTATCATGCACCGCACCGGGGAAAACTATCCATCCTAAGAAAGCCCCGCTGATGGCCAACAGGACACCGACGCCAGCCCAAATCAGGGTCCATTGCACCATCGTTCACGCCGTCTCGTCGTGGCCACCGTTGACCAATACCTGCTACTCGATTCTTTCTGCGTCTGTAGGTCGGAGACCGGCGTTGATGTTGAGTGTGTGTGCAGCCGTCCAAACGACAACCGAGACCGAGAGTGTTGAAAAACTTAAACAATCTTTTCGAGAGTTTTTTTTCGTATTTTATTTCACTTATGTTGAGGCTCTCGGCATTCACTTTTACTAGCTAGATCCAATGCTGCTAGCTACTGTTGAACATGTAAACTATCGATGTTAATAGGTATTGCACGATCCACACTGACGATGTAGATTCGAGTGGCTCGACGCTTGAATGTTTGTTCTTTCACCAACAGCATTGCCTTTTGGTCACTTTTATCGATGGGATTGAAAACTATCCCCGCATCCTACATGGTCACCACCGTTCACTAAAGAAGAAAGGCTTCGTCACTGACAACCTCTTGCTTGATATGCACTTAGCGCTGTAAATCAATTAGGAGATGGAAACAAGTTTCCTCGTGCCCGACAAATTTTCCACCCTTGAACACGGCCTGCAATCGAACAACTGTTGAATATTATATGAATCAGATCTGTTTTGTCGAACAACTGTGCAAATTCACATTCCCGACAGCCCACGGTTGATAATTAATTACTGCTTGTGTTTCGTTCTATATCGCACTAAGTGCCGGACTAACAACACCCCGGGGGTGGAAATTCTACAAACTACCAACGTGCTGCGGCACCGAAGAAAAACACCAGTTACTATTCGGCTACGGCGCTCCGCTTGTTTTCGTGTCAATCACGGAGCACGGTCATTGGGCAACTGAAATTCACTGATCGAATCGACGAGCTCAAGCCAACCACAGATGCCGTTCATATTCGAAAAAAAGTAGTATTTATTTGCGAACACGACTTGGCACTAGGCTTCAAGCTTGATCCGTTTACTACGCGCGCGAAGAGAGCGAATACTGTGTACCGTTGTGATCAGAGCTTCGGACCGATTTGTGTTCTGAGAATTCCGATTTCAAACACATCAAATCTAGAGTTTACTGAAAATATACCGCAGTTTAATCCGTAACATTTCAATCGTACACTGCTTACCAATAAGTACAACTAAAAGTCGCCAGTTTAGTCAAAAACAGCTTTTGAATAGTCATAAGGGTTGTTTAAAAGCTTATAAACGTCTGAAAATGGCACGGAAAGCGCTGCCAACTCATTCTTTAGAATGAACTGCCCGAAAGTCGAATCAAAACGGTAGCTCCATTTACTAGCTGTAGGTAAACTCAAACACAGGTAAAAAACCTGTCATGCACAGTATCGAACAGGTCTGACATGAGATGTGGAGGAGAGACCACCAAGCAAAGCTCGTAACTCCCGAAATATAGAGAGAGGAGAGCGAATGTATGTAATCAAACATCGACACCTGTGTGTAGACAAACAACGGTGGTAAACTTTCTTGTTGAAGCTGCCTACTGCGATTCTGTTTACTATGTGATTGTGGGAAAACATTGAAATCCCGGAATGAATGCTAAAGCTTGAAAAATAATTCAATATCTTGACATAAGAAACCAATACTAGCTCGGAATTAATTCCTCGAAATTAAACCAGTGAGAAGCCAAAATAGAAGAAAATAATCTTACCCCTATTTGGCTTCAAAGAAATGACGAGCTTTTCCAAAAATGCCCTCTAAGAAAATGACTTGTAGTGGGTAATGTTAGAGACATAACCGCGCGATTGATGTAGGACTGCTGTCGATAAAGGCACATTTAGTTCGGCACATTGTTCTCCGAATAAATTATCCATTTCAAGTAAAATCTCATACGTTCTTTGTAAAATGCTTTGGATTCTGAAAAGAACCGAAAGTTACCATTTCTCAAACATTCAGCACAGTTGACAATCATTTCAACGAGCAAAATTCCGAACGAATCGGTAACCTCTCGTTTGGCGAACGGCGCACAAAGTAAATCTGCCACATGCTTTTGTGCCCTTCCCTACAGCGCTAACGTTCCGCACCGAGTCGTGGCACCCATGAAGTTGAACGTCGTATGGATTAGTGATGACACTTATTCTGATTGAGAATCGATTTTATAAAATCAAATTAATGTACAAAGACTGTCCCAGAAAGTATGGACGCACTTAGATTTCGCTGTAAATAATTCACAAGTGTTAGATATTCAAATTTTATTCGATATACTGATGATATTAGACTACAACAACAGAATATTGTTCTCAAAATTTACTACTTAGCCATTGTAGACTAGCTGGCGCACCTTCTTGCAAACGTTTCTCATTAAATTCCGCACAGACTTCTTGGCGACAAGTTTTGACACTTTTTTCCAATCTTTTTAGAACTGTTGAATGGTTTCGGCTGCTGAGACATGCTTCCTAAGATGTGCCTTCGTTAATGCCCAAAATTCCTCAATTGGTCGAAGTTGTGGCAATTTGGTGGATTCATGTCTTTTGAGACGAAAGTGACATTTTTGGTAGTATACCATTCTACCGTTTAATTCAAGTAGTGGCAAGAAGCAAGAGCTGGCCAGAAGACAACAGGATCCTTATGGCTTCGAATCATGGGTAGAAGTCGTTTTTGTAAACATTCCTTGATGTATATTTCGCTGTTCATTGAAACAGTGGTGATGAAGGGTTTCGAAATCTTACCGCAGCTACAAATTGCTTGCCAGACCATAGCTTTCTTACCCAACTTTTCGACTTACCAATCGATGTCTCGGACTGGTTTAACATTTGCCCCCTATTATACGGTGATATTGTGGTCCCGGCAAGGATTTGTAATCGAGTTTCACGTAGGTTTCGTCGTCCATGATTATGCAGTCCAAATTTCCAGCAAGAATCGTATTGTACAGCTTTCGAACACTCGGGCTGATCGATGCTTCTTGTTTCGGACTACGTTTTGGTTGTTTCTGCTTCTTATAGGTTCGAAGATTCAAACGTTCTTTAGCACGAAGAACATTTGACTTCGAAGTGCCCACTTTTTTGGCCACATCCCGAACTGAAACCTCCTTCTTTTGCTCGAACGCCTTCAGTATACGTTTATCCAACTGAAGGTTAGCAGGACCTTTTTTTCGACCCGTTTCGGTTTATCCTCAAAGGTGTTATCCTCACCGAACTTCCTGATTGCATTTCGCACGGCTTTTTCACTTACTCCTTCCAGTTTTGCTATCTTTCTCAGTGACAGTTCGCGTTCTGTGCACCATTTGTATATAATTTTTCGACGTTGTTCTGCTGAAAGTCCACGCATTTCGAAACAAACTAATGAAAACGAATAAACAAGTGGTTGGAGAAGAGAGTAAACAACAGGATGCAGCCATAAAAATTGACAGATTCTGAACCATTTCGAAATGGCAGCGGTTTTTGGTTGCGTCCATACTTTCTGGGACAGTCTTTATAGAATTTTTAGGTTGACTACTTCATTTCAGATTATCGTTTTTCATTTTTCGGGCCGATTTAATGTATTTTTTTTTGTTACTCGCATGCAAACGACCAGCAGCTGAATGATGTATTCGCGAGATTCATTTCAGGCTTTCAGATTTGGTGGTGTTTTCTACGATATTGATATGCAATATGCTGGCTTTATTTGCATTCGTTTCGCACAGCGAAAAGTGCTTAACCTGTCAAATTGTTCTAGATTTGCACTAAACTGATGATATTTACCTTTTATTTACAAAGAAGGTAATCTTCATAGTTCTTTAGATAACATTCAAAGCCATTAGAACGACTGATTTTGTATAATGCTCTCCATTGTTATCCACTTTTTGTTTTATATTTTCCTTCAATGCAAACAACCAGAAGCTGAATGATGCGCTCCTGTTTAAAGCGAAAGAACCGCAACAAGTCTGTTTGCACCGTCCACTAATTCCAAACTAAACCAATTTTGGTTAAGAGCATTCTTTTTACGTGATGTCGTTTGTAGCTTTTTCACAAATGGGCGGTCCCATACGGCCACAAAGATAGCAAAATATAGAATGTTGATGTTGATTATTTCAATACGTATTTTCACAATTCATTGAAAGAAATTATCAAAATGCAGAATTCTCTACGATATTAAACACTGTTCGGAACATTTTTCTTGAACGAAGCAAATTAAATTATTCTAGATATTCTCTTTCTTTAAATAACATTTAGAGCCATTAGAACGGCTGATTTGGTATAATGTTCTCCATTGTTGTCCACTTTTCGTTTCCTTTTCCTCCAATGCAAATGATCAGAAGCTGGGTGATGCAATCACTTTTGTTTGAAACGAAACTCACACTGTAGATGAAGACCTGCGCGCTCGATGTGTCTCCGCTCATGGATTATCACAGACTGAAGCTAGCAAGCGTGCAACAGGGTCTATTTATAGATTCGGTTGATGTTTTGTATTTGGACCTATTTTTCCACTATTTAAACAATGTTTTCGTAATAAACGTGGCACTGACAACAATCTTGTACCGTCTTCCATTCGTTTCGTAAAAAATAAGAGAAAATACTCAAACAGGGAAAAAGTTATTAGGAAAACAAATTTGGTGCAATTTCGTTACACTTCCGTATTGTGAAATTTTTAAAATGCACCCAGAAGAGCAAAGTAAAGAAAGACGTAGTCCTACGTAAAAAAATACGTCCAATGAAAGTTCTTCGTTAGTCCCATACGTTGAAACGTTTATGCGATGAATGTCCAATAAATCGTCCAACGGGAGGCCGATTCAGGACCTTCGTTTGCCAATTTTGAAAAAGACCAATTAACCGAGAGCCATTATTTTTTCGTTCAATAAATCCGGCAGACAGAGGCCCATCGTTGAACCATTTTCAATATGAGGAGTTGGAGTCACCTATTTTTACTTTTTTTTTATAAATAAAAAAATAGCTATAGAATTCGCTCAAACTTTAGAGGGCCGAATGTCATATACTAATCGATTCAGCTCGACGAACTGAGCAAATGTCCGTGTATGTGTGTATGTGTGTTGTCAACTAAGAGATCTCAGAGATGGCTGGACCGATTCTGATCAAACTAGTCGCAAATGAAAGGTCTCCCCGTCACCCCGAACGCTATGGAATGGTTTTGAGATCTGATGTTTACTTTTTGAGTTATACAAAGTTTTATGTCAAAATGTTTTTTGACAATGTCTGTCACAATTAACCTTGAAAACGGAATACGTTTTTGGACTTAGATTCCGCAAGCTATAGATTGTTAAAATCCAACAAGCTATAGATTGTTAAAATCCGTACATTTTTAACGGAGATATCGAAATTTTTGTGTAAGTTTTGAACACTGAATGATTTTTTATACTGTTACATACAATTGTTTATAAGTACCAAAAAGACTGTGTACAACATCCTTTTTCATGACATTTTGAATGGGACTGAATTTAGCACGGTTTGTTTTTGGCAATATAATCATTCGAATATGACATATGTAAACCAGATGATGGCAGCATTTTCGAGTTGAAAGCAATTCCATAATTATATTGATTTAAACTACATACAGCAATAAATGCTGGAAAAACAGAACACCCATACACCATTCGAATCAGTTCGTCGAGATCAACAAATGCGTGTGTGACCAATAATTTCACTCAATTTTCTCAGAGATGGCTTAACCGTTTTCTACACATTCAGATTCATATGAAAAGTGGTATACTCCTAAATAAGGTTCCTGAATTTCATTTTCATCCGACCGATTTAAAATTCAAATTAAATTTAAGAACCATTCAATAATCAAATGAAAGACCATAAAATCCTATAATACATCTAGCTTTTTAGTCAGATCCGACTTCCGGTTTAAGAGATACAGGGTGATTAGTATAAAAATGTTTATTTCACATAAATGTATCAGGTTTATCGGATTTGCAGATTTGGATAGTTGATAACCAAATAATCTTATTTCAGATTTAGCGGAATTCAGTTTTCGATTTGGAAGGTACCCAAAAATTTAATTCGCACTAAGGTTTTTCAAAAACTACACTGATTTTCAAACATTTTGAATCAAATGTAAATTATACAGCTCCTCAAGTAAAGTATTGCACTGAATTGAATCGTTTTTCAAAGCTCAATCGTTTTCTTGAAAAAGGCCAAACCGAAATAAAAAAAATCAAATTTAATGATTTATGGTCCCATACATAAATAATGAATTTTATCCGATTCTGAAATTACAGGGTGATGAGTTTTTGAAATTCAAACCGATATAGAAGATGACAATCTCAAAAAGCTTCAAAGTTGGACTCAAAACTATTGCAATTTATTCGTCATTTATGATCATAGATCTCGTTTTCGCTTATGCTGGTTCCTGAATATCGGCTCTGGAAGTACCGTAAATAATGACGAAAAACTCTAAAGTGGAACTTACTTCCACATCTCATGGAATTTTCAATCGATTATCCCATGTTTAGATTCAAATTCGATTCGATTTGCAGTTTCGACATTACAGAGTAATGAGTGATTAAAACTTTACTTCGCGTAGAATAAAAACACATTTTGGTTTCATAAGAACAAAACGGAAGAAATTGAGGGAAACTGGATGGGTTGCACATTTGCAGCGAAAACTTGATTTTTTTTCATCCTCAGCTGCAAGTCGTTTGCCAAATCAGAAATTCGTTCATTTTGTTCATACCACCACTGAGTTTCCTCAGGAATCACAAATCTTTCAACATCCATGCTGCGAAGTCCACCGGTATAAAAGTAGGTGATTTTTTTAGTTTGCAGAGATTTATTTAAGCATTCTCACGTGTGTCTCTGAATGTAGTGCGGGCGGGATGAACAGACAATTTTGCGCTTACGAATCCTCTCTCGATTTATTTCGTGCTTTAGAGCTTATAATGCCGAGTGAGACGGAGGGTAGGAGCTTTTGCCTTTTCTAGCCAAGAAGCTTCGCTAAACTGTATTTACAGCTAAAAAGCTCACCATTTGAACTATTTAGACGGGCAATACACTACCGTTTAATGCATAAGTGTCTCATGTCGATAAAGAAAAAGGCACAAATTCGTTAATTTTAGCTAAAAATTTGGCGTTTTTGGAAAGATTATCAATTCATGTCAATTTGTAATGTCAAGGACCGATGATACCACCAATTTGAATTTCGTACCAAACAACAGTGTTCTTTTCAAAGTACAGTAATGGTGTCTTTAGAGTTTCTTGAGGATCGTTCTATCTATACCTTAAACCATTGAAAACAGTTTTACCACCTTTTTAGTACTGATTATTTCGTGGGTATATTTTCGAAATACCTGAAATTTTCGTTTGAGATAACCATTCGCATAATCGACAAGTAAATGGCGTCTTTCGCTCTTAGTCTATTCCTCGATTTATTAATTGTTAAGTTAGTTTGACGTAAAGTTTGACCATAACTAAGTTCAGTTTTGCAATTACTGAATGGAAACATTTATTCAAGAAGCCAACTGAATGAGAAAATCACAGAAAAGATGAAGATGATTTTTTGGAAATTATTAATCGATTACTCGGTCTTACGACACCCCTTTGTCTACCACAGCTCAGGGTGGCGGAAATGGTAACGCGTATGCACGGATTGCATAAGAACGCAGGTTCGAGTCTTGCCTCTGAGCGTATCTTTTTCCAAAAAAGCATAACGTATGATAAAGAAGTTCGACGAACTGAGCAAATGTGAGAAACGGCTGGATCAATTTTGATCAAGCTAGTTGTAAAGCTTGACGACGACGGCTTGAAATCAAAATTAGACACAATTTTCAATACAACCATTTCTGCGTGATTGAAAGATTGAATGCAGTACTCATCAGCATAGTATTTTGGCTCGATTTGGTTTTAGCACGGTTCCGTTTTAGAAATATAATTGTGCGAACGTGACGAGTTGGAAGTTGGACATTCTCCATTGTCTTCTAATTCAAAGTGATAATTCTTATAACTAAATCGATTGTAATTGTCTTCAACTACAACCATCGAAAAAACGAAATTTTTATATCTTTCAAAAATAAAGGTTGATTTTTAAGAGGTATAGGATTTGATTTAAAAAAAAACAAGTAAAATTTAAGAAAATTGATGAAATCTTTATCGGAATCGATATTGGAACGATCAATATAATTTATTGTTTGAAGATGATTTCACGCAAATGTTGGTCGCTGCTCCGCTTTAGATGGCGGAAGGTCCAATTTGGGCACAATCTCTTCAACATATCGGCCAATATTTTGCGAATAATGCCACCGGCCAATAATCCATGGTAGCTCTTCCAATGCTTCGTTGACATATCCATTCAACCAGATATGAGCTTCGTCGCTGAACACAATTTTTCGATAAAAATGTGGATCTTCCTCTAATTTTGTCAGCGCCCATTCATAATAAAATTTAAAACAAAACGACGATTCTTGGTAAAACTATAGACCAAACTGAACAAGTTTGACAATTACGCAAGACACGATTCACGCGTGATCTGTGATGTGTTGCCAAAAAAAAAACCGCAAAAAATCACCCTTTATACGGTATGATTTTGCTTGTTACTTAGCAAGGTGCGATTGATGAAAAACTCGCAGTCTCGAAAAAACCGATTACTTCTAACCATTAAATTAAACATAATGTGCTTATAATGACCCATTATTATCATAAATTCTTCTTACCAAAGTAAAGTTTGCTACAGGTGCTAGTCAATTTCATTTTTGTAGGTATCTATCGTACTTTTTGTACTGAATAAAATGTACCGTAGTTCGAATTCAAATTCATCGTACTTACTTGGAATGAAATTAGCAGATAGCGTAACAGAATCCCTGAAAAAAATATCTTCAAGATATTTGCGTAATCTCATATAATTTGTCATAAAATATCGTAATCTCATATAAACAATCATAAAAATCGGAAAAATAGGAATCTAATCGTCAAGTCTAAGGCGAATTATTAATATTATTTGCACACTAACATCATTTCATTACCTTTCTGTTTGCTTTGAAAATTCTATGATGAAACGGATGCAGATTTTCTCCGGAAATATTTTATAAACCATAGTTTTCCACTTTAAAATAATAACACAATGAACAATAGCGAAGTAAGTGGAAATGTTGACAGTCGACTTTGTTTTATTCGTAGCACACTTTAGTCGAACAAATTCATCTGGTGTGCCACAAGGTAGCAACATAGGCCCATTGTTATTAATCTTGTATTTCAACGATCTGATGCTACTACTTCAGCCTGGTTGTAGGATTGCATATGCCGATGATTTGAAACTGTATTTTGTCGTTCGTACCACCGAAGATTGCATCCGTATTTAGTCTACTTTGGACCTCTTTGTCGATTGGTGTCAGCGGAATAAGCTAACTGTTAGTGATTCGAAATGTATAGTTGTGTCATTTCACTGTATCAAGAAACCAATTATGTTTGAGTATAATATTAATGGAGCGATCCTCCAAAGAGCTGACCTGATCAGTGATCTAGGCGTGTTGCTTGATCAAAAACTCACTTTCAATCACCACCGCACGGCCGTTATCGCTAAAGCTAATCGACAATTGGGTTTCGTATCGAAAATTGCAAAGAATTCACTGACCCGTATTACCTAAAAGCATTATACTGTTCACTCGTCCGTCCAATTCTAGAAAATGCATCTGTTGTTTGGCTACCCTATCAATTGACGTGGAGTTTAAGGATTGAAAATGTACAACGCAAGTTCATCCGATTGGCACTTCGCAATCTACCATGGCGAGACCCCATAAACCTTCCTCCGTATGATGATCGATGTAGATTATTGAGCATGGATACATTAGAACGGCGTCGGCGTATTCATCAAGCTAGTTTTGTGGCTAACTTAATGAATGGTGAAGTTGATAGCTCTGAGCTCCTCTCCATGTTGAATTTTCGAGTTCCTCCGAGAGTTCTTCGTAGTAGTACTTTACTTGAGCCACGTTTTCATCGCACTACTTTTGGGTATTTCGAACCAATAACTGCAATGATTCGAACCTTCACGACTGTCGAGGAGTTTCATGAGTTTGAAGAACCGTCCTCCCGGTTTATTTCACGAATTAAGTCACGTATTTAGTTAACTGTTTTATCGTATACTTTTAATTTGTTATTTCATTTAGACAACAGTCAGATGGAGCTAATAATAAATAAATAAATAAATAAATAAATTACAAAATCCGAATGTCATCCGGGTGAAGTCATATAGCCCAGGGACGGGGTAATTACCGCAGTCTTGAGTACATCCGCCATCTCTACCGGTATTTGATGAAAGGCTCTTTGTAGGTCCAAGGTTGTTGAAATAGTTTTGCCCTGGAAACAGAGGGAACAGGTTAACGATCTGGTACGGTCACATTATTTAATGCTCTATAATCCCCTACAAATCTCCATTCTCCGCTGTTTTTTGGTACACAATGGAGGGGACTTGCCCAGCAACTGCTCGAGGGTCGGCATATTCCGAGGTCGATCATAACTTGAAATTTTTTTTTTTTTTTTTGTTGCACTCACCTTGTCTGGTGACAGGTTTGTATATGATGGGTAACCTCGTGTTGTACTGATGTCCTGATAAGCGTTGGTAGTGTACTTCCTTGAACTCCGCAAGAAGGTTCCGGAACGGGTGATCTGAAGCTATCAGTGTTACGTTGAAAGTAGAGGCCTCAGCCGTGCCACGGGTCGATGACAGCTTGGTTAATTCGTCCACCAATCGTTGGTGTTTCAAATCCACCAGTATACCGAAAGAGACTAGAAAGTCTGCACCGATAATAGTCACCCCCACGTCAGTGACTAGGAACGACCAGATGAGTCGTCGACGCAAGCCCAAATCTGTTGTGACTTATCGTTTGTCGTATACTTCTATTGCTGTATCATTTACTGTATGTAAGACGAATGACCTAGC
This sequence comes from Malaya genurostris, assembly GCF_030247185.1. Lineage (NCBI taxonomy): Eukaryota > Metazoa > Arthropoda > Insecta > Diptera > Culicidae > Malaya > Malaya genurostris. The sequence continues at coordinate 285,403,750 of NC_080572.1, forward strand.
GCCTTTACTTCGGTCTTTATTTGTTGCTGGAATGATCGACACATCCGAGTCCGTATCGATCAAGAATTTCGTCTTGGACGAACGGTCGTATAACATAATACGGCGACTTTTTGAGAATGCGTTCGCTTCCGCCGTTTCAAGCAAACAAGATTTTAGTTTTTTGTCGTGAATACGACTTACTTTACTATGGGGTGCCTTTTCAAAATTAGCCATATGGAAGAATGGGCAGAACTTAATCGTGAATATCTCGACTTGTATTAAAGGCAGCAACATAATTCTTCCACCATTTCATCAAAAATATGATCAGGAATTTAGGATAATATTTTGAAGAGTGTGAGATAACTACAAACAACTCAAATATTAAGTTTTCTCAACTTTTGAAAACAACGAGGAAAACTCTACTTTTGCTTGGCTTTTTCGCGCAAGGACGACGATTTTGAGGTAGTCAGGCACATATCTTCAACTGACTGCGTATAAAAGGGGAACCGTGGTCGAGATTCGATCATCATTCGTCATCTAACACTCGATGTGGATAGACGAATAACCTACTACGACTAATTTCGATTTTGTTTTATTTTTTATTCGCAGTTGTCTACCTACCCAAGCTATGGGTAAAAACCGCCATAGATCCGAGAAGGATGGTGTTTAAAATGAAGCGACATAATACGGACAAAAAGTTTAGAGATCAACTGTACCTGATTCATCTGGAGAAGGGCTCTATCACCATGAGTCAACTGAAAACGATTAAATCGTTATTTCACATAATCATCGAATGGCAAAAGTATAAACCGGTACATCGGGATGTCACACAGTGCACGAACTGTTTGAACTACGGCCATGGAGCGAGGAATTACCACATGAAATGTCGGTGCGGGAAATGTGCCGAATCACACAATACCAACGATTGCTTACTAGATGACATCGCTGTAAAATGTGTGAACTGTGATGGCGACCATCCATCTACTAGCAAATCGTGCCCCAAACGTGCTGAGTTCACAAAAATTCGACAACAGGCGTCCCGCAAACAATCAACGCGCAAGAATGTTCCACAGAAGGATGAAGTTAATTTCCCACGGCTCCCACCGAAGAGGGATATTCCGAATTTGCCGCCACTTCCTCGCAGCAATCCAAAAGATTCAGCCGCTGGATCACAAAAAGAATCTTCCTCAAAAATCCCTCCTGGATGGGGCAATAATCAACCACAAGCAAAGGATGACTCTGGTGATTTATTTTCTGCTGAACAACTGATCGTCATTTTTGAAACAATGACAACAAAACTATGAAACTGCAGAACGCGGTTAGATCAAATCAACGCCTTAGGCAAATTCATCATCGAATATGCAATATAATGAGTTGGTTATAGTAAATTGGAATGCTTGCTCACTCAGGAGCAAAACTGCTGAATTGTCCGACTTTCTTCAAGAGAAGAATGCCGATATTGCTATTTTAACTGAAACTCATCTTAAACCTGAAATTTCTATTTCCAATTATAGGATTCACAGGCTCGACAGGGCAACTACCAGAGGAGGGGGAGTTGCCATTGCCATTAAACGATCCATTCAGCACAGGCTTCTGTCAGCCTTTAAATTGCAACTCATAGAAGCCATCGGAATTGAGATTACAACGACGATGGGACCCATCATCATCATTGCAGCGTACTGCCCCAAACAAACCAATCTTCGAGATGGTACGTGTGCATCATTGAAGCGAGATCTGGCTATGCTCACTCGACGACAGAACAAATTCATCATTGCTGGGGACCTGAACGCACGGCATGAGCTGTGGGGAAACAGAAGACAGAATCGAAACGGATTCGTACTTGCCGAAGATTACGAAGCTGGACAATACAACATCTTCGCTCCGGATCAACCAACGCGACTTTCCAGATCAGGAGTTCATTCCATTTTGGATATATTCATCAGCAACATCACCATAGACAGCTCTCCGGTTGTCTTCTACGAGCTCTCTTCTGACCACTTTCCGGTAATATTGACGTTGGGATCTTCACCAGAAACAGTGCCTATTCAACCACGGAGGAACTATTATCGCACCGATTGGGTCCAATTTCAACAAATCGCCGACCAACATATTAATATCGATCTGCCACTTGATTCCCCGATGGAAATCGATGCAGCCCTATCTTCCTTCCAGCATTCAATCACAGTCGCTCGTGATAGGACGGTTCCAGTACAACATATGCCGAGTTCCTCTCTTCAAATCGACAGTGTCACCAAGAAACTCATCCGACTTCGAAATATCTACCGGAGGCAGTATCAACGAACTGGCATCCTAGATAGGAAGACTACTTATAACAACTTAACTAGGATAATCCAGGAAAGGATATCTGAGCTTCGCAACAGGAACTTCCAGCAAAAGCTTCGATAAATTCTCCCACATTCAAAGCCCTTCTGGTCCTTAACGAAGGTGCTTAAGAAAAAACCGAAGCCTATTCCTCCTCTGATGTCACCCCAGGACGCAGCTGAAGGAATACCTTTAATCACACCAGTAGAGAAGGCAAATGCGCTAGGCCAGCAGTTTGTGTGTTCTCACAATTTAGGACTCAACATTGTTAGTCCATAAGAAAGAGCCGTTGCTGATAGCGTAGCTGAGGTTGACCAATCAGACAGCTTGGTTCCTGAGGAAAGTAGAGTCACTGCGAATGAGCTGATGGCTTTTGTGTAAAAATCCAAAAATATGAAGGCCCCCGGTTTCGACAACACATTCAACATTGAGCTGAAACATTTGAGTATTCAACACGTTGACTGCCACGACCATTCTCAGAATTCCGGTCTAAAAAGCCAATTGCATTTAATCATTTTACATTATTAAAGACTATAATTATATTACATAGTAATCATCAAAAAGCATAGAACATTGATTTTTTGTTCTCTTCCCAGAAGCCATCTATCCATATTAGCACTGATATGCTACGAGTTTAAGCGTAGCTACGCGACAATGGCAAGTAAACACAGTACGAGTTATCTCGTAGTTGGCAGTCAACGTGTTAACAGGTGCTGGGAGCTTGGTTACTTCCCTTCAATGTGGAAGTTAGCTAAAGTTATCCCAGTTTTGAAACCGGGGAAAGATCCTTCCTTTTCCAAGAGCTATCGGCCCATCAGCTTACTCTCTGCCCTATCCAAGCTGTTTGAAAAGTCAATACAAAGGCGATTTCTTGCTTTCGCAGATGAACAGGATATAATTCTGGAAGAACAGTTTGGGTTCCGGAAAGGAAGATCCACCATCCACCAACTCACAAGGGTTAACAACTCAGGTCATCTTGTTTCCACATTCAAGATCTCCAAAACTTGTTCCATCAGACGAATGCAGAATACGATTCGGTGATGAGGTCATTCAATGGTCCGATGAAGTTATCTATCTAGGACTCACCTTTGACAGACATCTGATATTCAGGTCACATGTTGACAAAATCGTTCAAAAATTCAGCATACTCATTAGGTCTCTGTATCCGCTGATTTGTAGAACATCTAAACTGTGCCTGAAGAATCAGACGGCTGTCTATAAACAAATCATCTACCCCGCAATTGAATACGCAGTCCCTGTCTGGCGGGGCTGTGCACGGACACACAAACTTAGGCTTCAGCGCATTCAAAGTAAGATCTTAAAGATGATTCTAAATCTACCCCCTTGGACAAGGACTAGTGAAGTACATGAGATGGCCTCACTGGATATACTAGAACAAAAATTCGAACAATACTGCACGAAATTTGAAGAGAGGTGCTCAATCTCTGAAATACAAATAATTCAAAATTTGTACGTATTAGGTTAGGGACAGTTATAAGTAGGTAGACATTTTATAAATAATTAAAATAAATATTATGATTAAACATTAGTATGTAAAACAAGAGTAACTAAAACACCTAATATTAATAACGAATCGTATGAACAACAAAGACGAAAGGCCAAAGGGTCAAAACACTTGTACTGTAAAATGTTGATGTAATACACAAAAATAAGATTAATAAACAGATATTTATGCAAAAAAAAAATGCAATGAGATTCGATCATTTCTTCTTGTGCGTTGGATGCAAGCAGACGTCGTGGGACCAGCAGCTTCGGAGAGTGCACCTTCTGCGTGGTTAAAAACCTAAAACGCTCAGGTCGCATCTCTCATTTGGACTTCAGTCGTCAGGTGGAGCAGTCGACAATGAAAGCAGACCTTTTGCGTGGTATAAAGTCTCAAACGCGTAGGTCGTGCTTTCATTTGGACATCAATCGTCAGGTGGAGCAGTCGACAATGAAAGCAGACCTTTTGCGTGGTGCCAAACCTCAAACGCTCAGGTCGTGCTCTCATTTGGACTTCAATCGTCAGGTGGAGCAGTCGTCAATGAAAGCAGAACTTCTGTTCTTGGTTCTAAATTTATTTCTTGAACTCAGGTCCAGTTCCTTATTCTAGGATTCTATTCGGTTCTTTTTAGAACCATAATAATACTCAAAGAATTATGCGAAATTTTGCTTTACTGTACTTTATACAACCCATTTTGATGGTCGAGGCGAAAAATCGTCTTCAAGTTTCAGAGCTTAGCTCCGGGTTTAGAATTCAGAGCCTGTGTGCTGAACTGGATTCTGGAAAAAGATTTCGGAACTGATTTCAGTTTCGAAATTGTAGTTCTAGAACTAAAATCCAACAGAATTCTGAGTCTGTTCTAAGTTCTGAATTTAGTTCTTAAGCTCAGGTCCAGTTCCTAATTCCAGAATTCTTCAAATCGGTTCTGTTTAGAACCATAATAATACTCCTAAAGAATTATGCGAAATTATACTTTACTGTACTCTATACGGCCCATTTTTATTATAAAGAACTATCTAGTTATTTCATTACATTTAATTGTGTTTCAGAATGTTTAATGTAACTAATCTGTAATTTAGTCTAGACACATCGTTTAAAATTCTAGTAGTGAAAAAGGGGAAAGTTGCACAATTCACACAATCGATCAACTACCAGTTCGAATTCGGAAGTACAAGGTGAGATGAAAAAACTGCAACAAAGTAAAACGCCATAATTTTTTCATTTTTTTTTTAAATTTTATTGAATGAAAGCAAAAAATGTCGGAAATAACATCAAATTTGAGAATCGGTTTAGATTTGTTCGAATTGGCCACCTTTGGCACGAACTATGGCCTTCAAACGGCCAATGAAACCATCACACGCTGCCCGAAAGTGGCTCTGCGGTATTTTGTCCCATTCTCGGCGAAGCGCTTGCTTGAGATGATCGACACTTTGGTATTTTTTAGTGCCAACCTTGCTTTCCAAAATACCCCAGGCACAATAGTCCAACGGATTGGCATCCGGAGATTTTGGTGGCCATTGTGCGGTGGAAATGAAGCGAGGAACCTCATTTCTTAACCATTCTTGGGTGGCGCGTGCTGAGTGCGATGGTGCTGAGTCCTGTTGGAATGTCCAAGGTCTGCGGCCGAAATGTTTGCGTGCCCAGGGCTTCAGAACTCCCTCCAAAATATTTTCGCGATAGATTTGCGCATTTATTTTGACCCCACGGTCGATGAATACGAGCGGCGAGCGACCATCGGCTGTTATGGCGGCCCACACCATCACCATGGCCGGCTTTTGAGTTCTGGTGGCCAACCGAAGTTGCAAATTTTCAGCTGACCTCTCTGGCAAGTAAACACGATCATTTTGTTTGTTTACAAACTGCTGGATAACGAATGGTTTCTCATCGGAGTAAACCAAATTCGGCAGTTCACCACTTTCGGCCAAGCGAAGCAACTCTTTAGCTTTTTCGAGTCTAACTTTTTTTTGCGCATCAGTAAGATCTTGCACTTTTTGGAACTTCAATGGCTTTAGTCCAAGCTCATTTTTCAATATTTGCCGAATGGCATATTGCGATATGTTCAGCTCACGAGCCATTTTTCGGCCACTGCGACGCGGATTTCGTTCAATTCGCTTCTTCACTTTTCGAACCATTTCTGCCGATGTTGCTGTTTTTTTTTCGTCCACTTCCTTGACGTCGGGCTACGCTACCAGTACCACGGTAACGAGCGATGGTACGAGACACAAAAGATTTATTCACTTTTAAATGCTGGAGGGCTCTAACGATAGCCACTTGTGGTTTTCCAGCCAAATGCAAAGCAATCACACTATCACACTTGAATTCCATCACAAATAACTTTTTTTCTGAAAAATTCCCACCAAAATGCTTTTGTGCGCTTGTAAATAATATAATGAGCTGTCACTAGAATAAATCTGACAGCTGTGGGACGAGCGGTTTAGAAATGACAGCAGTCTGAAGTTGGTTGCAGTTTTTTCATCTCACCTTGTATAAAGAAAGTGTGTCAGTTTTATTCGTATTCACGACATACAGTTATGTCTCTGACATTACACACCCGTACTTTTTGTTGTATTTCCAGGGTTCGCGACATTTCAGCGCACGTCCGGCAAACTTCCGGTGGAACCAACAGATTTCTTAATCCTGATCGCGACTGGATCTTGACGTAGATCGGCTTCTGAACGAACCTCTTGCGAATTTGATACGGCGAATTTCCATTGTGAGCGCGGCAATATGATTTTGCAATTCGGACACCGCAACTGATTCGGTGCCATTTACGGGTGCGGCAGCAACGTGCGAGGATGGATGCTCAGCCATCTTGTCTGCCATTTCAGCAAGCTTTCCTATAGTCCCATCGCTGATTGATAACACCGCATTAATGTTTGCTGGCATTCGCTGTAGAAACAACATCTTCATTAGATCGTCTGTCACAGTTAATCTGGTTGCGATTTCTTGCATTTTTGCGAGGAGATGAATAGGGCGCATGTCTCCAAGGTCGCAAGCACTCAAGCACTCGTTCCAGTCGTCCCTGTGCCGACACTTGGAATAGAGAAATCAAGCGTTGACAGCTTGACTGTTTCGTATTTATTCACATCTGGTGGGGCGGTGACTAAATTCGCTACATGGCAGATGACAGATTGGTCAATTTCCGCAATGATAAGATGGAATTTGGTGTGATCGCGTACAACGTTGGCCAAAGCAAATGGCGCCTCGGCTTGAGCGAACCTCATCACCGGATCATTTCTCCAAAAATCAGGAAGCTTGACCGATCTCGATTTGCCATTTGCACTTCTGATTTCAGCTATCACGTCGGGGTCACCTGTAAACCTGTGTTGCTAGTAAACACCACAACGGTAAATATTATTACCTGATCTCAGTGCTTTTTAAGAGTAATTCATAGACCTGTACATATTAGCATAACCAACTTTGTGAAACCAATGGAAGCATGATGAGTCGCTGTCCTTCCGTAAATCAGGTTAAGGAAATATTCATATTCATGAAGATTCAATTTTGCATTTCAAACGAGTATGGGAAACTCGAACCTGGATTATTATTCGATCGAAATATAGAATAGGGGTGATTGTCAAACACGTTTGCTTCGGAAAAACACTAGATTTTTTATACTTACTACCTAAGTTTCGAGATATTTCAGTTTAATCGGAAAACTCGGTAACTCAAGTAGAAGATCCGCACCACGGAAAGGAGATAACTTTCAAGTCCGAGGTCTGGTATTTCATTCAGCTAGCGATTTCAGTGTTTTTCCAGGTTGGGTATCGACATGAGAGTTATAATGATAATTTTTTGATAAGAAATTTACAAGCCGAAGGATCCACTAGAAAGACGCTATATCAATTTTTATTTCGGTGCTTTGTTACTGAAATGTTCAAATGATGGGGGTTTATTTTCTCCGGAATAATAAAAAAAAAACAAAGGATTCTGTTTAACCAAAAAGAGATGTGTTTATTTTAGGACTTCTGTATTTTTTTTCTGAAAGCTGTAATATTATTTTTTTTCAAATATTTGTATGTAATATGGATTTTTTATACAACATAAGGGTACTGATCGTAATGAAATGCGCTTCGGTAGTTGGGAAACGAGAAACTGAATCCTGCATTTATGCGTGTATGGTTTTATTCTTCAACGATTCATAAAGTTGCTTCCAACATCTCTCGAGCTTCCCTAGTTAGTATTTTTCCATGTAAAAACGATAGCTTTGTCAAAAAATCGTAACCCGATGATCAACAGCGTAACAATAGTCAATAAAACATTTTTTTAAAGCCATCATAAATCTATTTTTGATTCGATTTTAGAGGGAAAAATTTTTCCATATCGGCCAGATTTGCGTCTTTTTTAATTGTTCGATAATAAGGATCCGAGTACCGGAAACTCACAGGGAAAAGAAGGTTAGTGTGAAAGATTGTAATAGATCTCTTATTCCATTCAGTCTTGAAAATGAAGACATAATGAAAAAATTTAGATGCATTGATTTCGATTTTTTTTCTACTGTCTAATGTTGATTTTGATATGCGAAAATTAGGACGCATGCTTAGTGGTAATAAAAAGTCTTACTGAAATAAAAAAATATATATGCAAAACAATGGCTGCGAAGCGATAAAGCTTTTTTTCTTATAACTAGGATTATTTTTCTTGTAAGAATAGAAATAAAATATCATCTGCTCTTGAAAAAAAAACAAATTTAGCAACATGCACAAATTTAAGAAGAGCGAAACCGGTCAAACACTATTTCGTCGCTTTGCCAGACGCAAAATGGCAAAGAAAGAGATTCTTGGTCTGCCAATCTTCGTCAAGACAGAGCTACAAGTTGCAAGCCTTGCCAAATGGAAACCAGTTTCGTTCTACTTATTTAGGCAACATTTTGTTCTATTTACAGGTATGACTTGGAGAATGTTTTAAGAATTGTTCCTTTAGATGATTTAGACTAGCTAGAAAACATTCCTCTTGCTTAAATAAAATCTCATAAATACGCCGAGGATATGTACTAACCATATTAAGACAAAATAAAGTGACAAACGTAAGGAACTTTGTTTTTATCTTCTATCAAAATTGTGTATTACTTCTGTATACCACACTCTTAGTTTTTCCCCCTAGAACATAAAAAATTACGTCCAGCAGTAATGACTGCTCCAAAAAACCATCATCCAAAAAGGCCTTTTTCCAAAATATATACAGCAATTAGTTGTTCTAAACTACCTACGCTTTTCTCATCAGTTAGCTATAATACACAACTATCCTGCTCCGAAATAAATGATATTCTTAACAATTAACGTTACTCTACCTTCTCTAAGTCTATATAAAAAAAAAAACAAACAAAATACATTGGTTTAAAGAGATGAATATCATCAATCAGTCGACATTTTTTTCTTTGCAACGTCCAAGAAAAACCCTCCCAGCTCAGAAGAGAGGATGATTTCCCTTAACTGTTGGAATTGTTATCCACCGTTTGGCAGAGGGACGTCACGAGCGTTTCAAACTCCGGCAGGGACGTTTCGAACTGCTCGAGCTGCCGGGTTAGATCGTCCACGTCGTCATCCCCGTCGACGGCACCGTCGGCACCGGTCAGTATCCGACCGGCATCGTCGGCGTTGGCAGCTTCCTCGTCGTCCACGTTGGAGATCACGTTCGACAGCTGGTTGAACTCCTGCAGCGGCGGAGCATTGAAGCACTCGCGATAGAACTTGGCCAGATCGCCGATCGGGGAGTTGGTTGCCGCGAACGGGAAATGCTGCAATGGGAATAGGAAAAGAAAGAGAGATAGAGAGATGCTTAACGTGTTCAAACTAGTAAAGTCTAAATGCAATTCAATCTAAGCAAGCTGAACATTTTAAGGTTTCGCTAAAAAACGCCTATCGCCGTAGTCAAGACAACTGATGACGCACGCGCTCGTAGACAATTTTTCACCTCATTGCTACTACGATTTAAAAGTTTGTACCAGTAGATTGTTGTAGAAAACTGTCAGAAGAAAGTCGCGATAAGAAAAGTTGTTTAGAAGCGTACGCCAAACAGTGCGTTAATTGAGGTTCGATTTGCACAATCTACCATAAACTTTTGAACGGGTAGAATAAAGTACACTTCTTATCATCGACTACGTGAAAGTGAATACAGGTAGGAACAATCTACGATTGACAATTGCATTGGAAGGCATTACCCGAACAACACACTTACCAGTTCCTTCAGCAACCGTTCATCCTCGGGGCCGGTGTGCCGAACGGACCATCGGGACGACTTTCGGAATTCGCCGGTCAACGAAGCCGGCGGCGAGCTGGAATTGACACCGCCGCCAGCAGCCGTTCCTCCGGCCGTCGCCACCGCTGCACTACCGAGATTGGATTCTCCACCACTCTTCGGTGACTGTGACAATCGGAAGTTCATCGCTCCGGCGGATTCGAACGAGCCCTTGTTGCTGTTGTTGTTGACATTGTTGAGGTTGTTGGTGGCGTTGCTGTTGTTGTTGTTGTTTGCTTGGGTCGAACAGTTCTCGTCTGCCGTTGGAGAATTGATCGACTGCCGGTCCTCGTCGGTACCACTTTTGAGCGAACTAGTGTCATCCTTTGGTTTCGGAAGTAACCAATGGAACGGTGGCGTCTCCGGCAGAATGAAGTCCTCCTCGGTGTACTGCTTTACGCGGGAGGCGTCTACGAAGGCGCCGCATCGCATCGGTTTGTCCAAATCGATAATTTTCTTCTCACTGAAAAAAAAAGCAAGTAGAAGAACACTGGATTAGTTGAAATGTTCGCCGCGTTTGAGCAGGTGCGAAAAGGCGGTGCATTCCGAGTCGGCTTCGAATTGATAAGGTGAAGTTCAACACACTGATAAGTACTGCGTGGTCCCCATCAAATTGGGTTGTTTTTGGTTCAGGTCCGTATATCTCCTCTGCTGATAGGAAGTTATTTAATATTGTTACCCGACGAAAGAGCCGGATTGGTGGAACCACGAAAAAAAAACAACAACAACGAAAGCATCAAAGTAAACACAAGGAATATTCCATCACGAGTTAGTTCGTCTGATGTTCGACCTTGACCGTGCGAATATAATCGAAAACTGATGGTTCCCGAGGGGTAATTGTTATATCATTCGGTATTGCGTCGTTCGTTGGTCTGCCTTGCTGCTTTGCACACTGCCGAACGAAGGTTTTTAAAGTGGCATTACTGATCTCATTTTCATCCAATTTCATCTACTTGAGAGGTTTGAATCGTATTGATTCGAGTCGCGCTAGGTGCTTGCTTTTTTAGTAACTTGTATCTTTTACTTTGCTGAATTAGCTTGAGATTTTTGGGGTTTTTAACAAACATCTTTATCGCTTTCTTTTGCTTCAGTTGAGTATTCCATAAAAAGGTCTGAAACGAGTGTGACGAATGGTTGCTTCTCCTGGAAGTAGATTATAAACTGTCACGGAATGCCCGTAAGTGCTTACGGGTCCGCCCTATCAGCTGTTACCTTCTGTAACAGTAATATTATGAAAGTGACCTGACAAACATATTCGGAGAGGAGAATTTGTATGTCGGTGAACACTTCCATCGTTTCACTGAATCGGTTTTTCGAAAATGAAAGGGTTAAGCATTGGAACAGTTCGTAACGCGCTTCGTTTAACTTTTGTACAGTTTTTCTTTGTTTTAGAATAAGAAACAACCTAAACGTAAACCGCATCCGGTGAACTGAAAACAAAATTTCACACGTGACAAGAATACTTTCTATGTGACCGAGTAAAGACACATCGTTTTTCATTGAAAAACACTGGTGGCGTGGATTGCTCTTGTTTTCCTCTTTCGAGCAGAAATCGCAATGAAACACCGTCAGAATGTTGCATTTCTGCTCGAAAGTGCAAAATCAAAGCAATCCACGCCACCACTGTATTTCAATGAAAAACGGCATGAATGGACTGCAGAAGACTATCAATAAGCAGAATAACAAGCCGCATCTGTCTAATTTAGGGCCTGTAAGTTATATGATAATTTGATGTGTAGAGAATCGGAATGCGTAATTATGAATGAGTACTACGTAAAAAATGAATACAAGACGCTTCCGTGTGATCAGTTCTGACCGCATATCTTCTACGGTGAAAAAGTAATGGTTTGGCAAGCAATTTGTGAGCGTAGATGACTACCTTATGTTTACGCATTAGGGAATGTTTGAAATTGTGAATGCTTTTCACGGGCCGAAAGTATCATAATCCATCATTATTTGGCCGGATTTGGCAATACACTGAAGTCTGTTTTACGCGGATGATGTGCACCGTACTGGGACGCTTTTACAGAGGGGCCGTAAGGGCACGTACCCACGGCCTTAGGGGGCGCTTGACGGTCCTCAGCGAGCGAATGAAAAATCATTCATTTTATTAGCGCACCCAAATAAATCTAACCCCCGGGCCCCTTAATACATGAAAGTAGGACTGGTACAGCACAAAAAAGTACGCGCAAAAACGCATAACCATCTTCAAAAAATCATGAAACATTGAGATCTGGTGTTATCTAGACAAGAATTTGTTCAAAAAAATCTACTTTGGAACATTAAAATTTTGACACTTCCGAAATCGACAATTTGTCTAAGAAATGCATGAAACGTCCAGAATCCGCATTGAAAAAAAAAAACGCAAAACTAAAGAAAATTTGTTTTGATGCCAATTCTGGTACTTAGACAAAATTTGAGATTTCCGAAATCGAAACTTTTTATTTGATGCAAAATGTCTTAGAAATGCATGAAAAATCCAGATATGGTTTAACCTCAGAACATTAAAAGAAAATCGACTTTGAAATTTGGAATCTACTTTTAGATTTCCGAAATCGAAATTTTCTGGAGTATCTCAGAAAAAAATTTTTGAAAAAAAACATTGACCGGAGACCTCCGAAATCGAATTTTTTTGATGATGATATCTTAGAAATGCATAAAACGTCAATATCCGCAAAACTAAAGAAATTTTATTTGTATGCCAAATGTCTTAGAAATGCATGAAACTTCCAGATCTGGTGTAATTTCAGAAAAATATTTTGAGATTTTTTGATTTTGATTTCCGGTTTCAAAATTTTGTTTTGCAAAATGTCCTAGAAATGATAGTCCAGATTTGGTGTAAACTCAGAAAAAAAAATTTTGAAAAAAAATTCTGGGACTTACACTTATTCTGAAATTTCCGAAATCGAAACTTTTTTGTTTGATCCAAAATGTCTTAGAAATGCATGAAAAATCATGGTCTGGTGTAATCTCAGAAAAAAAAATATTTGAAAACAATCGACTTTGGGACTTGGGGACCGCGTAACTTCAGAAATCCGTATAGAAAAAAAGGTAAAACTGAGGAATTTTTTGTTGATGCCTAATGTTGTCGAAACGTTCAGATCTAGTGTAATCTCAGAAAAAATTGAAAAAAATTGACCTCTGGGACTTAGAAAAATTTTTCTTTTAATGAAAAATGTCTTGGAAAATGTATGAAAAGTTCGGATCAGGTTTAATCTCAGAAAAAAAGTTTTTTGAAAAAATAATCTGGGACAAATTTTGAAATATCTGAAATCGATACTTTTTTAAATGCAAAATGTCTCAGAAATGCATGAAAAGTCCAGATCTGGTATAATTTCAGAAAGTTAAAAAAAATATCGACTTTGGGACCGCGTAACTTCAGAAATCCGTATAGAAAAAAAACCGCTAAACTGAATAAAATTTTTTATTTGTATGCCAAATGTCTTAGAAATGCATGAAACGTCGAGAAATGCATGAACGTCTAGTGTAATCTAAAAACATTTAAAAAAAATCGACAATTGAGTGTAAGAGAGTTGGCTTAAAAAAATTTCGGGGTAACACCAAATCTCGAAATTTCATGTATTTCTATGACAAAACAAGAGAACCGGGCAATTTCAGAAATCCGCGTAAAAAAGCCATGTAAAAAATCCGCATAAAAACCTCGTGAAGAGTGACCTCAGTGTATGCGAAAAATAATTTAATTTCCTCAATTCCCAGTATTTGGAAATCAATCCGATCAACGGCAAATCGATTAACCTTTATTCGTCAAGAATTGAGAATCGCAGTTATTTACAGTTCTTTTCAAACAATATTTTGAGTCTTGATTCATACACGCACTTATTTGTCACTCTGGAAACCGTGCTCGGATCCTGATAAAATGTACTAGCAACTTATGGAGCAACTTAGTTCAGCAATCTTTTACAAAATCCATGGCTCTGTTTTGTTGCAAACACATACTCGGATATTTCATGATTTTAGCAGTGAAAGTTCTGTTAAGGATCAAGAGTAAACTAAGTTAACTTGTGTTGGTAATTTGTATATTGCGTACATTTTATTTGGTAGGTATGTCATAGATCTATGTATTCATATATGCAGTGCAACCAGTTTATCAAACTGACTTGCACGATTGAGTTTCAAACAATCTTTTATTAAAATAATTTATTCTCAAATGAATGTTCAGCCTGACTTTTTGGATGAAATATCAGTTTTGATCAATTTTTCACCAACGTTTGATGGAAAATTGTATACATTTTATGAATGTAGATTTTAATTCCCCAATGAAAATGTTAGCAACACTGCTTCAATGCATTTGTATTAGATTGCGCTACACAAAATAAACAAAACTAAATATTTCTGTTACAAAAGCAGTTTTCCGGAAAAATAAATAGTTTTACGACAACGTTCCATATCTATTGCATTTCGCGTGTTAAATTAAAGGTTCCTATTTTGCGGGTTTACTTATAGAAAGTACGTAAATCTTTATATCGCAATAATCCATATAAGAATGTGTTTTTTGCTAATCAAATGTAAGTAAGTAAGCTGTTGAAATTGCTCATACGCTTGCAAAGAGTCTTGCTCCTTAAGACATAACAGAAGCTCAATGCAAAGCAAAGTCTTGGCATTACATTTCTTTTGTGAAATTTGGCCTTTCTGTCAAAGCGTGCAGAATCATTGCATGGCTAGTACTATGATCCTACTGATACTAAGAATCCTTCCAGATCGGGGCTCGAACATACGACAATTGGCTTGTAAGACCAGCGCCGTATGCACTGAACCGCCAACCCAGGTAAACTACAGGATTACTAGACATCGAAGTGTGTTTGTTCTCAAATTAAGAAGTTAAGAACGGATCATCACAAACTTAGCAGCACTACTATTTGTCATAAAACATCGAACATGAATTCAACGAGATTGCACTCGACTGATCCAATATGCGGTCGCTTCGAGCAATACAAACTGTACGAAGAAAGAATGCTCTTTTCCAGCAAATGTTCCAGAATGATCATCTGCTTTTTGTAGACAAACGTCCGATCGTTGAGTGGAATTTTTTCGGCTCTACTGCGTCATCAGATGGATGACAAACACGTTTCGGCGCGCGGACAAACAAACAGCTCCGTCATTTTATATCTTCTTATGGATTAGCTTAAGGGGGAATTCCACTTTTTTTTGTTTTCGGTGTTGCCTGGACCAGCCGATGCGATGCAACGATTTTACGAGCAAAACAATCGAAAGACGAAGAAGATTTAAGTGCATAAGGGAATTTCTGATGATAATTTCAACCTCGATTTCATCACTAGTCCGAAGCGGTCAACAAACTTTACTATATAAATACTATCTGCCTAGTCAGGCCCTTTAGGGTGATTGTAAACTCAACCCTGAAATCCCTTACTGTTGCAGTTTTGGACAGCAATTGCGATGTCCGAAGTGATAACGATTATACTTCTGGAACGGAAGGGGACACGGGTCAGACAACTTGCCAGGTTGCACTGCACTGATAATAATTAAGTGCGATGTTTGCAAAATGTTGCTCTAATTAATGCTCGCGAGACAAGCTGCTTTTCCCACACGTGCCACACGAGCTCGCTCGCTCGATCCGTGCGAATATTGGGTGGAAATTTGCTAAGGAAAAGTGCAACCAAAAGAACTAGCCTCGACAAGGGCGCCGGCTGTTGCAGGTAACAATTAGAATAATGCGGTTATGTGTGCGACGCCGGTGACAGTGACTAGTTTTTAATAGTCGCGGTGTTTGGTAAGACGTTCAGCGGGGAAAACTGCTCCGTAGCTTGCGAGTGGTTTTTGCGTTATGCAATGTGCGCGACACGACTCCGTACTGGCGGGAAGTGTTACGAAAGCAGCCTGCTGTGATTAGAGCGACAGCCGGCAGTCAGTACAAATTATGAAAAGTCAATTAAAAATGAACCTTAATCTGTCTCACGGTGTCCGACTGCCGGAAGAAAAAAAAAACGAAATTTATCTACTTTCCAAAGAACAATAACAGACAGCAGGCTGTCGACGGTGCATAAAAATAAAAGTGAGAAGAAAAACAAAAAACGTTTGGTAAGATCCTACGATTTTAATCTGCGTTCAACATTCGGAATGGAAACCGAATGATGAATATGCTGCGTGGCCTGCAATTTACCACGTCTGTTAGTCAGCAGCGATAAATAAAACAATTTCCATGAATTTGAATTTCCCTACAGCGCTTCAGGCCCCGATGACGACTTTGGCTGTTTGTCTGACTGTCTCTGTTTCTACGGAAGGGGGAAGCTTGCGGAAAACGCAATCCTTCTTAACGCGACGCGTCCCACCCACACACATCAAACTTGAAGAAAGAAGTAATCAACTATTTTCAATGCGCTCGTGCTGATTGTGACTGTGCAGTACGAGAGAAGACCCGGGAGATGTGAATCTTTCTACATTTATTTTCCAACTACAATTGCTTCGGAAAGGGGAAACAATGCAACTGGGATAAATACGAGCGTCTAAATCATTTTACTTTGCATAACAAGCACTGACTGGCCGCCCGAAGTTACCGTCGGTGCAAGGTCTAGACTTTTACCGAGTCGCAATACCGTAGGTGTGTGATGGCAATTAATCCTCCCCGGAGGGACAACAGCAAGAAAAACGGCAATCTGCTTTCCGTCGAAGTTCCTCCGTGGGCGTTTTCAGTTGGCGTGTTCGATCCAAGTTGCCAGATGGTGTTGGTTGCTAGTCAACGACAGAAAGTGAACTAAATAACTAATTTTGTCAGCATTCGAACGCAGTAGGCGAATTGAAAATTTTCCGACATTATCGGTTCGTGTCGTGAATCCGAAAGTTTGCGCCGAGCGTTTTACATAATTTTCCCACGTAGTCACCACCCATCTAATAGGCGATTGCCAGTAAAGAGAGAAGAGTTCCTTTGTGGAATGCTTGCACTTTAGGAAAAATTTTCCGTTCCTCAAATTATCACCACCGACAAACCAACTCTGTTGATAACAGAGTCACACTCTCGGGACGGTCAAGACATTTGATAACCGATTGCCTCATCTGGAAGCGTTTGTAAGCGAAACAAATAAAAATTGTCCAAACATTCGTGCCGGACCCTTTATGCGCCTCATCAACGCGCGTTAAAATGTATGTCCCGGGGTGTGAACATATCAAGTGACATTACGCACCAAACACCACCGAATCAAGTTATTATTTACCCAATAGGCTACTGTTGGACATCGTCCGACTTTTTTTTTTCTGTCGACACTTGGATGACGTTAGTTTACATATTCGTACTAGTGCACATAAGTAGCTTACATCGTCAGGGCCCGACCGGCTGCAACATAAACAAACATAAACGCTGTAAGCTAATTCATCCGTCGTCCGGACGACCGGCGTTTCCACCTCGCCTACTCTTTCTGTCAGTTGTACGTTGTTGTTCACGATGACATAAGTTTCGTTCCCTTCGGGTTAGGGTTGTTGATAGTGCTTTTATTTTCTGCGTCAGATGATGGTGACTCATGTAGATTCTTGGAATTTTCGAAATGTTGTCCGTAGAATGAACTCATGCATGTCGTGTCCGTTAATGAGCATGTAGTGTCATTATGAAAACGAGTGTCAGTAATTTTTTTGGCATTCATCGCGTTACAAGAAATTGTTTGCTTCTTCGAGGCTTAGCAGACAGGCTCTCCCGGTCTTTCAGGAATAAAAGGGGTGTTGACTTTCAACGAGACGTTAGAAGTAATAATTGTCAGTGTTACAATAACTATAATTACAATACTTGAATAGTTTTGGGCCGTGTCTTTTTTTGTTGAAAACAAACCTCTATCTAGTTGGTCAAAACCAAATTTCATGACAATCTATCCACTGGTCATGTCAGACGAGTTCTAGTTTTCATCAAACTATGGAAAAGATGCACACGCATGAATGCGCTCATGCATAAAAGCAACGATGAAATCCACCATCCCCCGTACTCTTCACACCTGGCCCCCAGCGACTATTTTCTATTTCCAAACCGGAGAAGGTTTCTACAGGAAAAGAAACTTTCGTCGAATGCAGAAACGGAAGCCCATTTTTTGAAGGGTTTGACAAATCTTTAGTTTTTCAAAGGGCATTAAAATGTTATAGGACCGATGGGGCAAGTGTATCGTTCTAGTTGGAGAATATACTGAAGTAAGTAAAAAAGTCAACTTTTTCTTTGTTAGGCCCGGGACTTCTCATTCCATGTTATAGTATGTGGCGATGAAGAGTTGTTCGTTGTTTTCGTTCTCTTTCGATGATTATGGTACTATCGGTAGTCCTTTTCCCTAACTCCTTCCAAGGAACAATTGCTAAAACCATCATTACGATCTGCATTGAAGAAATTATTAGAAAAATATTGGAACATTCCGCAATGCTTTTGAAAGAGAATCATCGTGATATGATACTTCTACATTCGTTTTGACATTTTCAAATTGGACTATGTCTTTTTTTGTATGTCCAGCTTGGTCTACTTTGAAAGATTTTCTGATAAACTTACGTTTTGATTCAATATAAAACCACATATTTTTTGAAAATTGATGATCAAAAGATCTAAAAGGTGATTTTTTTGAGGTTAGGATTTTCATGCATTAGTATTTGCTCAGATTTTTTGAGGTTATGATTTTCATGCATTATTATTTGCTCAGTATGCTCTGACATTTCATCATGAATAGACTTACTAACGAGCAACGCTTGCAAATCAGTGAATGGGCCCTAGAAAAGTTGGCAGAAAATCCGCTTTTTTATCGACAAATTTTGTTCAGCGATGAGGCTCATTTCTGGTTGAATGGCTACGTAAATAAGCAAAATTGCCGCATTTGGAGTGAAGAGCAACCAGAAGCCGTTCAAGAACTGCCCATGCATCCCGAAAAATGCACTGTTTGGTGTGGTTTGTACGCTGGTGGAATCATTGGACCGTATTTTTTCAAAGATGCTGTTGGACGCAACGTTACAGTGAATGGCGATCGCTATCGTTCGATGCTAACAAACTTTTTGTTGCCAAAAATGGAAGAACTGAACTTGGTTGACATGTGGTTTCAACAAGATGGCGCTACATGCCACACAGCTCGCGATTCTATGGCCATTTTGAGGGAAAACTTCGGAGAACAATTCATCTCAAGAAATGGACCGGTAAGTTGGCCACCAAGATCATGCGATTTGACGCCTTTAGACTATTTTTTGTGGGGCTACGTCAAGTCTAAAGTCTACAGAAATAAGCCAGTAACTATTCCAGCTTTGGAAGACAACATTTCCGAAGAAATTCGGGCTATTCCGGCCGAAATGCTCGAAAAAGTTGCCCAAAATTGGACTTTCCGAATGGACCACCTAAGACGCAGCCGCGGTCAACATTTAAATGAAATTATCTTCAAAAAGTAAATGTCATGTACCAATCTAACGTTTAAAATAAAGAACCGATGAGATTTTGCAAATTTTATGCGTTTTATTGTTTAAAAAAGTTCTCAAGCTCTTAAAAAATCACCCTGTACTATCCAAGACAATGGTTCTCAATATTGAAGAAATGACTTGAAATTGGATTACCAATACAAATAGGGTAATTCGTTTTAGTTTTAGTAGTAAGAAAATTTGTTATTACATTTACTAAGAAAATTAGGCGAAGAAATGTTAGAAACATCAGAGACGTTCGGTCCTGGTGGATAGATGCTACGGAAGCTGTTTGAAAACACTCGTTAAAAAAAACTTGTGGTAAGACTGGTCTTACAAGCAAATTGTCTTATGTTCAAGCCCCGAGCAGGAAGGAGCGTGTTTAGTGTCAATAGAATTGTAGTACTAGCCATGCGATGATTCTGTACGCTAGGAATTTGCTGCGATGTCTTTGGAAACAGAATGGTCAAATTCCGTGAAAGGAATGTAATGCCAAGATTTTGATTTGTCTTGTATTGTAGCTTGCTAAGCATTTAATGATTGCTTGTAAGTGACCCGGGTTGGTGGTTCAATGCATAGGACGCTGGTCTTACAAGCCAGTTGTCGTATGTTCGAGCCCCGACCTGGAAGGATTCTTAGTGTCAGTAGGATCCATAGTACTAGCCATGCAGGGATTCTGTACACTAAGAATCGGCTGCGAAGTCTGTTGAAACAGAAAAGCCCAATTCCACAAAAGGAATGTAATGCCAGGACTTTGCTTTTTGTAAGTGATTATCTAGTATTTAATTATGTTTATGAGGTAGTTTTATGCGTAGTGGAGAGACATTAAAAGATGGTCGATTCCTGTGGGTCTTCTCCTTCTCTAAATAAAAAATAAACTAGATTTGTTTTAAACGAAGACATCGCAGATTCAAACAAAATATCAACAACAAAAAATCGTTAGAATTACCCGAAATTTATTTTTATAATATTCAATTCTGCGTGTCCAAATTGTTTCGAGGTATCTAACCGATAGAACTGTATGCTTCCAAGATTTATCGGCTCGTCAGATTACTCTCTGCGCTCTTCAACTAGCTTGGCGAGTCAATCAAGAGGCCAAATTTTTGCATTCGTCAATGCGTTAGGTGCATTCCTGGATGAATAGTTACGATCCGCCGTTCACCAACTGACCGGAATTATTAGCATTATGCAGCGAAATAACACAGTTTCTAAAATGACCGACCATTATCGGCAACATGGCGAAAAAACCAGTGTCAAAAAATGTCACGTGTTTTCATTGTCAGATTTTAATGCAACAGCCTAAGAATCGTTTTTTGCGGTCTCATTCTTCAATGCATTCAGAACAAACGAACAGAAACGAAGCATTATCTTTTGCCTTTCACTTCAGCAAAAGTGAGTATCAATAGCAACGTCATTCGTTTCCCTGCGACAAGACGAAACCAACATATCGTCGGCAGGAGAATTCAGTCGAGTTTCGATTCTCATTCTTCTTTCCATATAATGAAAATCTGTCTAATTTAACCATAGAAAGTTTCTAAAATACGATGAATTCAACTCCGGAGACACTTTGGAAACCAAAAATGTTACAAAACATGAACTCATTCACTGTCATTATTGATTCTTCGATTCGGCAGAATCTCGTCAGTATTCCACAGTAAACTGACATAATCGGATTCTTCATATGTCTTTATTATTGACGCGAATCATATCTCAGAGAAATGTGTAAGTTAAAATGGGTGGTTCTCTTTCTATGAATTGAGTAATCGCCACAAGGTAGTATTCTTGGACCCACTTGGTTCACTTTATTCTTCAATGATGCCGCATCGATCTTTACGATAAGCTGCAAGTTGCTGTGTTCTGATTTTAAAATACTCATTGTAGTACAGGGTCAGGAGGATTTGTAGCATATCTAGGAAACAAATTATACAAAGCGGTTGAACAAGGTAATGGTGTTCCAAATTTATTTTGATGTGAATACATCTTACTTTACTATGAGGCACCTAAAAATCTCGGGGAGAGTGATAAGTTTTTGATCGTGAATATCTCGTTTTATTTCACGTATCCATATATGCTTGTTGAGTAAAGCAGTATAAATTTTAATGCTTTATTAATTCTAGTCTGCGTAGTTGATTCGTTCAGTTCAGACCAGAATCCAATTCTAGGAATCAGTTCTGAAGCTCAGTTTCGGAATTCAAGATCTGATTCTGATTTTTTTTTCATTTCCAGAAGCCTGATCTGAAATTCAGTTTCTCGTCCAGTATCGAGTACCCTACTTCTGGAACTGAAACCGAATTCCAGAGCTTGATTTGGAACCGAATTCTGGATCTCAGATCAGGATATTGATTCGAGACCAGGACTTTGGATCCGAATTTAAAAAAAACGGAATTCTGGAACTGAAATAGAGGTTAAGATCAGAATTCAGTTCCAAAAATCCTGTCCGGGATTCAGATTTAGCATGCAGTTTCAGTGTTCAGACCGAAATCCAGAAACTGAACTCAGATTCAACATTAAGTTGTTTTTCATTATTTCAGTTCTGAACTGCATTTCAGAGTCCATGTTCGGGGATGCAAATCTAGAATTTGGTTCCAAAGTTCTGCTCTACCATTCTCGAAGTGTAACTGAATTTAGGAACTAGATTCGGAAGATTTTTGAAGTAAATTCCGGATCCAAATTTGAAAACGGAATCCTGGATCGGAATTCTGTAACTAAATCCCAGCTGCGGATCTGAAACCAGGTCCAGAGTTCAGTGTTAGGATTCAGGAATTCAGAGCCGAACAAGAATCCTGGTCTCAAAATTCAGTTCCACAACACAATTCAGTTTAGAATTCAATTTCCGAATCTAGCATCTAAATTGAGTTTCATAATTTAGTTCTAGCATTCTAGGCTAAAAAAATTGGTTCTTGAATCCCACATGGAACCCCTCGCGATCGTGAAACAACCAAAATAATAGTTGTTTTTCTGAATTTGATTGGCTAAAACTTGATACAACTAATCGATTGTTGTTTTTTCTAAACTGTCATTTTTGTTTTTCGATCAACAGAAACGATGGTTGAAATAACAAAATGTTTGGTTAAAAAAAAAGATGCTGTCAGTTAGTCGAGACACACACCTTTCAATTTCAATAAACCCGACTCCTCTGGTAGAAGGTAAAAGTTAAGTTACTAAAAGATTTCTGCTTGCCTAAATGACCCTCTGTCACGTCTCTCATTTTCCGTTCTATATATTCACATCCTTGCTCTCTCTTGAGTACTATCATTCTATAATTTTCATTATCTGTTTCTACAAAAATCATCTCTGGTTAGGTGAATATCGCATAAAAAAAAATTATTCCTTATTGATATATGTTCTGATTTTTTAAATGAAAATTCGGCATTTTAAGACACATAAAAATATGTAATATTTAATATAAATAATATACTGTCTTTTAGTTGTGCTGGTGTCAACGAAAATTGAGCCATTGCAACTTACAGTTTCAACAGATTATATGAATGAATATTAAACATTTTCATTTTAATCACTTTGTTCATACCATTTTTGTACAAGACTTGAAGATTACATGATGCTCATTCATTAACATGCATTTCACGATGGAGAATCAAGTTGGTTTTAAGACCAAAATTCAAACGCATACAATTCACTGGGTTCTAGTTTTGGTAAAACACGTTTTGTTAATTGCAATATCTCTAACGGCTATCAGTTCAGTGCATAGCACTACTTTATATCAATCGTTTCTTTTTGTAACACCAGAGCAGTAAAGATGTAGATAATTTATCATCGCATTAATATTCTGACAACTAGTGTTATGATAAACATCAATTTACTATCAATCAAAAGTTACTCTTCACGAGTTTTACAAACGTACAATAAGCAATTTCGTTTGTATGAAAATGTTTAAGAAACGCGTTTGAATTTCGACTAAAGTAATGGTTGATTTTCCATTGCGATTTTTGTTTTGCTTTGTGCTGTTTTTGACATTAGACAGCATTAAAAACAACATATTTTTCAACTACTTCAATATGTGCAAATCAAATTGCAAATTGGTTGAATCAACTAATTATTAGTTAAAACAACAACTGCAAAAATCAAAAATTGCGAGATCGTAGTTTTTTGATTGGAGGGTTTTCCGTGCAGTTCCAGAATTTACATTCTTTGACATCAAACGATCCTTTCTATTCGTTTTCACGTCATCCAGTTATGTCTCTGACATTACCCACCCACAGAATATTCTAATAACAGCCAAATCAAATATATAAGAATACATTGAAATATATTCATACAAATTATAACGTTGATTTTCGTCAAATGAAAGGCGTCACCGTGCTTTTACGGTGTTAATTCTCGGATCATTATATTTTATTACGTAGGGACAAATTAAATCAGCCTATCCGATAGCAAGAAAGATAAATAAAAGAAATAGGCCGGACCACAGTCTAATAATCTGTAAAAATAAACAGAATTCAATACTGTTGGCGTGAGTGCAGGAGTTTCTAATCTTTCTCATGTTTCAGGATCTTAATCATTTGTAGTGTTTAATCCTATTTACAGAAGAATGAGAAGACCGTCCACCAGACCAGAAATTCCTGATCAATAAACAAAAAACGGTATAAATTTGTCAAAAACAAAGCTGAGGTACTAAAAATTCCCGATGGGGAACTTGGTTTTCTGATCGATGTGCGGAACTCCTTTGCATAGCTAGGTGCTGTAGAATGAGACGCTACGAGACCTTTCATCAGGCCGGGGTTCGAACATAAGCCCCATCTAGCTTGTGGGACCAGTTCCTTGCCTTACCTGAACAAACGGTCCAGGTTAACCATACCCGATCAGTATATCATGACAGAAATACTTGTTAGAAATCTTAATTTTTACTAGTAACGAGACCCGCCTTCCATCGGCGAAATACGTTACGAAAATTGCTTTCTGTTATAAACTTGTTACAGCTTGCTGATCGGGTTGCCATTCAACTACGAATGAACTTTAAACTAATCCCATAAAACAAATAAACTGACGAGGATCGTGTCACAAATCGTCGGTTCCGTTGAATCAGCGAGTACTGTTGAAACTTTTCTTTGGGCAAACCAAAAAATTTTCCTGATTCAATGGTAGAAAATTTGCCATTTAAATCCACGCTATCGTTCAGTTGAATGTTGTCACCCGTTAGATTAACACATCTCAGTTCCAGGGAATTCCGGCGTACAATTTGCATAGCTGCTAGAAATCCGCTGTCGCGAATGAATGCTTATGGACACAACAAATCAGTGGAATGTTTACCCGTACATTAGCCAAACGTTCCACGCACGTAGTCCGCCGTCTAATTGGGTTGCTAAAAAGCACAGCTCTGCATGACTGAAGGAGCCTACTCACTCATCCTCCACGAGAGGATGACGTGTGCTAAATGTTTTTTGCTTGCCCGCGTCGGTAGCGCTCACATGACAACAGTTTGTGACTTTTCAGTATTTTATTTATTGCTTGCTACTCCTGTTGCTAGTACTACTATCGAGCCGGTTTTACGAAAATTTGTTGTTTTTCGGTTAGAGGAAGGTGGCACGAGGATGGGCGAAGGGTTTTGCGTTTTCGAAAATATCGCATATAAATTCCATCATTATTTATCTTGTTTGTGACGACGCGATTGCCCGTGGCCGGGAGGGCAGGTATGCCATTTATTTTCTTTGGCCAAATCTTTTCGTTGGCTGAAATTTGTTATATTAATTATTCTTCTCTCGAGTAGGTTACAAAAGATTTCAAATTTTTTCGGTTGCTGATGTTTTTTTTGTCGTCGTCGTCGTTTTTATGGTTCGATGATTAGAAAAGCCATCCCTGGGGGTCACTGTTATCGCATTCCACACTAGAACGGGAGGGGGGCTTAATGTTATCAAAACACCGAATGATTGTGCGAAAAGTTGACTCTTTTTTTACGGCACTTAGTAACTTAGAGATGATAAGGTTTCGTACCGATTTTTTTTTTCGTTTCAAATGGTGCACACGGCCTTCACTTATTCATCGCATTTTTAAACTCTTTTAAACATCGCGCGCCTTTTTGATGGCCACTGACGATTTTTACACACTGAATCCGAATTCATGCATTTTTCCTCACTGTAATCCTTTGTTATCACTCTTAGCAGCACTCGGTCCGGTGGCGGCGGTACACCGTATTTCTTCACCGTCACTTGTCCACCTGTATTTCTTTTTCTTGTATCCAGTTTCGGTCTCTCCGTTCTGGCGGACGACGATAAAAAGTGCCACGCAACAGGATATACTTACTTTTTCTTATTGTAGTTATAGCGGATGTGCTTCGGGCTGATATCCTTGAGGAAGTGATCGCTCTTCAGCATAATAGTATTGTCCCGTCCGGTTTGCGTGGGCGAGATAGTCATCTTGGTGCGGAAGGCTACTGCCATGTCTAGTGTTCCGATCTGGGTGCACAACTGTCCGACGCGTAACTGCTTGTGACCATCGCCTGTTGCGGAATGAAACCGAAAACGAGAAAGAAAAGCACGTTAGTTAAGTGGTGAACAGTTTGAATCGGGCTGCGTTGGTTGTTGTGTGGTTTGCTGAGTACAACATTGCTATGGAAGTAAGTAAGTAAGTAAGTACGCGACGTTCAGTCAAACACATACACACATCGTGTGCATGTCAGTCACGAAAACCAACGCAGTGTGCCACGGTTCCCATGGTATAGTGAGAGAATATGTAAGGGACCAATACCATCGTCGGTCGCAAGAGATGATGGCAAGCATTGGTGTGTGGGACGAATCGCCCCAGGGGGGATCGAGTGGCGACTGCCGTTTAGTTCAGATGGACTAATGGGTAGGTCGTGCGTCTGTTGGCGCTGCCCACACCAGGATTTACTCGTTAGATTCGCTCGTTCTCGTACACACATACACTGCCTTAACAGCAGACAGTTAATGACGTCGGCATGTGCATGCATTTCACATACTGAGAATGAACTGTGGAATTCGCTGATGGCGCTTGAATGGTATGCGATGAAATAACAATAACAACAACGATCATAGTAGACGATAAATACGCCCATCACCTACATATCCAACACCGCAACAGCAACACCGACGTGGCGTTTTTCGTACCTGACTCCGCGCACGGATAGCAGATCGGAAAAACAATTTAATTTACCAAAGCCGGCTGCGATGATGTGATGAATTATGGTTGGAATTTTGTTTGCGATTGGACGGACAATGCCGGAGTTCGTCATCAGTAGAAGGCAGTAATAGATTAGACAAAATACCATCCCTGTTAATGACTTTTTGTTTAGCATTCAAATACTTAATTTTCAATTACCAAATTGCGTCAACAATGTCATTACATTTTGATTCGAAGTTAGACATAAACATCAACATTGCTGAGGTTATCATTCTCAGTCGAGAATGGGCCGAATATCAGGGTTGTTACAAAAAAATTAAAAACCAAAACGCGCGAAATCCGCGTGAAGTCAAAAATTAAAAACGCGCGAAGTTGAAAACTAAAAAGCGCGATATTCGAGCGATATTTGAACTCCGTACCAGAATTTTTGAACTGTCATCCGAACCAGAATTTAATTCCTGAATTCAGTTTCAGAATTTAATTCCTAAATTCAGATTCAGAACTCATTTCCAGAGTTCAGAATCTGCATACTGAAATCGAATTTGGATCTTGGGTTCTGGAATTAGACTCTGGGATTATAATTCAGGTTCGGAATTCTCGTTGAGTCTGATGTTGTGAATTCTAGAGCTAATTCCACCGACTGAACTATTGATCTAGATTCCAAACCGGAATTCGGCAACTGAATTCAGAACTAGTCTCAGGTTTCGAATTCAATGCGGATTATGCACATTATGCGTATATATATACATCAATGGAAAGCTAAAGTCCCTAGCTAACAACTGATTAAGAAACTAAGTTGATTCAATCGATTGAGAAAACTTTATTATCAATTCGGTAAAGTGATAAATTTTGACCATTTCAAAAAAGGTGTTCGGTTACCGGCACCCCAAGAAATATCGCTAAAAATGGAAAAATATAAGTAAAAACTGCAAATTATTCAAAGAAAAAAGGCGGGTGGGTAATGTCAGAGACATAACTGGATGTCGTGAATACGAAAACAACTGACATGTTCCTTCACACTTCCGAATATCTATTAGTTGATCAATTGTATGAATTATGCAAGTTCCCCTTTTCCACATTTTTCGCAAAAACAAAGAAGGCTTCACATGATCTAGATTACTGTGAATTTCACACAGCGAAAAGTGCAAAAATCAAATCAAAGAGTTCTAGATTTGCACTAAACTGAGGATATTTCCCTTCGATTTGCGAGCAAGAAATCCTAATAGTTCTTTAGAAAACTTTTAGAGCCATTAGAACGGCTGATTTTGTGTAATGCTCTCCACCGTTGCTTTTTCACCAATGCAAATGACTGGCAGCTGTGACGTAATCGCTCTTGTCGGAAGCGAAACTAGCTTTGCAAACGACACAAAATACATCTGCCCGCAGTGGCGATAGAATCCAAACTGATACAATTTTTGTTTTTGCCTGATTTCGTTTGTAGCTTTTTCACTAATGGGTGGTCCTACCGGCTATAAAAACAGCAGCATATAGAATTTTAATTTCGATATTTCATTTCAGATTTGCATTTCATTGAAAGAAACTATCCGGATGCTGTACGGGATTCATTCCTGCCTTTCAGAAGGACCAAATTGTGGAACTCACTACGATATTAAACACTGTTCGAAACATTTTCTCGAACGATTTGTTGTACAGCAGCAGATATTTTGTTCTCTTCCTCAGAACGCTTTCTGATTGGCTGGTGTTGACATGGGTCAAATGAAACAGGTTTTTCAATAGTGTATTATTGAAATACTTCAATACTTTTTCTTTACACGCTTAGGTTAAAAATTTCGATTCTATTGGTAGTTAGATTATATAAATCCTTTCACAGATCACTGAGCTATGAGCTTTAAAATACGAGAAAGGCAAACGCGCCTTATGAATTATCCTCTTTGATATTCGTTTATACAAAACATTTCAGAAAAGTTTAATTTTGAATTATTTGAGATTATGTCACACAACTGAATATTTTATCATAAAATTGTGATCATATTTCCGATGGCATGTAGCAAAAATTATGTTGATTCGTTAGATACAACAAGAGATATTCACGATCAAAAACTTATCACTCTCTCAGAGGGTAAATTTTGAAAAGGCACCCCATAGTAAAGTAAGTCGTATTCACGACAAAACGGAATTTATTCTTTTCGGAGGCGTTTTGGACAAAAATCTTCATTGTCTGATGGTGACTTCGCCTTGGCTCTCTTGGCCAATGATAAGGCCGGTATTCCACCGGGTTTGCGGCATTGAATACGTTGCTGCAGTCAAATTGCTTGGCTTCTTATCCATCAAGCAACGTTTAATGGTATTAATCAGTGCATAAAAGTTCATTTTCCTTCACTTGGACGATTTGTTTGAAGTCACCATGGCTAACAGAACCAGAGAACTGAAGTTTTTACTTATATGACGGATGTATCGAAGTCGTCAATTTGTCCACGTGTTGCATATCACCAAAGATGCCAGCTAAACAATAAGTTTAGCTAGCAAAAAAGAAAAGATCGCGCCAATTTTCAAAAGTCTGTAATTTCTGACGAATGTCTGCAGACAATCTAAGTTTCAAAAGTCTGTAAGAAGTCTTCAGACGAAAAATGGTTTGCAGGTTAACTGCGATATTTGATAATTTACAGACAAATTTGCAGATATGGCATCTCTGCATGTCACTGACAATTTTTCACCATTTGTCGAGAAAATGGGGTGCCGGTAACCGAAATCGGTAGACATGTTAAAATTGACGAAAATAAACTATGGTTTCGAAAATTTTAATAGCATCCGGTATTAAATCACGAAAAAGATCGATTTCACCTCATAAATATTCAATCCACTCACCTTTTCGATTGATGCTTTTCAATTTATGATACTATATAAAACCTGTTTTAATCCACCGAGTGGTGTAATGATGCCTTTCTCATGTATAATATTGTGGTATTCTATTCAAAAATTTTTTCTTCGATTTTTGAAAGAAACCAAGAGATTGTTTGTGCATTAACTAGTACAACATACAGAATAAAGCAGTGCTTTGATTGCGCAGGCCATCCTTAAGAAAACGAAGTGGGTTCACTATTATATGCACTTCCGGCACCGGAACCCGAGAACCGGCATAATCAAAGTCGGTTCGTACGGCCACCAACTAACATGACACACAAACTCTACTAGTACGCACTCTAAATTACGATTTAAATGTTTGTCGCATCCGAAAATATGCAGTAATTTTTGATAGGACCATAAGACCTTTCAATTGACCCTAAGATTGGGAATAACGGTTTAGAGTCCGATTTATAACATTTTTCACGGTTTTTGTTCCGCCAGTTTAAGTGACGGTGTACAATACTGAACACACTTTACCCTATAACTCCGGAACCGGAAGTCGGATCCGGAAGAAATTCAGGAATTCCGTATGGGACCACGAGACCTTTGATTTGAATCTAAGTTTGTCAAAATCGGTTCAGCCATCTCCGAGAAAACCTAGTGAGATTATTTGACACACACACACACACACACACACACACACACACACACACACACAGAGAGAGAGAGAGAGAGAGAGAGAGAGAGAGAGAGAGAGAGAGAGAGAGAGAGAGAGAGAGAGAGAGAGAGAGAGAGAGAGAGAGAGAGAGACATTGCTCAGCTCGATGAACTGAGTCGAATGGTATTGGACACTTGGCCCTCCGGGCCAATTTTCACTAGTCGGTTTTTCAAGTGATTGCATAACCTTTCTATATGAGAAAGGCAAAAATAATAAAAAACTTTTGTGTTGATTTTCACGCAATTAAAAATTGTTTTAAGCGCAGCAAAACACATGACATTTGTCGGAATGACGCTATCTGCTTTCTGTCAAAATTGTACGGTGATGTTCCGGCAACCGAACATCTTCCCCTATATAAAAAAGAAGTACTCAACTAAATATCACAAATCGATCTTTAGAACCATTAAAATATTCCCAAAGGAATATGCGAAGTTTTTCTCCACTGAGTATGTAAATCTACAAAAAAAACAATAGCATTGTTTGTTGAATGGTTGAAAATCTTTATTCTAACACATTGCTGAGTTTGGCATATTATGTTTGAGTCGGACTGTTTAAAAGTCATATCAATTGAAAGGTGCATGGTATTTAATTAATACAACAAGAGTAAATCGAAACAAAATTATGTCCAGTAACTGTGGTTTGTATTCAAACTTCTGAATCCGGTGGACGGAAAACGTTACTCAGACGGATTGTGGGAAAAAGCGAAAGAAAGTGGTTAACTTTCTTTATTTAATTTAGACTTAATTCAGTCTTATCTGAATGTAGAGTTGTGTGTTGTGATTTTCTGCGCTATGTTCGATTCATATTAATTAATTAATCAATAATCTTATAATGAAATATGAATTTCAAATAA
Source organism: Malaya genurostris (assembly GCF_030247185.1). NCBI lineage: Eukaryota > Metazoa > Arthropoda > Insecta > Diptera > Culicidae > Malaya > Malaya genurostris. The sequence continues at coordinate 285,434,635 of NC_080572.1, forward strand.
TTGAGATTGGGTATTATTTACACATATGGAAAACTCTTGGTTTTAATGATTGGATTTAGATACAAATTGATAAATTTCGATCGAAATTGATCACATTTGTCAGCTGGCACAGGTAGTATCATTCAAATAAAGTTTATATGTGTAAAAACAATATAAAATTTGATCCGAAATATATTAGACAGTCTTCAATAATACGCTTGATGACAAAACGTGAATAATGTTTTTTATTTGTTAGGTTTTATAGTTAGTAATCGTTTCCACTCAAGTAAACTGAAATTTTGTCCCAAGTATATGGAATATGTCAAAACCATCACCATCTCGAAATCTCATGATAAGCACGTAAATTTGACTCTTCAATAGAAGATATAAATACTACAATGAATGGTTTGCTCCTGGCATACAACAATGAAAGCTGCAGAACCTAAAAGCCTTTGATTAAAACTACACATATGGACGACGTAAATTGTATTTGACTTGTAACAATGCAACAATAATTTCAAAAGTTTATTTTACCTTTTTTTATATATATAAAAAATAGGTATAGAATTCGCTCAAACTTTCGAAAAATTTTCCGAGGCCCGGAGGGCCGAATGTCATATACCAATCGATTCAGCTCGACGAACTGAGCAAATGTCCGTGTGTGTGTGTGTGTGTGTGTGTGTGTGTGTGTGTGTGTGTGTGTGTGTGTGTGTGTGTGTGTGTGTGTGTGTGTGTGTGTGTGTGTGTGTGTGTGTGTGTGTGTATGTGTGTTGTCAACAAAGAGGTCGAGATCTCAGAGATGGCTGGACCGATTTTTATCAAACTAGTCGCAAATGAAAGTTATTCCCGTCACCCAGAATGCTATTAATTGGTTTTGTGATCGGATGTTTACTTTTTGAGTTATACAAAGTTTTATGTCAAAATTTTTTGTCAGTATCTGTCACATTTGACCTTGAAAACAGAATATGTTTTCAGACTTAGATTCCGCACGGTAATAGCTATCCAACAAGCCATAGATTGTTGAAATCCGTCCATTTTTAACGGAGATATCGAAATTTTTGTGTAAGCGACTTTTTTCCCTATTCCAGCAGTAGAAGTTTTGAGCGCTGTATGACAAAGAAATGCTTGGGAGTGACGTAAAACCCGATTTTTATACTGTTACATACAATTGTTTCTAAGTACCAAAAAGACTGTGTACAGCATCCTTTTTCATGACATTTTACCTCGGACCGATTTTAGCACGGTTCGTTTTTGGCAACATAATCGTTCGAATATGACATATATAAATCAGATGATGGCATCATTTTCGAGTTGAAAGCAATTCCATAATTATATTGTTTTAAACTACTTAGAGCAATAAATGCTGGAAGAACATAACACCCATATACCATTCGAATCAGTTCGTCGAGATCAGCTAATGCGTGTGTGATAATAATTTCAAAATAATAATTTCACTCAATTTTTTTCGGAGATGACTCAACCGTTTTCTACAAACTCAAATCCATATGAAAAGTCTTAAGGTACCTGAATTATGTTTGGTTCCAACCTCTGGTTCCGGAACTACAGAATGATATATGAAACGAAATTAAAATTGTGTAACTTATTTTTCTCGTAGATGGCTGAACCGATCTAAGATTCAAATGAAATCTAAGAATCATCTAAGATTTAAATGAAAAGTTTTAATATTCTATGAAACATATTGCTTTTAAGTCAGATCCAACTTTCGGTTTCGGGGATACAGGGTGATTAGTATAAAAATGTCTATTTCACATAAATTAATCAGGTTTATCGGGTTAGCAGATTTGGATAGTCGATAACCAAATAAACTTATTTCATTTTTGGTTGTATTCAGTTTTCGATTCGGAAGGCACCCAAAAATTTAATTCGTACTACGATTTCTCAAAGATGTTTACACTGATTTTCAAACATTTTGAAACAAATGTAAACTATACAGCTACTCATGTGAATTTATCTGATTTCGGCTACACCGATTTTCGAATTCCGGTTTCAGTATCGAATCGTTGTTCAAAGTTCAATCGTTTTCTCAAAAAAGTCAAATCGAATTTCAGAAACAAAAATTAAATATTAAACAAACTTATAGTCCCATACAAAATAATGAATTTTATCCAATTCTGACTTCCGATTCTGGAATTACAGGATGATGAATTTTTAAAACTCAAACCGATATGGAAGATGACAATCCCGAAAAGCTTCAAAGTTGGATTCAAAACTATTGCAATTTATTTGTCAAGTCAATTCATGGCCATACGAATCGGTTTGGGTTATGCTGCTTCCTGAATACCGGCTCTGGCAGTACCTTAAATTACCGTAAACTCTGAAGTGGAACTTACTTCGACATATCATGGAATGTTTAATCGACTTTTAGATTCAAATTCGATCCGATTTGCAGTTTCGACATTACAGAGTAAAGAGTGATTAAAATCTCAAATTTTCGCTTAAAACGACGGTCATTAAAATAATGTCATGAAAACTGAAAAACCGAAGAATATTCATGCAAACAACACGTGCGGATTGATAAAAAAAGGTATCATCTCACTGCTAGGTGGATCAATCACGTTTTTAGATTCTGTACAAGCATCGGCGTCTCAATTTATTTCAGTTACAGAAATGTGGTAAAACTATTCAAAAAATAAAAAAATAAATGTAATCAAAAATATCCAGTTTCATTTTTTTCTTGGTCGCAATAATTTGACAATTCAAACCGCGCCAGTCGAAATCTAGTACCACCTAGTTAGGATCTCGGTCAAGTGATCGAAAGCGATACGTAATGCCACAGTTCAGTCGAATCAACTTCAAAAATAATCGTTTCGAGAAACTCGATTGCCTTCTGTTTTCTCTTGTTGTCGGATTTTACCCTGAATGTCTTTCTATTCCCATCTATATATTTTCCCTTTGAGCATTTTCTTCTTTGTTTCTTTTCTTATCCAACTTCGCTTCACAAGCCTGTCGTGCGAAATTTGCTTTAAGAATGAAATTTTTTATTGCAGACAAAACTTGAGATTTCTTGTAATTGCTGGTAACAGCTCTGCCGAAATAGCAGCTTGTAGAACTCGAGATAGGAGAGCATGCAATCGAAGTTTCGTTCACTGAAGAAAACATTAGCTAGAGCCGCCTCCTCAAAAACTTTGGTTCACCAATCCGGCCAGCTAGACCAATTGCTGAAACGTTTGTCCATCATAAACATTTTGGGGTTTCATCAAACTCACAAGTTTAGAAAAATTTCAAATAACCTTCTTTTCGAACAAATGTGTAATAATGTGTCTTGAAATTCGCGTGAAATCCACGAAAATCGCAACAACCCTGCTTCCAAAAATACGCAATTTGCAAGTTTTTCAAGACGAATGTATTCTTCAGCAATTACTGTCATCCTTCATCGATCATCGTAGTAGGCCAGTTTTTTTCTCGTTGAATTACGATGAACAACAAAACGTACTGCTCGATTGAAACAAAAATAGAAAGGATTGCTACTGTAATAGGTCTAGACATTGGCTGAGATTCAAACGGAGCAGGCTGGCATGAATCCAGGTACTTTCACCCTATCTATATAGTACAACATTTGACCGACACAATGGATCACTGCTGCTAGACGACACCAACTAAGCAAATGGCTTATGGGAGCGGGTTCGGTCCTAAAACAGACATATAATAAACAAACAACATCAAGTACACGCGATTTACGTCATCACTTTTAGTGGGCGTATAGTTCATATAAAGAGATAGAGAGAGAGAAAAAGATTGAATTTTTTGGCCCTCGGTTTTTTTTCTGCCTACTGAGTTCGGTCGAACTTGAAAAGATTTTTTTTTTCAAATCATAACCGCAAAGGCAATTTTCTAGTTAATGGTTGGTGAACTATGTCAAAATAATACTACAATGAATACTCCGACAGTAGACTAAAAATATAATCGCATCGTCTGATGCCGAACGATGATTGATTGCGTAATTGAATGATGACTGCCAGGTTCGGGACAGTAGTTCGGGTGACAGTTCGAAACTGGGCCGGGGCAGCAGGTGATTCACGCCGTGTTTTCTCCCGAGGGGTGGTACGACCATTATCTAATTAACCGCCGCCATTCAGGCGGCGGCTCTCTCAGTGCATCATGCTACTGTTACTGCGGAAGCGCTGAGAAAAACAAGAGCGGTTATGTACTGTTTAATCAAGCGGAGATTTTTCATTTTTCAAATGATTGGCATAAACTGAAGGGTGGGAAGATTTGAGCAGTTGATAGCCCCGGATAAATGGTCAATATCATTGGCGAAGTATTTGTTTCCGATTCTGGCGAATGATGAGCGAACTGAAAATAGATACCGATGAGTCAGGCGGAATTTGCTAGATATTTAATACAAAGCAAGATAGGCTTGAATTATTAGCTTCCAGTACAATGCAGAAATCTTTGCGATACAATCAACCGACAATTACATAAAAAATGTCACAGTTCAGAACATTTAAGCAATAATTGTTTGAGTCGTAAAACTCGACTCACTTAATATCTGGACGCATCTGGTAGGGTTTTGACAGCAGATCGTTCTGAACTTTCTAGTATTGAAAACTGTGATACTAGATTTTTCTAAGAAAGACTAGAAAGAAAGAATTCAGCTTTTTTTTTTAATTTGGATACATCATCTTTAATGATTATCTGAATTCTGGTTTTGCAAGCGATTTGTAGCTGTGGACAAAAACACAAAATTGTACCTGAAATTGTCTGTACCTGAAAAATCCCAGATTTATTTGGAATAATAAACTCTTCTTAACACTCAAACGTTCGGGTTAAGATTTTCATCGAATTTTTTCTTCAAAAATTTATAATGTTTTTGATGCGTTTGGCGTAAAAAAAACGGGTAGCTGCTTTTGAATTGGGACAAGGCATGCGGCATGTCAAAAAATATCTACTCCTTTTCACAAATTGTTTTAAGTCATTAAAAACTTATTTGGAGACAGTTCTCGGGGACCATAATTCGGATTCACCTGTGAACAATTTTGAGTGGTTCTGCGGTGTCAATGCAGTTTTACATTGTATTTTGTTCATTCTTACATAGAATTTGTTATACCTGATCACATTTTTATATCTTCTCAAAAAAGTTTATTCATATTGAAGCGTTTTAGTAAAATTGTCATTGCAGATTATTATAGGAATGTTTCCATGTATATTCATAGTTTTTTGGATCAAATACCTTAAATGGCAAAATCGACTTACCCCAACGCGATCGGGAATAACTCCGTTTTTTTAACCAATCAACACCGAAAAAAACAGAACAAAATTGAAGAATACCCGTTTTTTGACACCAAATGCATCAGAAACTATACATTTTTGAGAAAAAAAATTCGATGAAAATCTCAACTCGAGCGTTTGAGTGTTAATCCACCTAGTGGTATGATACTCCCTTTCTCTTGCCGTTTGAATGGTTTCATAAAAGCAGAACATTCACAAGATTCTATATTCGGCCGTTCCTATTGTGAACTGATTAAATAACCTAATATTCGCCTTCAAACGAGTCTAAGTCTGTCGAAATCGATTCAGGTATCTTCGACAAATTTTGACACTTGGATTTGTCGGTTACTTCAATTATGAGATTACAATCCAAACCTGATCAATGAACATCTAAGTTTATTGACATTGAATCGGTTGAAATCGGTTTAGCCATCTCTGAGAAAATTGAGCGGTAAAAAAACAACGCGTTTTGTCGTTTACGTCACTTATCCCATTATATCTCTGGAACCAGAAGTGTCAGCAATTTGATCTTCGAACTCGACCAATGGTCCAATAGTAGCTTTCAAACCAGCCTAAGTTTGTTGAAATCGGTTAGAAAATTTCCGAGAAAATTGATCGGTAAAACTATTTCTGAAGGATGCACACACAAACATTGTCCAATCTCGTCGAGCTGAGTCAAATGGTATATAAAACAATGGGTTGCCGAGACTCCGTCGGATTATATAGAAATTCTATTACTTTTCTATAAAGAAAGGCAAAACCCAGAGATCTAACTCTTGGAATACAAATATTTATATTCTTCTATGGGAGTGATTTATTTCGTAGAACATTATTTCACTGAAAGGATCATTCCACTGAAGACTAAAAATATTAATATGAGCGAGCCGGTAAAATATTGCACGTGACCAATGATTCAAGATACGGTTGTAAGACACAAATGTCGAAAGTACCAAGCACTTGGAAACCATAAAATTCCCCCTCACACATCAGCACATCTGTCTAGGTTTATTCATTCCCTCGGTCGGCTAGCAGTTTGATTGGCACTTTTAAATCGGCTACAACAGCAGCAATCTCGTCCATCCGCGAGTAAGAAGAAGAATAGTTGAAAAAGATCGTAATCTCGAATCCCACGCTTCATGCTGGGGTTTACATGCGATAGACAACGCATTAGTTTTATAACCTAAGGTAACTCAGTATTCTTCGCGATGAAATCATCCGACGGCTGCATTAAACATGTTCAGTGTTAGTTCAGAACTTTCAATTAATTGTGTTGTTTTGAGAAATGATCGTTTGAGTCGTAAAGCTCGATTTTCTGAACGCAAGTGACCACCAGAACCTGGTGGTGTTTTGACAACTGAATTTTCAAAAAAATAACCTCTTTCAGTACTGACAGTTTTGAAACACAATTCAACTATGAAATCCGACAGAAGTAAGTAAATATAAAATAAATATTGTCGGATCGAAACATTGAAAAAATGTTAAATTTAAATGAATCATTTGGTAAGCAATTTGCAACTGCGCACAGAACACTGAAGTTTTTTTTTGTTATTCCTCCAGAACAACATAACAGAACAGTTTTGGTTGTACTTTTTGACTTACAAAATGTGCCAGAAAAGATTGAGTCAATTTTTATAGTAGCTCTTGTTTAACTGCCTCTTGTTTGAGTCCGGGTTGGCGGTTCAATGCAATGCAGGACACTGGTCTCACAAGCCAGTTGTCGTATGTTCGAGCCTCGACCTGTAAGAAGTCTTAGCGTCAGTATGATCGTAGCACTAGTGATGCAATGATTCTGTTTCACAGCGACTACATAGCCAGAGGCTATTCCAAAAACCGGAAATTTTTATCTCGCAAACCGGGAAAAACCGGCAATTCACTTGCCACCCTGATACGTAGTATTCACATGCAGATTTTCTAAACTGTTTTCCTTGCTAGATATTAAAAAATTAGTTCAGGGTACATCCTCTCGAGCTGTGCCCATTACAATCATTACAAAGGCAACGCCGTCCATCGGTGTTTTGACAGTTTAGTATGTAATTATTTTTTTTTGTTTAACCATCTACTGTTGATCAAAGTTTGTTTTTAATTTGAAGTTTATGATTATTAAGTGCTAGTTTAACTTCAAATAAACACTAATTTATCAAGTTTTCTTGAAACAAGTACCCGTTTGATGAAAATTATTATTTACAAACATCGTATCGAGACTTTCACAGGTGGTATTCGGGTGTGCTGTGCAACGCTCGTTTGTCGTTCCGACTTACCCACACTTCGTCCCGCAAAGGCTTTCCAAGCTAATTACACAACACAGTAACTGGCGACATTCTTCCTGCTGCTGCTACTGCTCGATTGTTGCTCATTAGGGAAATTATTTACGCACGATCTTGGCCATCTTGGCCGTTAGCCGGTAGCGATCGACGGGATGTTTTATTTTCTCTTAAATTGGCATACCCCACCTGCAGGTTGCGTGGCGCTCACCCTGATCCGAAAGCTGACCGGATTTTTAATCTCTTTTGCCGAGAAAACCGGCAGCCACTTGAAACTAGGAAACCTGTGCTGATGGAAATCCCATCTGTGATAAACCTGTAGCTTATCATCCTAAGCTCGCGATTTCGAAAAGAAAAAACCTGAACGAGTTTGTTTTTCGTTGGTTGAAATAATTACATACACCAAAGCAATGTTTATTTTTATCTTCCAGCTAGCGCACGTGCTTTCCTCAATTTACTTTGAATGAACTGCACCGAACTAAGCGGTAAAAAATAGCGTTAGGCATGTAAGGGGTTTATTTTTTTTCGAATAAACTCGTAAACACAAATAGCATTTACTAATCCAACCATGACGCTGGTCATCGGTGAACGGTGAACGATATTTATTGATATTGTGGAAACAAGAGCCATCAATCAGTTTCGAGTCTATCATTGCGGTGCGTTTGTAGTGGACAGTCGAAGAAATAATAACCGAATCAATCATGCAGTCGTTTTCCTAATATTCCATTGAACATAGAAAGAATGTTGTCCGACGTAAAATCACCATTCGCTCATCAACCAGATTATTAATTTTCCCAATGCTGGAAACTATCAGAAAGTTTCGCAATCATGTTGACTTCAAAGCTGAGCCTGCCTACACAGTCAGTCCAGGACGGGATGAAAATGCGGAAAAACATTCGCAATGCTACAAAGTGGCCACTTTTTCTCCAGATCGCCTCTCGTCGTTCGTGGTTCCGACGCACAGTGGTTCGAATCAATAAAAACGTGGACATAAAAGCAGTAGCTGTCAAACCGTTCTTTTAATGCATATATTTGCTTTAAAGAAATTATTTACAAATATGTATATAATTCTATCCCAAAACTATTCTATTCAAAAACTACTGTCCCAATTTTGTTCAAATTTTGCACACACTTTCAACATGTAAAATACCAGACCCCAACGTTTTCTTTTTCGTTGTTTGTTATTTTGGGGATGTTACCAAGCTACAAATCTGAGGATTTTTTCGTGCAAAATTTTAGTTTTCACTTTGAACAACCACCAAAAATTAAAAAAATTAAAAAAAATCAAACAGAAACGTTGGGGTCTAGAAAAACATCTACTATATCTATGCTGCTTTGATTTGTTGACTTCTGATTAGTCTGCCCTGCGATACAGTGGACCGTAAATCATGATTTCGAAGTTCAAAAATATCTCTTCACCATCTTATTTCTCAATATTGTTTAACGAAAAAAATACAAAATGTTGTTCGAATGATGCTTTGTTATATGCATGTAACGTTTGAGTTTATTTTGTGGAACGATAGTTCTGATGTTTTTGGTATATATACATTATTATTTTGTTATACACTACCCAGCTGGTTAGGCATTGATATTGGCATCCTATGAGCATTAAAAATAGCTTCCAGCTCTGAATCAACAATCTGAAAGCTTATTGTCTGTAAAACGATCAGTATTCAGAATTGTGAATGCACACTAAGCCATAAATAAGCATAATCAATTATTGGCTATATATTTTGACAAAGTCGGCATTAAAGCTGTCTTAATAGCGACTAAAATGCTATTTAATGATTTTATGCTGTCATAATTAGGCATTAATCTGTGCTAATTGGTTACCGGGGTATATTAATTTGAAAGCTGGAAAGAAATTGCAACTGGAAGCAATTGATATGCTAGAACTTACAACATATCAAGAAAATAGAGAGCGACACAGAAAACTCGGACGTAAGCGTGACTGATACTGATTGATCGAATGCAATGCGACTAAGTGACATGTTGTAATGAATTATTAGGTAACATTGATTACCTAATTGATTGATCAGGTTGTGAAAAGTATTGTGGATTGATTTAAAACTGCCTGCAAGCCTCTAAAAATCATTGGACGAGACATGATTGCAATTTCCAATGGACCAATTTCCCAATTTCCAATGGACAATAAGTTATTTCAACACTTCTACTGAACATTTCGCTCAAACGCAAACTTGGGTATTGTCTCCTACTTTTTAATTGTTGAAAAAAATCATTATGCTAACAACTGTTACTCATAGGTGAGCTAGTAATATTTTTCCCGGTTTTTCACTAAAATTCCCGACTTTTTCCCGGTTTTTCCCGGTGAAATCAAATTCCCGACTTTTTCCCGGTTTTCCCGGTTACTTGCCACCCTGTACTTAGCCATTGTAGACTAGCTGGCGCACCTTCTTGCGAACATTCCTCATTGAATTCCGTACAGACTTCTTGGCGACAAGTTTTGACACTTTTTTCCAATCTTTTTCGAACTGTTGAATGGTTTCGGCTGCCGAGACATGTTTCCTAAGATGTGCCTTCGGTAATGCCCAAAATTCCTCAATTGGTCGAAGTTGTGGGCAATTTGGTGGATTCATGTCTTTTGGGATGAAAGTGATATTTTTTGTAGTATACCGTTGATTTTGAGTAGTGGCAAGAAGCAAGATCTGGCCAGAAGACTACAGGATCCTTGTGGCTTCGAATGATGGGTAGAAGTCGTTTTTGTAAACATTCCTTGATGCATATTTCGCTGTTCATTGAAGCAGTGGTGATGAAGGGTTTCGAAATCTTACCGCAGCTACAAATTGCTTGCCAGACCATAGCTTTCTTACCAAATTTTTGGACTTCAAACGATGTCTCGGACTGGTTTAACACTTGCCCTTTTCGCACCGTATAATATTGTGGTCCCGGCAAGGATTTGTAATCGAGTTTCACGTAGGTTTCGTCGTCCATGATTATTCAGTTCAAATTTCCAGCAAGAATCGTACTGTACAGCTTTCGAACCCTCGGCCTGATCGATGCTTCTTGTTTCGGACTACGTTTTGGTTGTTTCTGCTTCTTATAGGTTCGAAGATTCAAACGTTCTTTAGCACAAAGAACATTTGACTTCCAAGTGCTCACTTTTTTGGCTACATCCCGAACTGGAACCTCCTTCTTTTGCTCGAACGCCTTCAGCATACGTTTATGCAACTGAGGGTTAGCAGGACCATTTTTCGACCCGTTTTCGGTTTATCCTCAAAGGTGTTATCATCCCTGAACTTCCTGATTGCATTTCGCACGGCTTTTTCATTTACTCCTTCCATTTTTGCTATCGTTCTCAGTGACAGTCCGCGTTCTGTGCAACATTTAAACACAATTTTTCGACGTTGTTCTGCTGAAAGTCTACGCATTTCGAAAGAAACTAATGAAAACGAATAAACAACTGCACAAGTGGTGTGAGACGAGTGTAAACAACAGGACGCAGCCATAAAAATTGACAGATTCTGAACCACTTCGAAATGCCAGCGGTTTTTGGTTGCGTCCATACTTTCTGGGACAGTCTTTAGATATTTAGGTAATTGAGGTAGATTCTACGTAGATAAATCCAAAAGAACTGTTTTTAAAATAAAGCGAATATATCTCAATTTTTTTTACTAAGAAGCGGTTTTGGACCACTGTGCGTCGTTCGACTACTAGCGGCACTTTCGTTTCTAATAACGAAACGAACGAAGATTTATGGTTGCAAATTGAAACCGCCTCTAGATAAATGATAGACCATTATCGCCGGCTTCGGCAGAGAAAGGTTCGATAGGAGCCAAGAAAGAAACATTACAAACTCGGGTAGAAATTGGCAACTATCGAATGGTGCGCGGAATAGTCGACGTGGTCATCGTCTCTAATAGTTTTAATATCGGCACCATCATTTATGTATCCAATCTACCGATTCAGGCGATTCAGGTAGTCTGGACAGCATAACTGGAATGCATCTAGCACAAATCTGAGCTTGAGCGCATTTCCAATCGCAACTACAATGGCGCTGTGTCTGATGAGCCAATTTAAATTCCAGCAACTTCTGAACTAGTTAGAATCAAGTGAAGACAATGAATGTAACGCGTAGGCGGCGGGAGGTTTTTCTTCGTGATTCACCCACTCACGGACCGACCCGCTTCAGTGACACATTAGCGGCCTTAGCAGAAAGAATTCCTCCGCAAACCGCGCGCCGACGGTTGTAATCGGAAACGTTACCGACTGCTGTTGTAATAACGATTCGACGTCTTGGCTGTGGCTGGGCGCCTTCCACGTTTGACCTAGTTACATGGTTTGAAAACAAGTGCAATTAGAGACGACAGTGTGGTGTGACCTCCACATACCACATACCATAACATGCCGGTTTCGCTTCACCTGGTCGATTAATGCTGGTTTTATGCAAACAGACGAGCGAAACAAAAGTTTGTTTAATTTCCGTTGTAATCGTCGCCTTCTGGCACGAGCTATTTTTTATGCCGTTGGTTCTAATGAATTTTTGAAAACTTCGTGGAACTACCGTTGCCTTCATCAAACTTTCATTTCCGCTTGAACGCAACTGCTTCTCATTGCACAACCTATTTAAATTCCTCCGAATGACATCCATACGTGCTTTCTTCGCGTCATGACCACAATGAATGGAGTGACCAAATGGTTCAAAATTCGTGATGCATTAGCATACATTTGCATAACAATCAACTATCAGCTTCACGATATATTCAACTGCACTTCCGTCGCTGCTTTTGTTAAAAGTCTCTTCAACCCCAAGCGACCGGCCAACGTCAATGAGTTCACACCGAGGTGACAATAGTTTCACCGTTGACGTAGGTCTTCTTGTCACGTCGTTGTGCTGCTAACTGAAATGGCAAAGGTGGATCTGATTATCGGGTCTTCAATCCCGTGAACCATGTAACTAGCTCAAGCCCGGATTTGTATGTCATTTCATGGTTAGTTTAGATGTGAATCTCCCTAAAATAAAGGGGGAACGCGTCACTTGAGCCAATTCAGTTCTGATCTATGATCTGATTCCCAACTGTCGCTAATTAGTGTCGTTTTTTTCATTTTTTCTATCGTTTATTTTTCTCCGGCTTTAACCTAATTGTGGTGTGACGTTCGCCTGGGACATTTTTCATTGATTCCATTCGCTCGGTGCCAATGTTCGCCCTGAAATTTGATCAATCGAACAATTTTGTAAACTTTGCACTGTTATTTGTTCATTTCTGCTGGTATTGATTAGCACACTTGCTGCTCGAGAAAGAACCAAACAGAACGTTGAAGCAAATCTGCGTTACCCAAACTCGAGCTCGGAAATTGTACCAGCAGGTTTTCACGAAGTACCAAGGATGCCGGCTCATCGACGATTAAACATGGCGACCGTACGAGGAGATGTTCCTGTGAGGTTTAAGTTTGCTTTTATGGACAAATTTGGTAAAAAAATTGATGTTTTGGCTAGGGATATGCAACTGCGGAGATAAGACCAAAGTGTTCGTGACGAATAAGACGATGCTTTCGAGGCTATGCAAGGTAGAATACCCCAAAAACCGCGTACTACCTTTCATTAAAGCCCATAAAGGTCCCATGAATTTTTGGCTAGATTTGGCGAGTTGCCACTACAGCCGGAAAGTCATCAATTGGTAATGCGATAAGAAGGTAGATTTTAACGATAAAAACATAAATTCACCCAACCGCTCACAGTTCCAGCTCATCGAGAGATGTTGGGCAATAATGAAGCGGAGTCTTAAGAACGGAACGGAAAAACGGCTCGGGACGCGACTCAGATAATCAAAGTGTGGAACAAATGTGCCAAGAAAGTTGACTTCGGAGGTGTGCAGCGTTTAACGGGAGGAGTCAAGAAAAATCAATTTGTATTGATATTCTTTCCTCAAAGTACAGTAAATTACCTATGTTTTGATGTATTACCCTTATTCGTACGTCAATTTATTATTCCGTATTCTAAATGGACATAGCTTTAAGCGCACAAAGAATCATCGCACAAAATTTAATCGAAATTAGATAACAAAACACAATTGTAGTTTGAAATAGCGAAAACCGAGATAAATCGTTCTGTCGATTGAACTACACTGGATGTGATGAAGCACAGCTCAGTAGGTAACCCTATCGAACAGAACCCCCGTTCACATCAGCCAAGGATAGAAAGTAAAGTGAAAGTGGTTACCGAGGTAACCAATAAGCTTTAATATTGGCAGTAGAATAGCATCCTATGAGCATTGAAAATAGCTTCCAGCTCTAAATCAACAATCTGAAAGCTGATTGACTGAAAATCGATCAGTATTTAGAACCCTGAATGCACACTAACCATAAATAAACATAATCAATGATAGGCTGTATATTTTGTCAAAGTCGGCATTAAAGCTGTCTTAAGGGCGACTAAAATGCCATTTAGCGATTTTATGATGTCATAATCAAGCATTAATCCGTGCTTATTGGTAATCGGAGTAAATTAGACTGAAAATCAAATCACACCAGCCGTTCATAGTCTGAAAATGTTTCCTTCTCAGTTGTGCTTCATCACATCCGGAGTAGTTCAATAGACAGAACGTCCCGGGGTTAACTGTTTCGCAAAGTTTTAATTTCCGCTATTTCATGCATCAATATTTTCTTAGTTTGTCTGATCATTTCAAAATCGTTAATCCTTACATGCAATCATTAATCTAACTCAGATTTCTAGTTTGTCCTCTTGCACAATGTTAATACAAAGGTAGAAATAAAAAATCGGGTTACTTTCTCGAAATACAGTTTGGAAATTTTTACATCCGATTCGATCGAAATACAGAATAGGGGTGAAAATCACTACATTCCATTTATTACCTAGGAAAACTCATTTGCTGATAAGCTTCTTCAAAAGTGATCTTAATATGCATATTAACTCCATGGGCTGTAAAGTCCCGGGCCTTTTGGCTTTATGTTGCATGAGCATTTTACTATGAGAAAGCTCTGTTCAAAGTGGGTGCCGCGTTTGCTCACTGTTGAAAAAAAAAAAACGAGAACGTGTTGATGATTCTGAGCAGTATTTGGCCATGTTTTAAACGTAACAAACCGGATTTTTTTTCGTCGATATGTGACAATGGATGAAACGTGGATTCATCACATCACTCCGGAATTAAAACGATCGTCATCTGAGTAGACAGCAACCTCTTCCAAAGCGCCCGAAAGTACAACAATCGGCTGGAAAGGTTATGGGTCTCGGTATTTTGCGATGTGCGTGGTGTAATATTTATCGACCATCTTGAGAAAGGAAATACCATTAACAGTAAAATATTACATAGCGTTATTGGAGCGTTTGAAGGTTGAAATCGCAAAGAAACGACCACATATGGCAAAGAAAAAAAAATTGTTTCATCAAGACAACGCACCGTGTCACAAGTCAATCAAACCAATGGCAAAACTAAATGAATTGAATCCACCGTATTCGCCAGATTTGGCTCCCAGCGACTGCAGACTGTTCGCAGATCTGAAAAAAAAATGCTCGCCGGCAAGAAATTTCGCACGATTGAAGAGGTTATCGCTGAAACTGAGGCCTATTTTGAGGCAAAAGATAAATCGTTCTACAAAAGTGGTATTGCCATGTAAGGGCGGCGCTGAAATGATTGCGGTTGCTCTTGATGGAGATTACGTGGATGAATACATCTAATTTTGAACCAAAAAAAAAATCTTTTCGTTAGTCCCGGGACTTTTTAGCCCATGTGTAAATAAGAATTTTGGTAACTTACTATTATTGCCGATATTGCGAGCCAAATTTACTGTTAGTTCGCCAAAAACGCCCAGACATAATCATGAAATATCAACTCATCAGAGGTTTAGAAAAGATCAGTAGAAAGGATTCAGCACACAAATGCTAAAGTTTGAAGAAGAAATGTTCTACAAATCCTAACTTCATTTCAGGGTATGAAAAAAAAGACAACTAAATGCTGCTTCTACTTCGTTTATTTTATCGTAGAATATCGAAATATTTTCCCATCACCCTTTACGGTTTCAAGAGAAATGGCGTCGTGACATGCGATAAGAAGTGTCTCGCCCAATTTCGGTAAGAGCTAGCGCTCTGTTCGGAATCTTGGCAAAAGTAGTTGATGATTTCGGTACAACCATTATTTCCGGTAAAATTTAGCTAACTATTGTGCCAAATTTCAACAAAAAGATGCTTTATACTGAGATATCTCGGCAAAGAGTATTTGAATAACTGAACAATCAGTAAATTTTACCGATTTCATTGTGAAATATTATTCATGGCCGAGAATAGGTTTTGAGGCGAGCGGGTCATTTCGCCGAATACCCTTTAAACATTTCGCCGAAAGGGTAATTTCGAATACATCACAATATTGATTAGAACACTAAAAATTCTGTCTATTAATCCATTTGATGTGGCGCAGTCACGTAACCGACGCCAAGATGGCTCGGCGACACAAAGCACTCGGTGAATGGAAAATGCCGCAATCATTTTCCGGGTGGATACACCAAAGGACATGTTTTGATGAGTTTACTTGAGAATTCCATTCTGCGAACAATAAACCAATCTAAAAAAAATGTGGATTAAACACAGGGAAATGAATTTATCCGTTATTTTAAATATGATGATATATTTCAGAAGTGCAATTATAGGTCAGCAAAACGGGCGTGAATTATTCCAATCACGATATAAAAATAATTGAAGAAATAGCGAAATTACTCTTTGAGCGAAATGGCTTTTTGCGCAGTGACATTCGACGAAATGTCCCTTTTGGCGAAGTGGCCTTCGGTGAAATGGCTTTCAGCGAAACGACTTTGGGCGAATTGACTCTGATCAGGTTTTAAATATGCAACTGTAAAATTTTGAAAGATTGGGGCAACTGGTAAGCAATAGTACATTGGATAGAAACTGTTGTTTTGTTACACGTCGACTAGAGATGGGCAATTCGTTCGCGAACTGCTCAAAAGAACTAGTTCTTTTGAAAGAATGAATGATCAATAGTTCTGGTTTTTAAGGACGGTAGTTCTTTAGTTGAAAGTCGTGGACCTTTTTTTTTTTTGCTCGTTCAATCTTTTTCGAGACTCCGAAGCGAACGGTGTCTCGGTTATTCACGAAACAAGAGAACGAACGAATGGCTCTCGAGAACTAGTTATTTTAATAGAACTCTTCAACACTGATCGGTTCTTTGAAATGAACTGTTTTGTCCATCTCTAACGTCGACGTTGGTTGTCATTCGCATGCGAAAATGTGGAATCCATTTGAAGCACACATCGCATTTGGACGGGGTTGATCGATGGAAAGATGGTCTCGGAACATGATTTACCCGGCGAACGAGATTTTTCTCAAACACATACTAAACACAGTGACAACATTGAAGAAAATAAAAGAGAGAAGATAGAATCAAAGGTTTATTTTAGTTTGTTGCTAAATTAAGACTGAGGTACACCTTTTTTGAGATATTGAACTGTTATTTTATATGGTGAATTTCCTTAATAGAAGTGATTCTTGTTCGAGTCGATTTTCGGATTAAGAGAATCGAAATTATTTTTGTGCTCAATAAGAACTAAACTGGGAATAATAAATAAACTTCTGCATTAAGCATTCGCTTCCGTAGAACTTCTTCGTAGAAGAAAGGTGGTCATCTGGCAGAAACTCTCACGGTCATCGTACTCGTGAACCGAAAATCTTTCACTTTGCTCAACAGCTCAACCAAAATGAAGCGAGCACCTTTCATTTCCTAACCGTACCAAATGTCCGTTGGATCTAAAAATAAAATTGAGTTGGAGGTGTGTCTCGGTGATCAGAGTGAGAATCAAAAAAAAAGTACGTCTTCATACTGACGCGACAAGTGAACGGCAAACCGTTGAAAGTTTTCTTCAGCCGTAGGAGACGAAAATTGAAACCTTTCACTTGATTTCTGGAGAATCGACTTCAGATCATAATTAACCTCCTTTCGAACGCATGAAGGAACAGACAGGTAGGACGACGATAAAGTGACGGTAAAAATGGTTATTTTAGGCGGTGGGTATGTTATTTACTTACTTACCTATTTACAACATTGCCGAGTGGCGGCGGCCATCAAGGGTTGGACTATTTTGAGCTTGTTGTATTTTTACGATTTGTTGAATTATAAATAAAGTACTTCAACGGGGGCCGATTCGCATGTTGTGCGATTTACTCACAACAAAAATTTGTTGGTTGGCTGGTTGGCTCGAGATCGAGACAAGAGTGATGCTCGTATTAGTCGCGTTACAGTTGGTACGAACAATAAATATCAGAAACGCTGAAGCAAAACTTGTTCAGTTAGAATTCGCTGACAATTTTAAAAAGCATCCTGAAGGTTTTTTTTTTGCAGTTTTGGAACCAGAGTAATTGTGTCAGAACAATCCAGTCAGAGAAACGTGACTACAGTCAATAACTACAAACTGGCGCCATCGCAGAGCAAACGATGAGGAGATGAGTGCCATCATTTTCTCACCTTGTCATGCAATAGCGCCATTTGAGTGCAATTACTCGCCGGGGAGCTCTCTGGTATTGATTCGTTCGTTTCGAAATCGGCTTTTCACTCCGGCAACGTGTAACGACCGGCAAAAGTTGGTAGAGTCGCAATAAATCGTAATGATAGCAATTTTGTTGTCCCTGGTTTCAATATTTGTTGTTAGAGCACTCATAACCGAGTGCAGTTTACACATACCGGGTGGATCCCAAAGAGAGAAAGAGAGAGAGGATTGAAATAGTTGTATTCCTGTATTCGGAAACCGGTTCTGGTCGGTTTGCCTTGAATGTGCGTCATTCATGCAGTATAGTCGTACGAGCCTTTGCTTACATATTCGCGTAATGTTGATTAGCTATCAATCAATTACAAATAATAAGGTTTAGCATAACCTTCTTAAGACATCCTTGAAAGAGCGACAGACAAGACCCGCGCTAGTACAATGTGACTTTAGTTTTTCATCGGTTACAGCATCGTGGTCACAGTCTGCTACGGATGTTCAAACAATCAATTGTTCGAAAATCACTTCAAGTGAAAAGAGGCGGGTCTTCCTGCTCCACGTTTGATTCTGGGAGATTTCAATTCGCACGGATTGATGTGGGGTTCCGTTTATAATGATAGCAGATCATCTTTAATATATAATATTTGTGACAATTTTAACATGACAGTTTTAAATATGGGTAGCATGACACGGATCCCAAGATCTCCTGCACGTCCAAGTGCATTAGATTTTAATATTCCATATGATTTGACAAAAAATGTTGACTGGATTAAATACCTAAGTAGTATTTCAAGTACTTCGAACTCAATGGAAGAGCTCACCCCACTTATGACTTCCTCGTTTGTTCGATTCTGGAGGCCGCTGAACAAGCCCAAACCAAACGATTTCTTGGCCCATCGTCTAACAGAAGGCCTCCAAACCCTTGGTGGGACAAAAAGTGCTCAGATGCTAAAAACGCGAAACAAAATGCTTTCAAAACGTTTTTAAAACGAGGAGGAGGAACTAAAAAATTCTTGACTTTAGAAACCAACTACAAGAGCATAGTTGGGCCAAAAAATGTAGCTATTGGAGACATTTTGTCGAAGGTTTGTCAAGAGAAACCTCAATGAGCACTCTTTGGAATACGGCCAAACGAGTGAGGAATCGTTAAGTAGAATATGAGAATGAGGAATACTCGAACCGATGGATATTTGACTTTGCGAGGAAAGTTTGTCCAGATTCTGTTCCAACGCATAGCATTATTAGGGAATCTTCTTCAAATAATGGTTCCATTGATAGCCCCATTTCAATGCTGGAATTTTCCATAGCACTCATGTCTTGTAACAATAACGCTCCTGGGTTGGACCGAATTAAATTCAACTTGGTGAAGAATCTGCCCGACCTTGCAAAAAGTTTTGCTCAAGAAACTTGTTTGTTGGAATTGTTCAACAAGTTTCTTGAGTAAAATATTGTTCTACCTGACTGGAGGCAAGTGAAAGCTATCGCCATTCAAAAGCCACGGAAACCAGCTTCTAATCACAACTCATATACACCCATTGCAATGTTGTCCTGCATCAGAAAATTGTTCGAAAAAATTGGGTCGAGACGAACGGATTGTTGTCAGATACTCAGTTTGGCTTCCGTAGAAATAAAGGGCCTTGCATTACTTTCGTCTGACATCCAAATTGCCTTCGCTCAAAACCAACAAATGGCACCTGTATTTTTAGACATTAAAGGAGCATTTGATTCAGATTCTATTGATGTTCTTTCAGACAAGCTCCATCAACATGGACTTCCACCGGTTATAAATAATTATTTGCACAACCTTTTGTCAGAGAAGTGCATGTATTTTTCACATGGCGATTTGGCAACATTTAGAATTAACTACATGGATCTCCCGCAAGGCTCATGCCTCAGTCCGTTCCTCTATAATTTTTACGTGAATGACATTGACAGCTGTCTACACACTTAATCTCGTTCGGTAATTCTTGCCTCTTTTGACGAGTTTTGAACAGCCGAACTACCGAACATTTCCATTCTATTGATATATCAGCACAAATGAACATTTATTGACAGCAGTACATCAAGGTACCGCAATGATAAAACGTGAATTTTACCGAAAAAATCACCTACCGAGATTTGAACAGCTGAGGTCGGTAATCCAATTTAAGTGTGTAGTAACCCCATGTACACTAAGACAATTGGCAGATGATGGCGTAGTTTCAGTTACTGGACCCAAAGCTATTGATCTGCAAAAACCATTGCAAGATACCTTAGATAACTTGTCCGTTTGGGCTGTTCATCTGGGTATCGAATTCTCTGCGGAGAAAACAGAGCTTGTTGTCTTTTCGAGATAGCATGATCCCGCGCAGCTTCAGATTCATATGATGGGGAGAATGATCCAACAGGTTTTGACTTTCAAATACCTCGGGGTGTGGTTTGATTCCAAATGCACTTGGGGAGACACATTAGGTATCTGATAACGAAATGCCAACAAAGAGTAAATTTTCTTCGAACAATAACAGGATCTTGGTGGGGTGCTCGTCCGGAAGATCTAAAAAAATTGTATCAGACAACGATACTTTCAGTGGAGGACTATGGATGCGTTTGCTTTCGTTCCGCTGCAAACTCTCATATTGTCAAACTGGAGCGAATTCGACACATACAATGAGTCTTGAAGTTCTGGCGGGAGTTCTTCCATTGAAGGATCGTTTTTGGGAGCTTTCGTCGCGACTGCTAATAAGATGCGAGGTACTGAATCCCCAGGTTATTAGTAACTTCGACAAATTAGTCGAGTTTCAATCTCAAACAAGATTCATGACAGTATATTTTAACCATATGTCACAGGAAATCAACCCTTCAAGATATATTCCTATCCGTGACAGCCTCCTAAATGTTTCTGACTCAACTTTATTTTTCGACATATCCATTCAGCGCTCAGTGCGTAGAATCCCGGAACACCTACGCTCGATGGAAAATCAAAAAATTATTAACAAGTAAGTTCAGGCATATCGACTCTGAGAAAATCTTTTAAACGGACGGATCACGAATTGAAGAGGCTACTGGGTTTGGTATATTCAACAATAATGTCTCGGCTTCATTTAGGCTTCAAAAACTTGCATTTGTTTATATAGCAGAGTTAGCAGCAGTTCTTTACAGTTTGAGTGTAATCATCACTTAATCTCCAAACCATTATTTTCTCTTCACAGATGGTCTGAGTGCAGTTAAAGCCATTTGCTCAAAACGCTGCTGGAAAAAATGAACCGTTTTTCTTGGGCAAAATAAAACAGCGTCTGAACGACATATTGAATAATAACTATCAAATCAGAATAGTTTAGGTCCCGGCTCTTTCCATTACAGACAATGAAAGAGCAGATATTTTAGCCAAATGCGGTCCTATTGAGGGTGAAATTTATGAAAGACCGATTGCTTCCAACGAATTCTATAGCGCGTCTCGCCAAAGAACACTGGCAAGCTTCTTGGGATAGAGATGATCTGGGTCGGTGGATGCACTCAATTATTCCTAAAATAACGACAAAGGCATGGTTCAGGGGACTGGATGTGAGTAGGGACTTCATTCGTGTGATGTCCAGACTCATGTCCAATCACTACACGTTAGATGCACATCTCCTTCGAATTGGACTTTCCGAGACTAATTATTGTGCTTGTGGCGAAGGTTATAGCGATATTGATCATGTCGTTTGGACATGCGTGGAGTATCGTGATGTCAGATCTTAACTAATAAATTCCTTGCGCACTCCAGTTCACGACATTCTTGCTTGTCGTGACCTTCCTTTCATGAAACTTCTTTATCATTTCATTAAGTCCATTGGAGTTCCAGTTTAAATTTTATTCTATGTTAGACTGTTTTCTCTTCCATGAGTTCAACCAATAGCCAACTATATGATATTGAATAAAAGTGATGAACTGATACAAACAATTCTGAAATAGTTATAAGATCATGTACAAAATAAATGTATTTTATTTATTGTAAATTATAATAGCAACTCGCTTGATAAAAACAGTGTTTAGATTAACTAATAAATACCAAAATACAGGGTGATTTTTTAAGAGCTTGAGAACTTTTTTAAACAATAAAACGCATAAAATTTGCAAAATCTCATCGGTTCTTTATTTTAAACGTTAGATTGGTACATGACATTTACTTTTTGAAGATAATTTCATTTAAATGTTGACCGCGGCTGCGTCTTAGGTGGTCCATTCGGAAAGTCCGCTTTTTTATCGACAAATTTTGTTCAGCGATGAGGCTCATTTCTGGTTGAATGGCTACGTAAATAAGCAAAATTGCCGCATTTGGAGTGAAGAGCAACCAGAAGCCGTTCAAGAACTGCCCATGCATCCCGAAAAATGCACTGTTTGGTGTGGTTTGTACGCTGGTGGAATCATTGGACCGTATTTTTTCAAAGATGCTGTTGGACGCAACGTTACAGTGAATGGCGATCGCTATCGTTCGATGCTAACAAACTTTTTGTTGCCAAAAATGGAAGAACTGAACTTGGTTGACATGTGGTTTCAACAAGATGGCGCTACATGCCACACAGCTCGCGATTCTATGGCCATTTTGAGGGAAAACTTCGGAGAACAATTCATCTCAAGAAATGGACCGGTAAGTTGGCCACCAAGATCATGCGATTTGACGCCTTTAGACTATTTTTTGTGGGGCTACGTCAAGTCTAAAGTCTACAGAAATAAGCCAGTAACTATTCCAGCTTTGGAAGACAACATTTCCGAAGAAATTCGGGCTATTCCGGCCGAAATGCTCGAAAAAGTGGCCCAAAATTGGACTTTCCGAATGGACCACCTAAGACGCAGCCGCGGTCAACATTTAAATGAAATTATCTTCAAAAAGTAAATGTCATGTACCAATCTAACGTTTAAAATAAAGAACCGATGAGATTTTGCAAATTTTATGCGTTTTATTGTTTAAAAAAGTTCTCAAGCTCTTAAAAAATCACCCTATATTAATATGACATTCTAAATGTATTAGGTTTAACGTATTTATGAAAAATAGGGGCGGGTCCATAGTTTGTATTGACTTTTGACATTAAAATGACTGATGATGGGCAAAGTGGCCGATTGATTTGAGTCACGTTTTCCGGGTTGTGGAGTGTGATTAATTGATAATGATTACGTTCGATGGGGCACTTTGTTGTTATGTTCGTTCGAAACAGAAATAGTTGTGATAATCTATCAAAGGGCGAACAAAAAAAAATAGTGGGAATATACTTTGCAAAGGTTATCAAGACCGGAGAGATCCCGGTAACAAACACATCCAAATGGTTGAGCCGATGTACTTACTTAATAGGCTGATCAACAACCAAAGTTCAGCCCAATTGTTTTGTTTGTTTGAATTCTGGCTCCTCCAGAATGAATTTGTTTACTTCTAATAGCATCTTGTTGGTCGACAACACAGTGGAATTATCAGCGCAACGATGAAGTGACCTTTTTCAAACGGCCAAACGACCAGGGCAGCAAACAAAAGATGACCGCAACTAGCGGTGCGAGACACGATTCGCCGGCGAATCGCGCCACCACCTTGGGAAACGCCGCTTCACATTATTGGCAGGGCAGTAAAACCAAATCACTTTTGTTTACTTCTCGTCGTTGCCGTCCGATGACCACCGAATGTGCACTTGTTCGTACTTTGGCAGTATCCAAACCGTTTTTTTTTTGCGATTGTTTGGTAAATGCCAAGTCAACAGTCAGTCGAGAGCAGATTTAACCGACCGTAAACTTGTTCCAAGGAACTTGAATTTGATTTTACGTGGTGTTAGTTTAGTTAAGCTTCCAGTACGATAGTTGTTGCCAGGTGGTGGTAGGAAACTTCTACACTCACTACCGGTACTGACATGACAACAGCCTCTGCAACTTTGTAGGTAAAATGAATTAGCCGGCTTCAAAGTTACGAGTTATGTCAACAGATAAGATTAAGCTTTCCCGTTTGTTCTAATCAACGAGACAAAATATTTCATCTTTAGATCCTGATAGCCAGAATTACGTAAAATTAGAGTTTGAAACTTTGATAATGGAAAATGACTTTCAATTGGTATTTCAAATTTCGAATGACTCGATCACACGAGACAATCGTTTAATTTTTGTTGTTCACTGCTTCGAAACACACACGTTAACCCGTCTGTCTGGCAAGAAAAAGCAAAGGAAGGGAAAGTGGAGGGTTTGAGTTTGAGCCCCTTGCCCCTTGTTCTATAAATAATCCTGTTGTTGCTGGGTTCAAACTACATCTAGCCGGTTCTTTGTGCGCTTGACATTCTGAGTGCAGATCTACTCGGTGCAGCGTTGAAATGAATTACTCAACTCAATTCGTTCGTCGCTAGTGTTTCCAGGTCTGGTCAACTGTCGTGTTTTTTTTCAGTTCCTTATTGCTGTTGTGTGTGGAGCTGACGAACCGGATTCATACAAAGAGAGTGCCGGACACTCGTGACAATCGAGTCTTGTTGTTGTATTCCGGGATCGATTTCACTCGGTACGATAAGTATAAAAAGCGCTATTTTCAATGATTCATTAGGCTTCCAAGTTTTGATTAGTTCAAAACTCAGTTGACAGATCCAAAAACGATAAATTGTTCACCGAAGACGGCTTCCAAATTGGTCATTGTTTCGCGTGCCGTGTGGGATGTGGCACCGTCTTGTTGGCACTACATGTCAGGCATGCCCAATTCTTCCATTTTGGGCAAAAAAGCGCTCGCCATTCACAGTAACGTTCCGCCCATCGTTGCCTTTAAAGAAGTAAGGCCCGATGATGCCACCGGTTTATAATCCACAGCAAACAGTGATTTTTTTTTGATGCATTGGTAGCTCTTGCAATATTTATGACTGGTCTTCACTCCGGATGCGACCTTTTTGCTTGTTGATGTATCCATTCAACCAGAAATGAGATCCGTCGCTGAACACAGTGGATCTTTCTCCAACTTTGCCGGTGCCTATTCATGGTTAAATTATAACCCAAACAACGATTCATGATTAAATTATAGACCAAACTGAACAATGACAAGTTTGACAATGACACAAGACACGATTCATACGTGATCTGACAAAAACAGTTTTTTGTCGTTCTCATATACTCTTCATTTTCTCAGATACAGCTGAGTCGATTTTCACAAACTTGGACTTAAAAAGTCTTTAATAAAAATAGACAACTTTTGTCCTTTGTTCGGATCTTACTTTCGGTTCTGGGTGAGATGTGTTTAAAATTTCAAACCTTCATTTAGAGCGAAAATGTAAAAAACGATGCATTCCTATTAACTTGGGTCAAAACTGCTACAAATGAAACAAATTATGCTAATGTATGCCTAAACAAACTTTTTTATTCATATTAAATATTCAAAGAAAAAAGTCTTTTTTGAAGAATCGCTTAATAGTACGGATGAAAACATGAATTAGAGAGCAAAAACTACCCCGGTAACCAATGCCACATACATACTAATGCCACATTATGAAACAAATAACCGCTAATTGAACTATCTTTGCGTTTCGTCTTATGTCGTTTTCGTTTTTAAATTGCACTACACCGGTGTAGCGAAAGCTGCACCTAAACCGTTCGTTTTTACCAATTGCACTACACTAGTGCTACACTTTTTCTGCACCGATACCACTGGTGTAGCACTCATCAAAAGTTTGGTGTAGCTCTGTGCAATGAAATCGTTTATTGTAGTCAATGGTTACTGTTTATGTTTTCGTCATTTTTGTTCGTTTATTCATGCCTCAGTGTAGCACTGCACCGGTGTAGTGCAAATTAAAAACGAAAACGCCATTAGACTCGTCAGCGCAGAGCAGTTCAAATTGAACTGCTTACTGCAAACTTAAACAGTTCAATTTGAACCGCTAAGCAGACGTAAAGTTATTGCTATTCGCAACACACTTGTAATAAGCACCGAAGTGCTAAGTCTTTCCTGACGTGCCGAACGATGCCCTAGCACAAAATAAGGTTAACCCCTAAATGACCATCTGAATCGGCCAGTATTAGTCGAAACTTGTTTTCGTTCGGCACGTCAGGAAAGACTTAGCACTTCGGTGCTTTTTACAAGTGTGTTGCAAATAGCAATAACTTCACGTCTGCTTAGCAGTTCAAATTGAACTGTTTAAGTTTGCAATAAGCAGTTCAATTTAAGCTGCTCTGCACTGACGAGTCCAGGACGAAACGTAAAGATAATGAAATCGGTTATGTGCCCTAGCACAAAATAAGGTTAACCCCTAAATGACGCTAATTGAAGTTTCACCTCACTTGAGTCTGAATTAAGGCCGACTTTGGCAAAATATATTGCTATTCATAAATAATACTTATTTATGGCTGGTGTGCATTCTAAAAGCTGAACTCTGACTGATTTACAACAGATGAGCTTTCAGATTGCAGATATTTAGCTATAAGCATTTTTGGTGTCAATAAAAGGCTACTTTAATGCCATTATTAAAGCTTACAGGTTACCTAGGTATAGCACCACTAGATGGATTAGAACAGTTTTTTTTTGTTATTTATAGTGCTAAGATTAGTTGAGCTTCGTCATCTGGTAGATATAGTTCATTTAGATTGGTTGATTGTCTAATTGATAATGCATTTGGATTTGATGGTATAAAGGATCGTTTGAAAACAGTTTTACTAAACGAATGAATCCCCACGAATATGAACTCTTTATACTTACGAATGGATTTCTCTTTGATCACAAAGCATGTTTAATCATTGCAACTAGAAATGTGTTCCCCTAAATGATCGATCCGTAGCCATCCCTTGTACAGCTCGTGATACAACACAAATTCGAGAGTGCATCATCCTGCTTCATTCAATCGAACGTCACACACGAACTTTCTTCACGTTTCTAACCAGCTTAGACTGCTTCCAGCATGATCTGTCGCAATATTTATAATAGGCGACTCATTTGAAGTAGTTGAAAGGCATTGGTAAATTTCAAACAAAATGTTAGATTTTAAACTTATAGTTTTTGTTCGTCAATCTCTAGGCAGCCGGTTGCCTAGTTAGTCCCAATCTGAGGTGCTACGATAATGATAAAATAAGACGATATTTAAGTTATTTGTCCTAATCGTTCCGTTTTCACAGTTCTAAAATCTACAAATTAATAATGATTCCGCAAGTTGTATTCACGGCATTATCGGAAATTGTTTTTTTTTCATCCATTTATTTGACACGACTCAAAATTGAAAAATTCAACCGAGCCAAAATACTGATAGTGAAACTGCTGAGTGAAGTGCGAATTTCGTTTGTTTGTTAACATCAACAGAACGGTCACACAGGTTCGTGGAGATTTCGTGCTGAACGAAAAAATTCTACCTAAAAAAAGCATATTCTTACAAGATTATAGCCAATTGCCGCAATTTTGATGAATTAAGTTTACCTTCTCACTGCTCTTTTCTTGCACTATCATGTACAGAATTTGCGAGGCGATGGTTAATCACTGCACATCGAAACAATCGTCGGGGTTTGAGGTGTAACATTTATTCGATGTTTATCATCATTATCCAAAGATAACCATGACTGGTCGAATTGATTTACGATCGCAAGAATCGTTTTTTACTTGACAGTAGAGAAATAAATTATTAACCTGTCAAGATGCAATTATTATTATTATTATAGTCATGGTACCACTAAAGTGTCTCCTGAGTAGTGAAAAGCTAGTAGAATCTGATCAAAAGTTTACAGTATTACAGTTGAATGATGGGATTCGTTTTTTTTTCGGGTACTCTTCTTTGTACAACATCGAGTTTATGGGCACATTTGTAAATAATATTTGAATATTTTTTGTCTGCATCTGCAAATCACTTGCTAAATCCAACATTTTTTTAATGGAATTTTAGAGCTATTTCGTTTTTTTTTGTTCCGGGTGTGCGTCAATTGTCTCCAGTAACATTGTGTTCTTGTCCAATAATAGTTTTTCGCTTAGGGAAAGGTATTAGTAGGGAAGCTATAACCTTGAGGTACAAAACGCATTTGGTTTGAGGTACATATCCCCACTTATACGGGTGCAATCTGGCCCGAATTTTGTGGATTTTTAGACTAGGGAGCTTATTAAAGTATCAATCTGTCAAAGTATCGCCAGAACCGACCGCTTGGAGTACCGCAAAAAAGTAGTGCGCCCAGATATTGAGTGAGTCGAGTTTTTATTGTGTTTCAATCATTAAATTGTATGCGTACGGTAGCTAGCGACCGTTTATTCATATATCAACTATTTGAAATAATGTACTGTCGTACGAATAAACGAGTACTCAAACGTTCAGAAAATAATAGATCAAAAAATAATGTTCTATGGTAGCTTGCCTAATTCTTTTAGCCATTTAAATCTCCAACTACGCGAAACCTATGGACAAGTCTGATGAGTCGTCATCCTTCCGTAATGTAGGCACAGCGTTTACTTTGTTTATCACCCTTCGTTTTCCCATGAGAACTGGTGGCTAGCGTGCTGTTAAGATATTCAGATCAGTGGCGTCTCGTCTTCATGTGCACCTCGTGCACTGCACTTGACAGGTTTGTGGAAATTAACTACATAACCACCCACCTCTAATTTATTCATAGATAATCTATTCTCTCGATCGTGTTTCCTGTTTGGGAAAACAGAACCGAAAAGAGAATAATGAGCGTTTTGGCCAACTGCTTGCTTGCTGATTTGAAATTTTAATAAAAAACATGCCAAATTATGAAATGGCCCAACGACTATTTTTCACAAAAGTCATTCTGAAAATTCAATTTTCGACCACTTTTTAAAGCATTACTTGAGGGCGTATTTCAGCAATGACACGTTGAATAATGGTTTCCAAAACATCAATCCTTGCTGGTTCATACACATAAACCAATGACTTCACGTATCCCATACAAAAAATAATCGAGTGGCGTCAAATCGATGGCTTGCGTCCAAAAGAGTGAAGTTGGTAATTGCGTTCTTTATGGTGGTCCCAGACGGACGATTATGTGCATAATAAAATTCACGAAGTGATCTATAAACAGTTTAACACTCATTTTGAAACTAAATTTTCACAATTTGGAAGTGTTGTTCTGGTGATAGCCTATTCATGATGATTTGCCAAACAATACTGAGGTAGAGACGTTACTTTACACTGTCAAAACAGCTTTCAGACAATAGAGTAATCCCTTTTGAAAAAACCTCCTGGAAATTCACCCGTTAAAGCCGAGTGGTAATGCTTAGGTATAGCACGGCTTCAAAATATCTCAAAGTCCAGAATTCGTTAATCGATCGTATCCTTAATCGAACTAGAAGTACGATTTTTTTGGACTTTGAACATGTAAAGTTTCCTAAGCCAACTTTATTGTACAAGATTCTTGCGAAAATTACGACAGTTACCAAAAAAAAACTTGTGCACTTTCCGCCGAGTTTGATCAGAGCTCACCGAAATTAAGGTGCCAGAGATTTGGAAAATGGGTAATCAAATTCGAAGATGTCTTTGCAGAAACCATTCAGCTCAGCAGAGTTGTATTGAAGTTTGTTATCATCCATAGCGTCGAATGGAAAAAAGCTACTTAATTTTGCGCAGGTTTAGCATGGGGGAAAGGTAGGTTTCAGTTGCAACGTCGAAGCAGCTTTGTTGATGAAGGTATTGATTCGAATCCGGCTTCTGGTTCCAGAAATACAGAGTTTTGATTGCTCAAATCTCAATTTTCTGTTTCTTAATGGATTTCTATTAGAGTTGAAGAAGTACTCGCCTTTTTGTAGAGCCGATAGGTTGATGAGCGCACAGCGAAGCTCGTAACGTGACAATTGGAGACTTACTTCCGAAACATCGATTTCTCAGGGATGATTTGAGGTTTGAAAACGAATAATTGTATACTAAAGGGTGATTTTTTAAGAGCTTGAGAACTTTTTTAAACAATAAAACGCATAAAATTTGCAAAATCTCATCGGTTCTTTATTTTAAACGTTAGATTGGTACATGACATTTACTTTTTGAAGATAATTTCATTTAAATGTTGACCGCGGCTGCGTCTTAGGTGGTCCATTCGGAAAATCCGCTTTTTTATCGACAAATTTTGTTCAGCGATGAGGCTCATTTCTGGTTGAATGGCTACGTAAATAAGCAAAATTGCCGCATTTGGAGTGAAGAGCAACCAGAAGCCGTTCAAGAACTGCCCATGCATCCCGAAAATTGCACTGTTTGGTGTGGTTTGTACGCTGGTGGAATCATTGGACCGTATTTTTTCAAAGATGCTGTTGGACGCAACGTTACAGTGAATGGCGATCGCTATCGTTCGATGCTAACAAACTTTTTGTTGCCAAAAATGGAAGAACTGAACTTGGTTGACATGTGGTTTCAACAAGATGGCGCTACATGCCACACAGCTCGCGATTCTATGGCCATTTTGAGGGAAAACTTCGGAGAACAATTCATCTCAAGAAATGGACCGGTAAGTTGGCCACCAAGATCATGCGATTTGACGCCTTTAGACTATTTTTTGTGGGGCTACGTCAAGTCTAAAGTCTACAGAAATAAGCCAGTAACTATTCCAGCTTTGGAAGACAACATTTCCGAAGAAATTCGGGCTATTCCGGCCGAAATGCTCGAAAAAGTGGCCCAAAATTGGACTTTCCGAATGGACCACCTAAGACGCAGCCGCGGTCAACATTTAAATGAAATTATCTTCAAAAAGTAAATGTCATGTACCAATCTAACGTTTAAAATAAAGAACCGATGAGATTTTGCAAATTTTATGCGTTTTATTGTTTAAAAAAGTTCTCAAGCTCTTAAAAAATCACCCTTTACTAGGTGGATCTTTCCGACCCATTGAGCCTTGTTTAAGGCACTCGTGCCGACTTCAGTCCATTGTCCGGTAATCATTCTTCTCTGTGGTGTATAACAATGGATCCAGCCAAACATGTATTCGAAATGCGCTTGCGTTCATCTTTTCATGTTTCAAGTAAGTATGTGCGGGATCTAGCGTTAGGATTTCCATCTGCAGAATCTGCGGTCATCCAGTACCATTTTATGTTTTACTATTGTGGTTTTTGTCGTGAATACGACTTACTTTACTATGGGGTGCCTTTTCAAAATTTACCCTCTGAGCTTTGGATCGTGAATATCTATCTAACGAATCAACATAATTTTTGCTACATGCCATCGGAAATATGATCTCAATTTTATGATAAAATTTTGAGTTGTGTGACATAATCTCAAATAATTCAAAATTAAACTTTTCTGAAATGTTTGGTATAAACGAGTATCAAAGAGGATAATTCATAAGGCGCGTTTGCCTTTCTCGTATTTTGAATAGATCAGTGATCTGTGAAAGAATTTATATAATCTAACTACCAATAGAATCGAAATTTTTCAACTTAAACGTGTATAGCAACAGCATTGAAATATTTCAATAGTACGTTATTGAAAAACCTATCTCATTTGACCCATGTCAACACCAGCCAATCAGAATGCGTTCTGAGAACGAGAACAAAATAACTGCTGAGTTCCACAATTTGGTCCTTCTGAAAGGCAGGAATGAATCCCTTACAGCATCCTGATAGTTTCTTTCAATGAAATACAAATCCGAAATGAAATAATCGACATTCAAATTCTATATGCTGCTATTTTTATAGCCGTTAGGACCGCCCATTAGTGAAAAAGCTACAAACGAAATCACGTAAAAAGAAACCTATTAACAAAATTTGGATCAGTTTGGATTCTATCGCCACTTCCAGGGTTGTTACGGTCGCGCGGTTTTCACGGATTTCGCGATTTTCGCGGATTTCGCGCGATTTTTTGGTCAGATTTTGATGCGATGGCGCGGATTTCGCGCGAATTGCAAGAAACATTATTTCAGACTTGTGAGAGATTTGATCGAGAATAAACGGTTTCTTACATATTTTTGAAGCTTGTGAGTTTTTCGAAACCCCAAAAAATTAAAGATGGGGAACGTTTCAGCAATCGAGCCAGCAGGTCGAACTGACCGAAATTGTGAATTTGATAAAACCAAATTTTACGAGGATGCGGCTCTAGCAAATATTTTCTTTAGTGGACAAAACTTCGATTTTATACTCTCCCATCTCGAGTTGTACATATCGCTATTTAAGCTTGGCTGTTACCAGGAATTACAAAAACTTTTCGATATATGTACTTGCGTTGTCCCATCCTAAAGCGGAAATCGAAAGAAGATTTTCGCACTTAAAGATATTGATGTCTGATGGAAGATATCGTCTCAGTGAAAACACATTCAATAATGCAAATAACTTTATTAATGGAATGCTATTTTTCGATAATATTATCACAAATTTTGTTTGTGATGAAAATCTCATTCTTAAAGCAAAATTCGCACGACAGGCGTACGAAGCGAAGTTGGACAAGAAAAGAAGCGGAGAAGAAAAAGTTAAAACGTTCATCTAGTTCTGGACCCGACAGGATTTCATCCGTGGTGATAAGAAATTGTTCTGAAAGTTTGTTGGTTCCACCATCCAACATTTCCAATTGGTCGTTGCGTTCTGGATTTTTTTTCTGAAATATGGAAGAAATCCCATGTGTTTCCGGTTCACAAAAGTTGACATGGTGTCTCTTCACACTTTTTGATATCTGAAATGGAAGGTGAATTTTGCATACTTTCTCAATTTCCAGAGCAAGAATTTCTATGGAAAAAGTATCAAAAAGTTCTTTACTAATTAAATATATAATTTACTGAGAGGTACCACGAGAATGCAATGTCGTTCACTGCATCAAAACCGTCGTCCGAACACGGGAAAGACAAACAAGCCTCAAGAGTTTTTCTCTTTGATACTCGTTGATACCAAACATTTTAGAAAACTATGATTTTGAGTTATTTGTGGTTATTTAGTGCTACTGAAAATTTTATCGCAATTTGCAATAATGATATTTTTTATAGCATGAAGAAAAAAATGTTACTGGGTTTAGTACAACAAGAGATATTCATGATTAAGTTCTATCTATTCTTGTTCAGTGTAAATTTAGAAAAGGCCCCCCATAGTAAAGTAAGTCGTATTTACGACAAAATGAGTAACAAGGGTATAGTATCTAACCATCATGGAATTGCTGCTTTCTGCGCTGTATCGAAGTTGTTTGAAATTATAATTCTGAATGTAATAACACATAGTTGCTCTGATTGCATATCTGAGACTCAGCATGGATTCATGTCAAAGCGTTCAACTTCCACAAATTTAGTAACCTAATCTTCCTTAATCATATGTTCTTTACAAGCACGTCTACAAGTAATTTTATAAACACCGATTTCTCTGCTGTGTTCGACAAAATCAATCATAACATAACGATCTACAAGTTGAATAGACTTGGATTAAATGGATCATATTTAAATTGGCTTCGATCATATCTAACTGGTCGTGAAATGATAGTGAAAATAAGAGACTGTACAACATCGCCAGTTACTGTAACCTCTGAAGTTCCTCAAGGAAGTCGCATTGGACCGTTTATATTTTTACTATATCTCAACGCTTTAAATTTTTCGATCAAGTGTATGAAACTATCGTTCGTCGATGACCTTCAAATATTTCATATGATCAAATCTGTAGCTGACTCAGAGTACCTTCAAGAACTGTTAGATAATTTAACTAATTGGTGTAAAATCAGCAAAATGGTTTTAAATACCTCAAAATGCTGCGTCATCTCTTTTAGTCGCAAAAAGTTTGTATTCAAGTTCGGCTATAATATTTCATAAACTGTCCTCGAACGCGCATCGTTTGTTAAGGACCTGGGTGTTCTTCTGAATTCCAAGTTAAATTTCAAAGAGCACATAGATTTTACTATTTTCAAAGCCATACTTCCATTTATCTCGTAATGTTATCAAGAAATCGTTCCTCATGTTATTGT
The DNA here is from genome assembly GCF_030247185.1 of Malaya genurostris. Lineage (NCBI taxonomy): Eukaryota > Metazoa > Arthropoda > Insecta > Diptera > Culicidae > Malaya > Malaya genurostris. The sequence continues at coordinate 285,468,359 of NC_080572.1, forward strand.
CTCATTAGATTTAGTTGCTGTAGAAGCACTAGATTTAAAGAAGTGTATCATTTGGATGATTGTAATCTATTGATGTAAGAGATGACGAGGTTTTACGCCTGCCGGAGAGCAAGTTTGACAGAAACTAACTCCAGTGGGGTTTCCCTGCTCCAAATAAAAGAATAAAATATGAGGAGGAAAAGAAAGACATACAGAATAAAATCCGACAAAAGAAAAAAGGCGCTGCCTTAGAAAACGAAAGCTTAACAGGAAGCGATAAATTGTATTGAAACTGTCATTAGAAAGATTAAATTAGATCATCCTGATGTGGTCGAACTTAAAATTATTCTTTCCGAGAAGGAAAAGCTTACCGAGCAAGAAGATGTCGAAGCAAATAATTGTCTTTGCTGAAATCTGTTCAACTTCTTTCAAAATCACAAAACTGTAAGCAATTTAATTTTCACTGTTAGTTCTGCGGTAAGCATCACCTGCACCAAAAAAGGTTGTGTAAACGCTTCGCTCAAATATCGCGCGTTTTAGTTTTCAACTTCGCGCGGATTTCGGGCGTTATTGTTTTCGGCTTCGCGCGGATTTCGCGCGTTTTAATTTTGAGATTTTTCGTAACAACCCTGCACTTCGAGCAGATGTATTGTGTGTCGTTTGCAAAGCTAGTTTCGCTTCCGACAAGAGCGATTACAGATTACAGCTGCTAGGCGTTTGCATTGGTGAAAAACCAACGAAAAGAGGACAACGGTGGGGAGCATCACACAAAATCAGCCGTTCTAATGGCTCTAAAAGTTTTCTGAAGAACTATTAGGATTCCTTTTTCGCAAATCGAAGGTAAAAATCCTCAGTTTAGTGCAAATCTAGAACTGTTTGATCATATTTGTGCTCTTTTCACTGTGTGAAATTCACAGTAATCGAGATCAAGTGAAGCCTTTTTTGTTTTTGCGAAAAATGTGAAAAAAGAGGAATGCTTGCATAATTCATACAATTGATAAACTAATTGATATTCGGAAGTGTTAAGGAACATGTTAGTTGTTTTCGTATTCACGACATCCAGTGATGTCTCTGGCATTACCCACCCACCTTTTTTGTCTCGGTTTTAACCTCCAGTCAGTGGCAGTGGTATTTGGAACCATTATGAAAGTTTTAACACCACTATCTCACGGTTTAATATCAAGAATCAACAGCCCTATAACATTTTTTATTATGCGTGTATGTTTCTGGAGTGAAATCAAAATTCTTATTACTGCCTAAATTACAACAGATAAGCTTTTTCATTGTACTTTTAGCTTTTTAGTAGCAAGGAAAATCATTTTGCACCTTTTCGAAGGCCTGATGCTGATTGACTTTAAGACAGTACCTTCTACATCTCGTCGATCTCCTTACCCTCATTTAGAGGTTGTTTAATATGCTCCTTTTAAGAAGAAAACAGTATCCTTGAATTTGTGTAGCGTGCAACAAGTACAACTCTGAAACAATTTTCTGCACCCCACATGGGCAATTCCTCAACGATCGCGATCGTTACAGCCCGCCTACCGTCGAATGTCCCAGCGAGCACAAAATTTACCGCCAAGATGAGTCGGCAATTTCCACATAGCTTCCAATTTCAACCAAAACCAACGTCAAAATTCAACCTTGCGAAGGTAATTCATTGTTGATGGTGGCGATTCCTCAAACAGATGCAGCGGACCGTCGCATTCCATTCTGCTGCCATGATTCCATTCCATTATTCGGTGTGCCATTGGACTTTGCATCCGAGCCTACCGATGCCGATCCGTTGTTGTTGTTTTCGCTGTACGATGGAACTCACTACTATAAAACCACCATTTACCAATCCAACGGCGGCTACAAATAGCAATAGAACCGCAAGGCCGACCGACTGAGTAGTTTTTAATCAATTTGTAGTTTTTTTCTCCCTCCTCTGTGAAATTGGTTTCCCCGTGAGGGCGCCTGTCCGGAATAGCAAGTTTGAAGTAAATTGTTAACGGAGTCACAATCGAAGGCACTGCCGGTTCCAGTTAGGGATTTTCCCTGTATCTAATCTCTGTATGGATTATCTCTGGTGAACTCGAACAAAGCGCTCGTTGTCTTCTAGCCGGTCGTCGATAGCAACGTATCCGCCAGGTGTCGGTAGCTGTAGTCATGATGATGGTGGTGGTGGTGTTGGTGATGGTATTGGCAGTAGGCTCAATGAATGAAGGAGTTGAGATGTGGGCACGGAGAAAATTACGGTGCCTATTTCGTCGCTGATAGTTATAATAGGGGAAATTATCGGAGTACAATTTCGTTAACCAGGACGGGTAAACTGTTGTACTTCCCAATATCATAACCATATACAATTTTTTCTGCATCGAAAATTTCTACCGGTAGCAGCCGCGAACCGAGTTTCACAACCACGAAACAGGTTATATGCGCGCCGTAGAAAACTCCGAGCGATGCTGTGAGGTGAAGATAGATTTCAAGGCAACGCGAAGGAATGGAATTTCGCGCTCTCCGAACGCTGTTTAAGTACATAGCAGTAGCAACCGGGGCCGGCAGCAACAGGTAAGAAGTAGTGACGACTGCAGTGCAGCGACGATAATTACTGAACCGACGACTATACAACAACAACAACAACAACTCCAAATTTAGAAATAGCTCGTCACGTCACGAGATGGCCGTGGGGTATATGAAGGAACTCTCGTCTGTGCTGAATTTGTTTATAGCTGCCATGAATGAAATACCTGCGATTTCTCATATTGCATGCGATAGCGAGTGAAAGTATCGTTTCACGTCGTCGTCGTCGTTCGACAGCTCCGGTGATATGATTATGAATGGAAGTAGTTTTTTTTTGTGCAGGGAATTCGCATTTGTAATTAGGATCGTCCGATCGCATGCTCGTCTAGCTCAGCCAATGACGTCAATGGCTAGCTGAACATCCTTTCCTGCACATGCCGCCACACATTTGAACAGCATTTGAATCCCTAGGCCGATGCAAATATTGCTAAGTGGTTGCGTAAATGTCCAACAAATGCATTAGTTGTTTCAATATGGATTGCGATGAGATCACAGATGTTGAAGCAGAAGAAGAGGGAGTGTTTATTTCTCTCTGTTTTCTGTAAATGCAGTTAAGAATACCCATCATTTAAACTAACATGTCCTTTCCATAACAAATCCATCTATTTTTAAAAGACCTTCTGCTAACGAAATGGGATGACTGTGCGATACCGCAGCGTTTTTTCCATGTGTCTGGTTTTTCCCCATCTCAAACATGGGCCCACGGATTGACAGCGAAGGATGAACGTTGTTTCGCGTACGTGACTTGAGTTTTAAGATAGCTAGTAAAATCAATGAGCACCTGATGATGACAACCAAGTAGAAGTGTCATCACAGTTCAAACGGTGGCCACTAATAGTTCCACTGTCGGTGCCAGATGAGATTCGTTTAGTTCGATTATAACGTATAGTACTACTTACCCAACTGATGGGTCTGAGGATCGCCGATGTAAATCCGATAGAAAATCTGATACGAATCGGCACTTTGCCGGCGGGAAAGTTTGTATGCAGGCGTAGAACGCGTAACCGAAAGTAACGATTTCAACAATAGTCCCATGCGATTGTAGATCGCATGTGTTGCCCGTAACTGCGATTCACACTGGTCTTTCTGTACACTGAGAGACCAAACTTCCAGAATCATATTATCTCCCTCGACCGTTTGGAGGGAGATTTCTACACACAACGGGAGCCGCGTAACGATCGATTCATGCTGGTTCACGTCGAGCACTTTTTTCGTCTCCTTCAGAACGTCCGACTGATCGTCAATGGCGATGTTGAACTGCAAAACAGAAAAAAAAACAAAAAATCGATATTAGATTTCAATTTCAATATGTGCTCTATCGGTACCACGTTTTTTTCTCTTTCTCTAAAGCCAAACAAATGAACTGCGGAAAAGTGTGTTAGTAGAAAGTATATCGATTTTCCACAGACGTTGACCACCGAACAAATGTGCCGTTCAGGACACGAACAGCGTGAAATGGGTGGTGAAATTCTCCTACTCATACAAGAAACTGGCACATCGTACTTTGAAACTGTTACCTTATTTGCCATTGGACCGACATGGAAGACAGTTTGGTATTGAACTAGACCTTGACTTTGCGGGTGGGCTAGTAATTTTCAATAAGCTATATAATTACTTCGTCGATGTCAAAGTGCAGGGTGTTGCACTGTTATGGAATTTCTGTATTTACACATAATCAGTATCATTATTCTTTATTGATCGTAGGATGAAAGAACGAATCCTTTGCTTGAGACAACCGGGAGATTAACTGATAAGACTACAATGGAAACTTTTTACCATCCAACATCGGGTTTCGTTATCAGGTTTCAAATAGGCAGATAAGTGGCGTGTGGTTCCCTGCAAAAAAAAATAAAACTGCCAAGCTGGAAAGAGTTTACTTTGAAGCACATTGATGGAAGCTGTTGCATTGCTTCGTGCACCAAGTAACGGTTGAAGTGTTTTACTACAACTTTATGACATCGTTCAATTGTTTTCATCCTACGGATACACACGTACACAGTAAGGGATTACGTAAGCTAGAGTAAATGCTACACGTGTTTCCACTTTCATAACGTATTGAAGCACAACTTAAAACAGAATGATTACTTTTTAGTTCATTGAAATAATGACTGTATCAAGTAAGAGCCACAATTGCCTAGTAGAAAGCTGGTAAGCTGAGTCATTTAGAACTGATAGATTTTAAACCACCCACCATCCGCCGAATATCTACAAAAAAAACGGTGCAAAATTGTGAACTCAAATTAGAAATCTATCTGAATCTTAATCTAAAGCTTGAATCACTGCATATCTAAACACACTATTTATTTTCTTGTAACGTTCCTATTTATCGGATCTCGAATATTTGAACCGAAGTTTGTTCTGAAATAATTCTTCTTTAAGTGCTAAAAATTCCTTTTTTTGTCACAGAAGATTAATTTTGGACATCCACTTTGAAAAATTACAAAAGCGACCAGATCTTTCGGTACGAATTAGGGAGTGTATCGAAAATAAGCTATCCACATACATTTGTGTTGGACGCATGTATTTATGATGGTTTTTTTATGCTCAGATCACAGCATGCTGTGCTTTTGACTGTCAGTTTTCGTTTGTTTACTTGTTTATGCGGTTGAAATTCCACGTTTTCAAAATGTCGCATATAGAAAAGGAAGTGAAAATTAAGGTTCTGGACTCATGGCTAAGTGAGAAGGGTATTACTATGCGAAAATTGGCGAAGCGATTTGGAATTCATCATGCCAGTGTTAAAACTATCATTACTAAGTTTGGGGAACACTATTCTTTGGATGAGCTACCAGGAAGAGGCAGAAAACCCGGTTCTTCCAACCGAAACTGGACCGGAAAGTGGTATCTCTAATCATGAAGAACAAATCAATGTCAATACGTGATTTGGCCAAAAAAGCAGGAACGAGTGCCGGAATGATCCAGCGTATCAAGAGACGAAATTACCTGAAGACCTACAAGAGGCAGAAAATCTCGAAATAAAGTGTAGAACAGAAGGAGAGAGCAGTAACAAGGGCCCGTAAATTGTATTCGCGTCTTTTGCAGAGTCCGGATGCATGCGTTTTGATGAACGATGAGACTTATGTAAAGGAGGACTCAAAACCCCTTCCAGGTCCACAATACTTTACTGTCGTCGTTGGTGAGGATATCAGCGATGCGGACAGGTCGATTCAAGTGGAGAAATTCGGTCGAAAGGTACTGGTATGGCAAGCAATATGGTCCTGTGGTTTGAAGTCAACCATTTTTTACACTACCGGAACTATAAATGAAGAAATCTATCGATCTGAGTGTCTCCAGAAGGCATTGCTGCCTTCATCTAAGAAGCATATTACACTTCCACTGTTTTGGCCGGATTAAGGGTCGTGGAGAGGGTCTTCAAGAAGACTGGTGAGGCAGCTGGGAACATGTAGGAGTTCAAAAAAAATTTGGGCTCAAACCGCCAAAAAAATGCGATGCAACAAAAGTTCGAAAATTCGTGAAGGAATAACTTAAATTGTATCCGGTTTTCATTATGCTCCCGTTTAACCTCGGACAATAAAGGATCAATTTTTAGTTTGAATAAAATATCGTTTTTTATCATAATTTGAAATAAAAATTTGTGGATAGCTTTCGTGCATACTTCCAAGCACCGGCGGCTAACACCCGCAAACTCGCAAGTTGTATCGCCAATGTTTGACGAAGTTTTCTTGCGTGATAATGGACGACGGATCTTATGTGCTGAAAAACTTTAAGCAACTTCCCGGGATGTTTTTCTATGCTACCATGCAACGGAACAGCTTAGAAGAGCATTTCAGAACGAAGAAAAAGATCGAGTTTCCCAAAAAAAAGGTTTTGTTTTTCAGGCAATATGCAGCTGTGGTCTAGCAAACCAAAACTTCATCACTGAAATACCATTCCTACGCAACCATGATACTTCTTCGGAATTTTGGTCTGATTTGGCATCTTATCACTAAGCCAAATATGTTTGGTAATGGTATAAAGCGAGTGGAGTCCAAATTGTACCGCATGAGACGAATCCACCTAACTACCCGTATTGGCGACCTATCGAAGGGTATTGGGCTCTCGTGAGAAGAGAATTTCCTCAATATAAAAAATGAACTACTACATGGAAAGCACATGAATAGCTTCGAACCGTGTATATTTTTGTTGAGAACAAACCTCTACATCAGTGATTCCCAAACTGGTCCCTACAGTCCACTAGTGGACATTAGCTCATTTTCAGTGGGTAGTAAACTCAAAATTGTTAACAGGTGTGCAATGAGTTGCAAACAGTGAGCTTCGATGATTATCTTTCTGAGAAAGACTCTCAGTAAAATGTATTCATGACAAATAATATATGGGTAATACACAATAGTACGGAATCCTGGTCTGGAATTCAGATCTTGGCCTAGAATCCATGTAAAAAATCCAGGTCCAGGTTCAGAATCCAAATGAAGAATTTTGTATCAGGATCAGAATACAGAATCAGGATCCAAGGTCAGAATTCAGGTCCAGAGCTCAGATCCAGATCATGCCAGGTCCTTAATCATGCTTTAAAATGTTGGCCCACAATCCAAGTTCGGAGTTATGTTTCTGAATCCAGCTTCAGGTTCAGAATCCAAAATCAGGATCAAGTTCCAGGTTCATGATTCTGGTGCATTCCCAGTATCTCTGGCGAAATTTATTGAGTAAAATTCTTGTTTGGAATCCTGAATCCAGCTCCAGATTTAGACCCGAAACCTTCATCGAGAGTTCAAGGCAAAAAAGTAGGTTCAGGTCTAGAATCCAAATCCATGCTCAGTATCCAAGTGTAGATTTCTGCCTCAGGCTCAGAAACTCTGTCAGAATTCTGGTTCAAAAACCATGTCCAGATTCAGTTTTCAGACCCAAAAACCTTGTCGGATATCCAACTGCAGGGTCCTGGTTCAGAATCCTGGTCTAGGTTTAGAAGCTCTGTCAATAATTTAGGTTCAAGTTTAGAATTGAGAAATCCCAGAGAACTCAGGTCCAGAATCCAATTCAGGCTCACAGTTCAAGTGCAAAATAGGTTCAAAGTTTAGTTTCGGAAACTCTGTCAGAAGTTCAAAAAACAGAATTCTGACACAGAATCCAGGTCCAGAATCTAGGTTAAGGTTCCTGTCAGGAGTTCAGATTCACAATCTAACTCCAGGTTTAGAACCCGGATCCATATTCCGAATATAAGTACTGAATTCTGCTTCAAGTTCAGAATCCATATTCGGATATAGAATTTCTTTCAAGAATCCAGGTTCAGATTCAGTATCCTGATCCAGCAACCTTGTTCGATAGTTCAGTATTCTAATCCAATGTTCAGGACCAGAATCCAAATCTAGGTATCGCTTAGTTATTACTGGGTGAGAGGACTTGGGAGTTTTTCTAACAATTATAGAACCAAATACTAACATATGTAATAAACACAGTCGTGCAGATCTTGATCACCAAAACTTATTTTTTGTCGTAATTTCCCCTGTGGATACTGATAAAGAATTCTTTATTTAGAATCTGGATCTGAACCTGGATTCTGTACATGGATTCTGAGCCAAGATCTGAATTCCATACCAGAATTCTGAACTACAATTGAAACTTAGAACCTGGACTTGAATTGAGTAACCTGACCTAACCTCTGAACATGAATTTGTGATCTGAGTGCAGAACCTGTATTCTGAACCTAAAATCGGGACTTCGATTTTGGAGTGGAATTCTTAGTCTGTATCGGAATTCTGGAACGGAATGCTGAACCTCAATTCTGGATCTATAGATATAAATTCTAAAATTGGACTCAGATTCTGGACCAACATTCTTGACAGAGATTTATTTACCTGAACCTGAATTCTGCATCTGGATTCTGGAATTTAATTTGTAACCTGGACTTGGGCTCAGGTTGTAGCAAGAGTTCTGACCCCGGATCAGCTCTTGACAGAGTTTTTGAACCTGAAGCTTGACTCTTCACCTGAATTCTAGACTTGAATTCTGGACCTAGTTTCAGAACAAGGACCTGGATTCTTGAGCGAAAATCAGGATCCGAATTCTAGGCCTGCATTTTGGACCTGGGTCATGTAGACCTGAACTCGTGACAGGAATACATAGGTTTTCTTGTGTTCTGGACATGAATTCTGATCCCAGGCCAAGATTCTGGGTCTGAATTCCTGACAGAAATTTTGGATCTAAACCTAAATTCTGAACCATGAACATGAATCTGAACTCTGGATCTGATCTCAGGATTCTGAACAAGATTTTGGACTCGAATTTTGAAAATCATTCTGACCTTCTGGATTCAATATAATAATAATCTATATATATAAAAATGCAGAGATCATTCTTTGTAATCGCATCACGTAAGAACGGATGGACGGATTGAGATGCTTTTTTTTGTTTGATCAGTTTTTACCCCCACCGGGTTCGTACATCAAAAAAATTAGGAAAACTTACCGGAAAAGTGGGAAAAACCAATAAAGTTATTTTGTATGGACAATGGAATTTTCCACTGCAAAAGTCGCCAATGATAGCTAGATCTACAATTGATGTTTGGCGCGCAAGGAGATGCTCAGTATTTCGCCGTTGAAGAAAAGAATACTAGATCTTTGGAAAATCGTTTGGCGCGCAACGAGTAGATTTGGGTGGAGATTTTACATGCATGATTGATTCGTCATTTGGAAACATGTGCTTAATAGGGTATCAAAATCATTACTTGCCAAATGACTGTTTTAGCTATACCGTAAACAGAAGCACAAGTTCTAATGTCATTTACCAGTAGATGTAGTTAGATGAATTATGTTGGCCATCGTGGCCGTGAGTTGAACAAATCAAATGTACGATTTTTTTACGATTTTTTTACGTTTCAATGATAGGATTCTGCTGTTGAAATAATGAGTTCAGATGAAAATATTTATGGTATTCATGACATTTGTAAGCTGCTTAAGCCAAATCATTTCATTTTCCGAATTTTGGATTACTTGACGAATTACCATATGCGAATCGTGAATATACATATATGTTTGATAATATGGTGCCCAAACAACAACAGCATACTCGCGAACTAGTTAGAAAATACATCGCTCCAGTTAGAAAATACATCCAACTGTGACTGCAAGAAGTTTGAGTCTTTCAGATATTTGATGAGATGAAACAGTTTGAAATCGTCGGCGAATGATAGCTTCATGCATTGAAATGCGAAATTCAGATCATTTAGATATAGCAGAAATATGAATGGTCCTAGATGGCTTCCCTGAGGAACGCCAGAGCTCACGATGAATGATGGAGTAACGCAGTCGCCAATTCTCACGGTCATACTACGACCAGTCAGATATGATTCAATCCAATCCATCATCCCACATGTCAAATCTTTAGTTTGAGAGAGATCTACAATCTCTGTCCAATACACTGACTCGAAGGATGAGATGGCAAACGGTGCATTTGTTTAGTTTTTGCGTAACAAAAGCATTGAACATATCCACAATAATTCTTGATGATATTTCTTCTTCGGGACGAAGTTATTGTGTTGGATAGAATTTGTCGTAATTCGTTAATTGTAAGCCAAGTAATCAGTAAAATAATGGAAAGAAACATTTGGGAACTCTGCTGTTCGAAAACACAAATTTAAAAAAATAATTTCAGGCGAGACGAAGTTCGACGGGTCAGCTAGTAATAACATAATAATGGATTTTTGCAACTGATAGATTGGAATGGAAATGTTTTTCGCAATTATATATTACCCACATGCCTATATAAATTTATCATGAATACATTTTACTCAGGGCATTTCTCAGAAAGATTTTTTAAGTATCAAATCCCACTGTTTGTGACTCATTGCCCACCTGTTAACAATTTTACTACCCACTGAAAATGAACTAATGCTCACTAGTGGGCTGTAGAGACCAGTTTGGGAATCACTGATATAGGGGAATACACACCGCATGAAAAATCGCATAATTTTGAAAATTCACATTCAAATAACCGCTAAGCTAAGGAAATTTTTTTCTTACTTAGAAATTCATGAAGCATATAGATCGCGACGTTTCGTGCATTTCTAAGACGAAACAAAAAAAATCGCTTAACCATGAACATTCGCATAAAAACAGAAAATTTCGCTAAATTCTGAAAAAAAAAGAAAAAATTTCGCTAAATTCTGAAAATTCGAATAAAAAACGCATAACTTTGAAAATTCGCACAAAAACCCGAATAAGAAAACCGCATGAAAGAGTGTATAGGAAAATTTCCAAGAAACTTTTGCCTAGTTTTGTTTTTCTTTACAGAATGCATAGTTATTCACAGTGACTCGAAATATTACAATTTTAGCTATTCTATTCTTCCCAGCATACTCCGGAATGGTGAAATCATTTACAATTATTTAGAATAGTTTAGTAGTTGAGCGTTATAGTAGAACGTTTTATGAGGCAAATATTTTATCCATTCATTCAGAGTAATTCAAATATCAGTAGACAAAGATTCATCTCAGCTCAATTGAAATAGAACTTTGCTATCGAGATATATCTCAACTACCCCAATCAATTGATTAATTAGTAAAATGAAAGACGTATTCCGCAAACCGGAAAACATAAACAACCTTTCGGAGCACATTTTGTTTACGGAATCCAGCAGCTTCAACATCCAACTGTAAATGTTATTATTTGCTGCGTACGAATGCCTCCCCCGCCCATCCACAACCAACCGAAGCAGTCGTCTGTCGAGGAGATCGCGTGCGGTTTGATTGTTTCTGAATGAGACAGAATTGATTTGTTTATGGTTTTCGCTTGAAGTTGTTGTTTTTTCTCCCCTAACTGGGAGACGATATTCGGACACAGTGCACGAGTCTGACCGACAACGGGCCAGTTCAAGGGCATTCGATAAGGACGACAAACGTGATTTTTTCGGGATGGCATTTGTTGTTCAAGAAAGTTACCAAGCGGAACTAACTTTTTGCTAGCTAGCAACTAACGATCGGTAATGGAAAACAGAAACTAACTATTGCATAGAAATCGTGCCGATTTTTTGTTGTTCTGATCTCGCGGATGCAAAACACCCGGCTGCAGTGAGCTGGAAATTCCAAGCAACATTTTTATAGACGGGGCATCGACGGGTGGTCGGCTTCTCCGCCAAGCCGAGAACCAGTTTGATGCAGTGAGCGTTCTTAAATCAGGCGGGGGAAAAAATAAAGTACACCATCCGCAGGGGTTCCGATCTGTCAAGGCTGCCTGCCTGACTTAGAGAACAACGTTCGACAATATTTGCACTGCTGGTGCTGTGATAAAACCCAACACACAAACAAGCAGCTGCACAGCACAATAAAACGTACGTTTGTTTACATCCAGACAGTGACTGGATCGGAATACGCGATAACGCTTTCAACTGCAAGCCCGTTTCAAGTCACAGTCACAGCTTAAATGGAGATCTTTTACTTTCTAGTTACTTGAATAAAAAAAAAACACGGAGATGATGAATATTGTTTTGCAACTAACACATCGTTGCCACAAGCCAAGCATGGAACTGTGAAGGACATTTACTCGTAAGATGCAGGCTAGAAAGCAAACAACAGAAGAATGAAACAAAAGTGGGAGCAAAGATCAACCAAAGATGTTTTTAGATATGGAAATATAAACTTTGTACTAAGTAAAGTTAGCGGATGACGCCACTTTTTCAATTACTCGTCATTTGAGATATCAACCATTTACACCGAGAAAGTCGAAAGTCTGCACCCTAAACTGTTTCAGACTGTGGCCCCCTTGTCTCCGTAGCAGAAATGAATACTCTGTGATTACTAAATTTATTGCACTATCGTGGGATAAGGAATGCCAAATTCGTTAAAACCCATTGTGTTTTTTTTCTACCATGTCAAGCTTTATAGGAAATTTTACAAAGACTGCTTCTACACCACGAATGGGGAGGAACGAGGAGTGAAAAATGAATGAATGGAACAACTTCTTCCAGTCGTCCACCAACGGATGTGGGTTGGATTGGAGTTTGAGCCACAAGGTAACAGCGTAGGAATGGACACCCCGGTGGGCGAAGGCTTAATGTGCAGCTCCGGGAGCAAAATAGCACTCCATTTATGGTAAGCCGGTCGGATTTAGAGTGAATTCTATTGCCTCTTTCGAGATGAAAATATTGAGGTGGCGTCACACTTACAATGGCTTTGTGAGGAAAGACGTTGTTGGCACTCTGCGTGCGTGGGTTGATTGTGAAACACAGAAATCGGTAGGTTAAATTCAGTCAACTTAAAGGGAATCTTTATCTTTCACTTCTAACATTATAAACATATTCTACCAAAAGCATTCGCGCTTTAAACTCCAATTGTAAAATAAATGTTTGTTTAGCAGGATTTTGCAAGCATAATAATGGATCACTTGTTCCTTAATGAACAGAATAAATTATTCATAATTTCAAATGTTCATTCATAGTTAAAGTAAGTAATTTTCGTTCCAACATATCAGATCTGAACTTTTTTTTATTTTTGTTATTTGTTATTAATTTTTTTTGCTACTAACGAGATCAGAATGACAAATTGTTATGACCTAATAATCGGGGTCTTTTCTCTTCGATTGTTACCAGTAACAGTTCAGCTGAAAAGTTCGTATCGTTTCTATGAGAGGGCGCCACTAGAATTAAATCCATACCATTTTCAGTTAGTACCAAACTTCAAAAGATACGTGTATAAATTTGACAGCTGTCTGATTATAAGTTTGTGAGATATTGCATTTTGAGTGTAGCTACTTTTGTTATTGTGAAAAAAATGAAAAAAAGGAATTTCGTGTGTGAAGTGGGAATTTCGGAGTGAAGTGATGGAACCATGTTTCGTCCATTGTTATATATCGACGAAAAAAATCGGTTTTATTTCGATATAACAGCTCCAAACACTGCTCAGAATCATCAATTCGTTGTTGTTTTTGAGCGATTGTGAGCTCACGCGGCACCCATTTTGCACAAAGCTTTCTCATATCCAAATATTCGTGAATAATATGTCCAACACGTTCCTTTGATATCTTTAGGGTGTCAGCTATCTCGATCAACTTCACTTTACGGTCATTGAAAATCATTTTGTGGATTTTTTTCACGTTTTCATCGGTAACAGCCTCTTTTGGACGTCCACTGCGTTCATCGTCTTCGGTGCTCATATGACCAGTACGAAATTTTGCAAACCACTTACGAATTGTTGCTTCGAATTCCAGACTTCCCGGTGCAGAGTCTGGATAACACTCATAAAGCCATTTTTTGGTATCGGCGGCACTTTTTTTCATGAAAAAGTAGTGTTTCATCAACGTTTTTTTGTTCTAATTTTTTTGTGAAACGATCTATGAAAAGTTGTTTTCAGAAGAGTTGTTGAAATAAATATTGCGCATAATTTTGCTGAGTAAAGCTTTTTCATATGAGTAAAAAGTTATGATTGTTTTTTCATCAAAAACTAGTCAACCTTCAAATATCAAAATTCATTAGATGCCAGATCGATAAAAATGTACCCTATGCGGCTACTGAAAGTTCATAATATAATTAAACATTTAAGAGAAAATGGGGAGGGTGTTTTTCTTTTAACTTATTTAAATTAGTCTTAAAAATACCTTGAAAAAACTCAAAAACATTGCATAACTCTTAAACGCCTCAACGTATCAACATACTTCCTTCAGCAAAATAATAGTATCAAGTTAGCCCTACAAGTGTTCCATACACTGTCCATTCGAGAAATGAGACACACAAAAACTACAGACTACTAGATTTTCTGCTGAACAATTTTAATTAATTTATTACCAAAATAACTGATTCAATTGATTTTGATTCCGTTATCGTAATGATCGTATCGTTAACATTCAGAATAAAACATAAGACAACAGTTGATTACGGTTTGGTATGTATTGAATAAATTAAGCAATGAATTATTCTAATTATTATCTAAAACTAAACATTTTGCTTGTTCTGGTAAGTCTTCTGAACTTCTCCTATTTTGTTTGTTCGACAATGCCAAGATAGGGTCTGAAGATAACAGCAGCCTTTTAAAAACATCTTCAATGTTCGCGATTGTGCTGAATTTTTTAGCATGGTGCTCTCTGAAGTTCCGGATACTTTTATTTCGAGTCTCCTGAGCTTCTTCACTAAGCATACCAATAGGTAAAATTGCGTGTCTAATTATCGTGGCTCCATGTATCAACAATTTATGAGCAGTTGGTGATATTGGATACCAGCCATACAACGATACATACAACGCTCGTATTTTCTCAGTGTAACTTTGGAATTCGTCGACGTTTATTTTATCGGCTATTGATTACACTGAGAACAACGTGAAATCCTTCCAACAGTGTTTCATCAAGGCCTGTTATATCTGCTGTTTCTTTCCACTTCTTGAAAAATTACCGGGCCGTGTTTCCGTCGTTGGAATTACCTCCTGATGGCAATGGCTCACCGATACGTAGGCCCAAATGTTCTCTAAACGCAGTTTTTATATTTGTATCCCTTCCCTTCACGGTCTTGTTCAGTTTGCTAACACGCCAGGTGGGGGTTTTCATACGCAATTCTTAAATAATATACTGTAAAATGTCCTTATTACTTTTACCAGCAATCATTAAATCCGTTAGCTTTTTGTAAGACAAAGCACTTCCTGAAACCCAAGTAAATCATTAGTTTGTTAAAATGAGTAGATTGTTTTTATTCTAATCAAAACTAATTGTGCGTCGTTTTCCGGTTGTCACAGGCTATTCGGTACACAAGTGGATGAGAAAAAAGGCGTCTCGGTACGATTTGGATAAAAATATTTGCGTTTCACTAACTTGCACCAGCTTGTTTGAGCTTTGGTTGTCAAGATAATGAAAATTTCTGTTGATATATTTAACATGGCCTCTACTTCATAATAACCATATTACACAGTGTCTCTGTTGCTTAAGCTCAACTGAATCAGTTATTTTGGTAATAAATTAATTAAAATTGTTCAGCAAAAAATCTATTTTCGGCTGTAGTTTTTGTGTGTCTCATTTCTCGAATGGACAATGTAAGGAACACTTGTAGGGCTAACTTGATACTATTATTTTGCTGAAGGAAGTATGTTAATACGTTAAGGTGTTTTAGAGTTATGCAATGGTTTTGAGTTTTTTCAAGGTATTTCAAAGACTAATTTAAATAAGTTAAAAGAAAAACACCCTCCCAATTTTCTCTTAAATGTTTACTTATATTATGAACTTTCAGTAGCCGCATAGGATACATTTTTATCGATCTGGCATCTAATGAATTTTGATATTTGAAGGTTGACTAGTTTTTGATGAAAAAACAATCACAACTTTTTACTGGTAGCTCATATGAAAAAGCTTTACTCAGCAAAATTATGCGCAATATTTATTTCAACAACTCTTCTGAAGACAACTGAAGACAACGTTTCACAAAAAAGTTAGAACAAAAAAATCGATTTTTTGGGAGCCACCCTACTCTTACCCGGGACAATTGATATAACTCGGTCAAATGAAAAGCTAGAAAGGTGCTTTTTTCAGCAAAGTTGCTCAAAATAAAATTTCTTACAACTTTACCGTACAATAAAATCATTTTTGAGCTCAATTATGAAAGTTAGATTTCAGATTTCAATCTAAATAAGGACCACCCTAGTAATATTTTATATCAAAATTTGATAACAAACAACTTTTGTGAAGACACCAACTACAAAAAAACTAATATTTAATAGTGAAAATATTTTTGTCACGCTAATTTCCCGTTTCAAACCATAGTGCATTCGAATCAGTTCGTTCAGTACGCAAAATGTCTGTGTGTGATTGTGTGTATGTAACAGAAATGTGCACTCGATTTTCTCGGAAATAGCTGGACCGATTCACTTAGACTTAGATTCAAATGAAAGGTCTCTTGGTTCCATAGGTTGCCATTGAATTTTACCCGGATCGAACATCCGGTTCGGGAGTAACGAGGTAAAATTTTCTCAGAGACTGCTCAACCGATTATCATCAACTCAGATTCAAATTACAGACCTTACAGTCCCATAGCCTGCTATTGAATTGCATATAGATCCGAGTTCCGGTTCCAGAGTTACGGAGTAAAATGTGCTAAATGAACTAAAAAAATTCACTCGATTTTCTCAGCTCATTAGAATTTTACGAGCTTAGACTCAAATTATAGGTCTTACAATTTCCTATAATCCCACAGAAATTCATCTGGATCCGACCTTCGGGTCCGGTGTTGAAAACTGATAAGTATAAAAATTTTCCGGAGCGTGTTTTTATACATAACACAAACAAATCGAGCCAAACACATTCAATTAGCCGAATAATTTTTCAACTAGGAAGGTATGGTTAGTATATGATAAAATACGTTGACTTTTAGTTTACCGGATCTTCGTTCCTGGTTCCGTAAGTACCGGAAAAGTGTATTTGTGCTCCAAACCGGAAATCTCAGAAACTTTCTCAGAAACGACCAGACCGATCTTTGCAAACTAAGATTCAAATGAAAAGCATTATGTTTTCATAAGTTAATGAAGAATTTGATCCAGATCCGGCTTCCTGTTCCCAAAATACAGAGTAGTGTATATGAAATTGCAACCAGTCATATAGAGAACGCAAAAAAAACCTTTTTAAATCTACCTAGTGGTGTAATGATGCCTTTCTCATATTATTTATATTTTCAAAAATTTAATTAGAAAATTCCGTGAAGAATTTTTTTTATTTTGCATCGTTGCACTAAATGATTAAACATACTTTACCCTATAGTTCTAGAACTGGATGTCGGACCCGCATGAACCACTATTTTCGGTACTTCTGGAACTTGGAACTTGGAACCAGTATAGCCAAAGCCGGTTCGTTTAGTAAGTTACTAATATATCCTACAAATTGAATCAATGTTAAACCAAATCTAGAAGAATTTTACCCTTTTTTGCATCCAGTTCCCTTTTTTCTTGGAGATTTTCTTCACCATTATCGGTGCTTGCGGAAGCGGAAACCGGGCACTAGTAGTCCCAAAGTAGTTTTATATATTCTCTAACTAACAAGGTCTGCCAACTAGATGAATTTAGCAGTAAGTTTTATAAAAATGTGCACCTCATTTCGCCATCGCTTGTGAAAAAATATTCATGAAATTGAAAATTTTCACTAATCGCACTGTAATACCGGAACCGGAAGTCGGATCTGGATCAACTTTTCAAAGAATTTTAAGACATTTTATTTGCTTCTTAGTTTGTGAAAATCGGTTAAGAAATTTTCGAGAAATTTGAGTGCGCATTTTTTAATAAGTTTGCACATATTTCCTTGTAATTTCGGAACGGGAAGTCGGATTCAAATGAAATTCAAGAAAGTTGTATGAGGCCATAAGACCTTTCATTTGAATCTAAGTTTGTGGAAATCGGTTCAGCCATCTCGGAGAAAATTGAATGACATTATTTGTCACATACACACACACAGACTTTTTGTGATCTCGACGAACAGAGTCGAATGGTATATAACACTCGGACCTCCGGGCCTCGGTTCAAAAGTCGATTTTTACAGTGATTGCATAATCTTTCTATATGAGAAAAGCAAAACGTGAAAAATCTTCTAAATTTGATTAATTTTTTTTACATTTTATAGTTTTGGTTAGCAACTGACCAGTTACGCCGGTTTCGAGCTCCCGGTTCCGGAGGTACTGGAAATAGTGGATAAAACTCAAAGTGGATAAAAACTCAAAAACGGAACTCTCTTCATTTTGTCAAAAACAGCTGGGTCAATTTTTTGGAGGAAAACGGCATTCTCATTACTTTGAACTATTTGCAATAGCTTGAGAACATCAGTGAAAGATAAGCGTGGACATTCCAAAGAAAGGTTCACATCGTTGAAGTACAGGAGGAAGATCGGGGGTCCAAATGGCTGCCTAGTGGAGTCCTTTACTAAGCAATAAACTCTTTGGATACAGAGTCATTCAATTCTAATTGGCGATTAATGAGCCATGGATGAAACCAACGCAGTATGTTAGAACCAAAGCACAAAATGTCCAACTTAGCGACTGTAAAGGCGTGGTTAATTTTTTTCAAAGACAGCGGAAAAGTTCGTGTGGATAATGTCAGTTTGTAAACCGCAGGACATAGCATCCGGTATAAACGTCGTGAAGGACAAAAGATTGATAGTCGTAGACCGTTTCTGCAATAAACCACTTGCAATGGTTGAATATTCGGTTGACAAAATTTTTCATCCGGATAGTCCTCGAACTCACTCACAAAATAATGTTGCTGACATCAGTTTCTTTAGCCTATTCTCCAATCATTAACTGTACGTCTTCGACATCAATATCAACATTCTTGTGATCCTACTATGGAATCCATAGTTGAGCACCTTGAGAATAAAATAAATCATAGATTAACTGAACAAATCAAATCATATTCTCAGTGGCATCTGCTTCTCATGTGCACCTCGTGCACTGCACAAACGTTCAAATTATAGGAATTAACTGCTCTATAATTAGATTCTCTATAATTATTCGATGAAAGCATGTCGGATGGTACCGAATAAAAAATAATGAGCGATTTTGTCCACAGCACAATATGCTCAAATGCACTCTAAGCTGTTTGTGGGTCAATGACAACCAAACAATCTTCTCATATCGCATTGCCGTGGTCAATACGTGGCGCTCTGAACTCAAGCACTTTGCCTTGTGCACCGAAATTGCGTGTATTTAGTCACATCCTATATACATCCAACTTAAAATTTCAAGTACCTCTTGTCGCTGTGTTAGTGTCTTTTCCGTGCACAAGAAGAGAAGACAACTCAGCTTGTTGTTCTCTCTGTCAAGTTTGACTGTGTGAGAACTTGCATGCACAACTTCAGTAGAGGTTTCAGTGGCTTATGCTTATGGCAGTTGGAAATAAATTGCTGTCTCAGTTGCAACGTCGGTGCGGTTTTATCGATGAAGGTATTGACAGATTTACTCGACGTGCAGAGCGCTGAATTCTTTTATTGTAGCGATTATATGAAATAAGTTTAATAAAAACTTCCCATCCAAAAGTATTTCGTTATTCCCTTGTATTGAAAAACACAAGCGAATATCTATTCCTCAATCTTTAGTTTTCACTTACGCAGTGCAAAGCAAAGTCTTGGCATTACATTCCTTTTGTGAAATTTGGCCTTTCTGTTTCAACAGACTTCGCAGCCGATTCTTAGCGTACAGAATCATTGCATGGCATACTACGATCATACTCACACTATGAATCCTTCCAGGTCGGGACTCGAACTGGCTTGTAAGACCAGCGCCGTATGCATTGAACCACCAACCCGAGTGTACTTACGCAGTGCACAATCCATAAATTTCGTCACGAGACGCTTCTACTGCTCTTTACGAGTCCTCAGAAATCAGCTTCAGTTTTCAAAAACGAAAACTAAATACTCCCTGCAAACGGTGGATGAAGTCAAAGTCGTCTTTTTCAATTTGAAATCAATATCTCACACAAATATGAACAAAACACAAGTATTTTCTCAAGATGGCATTACTGAAACAAATCAGCTTTCTGATTGATCTAAAACTGCTGTTAAACCCTTAAAAATTCGTTGGACGGGACATGGGGTGTTGCTCAGTTCCCAAAATGGATTGTTCAACATAGAATCAGCAACACGTTTTACTAAACTTCTCGCTAAAACGTAGAATTGGGTCAAAGTTTCAGAGAAGTTTCGCAGATCTTTTATGCATCAAAATGTTTCAATAAAACCAAACTAAAATAGAATAAAGATTCAAATTTCATGCAATGACTGGAATAAAATGCTACGTGAACATTCTAGAGAGAACACCAGAACGGAGTCATGACCAACTCTCTAAACGCTATTCGACAGATAGATTGTTATGAAACAAGAGAAGCACGTAAACCAAAATTTTGGCATTCTTCGAAGTTGCTACGGGGAGATTTGCAACCAGAAAAGTTTCAACATAAGCCGAAACGAGTAGACTGTATGTGTATGGTAACTACAAACAAAGCAATTTGCCTACCGTACTACGTGTATGGAAGGAATGGCTTCTAGTGATTGCATAGTCGGTGTGCCGCCCCAGGTGTACCGTGTTTTGATGGAATACACAGGTAACGAAAGCAAAAATAGGATGCCATTCCAATTGGAAATTGAAGAAGCCCGCCAAAACAGACTGTGTCTGGTACAAGGGTGACGCCAACCTAATTGCATATTGGGAAATACAAACCAAAAAAAAAAAAAACAAGCAGTTGAGTCATCGTTGTCTGAAAACGGCGACTGTGGCGCTAGAGATTGGTAACCCTAGTTGGATGAGGTGGAATAATAACGTCTTGCCGCCATACGACATGGTCGTTGATCTGGTCTCGTTTTTTTTTTGGTTAATTTCACTCAAGCTTGAAGATTGCAAAAAGGCGATGAAGCTGTTTGACTAATTGACATTGCGTAATATCAAGCAGGCGAACTCCGACCAAAAGAACAATTTAGTGCATGGAATTTATTTGACCTTAGTTGATAAAACATGTGCTTTCTGGAGATGATCATAACCTTGAATGACCGTAAGAAAAAATATTTGTTTACCTTCACAAGTGTAATTTTTTTTTCAGATTCCCAAATTCACCACTTTAAACAGCACTACGTTTCACGGATAAATTTTTGATATGCAAACATATTGTATTTAAAAAAAACCAAAATTGAATTTTCAACCCGCCATCAAAATCAGTTTTCTCTGCACTCTCACGGGTTTGTCACTACGCTGAGTAAAATAAAATACACAGACAAATTTCTCACAATTTTGAATACACCAACTTTTCAGCAGATGCTAATGTTTAGCTGAATTTTCAATGCAACAGAGCATAAGTTTCACCTCACTGAAATTGAATTCGCACAACTTATCAATAACTTACTTATTCAACTGTTTGTCTAAAATACCGAGAAAAGATTACATGGCCAACGCGAGCAAAGATGGAGCTTTTCCATACAACGTAGCTATAGGCAATGCGTCAACATATAGAGCATATAGCATAGCATACCTAGCCGAGTTTTCATCATCATCACCACCATCGTCGTCATCGTTCGATGCAGAGGGACCGTGGAATTATGTTGTACCAATACCAATACCCTACACCTATAGTACCTACAGTACACTCAGAAAAATCCTCACTTCAATGCTACGTGAAAACGTATGTGATTTTTATCCATAGAACTTTTCTTGTAATACTTATGTGAAGTATAGATAGCACAGAATGAACCCATGAACTCTTAGTCCACATTTGTATCACGTCATATTTACGTAACTTTTTTCGTAGATTCTATAGAATACTTTTGTGAAATTTATACAAAGTTCATTTGAATTGTGCTGTAAAATTTATTTCATTTTAACTTACTTTTTACCAGAATTTTACTTAATTGTCACATTATTTTCATGTAATTGTTACTAAAAAGTTCTATATTGAATCTTAATAATTTATATTGGTACTAAAAACTAACAGATTACATAGTCTGTTGGACATAACATTGCGATAAATTTTGTTCGCACGCAGATATTCTGAAAATTTTACTTTTTAAATTCGTTTCTGTTGAATCACTGGTGAAAAATATCAAAAATACAGAATGCTATGTTCTAAATCCTTTCTCCGAAGCAACTAAACTGAAGCAAACATTGTTCCCTTTAAGGAATGCATTCAGCTGGAACTAGTAGTTCAAGATGTGATTGATGTGCTGGAACACAATCTAAAGGTTTTGCCTTTTGAACTCCGCTGTAGAAAAAAACAAAATTGAATTGTTTTTCAGTTTCGTATTTTTGGAGCAGTTTTTGTGTTCCAGTTCCGTATTTTATTTACCCTAAAATCACTGTGATAAATACCTTAGAAGGGTCGAAAGGGATTTTTCCTATGTTGTTTGCTCTAGGTTTTTTCAACTGACGCCATATTGCGAGCACAAAATGAACATGACAGAATGAATTCAAGTAAGTGCGTGACACATAGAATATATGTGACAACAGCAATAATTCTGACATATGGTTCAATTCATGTTCAATCATGATCCGCTGGTTGTTAAGAAGATCACGTAAACTCCGATGACAAAGCCATTTTTGGAATCTACGTGTTTTTTCACATAAGGTTAACGTGTGGATTTTTTTGAGTGTAAGACAGTTCACGAATACATGCAGACACTGAAAAAAAGAAACTGAAAGAAACCTACACCAACAGCAGCCGTGGTACGGTCTAGGTTCAAAGCGTGGAAACCTTCGGTAAAACTGCAGCAGCACTATGGGCGTGACGTGATGAGCTGCGGGTAATAATTGACCGTGAAGTGAGGTAAAATTTTTTGACTGGTGCGGAATATTTCGATTTGAAATGAAATCTGCACAAATGGAAAATTCACGGTTTCAGATAAAGAATAAAAAACGTCCTTAGTTTTCATGAAATTATTTTAATGACCGTCGATTTAAATGAATTGTAATTAAAATTTTCGAATCTTCAACATGAATAGATAGAAATTGTATGAACCTTATTCCTTTCAAACTAAACGTGTTGCAATCGATTAAACATTCCATGAATTGTAGAAGTGGGTTCCTCTTTAAAGTTTTTGTCATTATTTATATTACTTTCAGAAACGGTGTTCAGAGACCAGCATAACCCAAAATAGTTCGTATGTCCATTAGTTGATATGAAAAATAAATTGGAATAGTTTTGAGCCCAACTTTGAAGATTTTTTAGTATCGTCATCTTCTATGACGGTTTGAATTTTAAAAACCCCTTAACCCTGTAGTTTCAAAATTGGAAATCGGATCCGGATCAAATTTACCAATTTTGTATGGAACCATAAATTTATTTTAATTTGAATTTTTGTTTATTAAATTCGTTCTGGTTCCTTTTAGCTTCTCTATTCCCGATACGTTCGGAAACGGAATTCGGAAATCGGTGTAAGCGAAGTCAGTTCAATTCGCCTAATGGATTGTTAACCATTTCATTAGATTCGAAGTTTTTGAAAATCAGTGTAACTATTTTAGAGAAATCGTAGTGCGTTCCACATAATATTTTTGGGTACCTTTCAGGATCGAAACCTGAATACTGGTAAAACGGAAATAAGTTTATTTGGACATCGACTCTCAAAATCTGTGAACCCGATAAACTCGATAAATTTGTGTGAAATTTTTCCACTAATAACCCTGTATCTCCTGAACCGGAAGTCGAATCTGATTAAAAAACAAGCAGTTTTATGGGACCTTAAAGCCTTTTATTGGAATGCTAGATGGACAAATCGATATAGCCATCTACAAGTAAAATGAGTTACATTGTTTTAATTTTATTACATATATCATCCTGTAGTTCCGGAACCAGAAGTTGGATCCAAATAAAATTCAGAAACCTTATATTAGAGCACAGGACTGAGTTAAATATGAATCTAAGTTTGCAGAAATCAAAAATTAATGAAATGAATTACTTTTCACGCACAAATTTGCTTATCTCGTGGAACTTCTTCGAATGTTATATGATTGTGTTCTTCCAGTAATTATTGTTGCAAGCAGTATGTTTCAATGTATATATTGAATATTGTTTTGGATTTGAAAATACTGCCATCTTTCTTATACATATGTCATATTCGAATGATTATGTTGCCAAAAACAAACCGTGCTAAAATTGAAACGTAATGGAAAAGGGTGCTGTGCATAGTCTTTTAGGTACCAAAAAACAATTGCATAAAACAGTATTGAACATTGTGTTTCACTTTGCTCCGAAACATCGCTTTATCATCAAGCGCGTAAAACTCCTACTACTGGAATAAGGCGAAAAGTCGCTTAGACAAAAATATGGATATCTACGTTAAAAATGGACGAATTTTGACAATCTATGGCTTGTTGGACAGCTATTACCGTGTGGAATCTATGTCTAAAAAGATATTATGTTTTCAAGGTCAATTGAAACAGATATTATCAAAAAACCTAAAATTTTGACATAAAATCTCGTATAACTCAAAAAGTAAACATCCGATCTCAAAACCATTTAAAAGCGTTCAGAGTGACGGGAAGACCTTTCATTTGCGACTAGTTTGATCAAAATCGGTCCAGTCATCTCGGAGATCTCGACCTCTTAGTTGACAACACACATACCGACACACACACACGGACATTTGCTCAGTTCGTCAAGCTGAATCGATTGGTATATGTCACTCGGCCCTCCGGGCCTCGGAAAATTTGTCTAAAGTTTGAGCGAATTCTATACCTATTTTTATATATAGAAAAAAAGGAAAAAACAATCAAAATCGCACAAAGGTCAATACAAACTTTTCCGAAATCGAATGAAAACGCGCTTCATTCATCTAAAAGGCTTTTCCATGTACCACATATGTATACTCATTTTTCATGTCACGGCTGGGTACAAAACAAAAGTTTATTGACTAACCAACTCAAATACATGTTGGCAGCGCCCTCCAAAATTTTAATGAAGCTTTCTGTACATGTAGACTCTGTCACGAAAAGCCACTTCGCATATTTTGTTTTTCCAAATTTGATTCACCTTTTTCACCATTTTTTTTCAAATAGCTTCAGTCAAAAAATGCCAAATCCCACATAAAATTTTTGCACGTGTGATTTTCACATAACTAGTCGACTTTTCGAATAAAATTATTGGAAAAAATAACTAATCGACTTCTACACTCACGATATTGATTTAAAGATTAAAAGGCAATTTACAAAAAAGGTGGGTGGGTAATGCCAGAGACATAACTGGAGGACGTGAATACGAACAAAATTGACATGCTTCTTGTACACTTTCGAATATCAACAACCGTTCGTTGATTGCGTGAATTTTGAAACTTTTACTGTGCATCTGAACTAAAATATAACTTAATGACGACGTATTCTACCACACTAATAATGCTGAATACATGAGAGTAAACCAATGCAACAAACAGTGTTAAGGTTGCTTTTTTTTGTCGTGAATACGACTTACTTTACTATAGGGAGCCTTTTCAAAATTTACCCTCTGAGAGAGTGATAAGTTTTTGATCGTGAATATCTCTTGTTGTATCTAACGAATCAACATAATTTTTGCTACATGCCATCGGAAATATAACCACAATTTTATGATAAAATTTTCAGATTTGTAACATAATCTCAAATAATTCAAAATTAAACTTTTCTGAAATGTTTGGTATAAACGAGTATCAAAAAGGATAATTCATAAGAGGCGTTTGCCTTTCTCGTATTTTTAAAGCTCATAGCTCAGTGATCTGTGAAAGGATTTTTATAAATCTAAATACCAATAGAATCGAAATGTTTCAACTTAAACGTGTATAGCAACAGCATTGAAGTATTTTAATATTACACTATTGAAAACCCTGTCTCATTTGACCCATGTCAACACCAGCCAATCAGAACGCGTTCTGAGGAAGAGAACAAAATATCTGCTGCTGTACAATAAATCGTTCGAGAAAAATGTTCCGAACAGTGCTTAATATCGTAGTGAGTTGCACAATTTGGTCCTTCTGGAAGGCAGGAATAAATCCGTTAGAGCATCCTGATAGTTTCTTTCGATGAAATGCAAATCCGAAATGAAATAATCGAAATTAAAATTCTATATGCTATTTTTATAGCCGTTAGGATCGATTTTTAGTGAAAAAGCTACAGACGAAATCAATCAAAAAGAAACCTCTTAACAAAAATTGGATCAGTTTGGATTCTATCGCCACTGCGAGCAGATGTATTTTGTGTCGTCTGCAAAGCTAGTTTCGCTTCCGACAAGAGCGATTACGTCACAGCTGCCAGTCATTTGCACTGGTGAAAACACAATGGTGGAGAGCATTACACAAAATCAGCCGTTCTTATGGCTCAAAAGTTTTCTAGAGAACTATTAGGATTTGTTGTTCGCAAATCAAAGGTAAATATCCTCAGTTTAGTGAAAATCTATATCAGTTTGGTTAGATTTGTGCACTTTTCGCTGTGTAAAATTCACAGTAATCGAGATCAAGTGAAGCCTTCTTTGTTTTTGCGAAAAATGTCCCTAATGTCGTAGAGAATTACGCAATTTGACCCTTCTGAATGCTAGAAACGAATCCCTATAGCATATTGATAGTTTCGTTCAATAAAATATGGCTATTGTATCATTGATCAACCCAGCGAATTAATGTTTTCTTCATTGGAAGATTATAATCGGTTGTAAACGCTACACCTACACCAACCATATCAGTATCCCACCCACGTACAACAGTTCAGCCTGGAATTAGATGACGGAAGTCAGCGGCATCCATCGGAATTCGAATTCGACTCATCACTCTCCATCACAAACGTTTTCATAAAAGGTTCTTTTCAGAGCCAGCATTATTTTATTTTAAGGAACTATACTGGTTATTTCATAATATTTGTGTTTCAGAATGTTAAATGTAACTAATCTGTACTTTAGTTTAGGTGCATCGTTTCAAATTAAGGAACATGTCAGTTGTTTTCGTATTCACGACATCCAGTTATGTCTCTGACATTGCCCACCCGCCTATTATTCTCTAAATCATGGCTGTTTTTACTTAAATTTTTGCATTTCTAGCAGATTTTCTTGGGGTGCCTGTTTTTTAAATGACTTTTTGAAATGACCAAAAATGATCACTTATTTAAGTTAGAGAACAATTCTAATCACTGGTATCAAATCAAATTAAACTTTAGCTTTCCATTGCTATAGAAAACAAAATCAAAATCAAAAATTATAAGCCAAAAACAAAACGGTACCGGTAACCGAACACCCTCCTCTACATTTTAAAAGCTGTAATATTCACATCTTATCAATATTTTAAAGTTTGACCATTTGAGTATGGTCCAATACTTTAGTGAAGTCGGTGCCTAATGTTTCTACACAATTGCGATTATTATTCGTTGCATTGAGAGCGAAGGTCACAAATTCAAGTAAATCAAATGTAGTTGATCGGTCTTCAGAAAAAAAAATCATGTTGATTTACTACCTTGGTCAAAAAGTTACCGGCCGTGTGGCGCTCTCAATTTAGGGTGCCACATCTGTCATTGATATTCTATCAAATTTTCAGCTTGATATATCTGGACATTTGTAAAAGTTACGCTACATCTGCGATTGTGCGTGTCTTCGATTTAGTACAATTTTAAAAATGGAATTGAATTCGCAACAACGGACTTGCACTGCGTTAAAAACGGTTTCAATGGTGCGACAACATTGCAAATGTTAGAAGAGTATTTCGGCAACGATCATCTGAAGAAAACAGTCGTTTATCAGAGGCACGGACGTTGCAGAAGTGGCCGTGAGTCTGTGAATGATGATGAGAGAAGCGGTAGGCAATTGACATCGAAAACCGATGAAAACATCAACAAAATCAAAGAATGGATGACGTAAACCGCAAACTGACTATTAGAGAGTCTGCAGAGGTGTTATGATAGGTTGGCGTAAAGCGATTCGTCGAAAAAGACCAGATTTAAGGACAAACAACTCGTGAATCTTGTACCACGATAACGCACCGTCACACAATGCCGTCGTCACCAGCAACCACCGAATTCACCTGATTTGGCTCCCTGCGATTTTCGCCTATTCGGTCAACTGAAGAAACGGCTTTGTGGAACGCGTTTTAGTATTCGAGATGAGATTATGGAAAAATCGCGAATGGCTCTGATGGACATATCGAAAATTGAATATAAAAAATGTTTCGAGGATTGGATCAAATGCTGGCTAAAGTGTGTTCCATTCGCATGGGGAGTACTTTGAAGGGGACAATATCGATTTTTATGAATAATTTTGTATTTTTAATGTTCTGATTATATTCCGGGAACTTTTTGGTCAAGATAGTGTTTGTTATAAGATTTGTTACATGCTGAAAATTTTTCCTCTATATTTTGCTAATTTTTCAAATAATTTAGTTACTTTCAGGATAGTTTCGAATGTGTGACTTGAGCTAGGATTGGAAGACGTCTGAATTTCTGGAAACAATGAACATGTTAGAAATATGTAGCAATGGAAAGGACAATTGTTTTGCCATTTGTTTTTTTTTTTCAAAAGTATTAGAGCAACACCGTCAGTCAATAGGTCCTCTTGATGTATACCTCTAAAGGAAAATTCAGAGGTTTTGTTGAGCCAGAAGGGTCTTGAAGAGACGATCTGAATAACGAGACGAAGTATACCGAAGACCAACTCTATTTTTTGAATGTGTTGTGTAAAACATTTTCTTAGGTTCGTCTTTACCGCAGAGATGGGTCTTAAATCTGTAACTTCTCCTATCAAGTTTCGGGTTCGAGTTTCAGTTTGCTGTATTCTTCGTCAATCATTTTGCAGTCTATTTTCCTCGTTAGATACTGAAGTAAATAGTAAAAACTAGCTCAAAACGGCTCTATGTCCTAACAAGTCTAGAATCAAGTCGTTTTTTTTGTTTCGATTATAGAGGTTTAACCTTAAGGTCATTCGCCTCTTCGGGCCAGAAAAATTTTCTGACCCTATGTGCGGGGATGGGAATCGAACCCAAGTGGGCTGCGTGAAAGGGCATCGACTTACCCATCACGCTATACCCGTCCCAAATCGTTATTGTTCAACTGATTGACTGTTTATTAACAGATTTATAGCAAATATAGTAAAGAAATTAGAATTGAAACACGGTGTTCCTTCTTCTCAAACTCTACACAAACTTTCCAGCTGAGATTTTGTTAACCTTAGAAAAAAAGCACAGCACAATAAATTGTGTTTGCACGTCACTTTGGAATTGTTGCAGGCGCTTCATAAACAAAGAAAACTAAAGAACTTCCAGTTAAAATGAACGTTACATAAACTAGACAAAGTGACACCTTGTTGTTTACTGAATGCATGAGTGTTTGAAATGAATCGTCAAAAAAAAAAAACACAACTTCATACTACCGAGGCAAGCCTACCAATTTATGCTTGTTATTTATCTCAAGGCAAAGGGAACCTGGGACAACGTGACTAGCAGCATGTTTGAGAATGATAAACGAACGATTCTATCTGTTTTCGGTGGCCTGCGTGAAGATCACAGCCGACCACGTGTATTTTCGGTATTTTCCACTGCCTTTCAATGACATTCCGATTGCGCATGTCTGCTGAATTGGGAAGGAGCTGGGTAGGAAAAGAATATCCTTTTTTACAGTACTACTACAAATACCAGCAACCGTAACGAATTACTATGGGCCTGTTTCCAGACTGTACCTAATTATCCACGTGGTTCGTTACTTTTGACGTTTGTTAGTGTTATTATTATTATTATTATTATTCGATACAATTGTTGTTGAATGCAGGTCCATGACACCGAAACCGGTTTGGCCTGCTTTGATTCAAACGATACTGAAAATCAAACGATATAGAATTTAAGGTTTTTTCGATTCGATGTTGACCTAAAATCAACTTAAAATTTAATCGAACATCCATTCCTACATTCCATACGAGATTCATTGAATCAGCCCCTGTTTAGTTTGACGTGCGCTCGCGGTACGCACTGATTGACCCCCGGACGGACGAAAAACCGAAAGAGGAAAGCCAACGTAAACAATCGGTTAATCAATGAACAACCTTTGAAAAACCAGTTTTTTTTTTGTTTCGTTCTCTAAATCATCGAACCCACATATGTACGAAAACAACCGTTTTCTGCGGGTGCCGTCCGTCCCTTTTCCGGAGTGAGCCAGCATCGATGACTAATCGGCTACCCGCCCGAACGAAAACGCCGAAACCACATGGTCATTGAATGGTACCTTCAGAGTGTGCTAATGGTCTACGTGCCGATGATGAGCAAGCCTTGCATCAGAAATCAAAACAATTTTTTTTCAGTATTTTTTTCGCTTACTGTGATCATGTAAAACGTGACTTTACGATTTGACAGTTTCGACTTTCTTCGATGTACACAAATTCTCACACGTAGCAAGCGTTGTTTTATTTGTGTCTCAAAAAAAAAATCATTTGCGGTCATTACAAAACTCGCATCGACCTCACAGAATACAATAAGAATACTTGTTTGCTGATGGGACCAGTTCAACAGTTTTTTTCACCATCACATAAAAAGGTCCATTTCCTTTTTATACTCTATCTGCTCTACTTTTTCCGCTGATCTTCGAACGAAATCCAACAATTTCAACATCATCATACAGATAAACGCTTTGATTGTAACAATGCTCTGTCGATGATCTCGAACGAACATAAAGCATAACTTCTCGATCTCGGTTGCAGTATGCAGTGGAGTTGTGATGGTTGCATTCCCGCATGATGAGCCAATGATATTGACAATTGACCGTCCTCGCACACATTCGAACCACGATTAAAAAGGTGTGTCTGTTTGGAACCCCTACACATACTACACTGATACTGTGCACGAGTGTGTACGAGTTGCGGAAAATTTCCAACACTGTCTCAACCATCGGTTTGGAAGTTGATGTACGAACGAGCATAGTTAAGGGAAAACTTCCAGGCAAAGCTGCTTGACTCCGTTGTAACCGAAGGTAAGCTAACAAATGTTGGACCATGGATAGGCGATAGCATATAGATTTGGTTAATCGCAGGCCCGTATCCAGGATTTCGTTTTGAGAGGGCACTGGTTAAAAATAAAACATCTAGCTTCTTTGTGTATCTATTTCTCGGTGCGGTTTTAGTATCTCATATTTATTTCTTAGAAGAAGAAGATCCAAAAGTAATCAATAAATTATAAAGTTATCTGAGAAAGGCTCAGAGCAAATATCATTGCTAAAGACAATCCAGGATCCCATTTATTAGTTATAATTCAATTGTTGTGAGATCAATAAGAAAGAAACTAAAAATGAGCTGATAAAAACTTAAAGGATCGTGTCCTATTCCACCTGTTTTATCACACGGAAAGACCGAAATCAGCATTTCGGCGATAAAAATTAGTTACTTTTCTGGTTTTAGTTAGTTATTTTATGGGACAACTAAAGAAATCTTACATTTGCTAATTTAGATTTTTTTATTTTCATTACCTTAATAATTCGAAATGGCTATTTTTGCCTTTCTCATATAGAAAGGCTATGCAATTACTGTGAAAACTGACTTTTCACCGAGGCCCGGAAGGCCGAATGTCATATACCATTCAACTCAGCTCGACGAACTGAGCAAATGTCTGTGTGTGTGTATGATGGCTGAACCGATTTTCACAAACTTAGATTCAAATAAAAGGACTAACAGTCCCATAGCCTGCTATTGAATTTTATTTGAATCCGACTTCCGGTTCCGGAGTTACATGGTAATATGTGAAAATTAGAGAAAAAGTGTGCACTCATTTTTCCCTGAAACGGCTCAACAGAATTTTCACAAAATAAGATTCAAATGAAAGGTCTTATAGTTTCCTAAAAATTTCTAGAACATTTCATCCGGATCCGTCCTCCGGTTCCGGAACTAAAGCGTGATAAGTGGAAAATTACCAATTTCATTAGTAGTATTTCACAAACGATGGTCGATGGCTTGTTAGTTCGTGGGCATAAAAACTTAATTCGGCACTACTGGTCCCCCCTTTTCCTGTTCCGGAAGCACCGAAAGTGGTGAAGGAAAACTCCAAGAATAAAACTCACTTCGACTTCTCTGCGATGCTTGAACCGATTTTCACAAATCATGATTCGAATTGAAGCTCATATTATCTTTAAAAATACTGTGAAATTTCATCCGGATCCGACATCCGGTTCCGCAGTTACAGGGCGATGAGTGTTAAAGTTTTCAAATCGCCAAATCGATTGACAATATATATAACACCTAAAGAAGAAAAACACAAAACAAACGATGCGTGCTTTGTTCTATTTCGTACACGCTATGAAGGAATCAAAACTGTTACGGATGTCTGCTAATGGTGTGTGATTTTGGAAAAAGACGGTGCTGCGGTTGATAAAAATTCTAGCTATTATATGATAAGTGCGATTGAAAGAATATACCAATTGCATTGAATTCAAGTTTATTTGAAAAATAAAAAATGCAATTTTCACAGCCAATAGTGCAGTAATACCGTGCCGGTGGTGTAATGATGTCAATAATAATAATGAAAGTAATAATCCTACTACACTGAGGTCTTTTTTTATGCGGTTTTTTACGCGACTTTTTTTATGCGAATTTTCAGAGTTATGCGGTTTTTTTTATGCGAAGTTTCAGAGTTACGCGGTTTTTTTTTATGCGAATTTTCAGAGTTATGCGGTTTGCCCTTCTGCGGTCTTTTTTTATGCGAAGTTTCAGAGTTATGTGGTTTTTTTTTATGCGAATTTTCAGAGTTATGCGGTTTTTTTTTATGCGAATTTTCAGAGTTATGCGGTTTTTTTTATGCGGTACGTAAATTCGCATAAAAAAAGACTTCAGTGTACATGTTTTATGCTGCTGATTCATGCTGTTTAACTTGACTTACATATGCTGAAGTAACAGAAGCGCAGGTTCGCTTCGTTTGTTAGATTTCGTCTAATTGGTTTAATCGAAATAAAGCATGAGATAGTAAGTCTAGGTTTAACCAGGTTTAAAGCTGTTCCAATTTGTAGGTCATATTTGTTGCTGGCAAACAATCCAACTTCGGCTATTCCGGTCATCTGAATCCGGTTTTGGAAGAATTGGAAATGGTGATTAAAAACCGCAAACAGGATCTCACTTGCTTTCCTTCAAGATGGCCACATCGATTTTCACAAACTTATAGGTTCAAATAAAAAGTCTTACAGTTTCATCCGGAATTCCTAAATTTGTAGTGGATACTATTTTTGGTTCCGGAACTACAGAGTAAACAGGATTTGTAGAGTTTGTTAGATTAGGTCCGAACAAACTTTCCTATTTCTCTTCAATGAACAGTTGTTTTATCGAATTCCACAGTAATATTTATGATGTTATGAGTAATATGAGAAAGGCATCATTACACCACTAGGTGGATTAAAACAGGTTTTTTAGTTGAATACACTAATTGAACGTGCTTCCATTTTCAGTTGAATTAGAAAAATAATATGTTGTTTTCAATCAACATGAACGGTTGAATTGGCTTCTGTCACCGAAAAAAAACGTTAACACTGCAACGACTACTAGCCACTAGATGGCACACTACTACCGAAAAGAATTTTGCCGTCGCGGTTGTCTTTTCTATATTGGCAGGTATAAATATGATAGCGACTTTCCGTGTTGTATTGGAGGAAAAGACATAAACGAAACATAAACTCCTTTTTCATAAAATTTTTCTTATATATCACAGTTTTCTTCATTTGACTCAGCGACATCGACTCTCTAACTGAAAACTTTGAGCTCTCGGAAAGCAGAAACCGAGCCAAACATACCATGAAATAACAAGAAGCCACAGAGAACACTGTGAAGGATTTTATTGTCTTGATCCAAAACTATGTTTCGAACAAATATAAACCTACCTATTTTTCGATATAGCCTTCAGCTGAAAAATAACTACAACCAGTTGCAATATTGGTTGGAAGATACAACGAACTTCGTTTGACATATACAATTAGAGGGCCACATTCGAAACTCACTTCACTTTACCGCGTAAAAACATTAGTTCACGGCATTTTCAAATATCGGAAATTTAAATATGGCCATATCGTAACACATGCGAAAAACATCAAAACAATTTGCAAGCAGTTTCAAGAAGACTGCTGTCTTTCAGCAGTGATGGTAACGGATAGAGTTAAATTTTCTGATTTTAATCACAAAATTCGTTGCCAATGACAATTTCGTGTTGGATATAAACTTTGCTGGTTTGTGTCCAGGATATTCGTCAATTGAACACATTCTCAGAAAACAAGAGTTTTTTCAGCAAAGTCAATTCTGAATTTGACTTTTGATTCCCTCCTGGACTTACAGGTTGTCGACAAATGATCTCCGAATACTTTTATTACATTAGTAACAGTTAATTTGGTCGTCACATTCATCAATTTCGACAACTTAGCAAGCGAGTAGTATGGTTTTTCGCGATACACAAGCAAAATTTTGACGGATCGCTACTCTTGCCTCAATACCATTTCCACAATCGCGAATCAAATAGCAAGCTTGATGCTGCTTATTGAGGTTGAATACGACACAACGAACTGAACAAATTTGTACTCTAATTTCAATAAAGGTAGATTGCAATCGCAACGCGATCAGTTTATTAAGACAAAAATGTTTGAGCTTCGCACGCAA
Organism: Malaya genurostris; assembly: GCF_030247185.1. Classification (NCBI taxonomy): domain Eukaryota; kingdom Metazoa; phylum Arthropoda; class Insecta; order Diptera; family Culicidae; genus Malaya; species Malaya genurostris. The sequence continues at coordinate 285,502,872 of NC_080572.1, forward strand.
ACTGTTAAAATTTTTATTATTTTATTTATTACACATTCTACGTATCTCATCCAATGACAGAGTAAAGATGAGATAATCTGCAGAAATACTGCGTTCATTAATAATTAGGGATTGAGATTTGACGATATTTCAAATTGGATTCAGCTGTCATTCCTAAGCTGGCCTTTGAAACACTGTTGCAAAAAGTGTTATCGCAATTCTATATAAAAACATAGAAAAGCACCTCAGTTAAATACACAGTCCTGTCCACATATGCCACTAGAAAACATACCCAATGTAGAACTTCATGTTCGGAGAATGACAGAAATACTTCCGTTTCGGAAACATCGGAAAGAGCGGTCAACAATTTCGAAACATAACTCACAGCGATTTCTCAAATTCAGTTGAACCGATTCTCTCAAACTTATACTCAAATGAAGGGTCTTATAATCCCACTAAATTCTAATAAATTTATTCACTTATTTGTTTAGGAGCTAGGGAAAAACCCTCTGGAGCTGAGATTTTTGTTCTCCTTCTCCACTAGGCGTCCAACCTTCTCATCTTTTGCATCAACAGATTACATTTGTCCAAATGGTGCATAGCCAAATCTTAAATTACCCTTATCTAAGCTACAAAAGTAACTAACATCTTCTCATATCGATAAATTATCTTAACTAAACTAGCCAGAAAATTATCGGAGAAGATTGTGTTTGATGGTGTTTTGAAATCAAATTCATCAGAGCAATTATTGAATACGCGACACATAGCATGAGGAATTCTGAGAAAGGGATTAAACCGCAAATTACACCGATTACACTAGATTTCGAAGTTTCATGCATCAAACAATTTCGATTTCGGAAATCTCAAAATCAATTACAAAGTCGATTTTTTCCAAAAAAAAATTTTCAAGTTACACTAGATCTGGAGGTTTCTTGCATTACTAAGCCATTTGGCATAAAAAAAACATTCTTTAGGTTTTCGGGTTTTCCGCTTATTTCCAAAGTTACGCGGTCCCAAAGTCGATTTTTTTTTCAAAAAAAAAATTTGTTTCTAGTTTCAAAGTTAATTTTTGCAAATATTTTTTTTCAAGTTACAGGTGAAGACATTTCAAGCATTTCTAAGACATTTGGCATAAAAAAATTCTTTACTTTTGCAGGTTTTTATACGCGGATTGGTTTGTATGTAATAATTCATTTGAAACGCGAAAATTATTAAAAATCATTCAAGTAGATCAAGTATTTCGGCTTGACGACCTATTGCTGAAGTGTATTTAAACTTTTAATATGGCTTCAGATTGTCAACTTGTTTTCATGAAAACCTTTTGAAGTAACTTTTTGTGTATAAATCAGAGATGGAAATAAGCCCATTTTGCGCACGAAAATGTGAATCAAAATTTCCGAATGTGAATCAAAAAACGAACACCGTGAATTAAGAAATTGAATAACAAACCTTAAATTGAAATTATGTTTTAAATGGTGGTAAATGGAATTGAAGACCTTTTTAAATTCTAAGTAAAACCAAAATTCATCTTATCTAAAATCGTTCGTTTCAAAATTCATTATAATATCTACAATAAATATCATTCGTGCCGTGACTATCGGATCGATCGGACGTAAATTCTGCTTTCTCCAATCGCGTGGTGAATTGTTTTATTCCGTTATCAAGGTCATCCCGTATTCTATTGTGTGCATCAGTGCGGTCGAGTGATAGTTCTAATTAATCCGTTCTCAAGGCCGACTGTGAGCTTGTGTAAAGCAGCACTGCGTGTGGTACCGTTAGCCAGCGCCAGCGCTGGGCGCTGCGTATATATCGTTGTACATTAGAAACAGTGATAAATATATATAGTGATAAAAAGATTGGTTTCATTGGACAGTGTAGTGAGAGACTAAAAACAAAGTGCTTTTTCCTCAAAGAGGTTTTTTGCACTTTATTGAACTGGAGTATTCACCGGTCGCCTAGGACCGGGCCTTGTCGGCCGATCACCCTTCGAGAGCTAAAGCTAAGTATTTTTTTTCTTTTTCCCTGTTGTTCAGTACCATTAGATTTTTATTGCCCCCTAATATTTACCCGCACGGACACATTTCCGTGCCATGACAAAAGGCACAGAATTGCCTGACCTTCCCCTAGATGATCAAATGGATGCTTCTGATGGCAATAAATCTCGCATTAGAAGCTATCCCGATGGGCTTGCACTCTCGGCCGGACCGTATGCGGTTTACATCCGGACCAAAGCGAATGGTAAAAAATTGAACCTTCTAAAACTTTCTAATGACCTGTCCTCGCGATACAATACTGTACAAAAAATTGAGAAAGTACGCCCGGACAAGCTTAGGGTCTTGTTAGCCAGTGCAAAACAGGCTAATGAGATCGTTCGAAGTGAGAATTTCACGCGGGAGTATCGCGTATACGTACCAGCTCGCGAAGTCGAGATAGACGGCGTGATCACCGATCCGAGTCTGACTTGCGAGGACGTTCTTAAGCATGGGGCAGGCGGTTTTAAAAACCCCCTACTCAAGAACGTTAAGATACTGGACTGCAAGCAATTGCGTTCAGTATCGACCGCTGAGGATGGGACTAAGTCCTATTTCCCATCGGACTTGTATCGGGTGACTTTCGCTGGCTCGGCTTTGCCTAATTACGTCCTCCTGGACCGAGTCCGTTTACCTGTTCGTCTTTTTGTGCCGCGGGTCATGAACTGCACCAATTGCAAACAATTGGGACATACAGCATCCCATTGTTGCAATAAATCCCGGTGTATAAAGTGTGGAGGGAGTCATGCGGATAACTCCTGCAGTGGAGACAATGAAAAGTGTCTCTACTGTAAGGAGGGGCCGCATGACCTCTCTGATTGTCCCGTGTACAAATTGCGTAAGGATAAAATGAAGCGTTCACTCAAGCAACATTCCAAACGCTCTTTTGCAGAAATGTTGAAATGTGCTACGCCACCTACCGAAAATCCTTACGCTTACTTGTCAACTGACGAGAGCGAATATGATGACCCCCTCGAAGGTACATCTTCGGCTGTCCCTCATAGCTCATCAATTAGAAAGAGAAGAAATAAATCTTCTCAAAAGCTCCCTAGTAAGGGTTCGAAGATGTCCTCTGATGGGTTCCGAAAAATTACAACAACTGGTAGTGATGGCAAAAAACCAGAGAAAAAAGCTCCAGGCCTTGGAAAATTAAATTCCGAGCAAGAATTTCCATCACTTCCTGGGACTTCAAAACCCCCGAAAGTCCCTAAAGATCAGTCAGAAAATTTACCAAATACTGGGTTTGTTAAATTCTCTGATATTGTGGACTGGATCATGTCTACTTTCAATATTTCTGAACCTCTTAAAAGCCTGATAATGGCTTTTATTCCTACAGTTAAAACATTCTTGAAGCAGTTGACTGCAAAATGGCCCCTTCTTTCAGCGATCGTATCCTTCGATGGCTAAGACACCCACCGAGGTCACGGATACAATCACTGTTATACAGTGGAATTGTAGAAGTATCATCCCAAAAATAGATCCTTTCAAATTTCTAGTAAATAATCTGAAATGTGACGCATTTGCATTGTGCGAAACTTGGCTAACTTCTGAAATACCCTTAAACTTCCACGATTTTAACATTATTCGTCTGGATCGAGATGATTCCTATGGAGGAGTACTTTTGGGGATCAAAAAGTGCTATTCTTTCTATCGCATTAACCTCCCCTCGATACCAGGTATTGAAGTTGTCGCATGTCATGTTACAATCAAAGGCAAGGACCTTTGCATTGCTTCCATCTACATTCCCCCAAGAGCCTCGGTTGGGCATCGGCGGCTCAATGATATCATAGAGCTTCTTCCCGCACCGACGTTGGTTTTAGGAGACTTTAACTCACACGGTACGAGATGGGGCTGTCTTCACGACGATAACAGATCAACTATGATCCATGATATCTGCGACAACTTCAATATGACAATCTTGAATACGGGAGAAATGACACGAATCCCTGCACCACCAGCAAGACCAAGTGCGCTAGACTTATCCCTTTGCTCGACATCGCTACGGTTGGGTTGCACGTGGAAGGTAATCCCTGATCCCCACGGTAGCGATCATCTGCCTATCGTAATTTCAATCGCCACCGGATTAAGACCATCGGAAACAATCAATGTTTCGTATGACCTCACAAGAAATATTGATTGGAATAGCTATGCGACCTCGATATCTGAGAAACTAGTAACAACACAAGAACTTCCTCCGGAGGAAGAGTACACGTTTTTGGCTGGCTTGATTCTCGACACCGCGACTCAAGCTCAGACGAAACGTGTACCCGGCGCGAAAACTAACATCCGTCCCCCCAACCCGTGGTGGGACAAAGAGTGCTCAGAATTAAACGCGGAGAGAACTGCATCATTTGTCGAGTTTAGGAAAAACGGAACATCTGATAATTTCAGAAACTACGCGGCATTAGACGCTAAAATGAAAAGCTTGATTAAAGCGAAGAAAAGCGGTTATTGGCGTCGATTCGTAGACGGATTATCGAGAGAAACATCAATGAGCACTCTTTGGAACACAGCCCGACGAATGCGCAACAAAAACACCACAAACGAAAGCGAGGAATATTCTAACCGCTGGATATTCGATTTCGCTAAAAAAGTATGTCCTGACTCTGTTCCGGAACAGACAATCATGCGCGTCGCTTCATCAAACAGAAACGAAACACCTTTTTCGATGGTCGAGTTCTCACTTGCGCTTTTATCGTGTAACAATAAATCTCCGGGGTTAGACAAAATCAAATTCAACTTGTTGAAAAATTTGCCTGACTCTGCCAAAAGGCGCTTATTGAATTTATTCAATAGGCTTCTTGAGGATAATATTGTCCCACATGACTGGAGACAAGTAAGAGTTATCGCCATTCAAAAACCAGGGAAACCTGCCTCCGATCACAATTCGTATCGGCCGATTGCTATGCTTTCCTGTATCCGGAAATTGTTCGAAAAAATGATTCTGTTTCGTCTAGACAATTGGGTCGAGACTAATGGCTTACTCTCAGATACACAATTTGGTTTCCGCAGGGGTAAAGGAACGAACGATTGTCTTGCGTTGCTCTCAACCGAAATTCAAATGGCATTTGCTCGTAAAGAACAAATGGCGTCAGTTTTCCTAGACATCAAGGGGGCTTTTGATTCAGTTTCCATAAACATCCTATCTGAGAAGTTGCATCAGCATGGTCTTTCACCAATTTTGAATAACTTTTTGTATAATCTGTTGTCCGAGAAATACATGTATTTCGCGCATGGTGATTTGTCGACAATACGATTCAGTTACATGGGTCTTCCTCAGGGCTCATGCTTAAGCCCCCTTTTATACAACTTTTACGTGAACAACATTGATGAATGTATCAACACATCTTGCACGCTAAGACAACTTGCCGACGACAGCGTTGTGTCTATTATAGGACCCAAAGCTGCCGATCTCCAAGGACCATTGCAAGATACCCTCGACAACTTGTCGACATGGGCTCTTCAAATGGGTATCGAGTTCTCTACGGAGAAAACTGAGCTGGTTGTATTTTCAAGGAAGCGAGAACCAGCACAATTACAGCTTCAACTAGGGGGTGAAACCATAGCTCAGGTCTTCACATTTAAATATCTCGGGGTCTGGTTCGACTCCAAAGGCACCTGGGGATGTCACATTAGGTATCTGAAACAAAAATGCCAACAGAGAATCAATTTTCTTCGTACAATAACCGGATCATGGTGGGGTGCCCACCCAGGAGACCTGATCAGGTTATACCAAACAACGATATTGTCCGTGATGGAATACGGATGCTTTTGCTTCCGATCCGCGGCGAACACTCATTTCATCAAGCTGGAAAGAATTCAGTATCGTTGTTTGCGTATTGCCTTAGGTTGCATGCAGTCGACTCATACGATGAGTCTTGAAGTACTGGCGGGCGTCTTACCGTTGAAAAATCGATTCTGGGATCTCTCATATCGATTGCTAATTCGATGCGACATCCTGAATCCGATGGTGATTGAAAATTTCGAAAGGCTTGTCGAGCTCAATTCTCAAACCCGTTTTATGTCCTTGTATTTTGATTACATGGCTCAGAATATTAATCCTTCTTCGTTTGTTTCCAATCGTGCTCATTTCTTGGATACTTCTGATTCTACTGTGTTTTTCGACACATCCATGAGAGAAGAAATTCGTGGAATCCCGGATCATGTGCGCCCTCAAGTGGCCCCAAATATTTTTTATAATAAATTTAGAACAGTCAACTGTGAAAAGGTGTTTTACAATGACGGTTCAAACATCAACAGGTCCACAGGCTTCGGCATCTTCAATCAAAACATCACCGCTTCGTACAAACTCAGTGATCCGGCTTCAGTCTACGTCGCAGAATTAGCTGCTATTCAGTACACCCTTGAGATCATTGAAACCTTGCCCAAAGACCATTACTTCATTGTGACGGACAGTCTAAGCTCAATAGAAGCTCTCCGGGCAATGAAGCCAGGAAAGTATCCCCCATATTTCCTGGGGAAAATACGGGAACACTTGCGAACTTTATCTGAACGGTCTTATTTAATATCGTTAGTCTGGGTCCCTTCGCATTGTTCCATTCCAGGCAATGAAAAGGCAGACTCATTGGCTAAGGTGGGCGCATTAGAAGGTGATATTTATGAAAGACCAATCTGCTTCAATGAATTTTTCAGTATCTCTCGTCAGAAAACTCTCGAAAGTTGGCAAACTTCATGGACGAATGACGAACTGGGACGATGGCTACACTCCATTATCCCTAAAGTATCGACGAAACCTTGGTTCAGGGGGATGAACGTGAGTCGTGATTTCATTCGCGTTATGTCACGGCTCATGTCAAATCACTACACCTTCAACGCACATCTCCGGCGTGTTGGGCTTGCGGAGAGCGGTCTCTGCACCTGTGGCGACGGTTATCAGGACATCGAGCATGTCGTGTGGTCGTGCGTAGAGTATCGTGACGCCAGGTCGAAGCTACTGGAATCCCTTAGGGCCCGAGGTAGACCGCCTGAGGTTCCGGTTCGGGATGTGTTGGCGAGTCGGGATAGTTTATATATGCTTCTCATATACCAGTACCTTAAACACATTGATATACAAGTGTAATGTGTTATCCCTCGCTCAGAAAGTATAAACTCCACCTACAGGTTCGACACTAACATCCGCCCGATTCTCTCGATCCCCGTCCCTGTCCACCATCTTCATTGGAACTAACAAGATCTTTTTTTGTCACTAACTTTTTCGTTACCCCTTCCCTATCTATTCACCATCTCGATGGCAACTAATTAGATCTTTATCGTTTTCAAACATTTTGTTCCCACATCCCCTTTTTACCCCGTTTCCACAATATTTACTTTTTTTTTCATTCTCTTCCGTAACATCACCATCATCGTCCACGGAAGGCCGCCCCAGTCGAAAACCAGCATGCGGGCCACCCGCCGGGCCTTCGTAGCCTGGGGGTGTTTCCCGCGGACCCACGCGGACCGAAGGATGCGGCCAACATGGATCTTCGCCAACAGCATATGGAAGACCCTCATGCGATATTCAATTCACCGGCCACTACCGATAGCTTCTCGAGAATCCGCTACCGCTACATTACATAATGATACTTTTCTAGTTTTAAGTTAGTCGTAATTAAGATTAGTAAATACCCTTGGCATCTTAGAGCTTAAGCAGTGTGCCTTAAAATTATACTATAATATTGAATAAAAAAAAAAAATACAATAAATATGAATCCATTTTATGCAAACATTTCATTTAGGCGGGGCTGGTCGATGGAACGGGGTCCTCGGAACATGATTTGCTCTGTATACGAAATGGGTCATCGGAATTCGATGAGGGGGGTGTCATATCGGATTTTTTTTCGAAAGATCGACTTTCTGAGATTTACAAAATTCGGCAAAAAAATTGATGCCAAATGCCTTAGAATTGTCTGTAACATCGAGATATAGAGTCATCTCGATTTTTTTTAAATTTCGACTCAGACTTTTATGAGATTTCCTTTTGTTGACGAATGTCTTAGAATGGTATAAAATCTTGTCGAGATAACACCAGATCTCCTCGTTTCATGAAATTCAGACATTTCACATAAACAATTTTTTTTGTTTCAGAATCGTTTTTTTTATTCCAATATTACTTATATTTTCAGAAACATCACTAGAAGATTATGTCTTTCAAGTTTTTTTGTTTGGGTATAAACTACCACCACCTTTTCAATTTGTAAACAGGTATGTCAAGTTAGGGGTTAGACCACTGTAGAAAAAAAAGAGAATGACTTTTTTGGGGAATTATTTTGGGATCCGAAAAATGGAGTAATCCGAATTTTGTATAAAACACTTTTTAATATTTATATTTAGGTACAAAAAAATGATCAGTTTTAAAAATTTAAAAACAAAATAGCGGCTTGGTGGCATTTCCACGAAAGCGCTGAATATATTCGATAGTTATCTCCACAGAGGTACGTAGGGGTTTTTTAAATTAATTGATTTTTTTTGTAAAATGGCAGCCCTTCGAAAATAAAACCGCATTTTTTCATCACAAAATTGTTCATAAAAATAATATTCACCATTCAAAAACCCCTACGTACCTCTGTGGAGATAACTATCGAGAATATTCGGTAAAATTTTTGAATCGATTGGTCAAGATTTACTTGACATATGTTTCCGACCGCCAAAATGCAGCACTTTCGCGGAAATGCCACCAAGCCGCCATTTTGTCTTTCAATCTTTTAAACTGATTATTTTTAGGTACTTAAATATACATATAGAAAAGTGCTTTATACAAACTTCGGATTACTCCACGTTTTGGATCCCAAGATAATTCTCCAAAAAAGTCCTCTTTTTTCTACAGTGGTGTAACCCCTTAATATAGATCTAAATGTGGCAACCCTGCACACTATACAAAATCAAACAAAGCACGCTGTGTGCTGGGCGGTGTTGTTTTCTTCTTCCGTATCAGTACTACCGATTGAAAGTAGTCCCAAAGTAGACCCCAACTGGATGAATTTATCAGTAAGTTTTACAAAAATTTGCACCTCGTTTCGCCATCACTTTAAAAAAAATACTCATGAAATTGAAAATTTTCCACTTATCGTGCTTTAATACAGGAACCGAAAGTCGGATCTGGATCAACTTTTCTGGGATTTTTCAAGAATTTCAAGACCTTTGTTTTGATTCTTAGTTTGTAAAAATCGGGTAAGAAATTTTTGAGTAAATTTCAGAGCGCATTTTCTCATAGATTTGCCCAAATTGCCTTGTAATTCCCGAACCGGTTCGGGACAGAATTCAATAGCGATCTTTGGAACCATAAGACCCTTCATTTGAATCTGAGTTTGTGAAAATCGGTTCAGCCATCAGTGAGAAAATCGGGTGACATTATTTGTTACATTCACACGTACATATATACATACATACATAGAATTTTTTTTATCTCGTCGAACTGAATCGAATGCTATATGATACTTGGCCCCTCGTTCAAAAGTCGATTTTCACAGTGATTGCATGACATTTCCATATGAGAAAGGCAAAAAAATCGAAATGATACTAAATATTGACGTTTCATGCAATTCTAAGCTTTTGGCTTCAAACAAATTTTTAATTTCGGAAATTTTATCACCCTCACTATGTTGATTTTTAAAGATCGACAATATTCAGCTTTTGACCCCCCTTACCCATATCCGATTTAGCTCAAATTTTGCATAGAGACTTGTGTTGAGGTGCTTAAACATTTGAGCACTACCGCATGAAGAAATTAGAGATGACCTTAAAATATCGGCACCCTAGTGTCCATTCACCGTTTCGGCGATAGAGTGGGCATTTTTTTGAGAAACTGCCATTATTACACCACCAAATGTTGATCTGTCACTATCTGCTAAGCTGCGGTCGCAACGGAAAACGTTGAAAGAGTTCCCGAATAGCTGCTGGAAGTTGATACTGTCGACGAGTCCGGTCTCGGTTAAAATGATGACATCGAAATTGCAGTCAGCCGTACCCACCACATTCGCCCGATTTATCCCCAAGCGACTATTTTCTTCTCTAAGATGTTCATCGAATGATGCGTTTCACGAGGCTAAGGAGAATTCATGGTAGGAAAATGGTGTAGAAATGTTGGAAGGCCGTTGAAACAATTGTATTGCTCTTAAAAGGGAAATCATTGAAGAATAAAATCGAAATTTCGAAAAAAAGTGTTGATTTCTTTGTCATATCAGGTTTTTTTCTACTGACGTTAATAAATGGTTATTAAAACTGAAGGTCGTTTCTTCACACCAAAACAGAAAACTTTAATCACATTTGTCAACAATTTCAACTTGCTTGGGAACTTACAGAGAATGCCACAACAGCCAGTATGCGCTGGTGATGTAAATAATCGTACCGAAGAGTCAGACCGACGAGATTGATGCCCCTTTTCGGTACGAGATAATTTAAAGCTGCGAGTGAAATGCATTTGCATCATCATATGCGTAAACCGTAAATGAAAACGTTGCGGTATGGATGAGTGCCAATGAACCGACCTCCGCCGGTTATTGCACTTCGTCAAAAGATCAAGAATTAATCAAGAGTGGAGTTTACCCTCCTCCTCCTCCTCTGCTTGGGACATGATTAGAATATTTATTACCAACGCCAGCAAAGCAACAAAAAAAGTTTCCAAGTGTTGGCGTTGGACTTTGTAGTTCGCTTTTTGTCTTGTGGGTCGCGACCGGTCCGGCCCGGGAAATGATTGATATTGATTTGCCTGCAGTGTGTTAAATAATCACTTAGAATAACACTTCAGCTAGCCTTATTCGACTCTTGGCTTGAATTGTGTTACGTCAAAAATGGGTGCAATTCAAGATATCGAGCAGTGATTCGAGTATCATCAACAGGACGCTGAAAGTGATAAGCAGCCGCAATGATACCGCGAACCGGTTGATTGCTCTGTGCAAACATTACGGTGTAAAGTGGACACTAATTGCAATGTGATACTTTTCTGTTGTGTCATTCAACGTGAACTGGCACTGGCGCCGCCCCACATCCAACGGCAAATTGAAACACAGGGAAAAGGTTTCAGTCCGCATCGTTGGATTCCAGCAACCAGATATGTGTGGTTTATTCTGAGATATACCGCTCGAAGTGTGATGATTTGGCGCCACCGCTCGTCCCTTTAAGAGGGCGACCAAGATCGATAGATAGTGAACGGAAAGAGTTCTGCGTGGGGCCGACCGTTCGTTTTGTTTGTTGTGTTATACTAATGAGGATTCGAACGGACACGTTTTTTTAGCAACAGATCTAGCGATAAACATTGTGATAGGCAGTCACGTTTCGAATACTGATCATGTTCTTTGCAATACGGAGTGGTATTTTAATGTTTTAGTTTGTTTAACGTTTCGTTTTCGACTCATCAGTGCATTAGCAGTTTATGTTTAATTATTTTAACATTTTTGTTTAAACAACAACATAAGCAGGAGTGAATCGGCTTTGAAAAAGAAATACAACACATAAATTGAACTCGAACGGGCAAAACTTTCTGTTATGATTCTCCAAAACAGCTGATTCACTTCTTGTATACAAAGGAATGCCTGCAATGTACTAAGTATTGCTATTGTATTATTTGGAATCAGTGGTGTTATGATTGAATTGAATTGTTGAAAGATGAATCATTCAATGGCCTGATTCTTATCATTTTCGATTTTGATATTTTCATTCCGAACAACTAACAGAGTCTAACCAGAATTCACATACCCGCTACTGGAAAGGCGTAAGCAAACCAGTTGTGAATAGTAAACGACCTCGTTCGAGTCCAAATTTGGAAACCTTGTTGCAAATTCTAACAAAGCTCCCGCCGCCGAGACTTGGAGCAGATTCGAGTCAGTGTTTTGAGAAAAAAAAACAAAAAACAGTCTGAAAGCACACTTACCCAATCATTGCCGGACGACTTGGGATTGCAGTCGGTTTTGATTTTCTCGCCCAACCTGGACTGCACGATAATCTGTGCGGATTTCATTGCCAAAATTTTGACAAACTTCTCCAGGTTGCTTTTGTCCTGTATGTTCGTTTGGCATGCCATTTTTTCACTCGGTGGTGCCACTTGCTGTAAGCTTGGGAACAGGTAAAACGCTATCTGTAGTTACGACTAGAACATAGTGCTATGCGCAAAACGATTACAAATATTCACAATTTTTCACCTTTTTCCACAAATTACGAAAACCAGACCGTCGAGATTGCGTTTTTCGCACGAAAAGAAAATACTGATGACAATGGATGTCAAACTGACAGAAGAACGAGCATAACTGAGCGTGATAACGATATTAAAGTGAATTTGAGCTCCATGGAGCCCCTGGTGGTGACTGGCAAAAACCGTAGCGGTTTGTTGGTAGGTGGAATCTGTAGTATGCTGTTGAACATTTGAAATCGATGAGGCGGCGGCGTCGTTCACATTGAAAAAAATAAATACATTCTATCAATGGGAGCTGTTCGATCTGGTTGGATTTTACTGCTGATCTTGGAATAAAAAAAACTATCTAGAGCGAACGCGATGCAGCAGGATGAAATTTAATCGACAAGATAATCATTGCGTGCAAATTCGTTTGATGACAATACAAGTTTTGCGTGCAAGCTCGAACGAAATTTTCTTTGTTTAGTAACCCTCTAAGAAAGCAGTCTTCCGTTAGTTCTAACGTTGATCCGAAGAATGTCTAATAAACCGTCGAACGGGAAACCGAAAACCGTTTGCCAGATTTTGAAACAGACCGTTGAGCCGAGTTTCATTCTTTTTCGTTCAACAACCCCAACAACAGCCATTTGGAGCCCCGTTGGATTAGTTTTACTGAAGAATTTTGAATGTTTTTTTTTTAATAAACACTAATTACCTGCAGAATACTTGTACTTCACGTAGAATAACAACACATTTTTTTTTATATGGAGAAAACACTATTTTCGTAAGAAAGAAAACAACAACAAACCGTTCCAAAAAACTGAACGAGTACGAGTATGTCGTTCAACATATGCTCTGTCTAACAAGATCTAACCGCTTTCTCAGTGGGGACTTTTTCCGCCGTTTTTGACATTAAAACTGTCTTACAAAACTTCTAAAATAGCCGCGCAATCGTTTTCTGTCGTAATTTTGAACGAATATAACAATCCATTCGAAAACTCTTAACATAAATATGCATATGTAAAAGTGGAAATGTTTTCCAATAGTACACTATTGAACAATCAGTTTGAATTGATCCATGTTTTCACGAGCCAATCATACACACATTATCAGGACAACCAGCAAACTGAGCGGATATAATAGCCAAAAGTTGAGTTTTTTTTCATCATTCTTTCTGGACCGGTTCTCGCCGCACGACGAGCAGTGTGAAACATTTTACACATTTCAACTTTATTCTGTCTGGAGCAGCAGGAAATTTTATTTCTCCATCATTATTTCATCATTTATTTATTTTACTTCACAATCATTTCTTCTGGAGCGGTTTTCGCAGCACGTCGGGCAGTGGGAAAGATTTTAAGAATTTCATCTTTTTTTTGTCTGGAGCGATAACAACAGCAGGACGGGTGTCAGAGAAATTTAACTTCGTGCTGGTCATATGCGAATATTAGCTTCGGAACAAGATGGAGTACCGAAATGAACGCTATAGTTAGCAATTATGATCAAAGATGAATTATCTCGGCCATTGTAAGGGCTGCCATAACTAATCAAGCTATTCACTACTATTTCCCAAATTGTTTCCTGCTTTATACAAAAGCAAGCATCATTTCTTGATTTAGGTATGCCGACGAATCTGATTTTTATCAATTACTGAGAGAAAGTCCAAATGATTAAGATCAAAATCATTTGTTTTTTTTTCCTGGCGCAGAAGGTTTTACTTTTTCCGTCCGTCCTGCAGCAGAACAGCACATAGTGCGGATCAGTTAAATTTTAAACAAAATTTTTCGGAAAGGTTTTTTTTACGTGATTACTTTTGCAGATTTTTCCAAGAAAGCGGTTCTAACGATTACAAAAATAACCAGATATAGAATTTTGAGGTTGATTACTTCACCTCGGATTATCATTTTTCATATTTCGCACCGAAAAACGGTGTTTTTTCTGTTGCCATTCACTTTTCGAAGAATTGCACTCGCACGTAAAAGATTAGCAACTGAAAGATGTAATCGCGGGATTCATATCAGGCTTTTAGTAGGTAGTATTTTCTTTGATATTGAACGCTGCACGGAGCATTTTTCTCGAACGCGAAGCAGTCAAATGCTGGCTTTATTTGCACTCGTTTGGTGCGAAGTTCGCACTGTGAAAAGTGAACAAAGCAAATCCAATTATTCTAGATTTGCACTAAATTGATGAATTTTATCTTTGATTTGCAAGTTGATTAAGTATTTAATTTGATTAATAGTTCTTTAGTAAACATTTAGAGCCGTTTTCGTTGTCTTTTTCTCCAATGCAAACGACCATTATTTTTGGATTTTTCATTATTCAAACAATGTTTTCGTAATAAACGTGGTATTAACAACAATCTCACAATCTGGAGTAATTTCGTTACACTTTCGTGTTTTGAAAATTTCATCATTCAGGTCCAGAATTCAGGTACGGAATCCAGATCTCATCTCTATATTTCAAGTTCAGAACTCAGCATTCAGGTTCCAGGTGCAAAATCCAACTCCAGCTAAAGAATCCATATCTAAAATTTGGCTTCAGGTATGGAATCAAGATCCAAAATTCTAGTTCACAATCCTGATCGAGAAGTCAGGATCAGAATTCGTATAAAGGAACCAGGATTAGAATTCAACCCCTGATTCCCAGTTTACATTCCAGGTTCAGAATTCAAGTCCAAAATCCAAACACACATCTTAAATTCGGTTCGAATCCTGGTTGAAGTTTAGAATTCAGGCTTGGAATCCAGATTCAGATTCCGACTCCAGGTCTATATTTTCAGTTCCAGATCATAGCCCAAGCAACAAGAAGCTTCACAATTACTTAAAACATTCACTTTCTTGCTGCTTAAAAGTACATGTGGGACTTTTGAGAACTTGAAAGTACATAACAAGTTCCACGTGAACTTTCTCGCTGCATAGAAGCTGAGCAATGTATTCTAGAAGCAGCTTAGAAGTCCGTTCGGTTGCGTCGCGCGAACTTTCATGTGTGGATAATTATTTAAAAATGGGCTGCTTAGAATGATATTGATATTCTTTGAAAGCTGCTTGAACCGAATCAGTCCCTTTTATCTGAACTTTTGGTTAGTTGGGAGTCCAGGTACAGAACCCAGGCACAGAATTCAGGTTCAGAATAGGTCTTGAAT
Source organism: Malaya genurostris (assembly GCF_030247185.1). NCBI lineage: Eukaryota > Metazoa > Arthropoda > Insecta > Diptera > Culicidae > Malaya > Malaya genurostris. The sequence continues at coordinate 285,518,122 of NC_080572.1, forward strand.
TTAGGACCAGGTCCAAAATTCTGGCCTACAATTCCGATCGAGAAACCCGGTTCAGAATTCAGACTCGGAATCCTGGTATGGAATCCAGGGTCAAATTTTGTGATTCCAGGATTGAAAACTAGATCCAGATCTTGAGTTCAGATACAGATACCAAGTCCAGGTGCAAAATCAAGATCCAGAATCACGATCAAGAATCCTGGCTCAGAGTACAAGTCTATGTTGGTTTTAAATTCCGGTACGGAATCCTGATTCAGGTTCAGAACCCAGGTCCGCATCCAAACCTTACGAGCCCGGTCAAGATGGTCAAGATCTTAGTCAAGGAAACGAATTCTTGTTCAGAAATGAAGTCCAGACACAGAGTTGAGAATAGGAATTCAAATTCTGAATTTAGGACCAAGTCTAGAATCCAAGTCCTAATTTCAGGCTCAAAACTCTGTTTAGAATTCAGGTTCAGAATTCCGGTGCGACGTTCAGGTCCAAATTGTATATTCAAGTGCAGAATCCATGTTCAAGTTCAGGTTTTTCAGTGTCTCAGTCTACAGTCAGATTCAGTGTCTCAGTCTACAATCCAGGTTCTGAATGAATGTCCAAAATACAGGTGCAAAATCCAGATACAGATACTGAGTTCAATTCCAAAGTTCGGCTCCAGATTTTGAATCCTAGTCCGGAATTCAGGTTCAGGATCCTGGCCTGAAAAAAAAAACTCTTGAATCCTTTTCAATATAATATAATAATAATAATAATAATAATAATAATAATAATAATAATAATAATAATAATAATAATAATAATAATAATAATAATAATAATAATAATAATAATAATAATAATAATAATAATAATAATAACAATAATAATAATAATAATAATAAGAATAATAATAATAATAATAATAATAATAATTATAATAATAATAATAATAATCATAATGCAGATTAATCTGTATATAAGGAGTGTATCGATAAGTCAAACAGTTATTACTCTGAAATGGTTAATTTTTTGCAGCGTGTTTTGCGGTGACATGTTTGTTTACATGTCAATAACATCTGCGCAAACGATCGGTTTCGGTACGGTTTATCGTTTCAATGATGAGTCGAATTAATCCGGAAACGCGAAAGAGAATTCTTCACGCTTGGTGCTTAGAAAGTGGTGTCACGTACAACGAAATTGCAAAACGGGTCAGGCCAAAACAAGAGCGCGAAAATTGTATAACCGGGTTCTACAGAATAAAGACGGATGCATCCCGATCGACGACGAAACCTACGCCAAGGAAAACTCTCGAGCGCTGCCTGGACTGCAATATTATACAAAATCGGTGTACGAGGACCTGGATGACGCTGACACCACGGTGGCGATGGAAAAGTTGGGGCAGAAGGTGTTGGTCTGGCAAGTAATTTGTACCTGTGGTTTGCTCCTCCTCTCTTCTGGCTGGGTTTGGCTTCAGCCCACTACGCCAACTCCGTTCTACAGTGGTTGTCAAAAAATGATGTTCAATTCGTGGAAAAGGACATCAACCCACCGAACTGCCCGGATCTTCGGCCAATTGAAAGGTATTGGGCAATTGTCCAGCGGCACTTTCGAAAGGAAGGTACAGTGTCCCAAAACATGCAGGAGTTAAAAAAAAACTGGACCGCTGCCACCAAGAAAGTCACAAAAGTAACTGTACAGAATTTAATGAAGAATGTCAAGTCCAAGTGCGAGCGTTTCACAGAAACTAGGATTTTCTTCAATATAATTAGTGAAATGCATAAAAATGTAACTTTTCTACAATATATCGAAAACTGATGTCAAAATATTTTTTTTCCGCTTTTTTATTCAATAATCAATGTTGCTAACTACTTTTCGATATACTCTTTATATATGTATGTATAAATAAAATACAGATTAATCTGTATATATGGCAACCCTGTTTCGCATGGCATATTTTCACACGACCCCATACTAGTATGAAGATGTGTTCAACATCATCACTTTCGCTTTCGCATTGCCGTTCGTAATTGAATGTGTTAGTGACGGCACAAATTATTTTAATTTCCATCTTGATGAATGTTTTGGTAGGAAATATTGAACGTTTAATTAACTCTTAATGATAATCTGGGGCACTAAAAAGTGCCTTGAATTGTCACAATCAACAAGATCTGACGACTGATCCCTTCTGGTGCGATATAGTTGTTGTGTACCGGCCCTGCTGGAACTGGATTTCGTGAGGTCCTCGATGTTGCTCTCGTGTGTGTCTTGCTTCGGGAACAGTTGTTCAGCAAATGGTAGGAAAGCGACAAAATTCAACTAGTTCTTTATGATGATCTTAAGCACCGAAAAGTGCTTTGAATTGTCTGAAAAGCACTGAAAAGTGCTTTGAATGGGCCTTGCTGGACTTTTTGGATGCCTTTCCACTGGTTTTCAGTGCCATCGTGCTGACGGTGTCTCGTGCGTTAAGAGTAGCTGCCTTTAACTTAAATGACGCTATTTCTCACATCACATTTCATTTTATACCTGCTACTGGCAGCGGTGCACAGATAGCCGCTTTGCCAAAAAATTTTTTTCTTGTTCACAGAACGGGAAACAGTGAGACGACAGGTCCTCGATGTTGCTCTCGTGTGTCTTGTTTCGGAAACAGTTGCTCAGCAAATGGTAGGAAAATAGTAAAGTAAGTCGTATTCACGACAAAACAAATAAAAATAAGCATTAGAAAATACTTTAGTGTGTTTCTTCTCACATGGAACAAAGGATTTGATTTTGCTTGTGTGCAAAATTCGATAACGCATATCGAATAACGCGCAAAATACCGCGCGTCCACATCACTTCCGACGAGGCTTGGGCATGATCTTAACCAAAACGATCAGTTGGTTACTTCGAATTCATTTCAAACACTGCACTGTTCGCAAGTCGAACTTGTAACACCAGGAAATCAACCGGATCGGATCGGACCGTTTGTAGCAGGAGTGCTATTTTTCCCACTCAATCCGTGTCCGTTTTATCGAATTTCGCCCGCCACATGATGGGGACCTGGGGTGCGTGTGCTTCCTCGGGCACGCATCGCTCTTCTTTCTGGTAAGAAGTAGGCAGCTCTTCTATCGTGGCAATAAAGAGAGCAAAGCCGCGGCCAGCATCAATGGAACTTGATGGGAGCGTCGCGTCACTCCGGGGCCGAACTGAATAGACAACCAAAACTAACAAATAAAAATGTACCAATTCATCTCGATCTGGATTCAGTCGTCTTTTGTACGCGATCGTGTTCATATCTTTTGCCCGTTTTCTCACCCGTGGACCCGTGGTTGTTGGCCGGTTGGTTGGTGGCCAATCTGAGCACCTACCTTGCTGTCTTGTCTCTTCGGCGTGTCGTTGCGTGCGGTAGCCAGAGTTCAGTTGAAGTTGTGCGTTTAGATCTTCCGATAGTCCAGCCCAGCATCTGCTAAACCAATTCCAATTCTAGATCGTGGGGGTGAATGAATACTTATTTTTTTTGCGAGTGCAAAAAGTGTAGTGATCAAATTCGTTCGTTCGGTGACATATCGCCAGACCCGGCCCGGAAAAATCATTATCGAAAGTGCAGTTGTCGGGTTCTGATTCTCCTCGTTAAAATTCCGATCATCTTGAATCTAACAACACGTGTGCTGTTTCTTATAGCGATCCGGTCCCTCAATTCGAACATAAAATTGGTCATACTGTGTGTGTGTGGTTGGTGGAAACAGTGCAGATTATTTTTTTTATCGATTTTTCTCCTTTTCTTTCGGATCAGTGAAGAGCCCAGCGAGTCTTTTAGTACCGAAACGCATACGGGAAAAATTAAGAAAGAAAAAAACTAGTGCCAAAGTGGTGGAAAAGCTCCCGGGAATGTTTTATGGCTAAGTGAAGCCACGATGACAGCCAACTGTTGGAGAAATAATTTACGCTTGTGGCCAGTCCGGGTCTCGACAAATGCCCTTCGGTTGCCGGTTCCGTTGACGCAGATGGTGCTGCTGCTGATGTTACTACTGTTACTGACATGTGAGTGTTGAATTGCAGTTCTGGGAGGGAAAACAGGGACCTATCTTGAGTTGGCAATATTTCATCAGTTGTTTTTCCCTGAATGGTTAGGCGTTCGTGGCACTTTGAGAGTTGCCTGAAGGCTAAGCTTGGTTTTAATTGACGTATTAGCTGGTGGGAATGTTTGTCCATGATTTATGCCAGAATCACATTTGACGAATGACAGAATATTGAGTCTTGTTAATTTTAAGATATCAAAGCTTTGAATCCTTCAGAGTTTCAAGGTGCCTTTCATTGTTTATGATAATCGAATCGTACCGCCCTCCAGCAATATCCATTTATCGACATTAACTGATAGGATACCATCTGTCCTTTGAGTATGGAAAGCAGGTGACCAATTTAGGCTGTGAACCATTTGGCTGTTAATTTTAACTTTTGGTTAAAATCTGACACTCGAGCGGTTAATTTGAAGTTTTTCTTTTTATAGAGGCTTTAACATTAATGTCATTCACCTCTTCGGACCAGAAAAACTTTCTGGCCCTATGTGCGGGGTTGGGAATCGAACCCAGGCGGGCTGCGTGAAAGGCATTGACTTACCCATCACGCTATACCCGTCCCCTTTAATTTGAAGTTGTCAAAATAACTCTGCTCGAGAGAATGGTTATTTTTGACAGATCGATGGTTATTTTCCGACACAGAAAAAATTCTTGCAATGAAAATTCTAATAGTAATTCTTTAGATGAAAATATTTCCAGTGGAAAATAAACCCAAATAACTTTCCGTCCGTCAAATTTTCAAATGGGATGCAGTTTTACTTAAATTTTACTACTCGACACAAAATAACCACTCAAGTGTCAGATTTCAACCAAAAGTTAAAATGAACCGCGAAATGGTTCACAGCCATAATCAATCAAACAAGGTTAACCTGATTTTCTCTGACTTTCTGGAACTTAAATTCTTGTTTATTTCCATTAAAAATCCTGTGAAGGATGTACGGCAAGGCAATTTTCTCCGGCATCGCTTGATATATCATTTTAATCAGAAAAACGAATTAAATTTACTTATATTTTTAATTCAGGATTTCCGCTGTTTTTACCTTTTACAACCGCCATGGTTTCCGAAGATTGTAAGATTTCTTTGTCTTCCATTGAAAATGCAAAAGGTTTAGAACAAAATGCAATAAATCAAGTACACTCTTATCAGCCGCTACCTAGTTTTGGGTTAAAACCTAGCCAAAATCAACTAAAGTGCATCTCCCCAATTTTTGGTAACGAGTGATAACCTCAAAATTTAGGTAAATGTAAGTTTACCCAATATGTTATTCCATAACAAAGCACGCTACCCATTCATACCAATCAACTCAAAGTTTGAGTAGATAACGACCTAGTTTTGGGTGGCTTATAGCAAACTCGACAATGAGTGATTTCTCCTTAAAAAATAGGTAGAAATGATTTACAGTGTAGAATACATTTGGAAATTAAGCTTATTGAAAACGTTATGTTAATTTCTCAATCACTCGAAATAGCTTTAATTCTCGTTTTGAGATTAAAAATTTCCACCAAATAAAGATCGAATCCTTTGATATCTGGACTGCCTGTATTGTCTCCCCGATCCTAGTAGTCGGTTCTGGCTTAAATCCTCGTTAGAAATTAGTCTGAGAACTACCGTAAGAAAATAACGTATTCTACTATTCAGGTGAAAGTGACTCAGGATACTTCCAATGTCAAAAGGGTTTTCCAAAGTATCCCAAACCTTTCTACAATTTGTTTGAAGAAAAAATAATGATTTCATGAAAAGATAAAGCCAGACGGTTAATATGTTGTCTTGAAATTGCCGAAAACATCTAAGGAAACTAATAATTTTACTAGCCTGCTTCGATCGAACCGAGCGATAGTCGGATGGCGCAAGGTCTTGACTATATAGCGGATGAAGTAGAGTCTCGCTTCCCCCAGTATTTGAATATCGTCAGAAAACTTGCAGAATTCTCAGTCTAATTCACATAGGTAAACGATTGTTAAGCAATTGTCCATAAACTAGTATAACCTACAGAGTGAAACAGTACTCAGGTCGGTTATGCCATCTCTGAGGAAACGAAAAAAGGAACTTCCGAAACTGGAATCTGGGAACCGGTATAAGCAAAGTTGGTTCGAGAAAAGCGTCTGGGATCCATTTTGGAGTCGATGGTTACAATCTTCGGTCGTTCATCAAAAACCCAAGAACAAGGAAAGCCAAATTTATGTTTGGCCGTCTACTGACAATGACTGTCGATTGGAAAAGTTTTGAGGCATGTTTCAAAATTTGTTTACTTTTTATTTCCGGTGCTTCCGGAATCAGAAAACGTGAACATCGAGTTGTTTGGTTGTCTATTGACAATTGCTACCGATTGGAATAGTTCCAATTTTTAATACACTTCACTATAAAATTCCGGAACCGAAAGTTTTTTTTCGGATGAAATTTGGAAGTTTTATATGGGACAACAAGACCTTTTATTTGAATCTAAGTTTGTTTAAGTCGGTCACGGCATCTAAGAGAAAAGTGAGGAAGTAATTTGAAAAAAGATTTTGTTCGGTAATCACCCTGTAACTCCGGATCCGGAACTCGGATCAAAATAAAATTCAGGAACTTTGTATCTAACAATTATACCTTTCATTTTAATCTAAGTTTGTGAAAATCGGTTTAACCGACTCTGAGAAAAGTAAGTGCACTTATTTTCATTTTTTTGGGCATATCACCCTGTAATTCCGGAACCGGAAGTCGGATTTGAATAAAAATCAGGAACCTTGTGTGAGACCTTCCATTTTAATCAAAGTTCATGAAAATCGGTTAAGCCATCTCCGAGAAAAGTGAGTACACACACATACACACATACAAACATTTTGCGTACTCGACGAACTGAGTCGAATGGTATATGATACTCGGCCCTCTGGGCCTATGAAAAAGATATTTATTGAATCGAAAATTCGATTGAAAACCATCAGCAATTCAAACTAAACTAGAATGCATTGATTCTTCAGTGAAAAATGCTGTAGATTTAAATTAATGTTTAGTTTTGCATCTAAAGTATATTGAATTATAAAAACGTGAATAATCCACCTAGCAGTGAGATGATACCTTTTTTTATCAATCCGCATGTGTTTTTTGCATGGATATTCTTAGGTGTTTTAGTTCTCATGACATTATTTTAATTATCGTCGTTTCAAACGGCAAATTAAGATTTTAATCACTCATTACCCTGTAATTTCGAATCTGCAAATCGTATCGAATTTCAATCTTAACGTGTGACATTCGATTGAACATTCCATAAGATGTCGAAGTAAGTTCCACTTTAGAGTTTTTCGTCATTATTTATGGTACTTCCAGAGCTGGTATTCAGGAACTAGCATAACCCAAAATGATTCGAATGGCCATAAATTAATACGCCAAACAATTTACATCTTCTATATCGGTATGAATTTTAAAAATTCATCATCTGTAATTCCAGAATCGGATAAAATTCATCAATTTTGTATGGGACCTTAAGTCCTTTAATTTGAATTTTTGTTTTTGAAGTTCGATTTGGCCTTTTTGAAAAAATGATTAAACTTTGAGAAACGATTCGAAACTGGATCCGGAGTTCTAAGATCGGTGTAGCCGAAATCAGATAAATTCACCTGAGGAGTGTGTAGACATCTTTGAGAAATTGTAGTGCGAATTAAAATTTGGGGGTACATTCCGAATCCAAAAAAGAATACCGCTTAAACTGAAATAAATTTATTTGGTAATTGACTATCCAAATTTGCAAACCCGATAAACCTGATTAATTTATGTGAAATGGACATTTTTATACTAATCAACTCGAAAATGCTGATATCATCTGGTTTATAAATGCCATATTCGAACGATTATGTTGCCAAAAACGAACCGTGCTAAAATCGGTCCGAGGCAAAATATCATGCTGTACACAGTCTTTTGGGCACTTATAAACAATTGTATGTCACAGTATAAAAATCGTGTTTTCCGTTGCTCCCAGGCATTTCTTTGTCATACAGTGCTCAAAACTTCTACTGCTGGAATAAGGGGAAAAGTCGTTTACACAAAAATATTGATATCTCCGTTAAAAATGGACGGATTTTAACAAACTATGGCTTGTTGGATAGCTATTACCGTGCGGAATCTAAGTCTAAAAACATATTCTGTTTTCAAGGTCAATTGTGACAGATACTGTCAAAAAACTAAAAATTTTGACATAAAACTCCGTATAACTCAAAAAGTAAACATCCTATCTCAAAACCATTCAATAGCGTTTTGGGTGACGGGGAGACCTTTCATTTGCGACTAGTTTGATCAAAATCGGTCCAGCCATCTCTGAGATCTCGACCTCTTAGTTGACAACACACATACAGACACACACACATACACACACACAGACAGACATTTGCTCAGTTCGTCGAGCTGAATCGATTGGTATATGACATTCGGCCCTCCGGGCCTCAGAAAATTTTTCGAAAGTTTGAGCGAATTCTATACCTATTTTTTATATATATAAAAAAGGTAAAAATTGTAAAGTAAGTTAGAATTCAATTTTTTGTTCCAAATATGTGCATGAAAAAAGATTCAAATTCACCAAACATTTTTATCTGTTAAGCTCTACAGTACAGCCAAAGTTTCGCATGATTTTTTTTCGCTGCTTAAAGGTGCACGTGGAACATGTTCTGTGTTCTTTTCAAGTTGCCAATGGTTTGATATTTAGATAAAATTCGAGCTGTTGAGTTTGCTAGTAAAATAATCAATCAAATCAAATGATGTTTTCCGATGATACTTTGCAATCAGCTGTTACACACAAAACCATTATTTTTAAGCTGCAATATGTGACCGAGCGTCGTCGTGATGGAAAATTACGGTTCGTTTCAATGGTTCTTTGATGTTTGTATTTACAGAATTTGATCGAAAAGCAAATAAACGCTAATATGAGATAGCTAAAATTGAAAATCTGATTTAGAACCATCGTCGAAACTCGGCCTTCGATTTAAAAGTCTGGTTCCTTAGTGATTGCATAACATTTCCGTATTCCAAAATAAACCAGATTTATTTTCGTCACATATGTTTTCCACCGGACTCACCGTTAAATGAAATTTCATAAGGTCCCCTACAAGGTTTCTGAATTTCTTTTGGTTGCGACTCTCGGCTCTGGAATTGCAGGGTGATATTTACCAAAAATATGAAAATAATGTCGCTACACGGAACGACCGAAATTAGCTCTGCGCCTAATTCGTATTACTGTTTTTGAATTAGTTAAAACAAAATTTACAAAATAACTGTGAAATTAGTTAAAATCCAAAATTTACTTGGCTGAATAAAACTTTTGTTTTTAGAGAATTTATTTGGCGAATATCCTGGACACAAACCGGCAATATTTCAATCCAACACGAAATTCTCATTGACAGCTAGTTTTGTTATTAAAATCAGAAAATTTGTTTCTATTTATCTATCACCATCATTGATGAAGGACAGCCCAAAGAAAACAAAAATGAAATTGGTTTTATTAAAAAGTTTATTAGCCAAAAACTCATGAGAAGTGTCAAAGCAAAATTATCCATTAAAAAAGCTGAAAAGGACAGTCTTGTTGAAACTGCTTGCAAATTGTTTTGATGTTTTTCGCATGTGTTACGATATATCCATATAACGGGTGATTTTTTAAGAGCTTGAGAACTTTTTTAAACAATAAAACGCATAAAATTTGCAAAATCTCATCTGTTCTTTATTTTAAACGTTAGATTGGTACATGACATTTACTTTTTGAAGATAATTTCATTTAAATGTTGACCGCGGCTGCGTCTTAGGTGGTCCATTCGGAAAGTCCAATTTTGGGCAACTTTTTCGAGCATTTCGGCCGGAATAGCCCGAATTTCTTCGGAAATGTTGTCTTCCAAAGCTGGAATAGTTACTGGCTTATTTCTGTAGACTTTAGACTTGACGTAGCCCCACAAAAAATAGTCTAAAGGCGTCAAATCGCATGATCTTGGTGGCCAACTTACCGGTCCATTTCTTGAGATGAATTGTTCTCCGAAGTTTTCCCTCAAAATGGCCATAGAATCGCGAGCTGTGTGGCATGTAGCGCCATCTTGTTGAAACCACATGTCAACCAAGTTCAGTTCTTCCATTTTTGGCAACAAAAAGTTTGTTAGCATCGAACGATAGCGATCGCCATTCACTGTAACGTTGCGTCCAACAGCATCTTTGAAAAAATACGGTCCAATGATTCCACCAGCGTACAAACCACACCAAACAGTGCATTTTTCGGGATGCATGGGCAGTTCTTGAACGGCTTCTGGTTGCTCTTCACTCCAAATGCGGCAATTTTGCTTATTTACGTAGCCATTCAACCAGAAATGAGCCTCATCGCTGAACAAAATTTGTCGATAAAAAAGCGGATTTTCTGCCAACTTTTCTAGGGCCCATTCACTGAAAATTCGACGTTGTGGCAGATCGTTCGGCTTCATGATGAAATGTCAGAGCATACTGAGCAAATAATAATGCATGAAAATCATAACCTCAAAAAATCTGAGCAAATACTAATGCATGAAAATCCTAACCTCAAAAAAATCACCTTTTATAAATTTCTAAACCGATATGTAAAAATGACGTAAACTCTTAGTGGAAATTGTATTTATTCAGAATTTGTGCGCATTTGAATCGATTGTGCCTAATAATGTTTTTACGCGGAACAGTGAAGTGAGTTTCGAATGTTGCACTTTAATTGTATATGTCAAATGATGTTTTTTTAATCTTCCAACCATCCGGGCTACACCGTCCTGTGTATTACTTGTATTCGGTTTTTGTTTTCCGAGTGCTCAAAGTTTTCAGTGAGTAAGTCGATTTCGAACAACAAAACAGCGATTTAGAAGAAAAATTTTCAAAAAAAAGTTTATGTTTCGTTTATGTCTTTTTCTCCAATATAACATCGTATTTATACCTGCCAATATAAAAAAGACAACCGCGACGGCAAAATTCTTTTCGTTAATAGTGCGCCATCTAGTGGCTAGTAGTCATTACGGTGTTAACGTTTTTTCGGTGACAGTGCGCCCTATATCTGCAAATTGCAGAAGCCAATTCAACCATTTATGTTGGTTAAAAACAACGCTTTATTTCTCTAATTCAACTAAAAAATTAGTTGAATTGAAATGAAGTGTGCCTTAGCTAAGAAATGACAGCACGTTTAATTGGTGAATTCAACTAAAAAAAGGCCATTTCAACAAATATTTTATTATTATTAAGGGAATGAGAATTAAAGTATCTAAACAAGCAAATATAAGATTTTTTTAATTGTCTCAAAAAATAACTAACTAAAATCAACTATTTTTTTTGCCAAAATGCTGATTTTGGTCTTTCCGTGTAATGTTTCTCAAAGATTACTACACCGACTTTCAGAAACCTAAATTCAAATGAAAGCTATGAAAATCCCATACAAGGTTTCTGAATTTTATCCAGATCCGATTTTCAGTTCCGGAATTACAGGATAATGTCTGTTAAAACATGAAAATAATGTCACCCACTTTTTACAAATATTTTGTTACTTGGGTAGCATATTGAAAACGTGGACCATTCGATGTTTTTCGCGAGTTGATAATGTGTGATTTTTGTTTTGCTGGTATCTTTTCGGCAACATTGTTTTTGACGGATCACGCGTGTGTCTTGTGTCATTATCAAACTCTGGAGTCCCTCAAGGCAGTCACTTAGTTCCATTCTTATTTTTACTCTACCTCAATGATCCTAACTTCACATTGAAATGCCACAAACTATCCTTCGCAGACGACTTCAAGCTATTTTATTTAGTTAAATGTCAACAAGACACTATATATTTGCAGTCACAGTTAGACTTATTCACAAACTGGTGTCAGGATAATAGAATGGTTTTGAATGCCTCGAAGTGTTCCGTTTTGTCGATTACTCGTAAACGCTCACTGATTACCTACGACTATAGCATCTCGCACAATATACTGAAACGTGAATCTTCCGTGAAAGATTTGGATATCATTCTTGATCCCAAGCTGGACTTCAAAAGTCACATCGATTATGTGATTTCGAAGGCCTCCAAGCTCTTGGGTTTCGTCTTTCGTGTTACCAAGAGCTTTACTAATGTATACTGTCTTAGGGCATTATATTGTGCTCTTATTCGTTCGACGCTAGAATATGCAGCTGTTGTCTGGGCACCTCACTATCAAATCGACATTGCACGTATCGAAACTATCCAACGTAAATTTGTTATATTCGCTCTGCTCAATTTACCTTGGAGGGATCCCACTAATCTTCCTAGCTACAAAGATCGTTGTAAGCTTATTGACCTGGATCTGCTATCTGTTCGTAGGAATGTCTCCAAAGCCGTTTTTGTTGCTGATTTATTACAATCACGTATCGATTGTCCCGAACTTCTGCAATTGATTAATCTGGCCATTCATCGACGTAATCTGCGCTCTCATCGTTTCTTGAGTTTACCCATTGCACGAACAAATTATGGTTATAATGAACCATTTTCCAGTATGTGCAGAACATTCAATAGCTGCTCCAATGTTTTCGACTTTCATCTATCCCGAAATATGATTAAACGATTGTTTCATTGCCACTTGTCAGATTAACTTTGGATCAGGATTTGTCTGTAACCGTTTGTATTTTTGTTCAAACTAGTGATGGCTGAACAAAAATACAAAAATTTCTCCCATCACCGTTGGAAACTAATCAGATTCGCTCGATGATACTAACCCTTTCTCATCCCTTCTTATTTTATTCGTCTTTCTTATTTCTATTGGAAACTAATCAGATTCGCTTGCAAATACTAACCCGCCCGAACTTCCTTCTTTCCTCCGTCTTCCACCATCTTTTCGATCACTAATTAGATCTACTTGCCAATTCTAACCCCGTTGTTCGACCACGCTTACTTTCCACCCCCTCCATCTACCTTCGTCATCTATTTACTTATCCCTTTTTCTCCGCCAGTTGAAGCAAGAACACTATTGCTGCCCTGTAGTGCTTGGTGTCATCAACTAGATATTGGGTTATAGGTTTAGTTTTAATTATTAGTTTTTATTGTTAGTGTTAAGCCTTATTGTATCTGTTGGATCATTGTAATCTGTTGATACGAAAGATGAGGAGGTTTTATGCCTGCTGGAGAGAGAGATTGCCAAATTTAATCTCCATCGGGCGAAAAGCCTGCTCCCAAAAAATAAACACAATAAACAAAAAACTGATTCAGTTTCGTCTAGAATTTAATCATGAATAGACTTACAACGTCTAACATTTGGTGAATCGTCACTGGCAAAGTTGGAGGAAGATCCACGTTTTTTATCGAAAAATTGTGATCAGCGACGAAGCTCACTTCTGGTTGAATGAATACGCCAACAAGCAAAATTTCCGCATCTTGAGTGAAGAGCAGCCAGAAGCATTGCAAGATCTACCTATGCATTCCAAAAAATAACTGTTTGGTCTAGATTATGGGCCGGTGGCATTATTCGTGAAATACCGGCCGATATGTTGGAGAGTGTGCCAAAATTGGACCTTGAGCATGGGCCATCTAAAGCGGAGCCGCGGCCAACATTTGCATGTAATCATCTTCAGACATTCAATTATATTGATCGTTCAGATTTCATCGTTTTTCTCTAATTTTTTGTTTTTTTTTCGAAAATCTTATCTTATACCTCTTCAAAAATCACCCTTTATAACCTCGATTCTATGTACTGCTAATTCAAATAAGATAAAAATACAAATTAATTCCTGCCGAATTGACAGCTATAAAGAACTACACAAACTCATAATTAAAAACTGGTAAAGTTCTCTGCTCTGATTTTATTTCCCACAAAGCGATGTTGAAACCGTTAATAAAAGCGCCAAAAATAGTGCATGCGTGCCTCCTCCTGCAAGCACTGCTAAGCTAGAGCTACGGTTAAGAATGGAGTCACGATCCCGAACCCGAACCCAAACCGGTGTGCATATTGACAGTCAGGGATTGAACTTTTCCTATTTCAACTGGTTTTCGTTTTGGTGTTTTTTTTTGGTTTTTCGTACGAGAGAAAGTCGCTGAGAGTCGCATGTTTACTGTTTTTCCCTATTTTCAAATGTATTTCCCTGGTCTCCTTGTGTGTCACCGGCTTCACGTGTCATGATTTCGTCGGTTTCCCCCTTTTATGTGCTTACTTCACGTTACTGTGCTAGCCGACCTGGTATGTAGTGGGGGGAAGACCGTAAGATGGTGTTAACCTAGTAGTGATCGTGCATTTGTACTCAGACAATTGAACGATAAGCCGTCCATTAGACGAGAGAGATAACCGGAAGGATATTTGAGATGATTCTTTGTTTTGTTTAAGTGCATTAAAAGCAACGAGCAGATTGTTTCTAAATAACTCAAGTTGACGGTATCAAAAAAAAAAATGCAGAGCGTTACTAGATTCCCATGAAGACTCACTCCCACTCTAGATAGATTATTTTTTCGTCTCATTTCAACTTATTCATGCTGTTCGGTTGGTATGCTGCCGTTGGTTGCACACGTGTCAAAGCAAAGCATGATGATGACGGGTAAGCGCCGGGTGTATCAAATCGATTGGAAACACCAATGGGGGCTACCTGCATCCAACTTTAAACCCGAACGATGCGTGTTTTAAAAAGAATTCCCAACTTGAAGTCTTGTTCCCGATGTTGTAGAGTAAAAGTAGATTCCATCACTTCCAATCAGTTGTTATTCAAACAAACGTAACTGACATTGACATGTGCATAGCAAAAAAAAAACAGTTGGTTTACGGAAATTGATATGCACCGATATACATAATGATATGAGAGAAGTCTAAAACCATGGACACACATGATTGTTTTCCTATTTGACAGTATCAAATATGCTTATCTTGTGAAAGAAAAGAAAAAATGCCTGATATCGGTCCAAGTAGGCGCGACAAATTAGGCAATGATTAACACATTGGACGATCGTAAATAAAAACAAGTCCCACCAAGTTGTTGGCTACTCTGCGAAGAGACGAAGCTGATGGTGGTCGCCACCCTGTGGCTGGAGCCACCGGCGCACAGTGGTTCAAAAGCGCAATTTCACGCTCTTAATTGATAACTCATAGGATCGTGGTTTTTGAGGTACAGTATGTTCAGCAAAGTTGCTCAGAATGATAGACGCCATCTTTTGGCAAATTTTATTTATGTGATTAATCCCTCTAAAAGTGAGATAAACATTTTATTTTAGCTCAGGGCCAACATAGGGGCTAAGTTACTTCGACAAAGTTGTGCAAAAAGTTATTTCAAACAAGTTTGCTGAAGGTACTATTCCCGTAACTTGAGTGTAATTCAAGATATAATATAATTTCTGAAAAGGGTGTTCAAAAACCTGTTATTGTAAGAAAACATATATATTTTCATTTTATATGAGTTTTTCATGTTATGCAAAGTTTTACGTCTTTAAAAACTACACAACTTTCTCGAACATACTATGCTGCTATCATTTCAGTTTAATGAAATAGAGCAATTTTTCATGTTTTTTTAAATAAAATTCTAACTTGTCTATTATCAAAAGGCGCAGGAAGGTGCAGACGAGACTACTTACATATTAAACTACTTCAAAAGAGCTTTCATATCGTGGTTGAATTACTCGTCGTCGATCGTCTGCAGGCGAGATATGTTCTTTTTAAATATCCTTGTCCTTAACATTTTCAATGATAAGGTTCATTGTATTTCAGATCAGATTTCAGTATATATTCATTACCATGGAAACTCTTACAATAAAAGGTTTTTATGGACATCGAAGTTTACAAATAGAAAAGTTTAGTAATAATTACAGACGGTTTTTTGAAAGTAACTGTCCGACGTTTTTGAAAAGTGAGATAAGAATCCACGACTTTGAAAAAAGGCAATCATCATGTCGAATTACGTTATGTCATTTTTTGGTAAGTTTTTTCTATAGAAAAGCTCTGTGGATAAATATCTTCTATTCATCAATTAAAGTGGAGATCGATAAACGCTTGCTATATTGTACTGTTCATAATGATTAAGAAGTTTCTTTTATACAGATGTCGGGAGTATTATACACGCGAGCAATCCAGATCACTTACGAATCGGGATCCCATGAATTGGTAATTAGTTTCATTGAATCCTTTGGTTACAAATATTCGTGAATTGCCGAAACAGTCCAAGAAGAATCTGTCGAACGATGCTAAGAGTCTTTTAGCTGGTTAAGAACATTGCCAGCTATCATAAAATTAATACAAATAACTACAAAATGAGTTTTGATCATACTTTTCTCTACCAGAAGATGACATAACTTAATTCGATTTGATGATGACTTTTTTAAAAGTCGTGACAAAACAGTTACTAAACTATTCAATTTATAGACTTCAATGTGCACAAAAAAATAATATTTTGTGGCAAGTACCATAGTAATGAATATATACTGAAATCTGATCTGAAATACAATGAACCTTATCATTGAAAATGTCAAGGACAAGGATATTTGAAAAGAACATATCTCGCCTGCAGACGATCGCAGACGAGTAATTCAACCACGATATGAAAGCTCTTTTGAAGTAGTTTAATATGTAAGTAGTCTCGTCTGCACCTTCCTGCGCCTTTTGATAATAGACAAGTTAGAATTTTATTTAAAAAAACATGAAAAATTGCTCTATTTCATTAAACTGAAATGATAGCAGCATAGTATGTTCGAGAAAGTTGTGTAGTTTTTAAAGACGTAAAACTTTGCATAATATGAAAAACTCATATAAAATGAAAATATATATGTTTTCTTACAATAACAGGTTTTTGAACACCCTTTTCAGAAATTATATTATATCTTGAATTACACTCAAGTTACGGGAATAGTACCTTCAGCAAACTTGTTTGAAATAACTTTTTGCACAACTTTGTCGAAGTAACTTAGCCCCTATGTTGACCATGAACTACAGTAATATTTCTGTCTCACTTTTAGGGGGATTAATCACATAAATAAAATTTGCCAAAAGATGGCGTCTATCATTCTGAGCAACTGTGCTGAAGATACTGTACCTCAAAAACCACGATCCTATGAGTTATTAATTTAGAGCGTGAAATTGTGCTTTTGAACCACTGTGCGGCGGCGAGATTATCAATTTGTGTTTTGGTTTGATCTATTGGAAAATAGTGCGGTTTAGCTTCGGTGTCCAGTGCAAGATGTGTAAGATTGCGATGGCTGCAACTGACACGGAGTCCGATCCGGATGAATGGATCCGATCCGTTCAAGAAAACGCATTTTGTAACTGTCAAATTTTTATCAGATTCATTGCATTGAATCGGCTACAACTGACAGATTGGGCTCTAAGCGCCACCTTTCCCGTGAAACAACTTGTATTGCAACCCGACCGGTGTGTTCTGCCATTCACGGTCGGCCAAATGAACCAATCCGTATGCTAACCAGGTTATTAGTTTTTCGCCACTTATATTAGCTGAAATGAGTCAGATTAGCCGCCTGCGGATTTGCCATAACTTCTACTATTTATTTCCCGAGAGACGTTGGAATCACGAATCGCCTCAAATGGAGCTACACCGCCTGACCGAGGGAAGATTGGTTCTGCTGTGGTGAATGCTGTGGTGAATAAACCTCGTAAATTCATTAAAATTTTTACGACTCTTTTTTTATGATAACCCCCGATTTTGGCGCTAGACACACTTCCAACCTAGTGGGGCTAGCGAAACCGAACGAAACACACAAATTGATTCGGTGAATAATTTTACACCTAAACTAAATGTCCACCTCGTTCCGACCCGGCTATAAATAATATTCCGACATTCACGAACGGTCTGGCTGAGATTTTCTGATTGCATGAGGAAGCGATAAGACCATTTCCATTTAGTTTAGAGCTCCTACTAAAATGCCCATAAATGTGGGTCCGATTCTGATGCAGGAGCCGCCCGTAAGCTTCGGTGTGATGTTGTAACACGGTCCACATCATCCCCGTGTTCGAAGCTTTCACTGTCTGCCACCTGTCATTACTCGCACGTCCCGGAATGGTTTGTTGAGGTCACCAATCACGCAACCTGAACCTAATTTACACATTTGGAGCAAAAGGTGGTCGGGTTCGAAGGGGTCACCGGTTCCCTAGGTTATCAGCAGCAGTTCCATTTGTGTGTTTGGCGTCAGTGACCGGATGGATAATGGATTAGACAGGGCTGCCAGTTGTGCGAGGAACGCCTTCTTGACATGGTGATTGATGTTGTTGCAAATAATTTTCTTTCTTTATTGTATAGAAAATTTTATATATTTTTTTTTTATTCAAAAGATATTTTTATTCAGGCCTATTTGCATACAAGCTTTACGTGGCCGATTGAGCCGATTTTTTAAATAATTTTTTTTGTATAGGGGGAGAGGAGCTTCCATTTCCCTCCTGCGAGGATTAAGGGGCACTTTGTTCGTTGCTTGGGATTGGTGTGAAGGAAGCACCGTTGTCCTTTGCTGTAATTGTCTCCTTGTCCAGTTTATCACATGGCTTACCGTAGTGAACAGCTTTTTGGAAATATTGACATGTGGCCATCTGAATGTCATAGGTAACAAGTGATTTGCACGGAATTCTTGTATCCTGACAGAAAGGTACATAAGAAGGTATAGGCATCTTCAAGCGCATGCGTAACAAACGTACGCCATTTAGAATACCGGGGAAAAAATTCTTCCACTTTTTTTTCCATAGAGAGAATCTCTCCGTATTGGGACATAGTTTTGCGAATATATGAATCGGTGACGCTTGAGGTAAGATCATGCACACGAACTTCTATAGCACTATCTTCCATATATACTGGTATGTTGTACTTGATATTTTTATGCTCCACACAGTGCACATTGTTATTATCTTTTGCGAATTGAATTGCATCAAACTCTCTATTAAACTGTATGTAAACAACATCATTTATCTTATTACGTTGAAGTAAATGCACACGTTTAATGTCAAGATGCATTAACCCCTTAAGCAAACCTTCAAGTTCTCGTATCAAAGGACGAATTTTGCACTGCCTGAAGTCAACAACAATTGTATTCTTTCGTGTCGGCGGTAGCTTTTGTTCGTTTGGTTCACTCATTTCGAGATCGTTCTATTGTTCACTACACAATACTGTACTTGGTTTCTTCCGTCCCGAATGTAAGCGGTTTTGTTTTATCGACTGACTTGGATGAGATGTGAAAGCGAACTGAAAATTAAAATATTATCATCTAAGAACACCGGTTTAAATACATGCAGAGAAATGGAGCTTGTTAAAAAAAAAACAAAACAGAGCCAAGATTTTATCCGGTTATTCCATTCATTCGGTTCTAGCACTAAAAATGACTTTAAACGTTTTTTGCTCTGGAAAGTTCAAGTCCAATTTTTGCACACAAAATATTAATTCGGTTTTCGTGTTCAAAACTACTTGAAGAAGGTTTCAACGATAAGTTGCATTTATCAGCCGTTCATATAACGCTCAATCACTTTTTAAAATTGATTTTTTGATTAAAAGCTTTGGAAACTAATGTTTCATTCATGTCTATTCATGTTAAATTGAATATGTGTGTTAGGCTGCAGATTTTTTTTTTAGATTGAATTGAAGAGGCTAGGCTAGCAGAGTTAGCAGCAGTTCATTATAGTTTAAGTTTAATCGTCACATTATCTCTAAACCATTATTTTCTCTTCACAGATAGTCTGAGTGCAATTGAAGCCATTCGCTCCAACGTTTCAGGCAAAACGAACCGTTTATCTTGAACAAAATAAAACAGTGCCTGAAGTTTGGGTCCTGGCTCATTGCTCCATTCCAGGCAATGAAAGAGCCGATATTTTAGCCAAACGTGGTGCTATTGAGGATGAAATTTATGAGAGACCGATTGCTTTAAACGAATTCTATAGAGCGTCCCGCCAAGGAACACTTGCCAGCTGATCTGGGTCGGTGGATGCACCTTATTATTCCTAAAATAACGACAAAGGCATGATTCAAGGGACTGGATGTGAGTAGGGATTTCGTTCGTGTGATGTCCAGACTCATGTCCAATCACTACACGTTAGATGCACATCTCCTTCGAATTGGACTTTCCAAGACTAATTATTGTGCTTGTGGCGAAGGTTATCGTGAAATTGATTATGTCGTTTGGACATGCGTATCGTGATGTCAGATCTAAACTAATAAATTCCTTGCGTACCCAAGGTAGACTATCCAATGTCCCAGTTTGCGACATTCTTGCTTTTGACGTTCCTTAAGTGAAACTTCTTTATCATTTCATTAAGTCCATTGGAGTTCCAGTTCAAATTTTATTTTATGTTAGTCTCTTTTCTCTTCCATGAGTTCAACCAACAGCCAGCTATCTTATATTAAATAAAAGTGATGAACTGATACAAACAAACATGAAATAGTTATAAGATCATGTACAACATGAATGTATTTTATTCAATGTAATTTACAATAGCAAATTGCTTGATAAAAACAGTGTTTGTATTGACTAATGAATACCAAAATATTAATATGATATTCGAAATGTATTAGGTTTAAAGTACTTTTTATCGTCGATGCCACGGCGAAGAAAAACTTTTGTACATTTCCTATGAAATAAACGTATTTATGGAAATCGTTTTTAGTTATCGAGGATTTTTATTTATTTTATTATTTCAATAATTTACTTAATTTTTAGTCCGTCTCGAAAATACATAGCGTATAGCGATTCACAAATATCCACGAACCGAAAGCCGGCATCTTCGATTTTACAAATTTCGAAAATTATAACTATAATTCATGAGAAATGGTAACATATTATTCACTTATATACTGATATGATGCACTTCACTTGCACTTCAATAACTTGATATTATAGTAAAAATCTTACAAGCCAGGTGTAACTTCATATAAAAAAGATATTGTTTGAATATGATCAAGTTCTTATACAAATTGATTGTACCAAAGATTTCGGTCAGTAATAAAAAATGAACAACTTCACTATATGCAAGAATATCAATCATTAGTTTGGTTATAAATTGACCGTCTTAAGCAACTTGCATAAATGTGTCTCCATCATATTAGTCAACTAAAAATACTCATGATTTGTAACCATACAAAGTTAGTTTCTGTTTTACTAGCGAACATAACAAGTCGTAAGCCTACTGCACTCAGTTACTGAAAATATTTCGTTCTTCTTTGTGTCGGTTTTGCTTTGTGTGATGATTCGTTCCATTTATGTGGTAGAAAATTTTTTCGCACCCTACTTTGGCACTGAATTTCGGGGCTACCACGTTTGGCATAAAGTCGTTTGGCATAATACCGTTTGGCATAACGCCGTTTGGCATAATGGTTATTTTGAATAACAGATGAACATGCTGCTTAATTAATTAATTGCTTTTATTTACTTTAATTTATTTTAATTAATTGCTTTTATTTACTGAAATTTTGTAAGGTCTAATGCGACTACGCCTCATCGTTTTTAATGACCTGCTGTCCGACCTCGCTGCCGCTCGTTCGGACCTAACTGAGGGATAGCTCCTAGCTTTGGGTAATCGGGGCAAACGCCCGAAACTAGACAGAGGTGATTTCTACGGGGGCAAACAATTATTATTATGACAAATGTCATTATGCCAAATGACCATTATGCCAAATGGTCATTATGCCAAATAACCATTATGCCAAACGGGATTATGCCAAATGACCTTATGCCAAACGGTCCGCCCCCTTGAATTTAAAAGTGAGTTCTTAAAAGGCGACCCATAGTGAAGTAAGACGTATTCCCATAAGAAGCACAGATGTTTTGTTGCGAAAATTCTGTTTAATTGTTATTTTGCACATATAAATTGATTGATAAAATTGATATCCGACATATTTTCTCAGTACTCACATACTCTTTCAAAAATAGTCCCAATAATGATCTAAAACATTACCGAAGATACCAAAATCAGTCGGACGAACAGTTTCTTAGATATTCACATAGGATTTTTGCATAAGCTCTTCTCAAAAGTTACTCTAGAGTTAGAATGTATAGAACTGACGAAGCGAATTGTATTCTTTGTCGATGAAGAATGATATGAGCGAAATCAATAATATAAAAGTTAGTCCACCTTCAGTTACAATTAGAGTCGCTCTCATGCATAGATGCTAGGTCTGCATATTTGTCTGCAAATCAACGGTACTAAATATTTTTAACTTATTCCTCATTATTACCTAAGACATTGCAGACTAAATCGATCGGACCAACCGTTTCTGGAATATATATTATAGAAATTTTTTCTTAGTTCTTTCTTAAAATTTAGCCTGGAGTTAAAATGAAAAATTCATGATGCAAATTGTTTTGTTCGGCCATAAATAACGCCTATGCAAAATTTGAGCTATATAAGAAAAAAACAGAAAGAAAAGAATTGACCTTCAATATCATATGGAATTGCTCACTGGTCAAAACTTACGGAACTCACCCCATTTTCTCAGAGATGTCTGATCTGGTTTTCATAAACTTAGGCTCAAATAAAAGGTCTTACGGTCTTATAGATTGCTATTTTTATATAATCCGGATCCGACTTCCGGTTCTTCCGGAACCACACAGTGTATTTAAAATTTCCAACCGTAATTGACAGCGACGATGTGAAATATGGATAAATTCATCTAAAGTTGGTTCAAATCTATTTGAAATTTAAGTAACTAAGTAATTGCTGGCCAACGAAACGATTACGGTTATATCGGTTCCTAGGTTCCGGTTCCTGAAGTACCAGAACTTAAATTGAAATGCATTTCGCTTATAGTCAAATGAATCCTTTTGTTGTTGTTTTGATTATAGAGGACTGAACCTCAAGGTCAGAAAACCTTTCTGACGCTATGTGCGAGGTTTGGGAATCGAACCCAGGTGGGCTGTGTGAAAGGAATCGACTTACCCATCACGCCATACCCGTCCCCAATTTTTTCAATCCTATCCTAGTGACTATAGAGTGAACTTTTTCCGACCTCGGCTACACCGATCTCCGGATTCCGGTTCAGTATGTACCGGAGAAACTCAAATTCAATCCCTAAAAAACTGCTGAAACCGTTTTGTAAACACAAATGAAAAAGTTTATGGTTCCACATAAAACTCCGGAAATTTTCGTTTCGATCCGGCTTCCGGTTTTGGAATTACATGGCAGTGAGTGATTGAAATTTCAAACTGTCTTTCAAATCGAAGATGCAGAAAAACTTCTTAATTCATTAAAAAATGTGCTTAAAATTATTTCAGTTTTTAGTTTATAAAGGGTGACTTTTTGCCGGTATCTTTTCGGAAACACTGTTTTTGGCAGATCACGTGTGAATCGTGTCTTGTGTCATTATCAAACTTGTTCTGTTTGGTCTATAATTTAATCATGAATTAAATTATAGACCAAACGACGATTCATGATCAAATTATAGACTAAACTGAACAGGTTTGATATAGACACAAGACACGATTCACGCTTTCTGATCTGTCGAAAATAGTGTTACTAAAAAGATACCAGTAAAACAATCACCCTAGAACTAAAAACAGAAACAGTTTTAAGCACAATTTTTGTCGAATTTTCAGGTTTCCTGCATCTCCGATTTGGCGCTGGCAAAGATGGAGGAAGATTCACTTTGTTATCGAAAAATTTTGTTTAGCAACGAAGCTCATTTCTGGTTGAATGGATACGTCAAGAAGCAAAATTGCCGCATCTGTAGTGAAAACCATCCAGAAGCTTTGCAAGAGCTACCAATGCATCCCAAAAAAGTCACTGTTTGGTGTGGATTATGGGCCGGTGGTATTATTTGTGAATTATCGGGCGATATTTTAGAGAGAGAGTGTGTCCAAATTGGACCTTGCACATGGACAACATTTGCTTGAAAACTTTGAATTATGTCGATCGTTCGTTGGATTCTAATAAAGATTTGATCCATTTTTACATTTTTTTTGTGTTAGTTTTGAACATCAAAACCAAAACTTCTTAGAAAATCACCCTTTATTAGGTGAGAGACATGCGAACCGAGTTTCAATTTACCGGGGACTAGTTTCCGGCATCGTAAGTACTAGAAATGGCGGAAATCTTCAAAACTGTTTCCCAAAAAGTGTTTTGAAGAATCCCGCTGCAGTATTTATGAGATAATGACTAGTATGAGAAATGCATCATTACACTACTAGGTGGATTAAAACAAGCTTTTTTCGGTGAAGTGTGCAACTAACCCGACAACACAGTATTGATAAGTACGAAGGTATCAATACTGTGTTGCCGGGTTAGTTGCATACTTCACCAAAAAAAAGTTTGTTTTAATCCACCTAGTAGTGTAATGTTGCATTTCTCATACTAGTCATTATCTCAAAAATACTGCAGCCGGATTCTCCAAAACACTCCAGAACTGAATTAAAAAAAAACAAGCGAGAGTCAGATCGGGCTGAAACCAAATCATAAGACGGGTGAGGCGGAGGTTCCAATCCATTACTTTTCAAATAAGTTTTAAACCACAGTTTGCGGCAGGTCGTGACCGTACTCATACTTGGTTCGATATTCTGTCCGTTTCCTTTCAATTTCTATTTCCAACGAACTATTTAGCTTCGATACAATGATTTTTGAATGGAATCTTGTCAAATTTTAAACTGTATAAGTGTTATTTGTGAGAAACGCTTCTATTCTCTAATACCAGAGTACCAGGTCGGCTGAGGCGTATCATTCGGATGATACGAATGAAGTGGAGAATTTTCAGCATGATTTTTACCCAAAAGGATAGAAATTGCGTGCCGCACGAGTTGAAGACGAGCGTTTTGAATTAATAATTTTTTCTAACAATCAAGTCTTGAATTTTGGAAAAAAAAACGTTGGAATTTTACCACAAGACATTATAGAATTGATGAGTTTTTGAGCAATCATTTATCTCAACTCTTCGTTCTATTTCAATCGAGTTATCTCTATTATCCTACGCATAAATTTCGAATACAAACCAAACTGTCGGTAAATTTCAACTTTTCGAGCATTTATGTGTCACAATGCAGCTAGAACCATCGATCGATGAAACGATCGGAAAAGAATTCCTCGTGTAAGTTATGAGATGCATCGACAAGATTAACCCCTCGTAGATAAAACTCATTAATAAAAATGGTAATAACCGGAGCGATAAATCGCGTCAATCTCACCTCTCTTTCTCTCTCTGTCTCTTGAAAAACGGTCCGACTGGTCGCCAATAGAACAACACGAAACCGACAGCACTGCTGCTGCTGCTGCCCCCGGTGGCCATGCAAGATTTACATCATCACATCTGGTCGAATCGCTGTTGGGTTGGTTTCGGCGCAACATCGTGGCATCGGCCAGCGGGTGGTTCGGCACACGCCGCTGCTGTGATGTGAGTTACCTACAGTTGCCTAGTCTCAATGGGGACGAAACATTGTCACAAATAACGCGGTGCGACGCGGCGGCGGATGTTGAGATGACGACGGGTCCACCCACGTGGCAACCGTTGTCACCCGATGCCAATGCTGCCGACAGAGTGCAGCCAGTGCGGATGCTAATGTGATATTCATATCGGGCGAAAAACTTTCCCGAAAACAATCATAAAACGGCCATTAGTGCTCGTGACCGCGTGTACGCCCGGTCCGCCTGAAGTCTGGCTGACTTTGTGTACTTGTGTCGTACAGTGTCGTGTTAGAAAAGTGCCAACACCACGACGCCGCACAACAAAACTAAGAGCTCCGGAAAAAAAAGTGACTTCAACTCGAACTGACAAGCTGTTGGCAGGTCTCTTGATGACGAGAAAATTGTTTCGGGAAAAGTAGAGTGCCTATAACCAGAGTGACGACATCTTATCCGTAATGTTGGCAACAATTTAAAACATTCCATTAGCTTTACATTGAATTGACAGGTCGTTTGCTCGTTTGGAACTGGTAGCTGTCATTCCAAACGAACAGCTGTCGCCACTCTGATTATAGTCACTCTAGGGAAAAGCAAGCTCTGTCTTTTTTTTCTATTTATTTGACCCACAGCTGTCAGAAAACGATATTGGGCTCTTATTTGTTTGGTGATTGCTGTTTCAGTGGCTTCCTTAAATGTTTTAGATTTGTTTCAATGGTCGAAAGATAGAAAAAGGAAAGAAGTTTGAATTACGCACTGATTTGTACATTTATAACCTCACGGATCAGATAAGCCGTGAGTCGAGTTGGATATTGCTCTTCCAATATCCGCTAGCAATTTATTTCAATCGGACATGAACGGATACACAAGCATCTTCCTTCGGCATCCAGCTTTACCTGTACTACTGCCGGAATGAAACAATAAACGTCCATCGTAAATCAGCCCGGCTTTGCAGAAAATATTTCTCAAGCGGTTGGGTTTAGCCCCGACGTGAAGTAGAGCACTCTGTAGAACAAGAATGCTGTGTTAAGCGGAGCAATTCCGGTTCCCTTAAATTTATTTAAAAATATGTTTCCACACCCCAGAAGCAAATATTGAAAAACGGCAAATAGTTTTCCCATACCCAAAGAGTGATCCTTGAAAGCATATATTTTCGCAGTGACCTCTTTGAAATGTTTTCCTAGAGCAGCATTTTTCACACTTTAGTTCAGTCTAAACAAGTCGTGGTCAGTTTTGTAATTTATCGCTGTTGCATGTTTTTTTTTCAGATGAGAAAAAAGAATCTGAGAGATTGTCTATGTTTTGCAATCTAACGCTACGCTGATTTACTCTTACCTGTGACGAAATACTTTACTATAATAATTGATCAGTAAACTCACTGAATAAAAATTTACTACTAATTTTTGCAATCCTCACTGAAAGGAATCTTCAATGGCAAAAAATCAGTTACGAAAAGTTCACTAGTAAATATTCTCCTCGATGATATTGAACAAAAAATTTTGCTTCGAGATATGAATCTCGAACAGAAGATTTTTAGCAATAAATTAATAATTGTTACACCCAAACTTCCGTTTACGAACACTTTATTACGTTATCTCTTTTTACGTAATTCTTTTTACGAACCAAATCCAAAAAAAAACGTAAACTTTTGCATACAATAAAAACTATTTCCGGTTCAATTATATTCCATGCAAACTACCACAATATGGATATTTTTGCAACGAGTTGAAAAAGTAGATTCCTGACAGTGTTCCTGTTCTGGAAATCCAAGATATTCGAGTCCCGAAGTATGGTCGTTCACCTAAATTTTTAAAATCGATTTTTTTAGTGTAGAAGTCGAATAGGATTTTTTCTATGTTTTTATTCAAAAATTTGGCTAATTTTGTAAAAATCACTTGTACGACACATTTTTGAAGGATTTGTCAGTTTTTGACTACAGCTAGTTGAAACAAAAAATGGAAATATATGTTAGACAGTCTAGATAATTTTTGGAAAAAAAAGTATGCAAAGTGATTTTTTGTAACAAAGAAGTACATAAATTGTATATCTACAGCAAGTTTCATTAAAATCTGAGAGCGTGCTGCCAACATTTGTTCGAGTTAGCGCGAAATTCGTCTATGTCGACAATATGGATATTCCCAGGACGGATTTGATTAGTAAACAGATCGAAAAAGTCTTGTGATCTTGCTTCTAGACTAAGGTGCACATGAATGGGGCGTCGTATTTCACACAAAAATTATACTCAAGAACACGTGAAATTGTGTAATTTAAAAATTTCATGCACACCAAAAAAATTTGAATGTTACTGGTGACTTAATCCCTCATATGTTACGATGTAATTCATAAAGACCTAATTTGACAAATGACGGAAAATCTTATTTGTAATGACTTAATGTTAGATGAGCTTGAATTTTACTGGTTTCGACTGTAACTTGCGTTCTGCTGGCAGGTGCGACTGTATGAATTTAAATGCACCTTTTACCAGCAAAGCAAATACATGCTTCTGTGGTTCACTCGATTAACAGACGTACTTGCGATCCAATGATTCTCGGTTCAAGTCGCGACGGTTGCTCTCAGTATTCTTTTTTTTTTTATTCAATGAATTTCATGTATGGAGTTGTAGACACAAAATTAAATGTTCTTCCACGTAAATTTGCGTGAGCTTCGACACTCCATTTATGTGCATCTAATAAGATGTAAAATCACAGGTTTTTTTTAAAGTGTGTGGCTTGACATCGAATGAAATAAAAAACAAAAGACCGTTAGCAACAGCGCGACTTGAACCGAGAAACATTAGATCACAAAGCACATCAGTTAATTGACTGAGCCACAGAAGCACATGATGAATACTTGATACATAGCAATCCGTACAGCGGCAATTGCAAATAACACTCGGATCCTGTAAAATTCTGTACGAATGGAATATTGCGTCATTTGACACGTTAAGTAGTTATAAATTGTATCGTTTTGTAGAATTATGTCACCTGTAAAATTCATAACATTTTCCTGTGTAGAAGCCGCAAAATTACGTATGGGGTCGATTCGAAATCCAAGACGACTGGCGACTTCCGGTTTATCGATATTTCTTGAGAACCCTTAAGGGGGGAGGGATAATTTGAATCAAAAAGCAATTATTTTCGTAATTTTTTACGGAGAAATAGCTTAAGCAAATTTATTCAAACTTTTTTTTTAAATTATAAAGCATCATTTAAAGAATATTTACTTGAATATTAATATCGGCGTAGAATTATGTGAAATCAAAAATGTTCTTAAATTTACTTAAAGTACGAGTTATTTCTCCTCTCTCCGTCGTTCTCAAGTTATTATTCAGATTTTTCACAGTTCGTGGCATATTTAAGCAGAAAACGCGGAAAACTACCATAATATGAAAATGGGAAAATTTCAAAAACGCCCGGGGGAGGCATTTTATACCAAGAAAGTATGTTCCAAGTTTGAGAAGAATCGGTTCAGTAGATTTCGCAGCATCGTGTTCACGGACTTCGAAAAATTGATTTTCGGAAAAAAACGCGTTAAATTTTTTTTCTCAAAAAGTGAGCAAAAATATTTTTGGTAACTTACATTGAATCATTAAATTTTTTGAAATGTTAAACTGTTTAACCCTTTCCTCTCCCTAAAAATAAGGGGATTTCCGGAACAGGGTCGATAGCAATAAACGATTCCTTAACTTTTCGTTTGAGTGTTTGAACAGAATGATTTTACAAGGATAAATTTTTTAAATATTACCATTTAATTCTGTTATAAGTATATCACGTCACTATACAAATTCTTTATGTATCTCACGACACTATAAATCTTGTATAATAAACGTCACATCACATATGCACATTTCGAATACAATTTATATTCATCTTCAGTGTGATAGTTTTGTTTAGTTATATATGACTGAACAAAACTATCACACTGAAGATGAATATAAATTGTATTCGAAATGTGCATATGTGATGTGACGTTTATTATACAAGATTTATAGTGTCGTGAGATACATAGTGAATTTGTATAGTGACGTGATATACTTATAACAGAATTAAATGGTAATATTTAAAAAATTTATCCTTGTAATAAACGATTGTTCACTTGCATAATTGCAACGGTACAATTATAAAACGCAACACAAGAGGGTAAAAAATTGTAGGGGACAAGACCGATTAAATCAAAAATGTAATGTTCAAATACATTCATAAATTGAAAAGTACACAACAAATCGTTTTCAGCTATCTGGGATTGATAAATTCAAGTTGGAAAATGATATGGCATTGATTTTAATAACTTACTTGTGAAACCTGTCTTGAAAATACAAATCGTAAAGTAATTTGAAAAAATGTCCACAAACCAAATTAAGGAGTTCTAAAATATAAATTATTGATATACACTCGCCAAGCATGGACAAAAAGTCCTAATTCCTTCAAAAATCATGAGAAATAGTAGATAATTATTCACTTATATACTGATATGATATGTACTTCATGAACTAAATATTTTTTAAGCCAGTTGTAATTTCATTGAAAAAAGAACTTGTTTGAATATTATTCAGTTCTCCTATAAAATGACACATAGTTGGAATCTTTTCAGGTTTTGATCTGTAACCAGGAATGAACAAATTCGCATTGGCGAGAAAATCAACTATCAGCTCATTTTGGTTATAAATTGAATGACTAAATTGATCGTCTAAAACAGGGGTTCACAAACTATTTTGGGGTCATGGACCCCTTTACTAAAATTAACTTAGGCCTCGGACTCCCATCAACTAATTCCTTTGAAAATTCAATTTGTTGCTTTTTGAATATTGATGTAAAATACTTATCAATTTCTGCGGATGGTCAAATAAACACGACTTTTTTAGCGTAAATATTTCAAATAACAACTTATATCAAACAATAGGGGATCGATTTCTAGACCTCGTCGAACCCCACAGTCAGTTTTCGTTTACGCCGGCCCCCGCAAAAGGATAACGACCCAAAGGGTCTATATCGACCACTTTGAGATCCCCTGGTCTAAAACAACATGTACATAAGTGTCTCCCTCATATTAGTTAATTAAAAATACTAGCGAACAAAACATGTCGTGAGCCCACTGCACTCAACCACTGGAAAAATATTCCGTATTTCTATGTGTCAGTTTTGTACGCTATGCTTTGTGCGGTAATTCGTTCAATACATGCGGTTGAAATTTTACCGTCCTTTATTTTAGCATCGAATTTCACCTTAATGCTCGTTCATACCAAGTATTTTAGACAACTTCAATTTCGAGTTATTTGTGGTTATCTCATACTACTGAGAATGTTATCATAATTTCCATACTCCATTTCCTATGATATGAAGAAAAAACTATGTTGCTGCGTTAAATACAGTAAGAGATATTCGCGATTAAGTTTTACCTATTCCAGTAGAGGGTAAATTTTAAAAAGGCGTACTAAAGTAAGACAAAAATTACTTTTGAAATAAGTTTGAAAGAAATCATTTTTTCCTTACAAACTAACCAAACTGTACCGTTATAAAATTATTAATCATTACTAATTATTATCTGATCATTGATTTCAATAAAAAAGTTTATAAATTCAAAGCACATCAAATATTAACTTTATAAAAAGTTTGTTCAGTTCGAACTGATTTTTCAAATTAAATTTACTATGAAATTGTTTGTCAAGGAAATCATCCGAGCCTCGGTTGTAAAGTCCGTTTCCACAGCAATTGCACAGCCTTTCTATATCAGAAAGGCAAAACGAATGGTTAAAAAAGGGGGACGGGTGTTGCCGGACGGGTTAGACGATGCCTTTCATGCAGCCCACCTGGTTTCGATTCCCAATCCCCAGCACATAGGGTCAGAAAGTTTTTCTGGACCGAAGAGGCGAATGACCATAAAGTTCAAACCTTCATAATCGAAACAAAAAAAATGGTTAAAAAAATTTTTGACCCTTTTCAAAAAATATGTATGCAAAGTGGCTTTTTGTGACAAAGTCTACGTGTCCAGAAAGTTTCATTCTGAGAGGGTGCCGTCAAAATTCATTCGAGTTGGTGCGAAATTCGTCATTTTCGCCGTATCTTGGCAAAATAATTGTCGAGATTTGCACCGCCGAGTACTCGGTAATCATCTCGGTAGAAGATAAAATTGCGGAGTTTCAACATCTTAACTTTGACAAACGTCAGTTATCACCGAAATTGTCTGTCTGTTCGGTATAACCTTTACTGAATATTCGGAAAAAGAAACAATGAATTACTGAGTCTTCAGTAATTAAAAGTCTAATGATGCCTTTCTCATATCAATCATACTATCATATATAATACTGTGGTATTCTTCAAAATAATTCTCTGTGATTCTTGAAAGAATAACCGAAATCGGTTTGTTTGACCGTCTACTGATAAAAACTATTATTTGGAAAAGATTTGAGGTCGATTTAGATTTTTTTTAAAGGTTTTTCCCCATTTTCAGTGATGGTATACCATTTTTAACCCACTTTACCCTATATTTCCGGATCCGGAAGTCGGATCCGCATGAAATTCAGGAGTT
The DNA here is from genome assembly GCF_030247185.1 of Malaya genurostris. NCBI lineage: Eukaryota > Metazoa > Arthropoda > Insecta > Diptera > Culicidae > Malaya > Malaya genurostris. Next base: position 285,549,903 of record NC_080572.1, read on the forward strand.
ACGGGACCACAGGACCTATCATTTGAATCTAAGTTTGTGAAAATCGGTCGCGCCATCTATGAGCAAAGTTAGAACACATATTTTCTTTATTTTTACACATTTTACCCCATAACTCCCGAACCGAAAGTCGGATCCAAATAATATTCAGGAATTTTTTATGCGACCTCAAGATCTTTCATTTGAACCTAAGTTTGTGAAAATCGGTTCAGCTTTCTCTGAGAAAAGTTAGTGCAAAAAACGTGATTAATCCACCTAGCAGTGAGATGATACCTTTTTTTTATCAATACGCATGTGTTTTTGCATGGATATTCTTCGGTGTTTTAGTTCTTATGACATTATTTTAATTATCGTCGTTTTAAACGGCAAATTGAGATTTTAATCACTCATTACCGTGTAATGCCGAAACTGCAAAACATATCGAATTTCAATCTTAGCGTGTGACAATCGATTGAACATTCCATGAGATGTCGAAATAAGTTCCACTTTTGAGTTTTTCGTCATTATTTATGGCACTTCCAGAGCCGGTATTCAGGAACTAGCATAACCCAAAATGATTCGAATGGCCATAAATTAATACGCCAAACAATTTACATCTTCTATATCGGTATGAATTTTAAAAATTCATCATCTGTAATTCCAGAATCGGATAAAATTCACCTCTCATTTGAATCATAGATGATTCTTAGATTTCATTTGAATCTTAGATCGGTTCAGCCATCTACGAGAAAAATTAATTGCATTATTTTAATTTCGTTTCACATATCATCCTGTGGTTCCGCAATCAGAAGTCGGATCCAAACGTAATTCAGGAACCTTGTTTGGGAGTATACGACTTTTCATATGAATCTGAGTTTGTAGAAAACGGTTTAACCATCTCCGAGAAAATTGAGTGATATTATTTGTCACACACGCATTTGCTGTTCTCGACGAACTGAGTCGTATGGTATATGGAAGTCATGTTCTTCCAGCATTTATTGCTGTAAATAGTTTAAATCAATATAATTATGGAATTACTTCCAACTCGATAATGCAGGTACCATCTGGTTTACATATGCCATATTCGAAAGATTATGTTGCCAAAAATGAACCGTGCTTAAATTTGTCCGAGGCAAATTGTCATAAAAAAGGATGCTGTACACAGTCTTTTTGGTACTTAGAAACAATTATATGTAACAGTATAAAAAATCGTGTTTCATGTTGCTCCCAAGCTTTGTTTTTTCATACAGCGCTCAAAATTCCTTCCACTGGAATAAGGCTTACACAAAAATATCGATATCTCCGTTAAAAATGGACGGATTTCAACAATCTATGGCTTGCTGGATAGGTATTACCGAGCGAAATCTAAGTCTGGAAACATATTCTGTTTTCAAGGTCAAATGTGACAGATACTGTCAAAAAACTGAAAATTTTGACTTAAAACTTCGTATAACTCAAAAAGTAAACATCCGATCTCAAAACCATTCAATAGCGTTCTGGGTGACGGGGAGACCTTTCATTTGCGACTAGTTTGATCAAAATCGGTCCAGCCATCTCTGAGATCTCGACCTCTTAGTTGACAACACACATACAGACACACACACACATACACACACACACACATACACACACAGACATTTGCTCAGTTCGTCGAGCTGAATCGATTGGTATATGACATTCGGCCCTCCGGGCCTCGGAAAATTTTTCGAAAGTTTGAGCGAATTCTATACCTATTTTTTATATATATAAAAAAAGGTAAAAACGTTACATACACACTTTCGCACATACACACACACAGACATTTTGCGTACTCGACGAACTGTGTCGAATGGTATATGAAACTCGGCCCTCCGGGCCTCGGTTCAAAAGTCGGTTTTCACAGTGATTGCATAACCTTTCTATATGAGAAAGGCAAAAAGAATTCGTTGTTCTCAAATAGTAAGCATTCAATTGAGGATTAAGATTTCATTACTTTGCCGGGTTCGAAAATTGGTTTTAGGTGTGTAGAGCTTTGAACAGCAAAACGATTGCATTGGGGGTTTGATCTATTTTAGTTTGATTGGAATCCGTTTCAATTTTCCCCAAGAAAACCACATCGATCTCTTGTGTTACTCGTCCCAATCGTAAATGACAGCTGTACGGCAATTGTGTCTGTCAAATGACAACACGATTTGTAACTTTTTCGTTCCCGCTCACGAGCCCGCTCCCAGACGTGTTACTTTATAAAATGGCACTAAGCAAATCGAAACTGTCACTGTTGATTCACTTGTTCCCCGAGTTTGACGAAAAAGACGAAATCTTACAACTCAACATGGCATAACAACGACGGGCACGATCCGGAGGATAAATTATTATGTTACAATTCCTGCCAACCACCGACACGAATCGATTTTACCGCGGGAGTTTGATTTTAAATGTTATGTTTTTTTATGTTCGTTGGGTTACTGCGATGGTATGCATTGTCATCTCTGATTGGTCCGTGTCGCTGCTGCTCGGTCCCGCTTTTTTTTCGGCGAAAGGATTCATTCATCCGATTCAGCGTGCCAAAAAAGGGCGACCGAAGATTTATGTAGCCGAACCGCTTGCTTCGATTGGATTCTTTTGGGCTTTTGTGATACGGCACGTAACGACGAGGGGCCAATAAAATAAATACTAATTTATGAGGTTGTCACACATTTTACTGGTTGATCGGTTTTTAATGGAATTTTATTGTGTGGTAGGAAAGGCACTGCTTTTTTGTTGTTGTTTAGAATCGGTGCGAATTGAAATGTTTCATCGTGATATCGTTGTGATTAGTTTATTTGGGCGCCTTCGGGCCGTTCGGGAGTTATCAGCATCAGAACCCAGAAACCACCCTATAGATCTAATGATTGACATTCGGAATGATTTTGTTTGACGTTCTGTACTGAGGTGGTGGTTGAGAGATTTACTGAATCACTATCGATGCAACAGGAGGTCAAATACTGTTTTTCTATACGCTCATCAATCACTGGCTTCGAACGCTCTGATTTATTATTCGCTTTCATGTTTCAGCAACTATTGGACAGCCAATTTACGATGACTGCGAACAACCACCGGAGATCGCTCATGGCAGTGCCCGTCTCACCGTTGATCAGAGCGAAGAATTCGTGACGGCCCATTATAGCTGCGAGACGGGATTCAAGATTGAAGGATCGGTTGACATTCGATGTGATATCGATTCGGATGAATGGCAGGTCAAGGAACTTCCCAAATGTGTGTTAGGTAAGTTATCTGTGTGTGTGTGAGGTCTTCTTTAACTTTGGGGTATTTAACAACCATCACAATTCGAATCCAGGAAGGATCATCACAAAAACCCGGCAAATAGAATTTCTCATTTGAGAGCAACCAACTAGATAATCGACCTAAGCACCATAAATCAATTCTGACTTCTCGAAGGATCCTTCATGAATTATTATTCAATTTCAGGCAAATCCTAACGAAACAAAGCAAATCGCACTTTCGGAGCGGAGAGCATATCCTTTTCCGGATCGGAATAACAGTTCACGGCTCTCTGCCATGGAGTGAATCTGGTCGGTTTTTCCTATATTGATTTTTTGATGAGCCAAGCATTATGCCCCGGCTTTATGGGTTTTCCATTCATCCTATCGTGGGCCCGTCATATTTTGGATGTCGTTCCCGCAAAACTCGGTTATGTCTGTCACGGTCATAAATTACGGCTGGCTACGGCTTTTTGTAGTCCCGATGATTGTGTGGCTTAGGTGAAATCATTCACACCGCAAGCAAGCCAGCAAGCAAGCAAACGTTGCTTAATCTCATCTCGACTAGGCATTCTATTTTTCGATTAACGATGCGAAAGAAGTAGGTGTCCCGGTGTGACATTCTTGGAGACATGTTTTCGCCATCCCGGACTGATTACCTCATCATCAGCTACAAATTATCGCTGCTCGCGCCAAACGTCTCTCGAATGTAGACCGAAGAAAACAAAAACAACGGAACAGAACTGTTCCAAAACAGATAGAAGCAAGTATTAAATCAACTTAAAAAAACCCTTCTTGATCCACCTAGTGGTGTGATAATGCCTTTCTCTTCTTTCATAACAGTCTCATGAAAATATGTTTCATACATTTATTAAATAATTTTAGACGCCAATTGATTCAGATTGATTCGAGTAGTTCACAAAAGCATGCTTCAGTGTTTATGTCACACAGTCAGCATTATTTTTCCAAACTAGTGCTTGACATTTGCGTTGCCTATTTGTATGAGAACAGTGATGCTAATCTAAAAAACCCTTCTTAGTCCACTTAGTGGAATTTTCATATATCTTGAAAAATCGCCATAGGGGGGAGTACATGAAATTTTCGAAATCGAAAAAAAATTTTTGATGGCAAAAGGCTTAGAATTGCATGAAACGTCGAGATTTAGTGTCATCTCGAAAAAAAATTTTTTTGAAAAAATCGACTTTTTGGGACTTAGAAAAAATATGAAAATTTTTCTAAGTCCCAGAAAGTTGATTTTCTCAAAAAAATTTTTTTTTGAGATGACACTAAATTTCGATGTTTTATGCAGTTTTAAGAGTTTTGGCATCAAAAAAAATTTTCGATTTTGGAAATTTCATGTACTCCCCCCTATGGTGCTTTTTCAAGATCGATAATTGTCAAACCTTTACCACCGGGCAGCACCCCTTAAGCATGTCCGATTTAGGTCAAATATTGCATGAAGGCTTTTTTCGAGGTGCTTAAACTTTTGAGCACTAGAACTTTACGAAAATAGAGTTGAACCCAAAATTTTGGCACCCTTATATATACAAGAGCGGTAAAAATCAACGTGTTTTGTCGGTTACGTCACTTATACCATCATATATCTGGAACCAAAAGTCACAACCATTTGATCTTCGAACTTGTTCAACGGCCCGACAGTAGCTTTCAAACGAGCCCAAGTTTGTTAAAATCGACTCAGCCATCTCTGAGAAAATTGAGCGCGTTCAAATACAACGCTTTTTGTCGGTTACGTCACTTATACAATCATATCTCCGGAACCAAAAGTCACAGCCATTTGATCTTCGAACTTGATCAATGGCCCGCCAGTAGCTTTCAAACGAGTCCAAGTTTGTTCAAATCGGTTCAGCCATCTCTGAGAAAATTGAGCGCGTTCAAATACAACGCTTTTTGTCGGTTACGTCACTTATACAATCATATCTCCGGAACCAAAAGTCACAGCCATTTTATCTTCGAACTTGATCAATGCCCCGATAGTAGCTTTCAAACGAGCCCAAGTTTGTTAAAATCGGTTGAGCCATCTCTGAGAAAATTGAGCGCGTTCAAATATCTTCGAAAAGTGCACACACATACACACACACACACACACATACACACACACACACACACACACACACACACACACACACACACACAGACATTTTCCGATCTCGTCGAGCTGAGTCGAATGGTATATAACACTATGGGTCTCCGAGGCTCCGTTCGAAAGTCGGTTTTTCCAGCAATTCTAATACCTTTCTATAGAGAAAGGCAAAACCCTTCTTAGTCCACTTAGTGGAATTTTCATATATCTTGAAAAATCACCATAGGAGGGAGTACATGAAATTTTCGAAATCGAAAAAAAATTTTTGATGCCAAAAGGCTTAGAATTGCATGAAACGTCGAGATTTAGTGTCATCTCGAAAAAAAATTTTTTTGAAAAAGTCGACTTTTTGGGACTTAGAAAAAATATGAAAATTTTTCTAAGTCCCAGAAAGTTGATTTTTTCAAAAAAAATTTTTTTCGGGATAACACTAAATTTCGATGTTTTATGCAGTTTTAAGAGTTTTGGCATCAAAAAAAATTTTTTATTTTGGAAATTTCATGTACTCCCCCCTATGGTGCTTTTTCAAGATCGATAATTGTCAAACCTTTACCACCGGGCAGCACCCCTTAAGCATGTCCGATTTAGGTCAAATTTTGCATGAAGGCTTTTTTCGAGGTGCTTAAACTTTTGAGCACTAGAACTTTACGAAAATAGAGTTGATCCCAAAATTTTGGCACCCTTATATATACAAGAGCGGTAAAAATCAACGTGTTTTGTCGGTTACGTCACTTATACAATCATATTTCTGGAACCAAAAGTCACAACCATTTGATCTTCGAACTTGATCAATGGCACGACAGTAGCTTTCAAACGAGCCCAAGTTTGTTGAAATCGGATCAGCCATCTCTGAGAAAATTGAGCGCGTTCAAATACAACGCTTTTTGTCGGTTACGTCACTTATAGAATCATATCTCCGGAACCAAAAATCACAGCCATTTGATCTTCGAACTTGATCAATGGCCCGACAGTAGCTTTCAAACGAGCCCAAGTTTGTTCAAATCGGTTCAGCCATCTCTGAGAAAATTGAGCGCGTTCAAATACAACGCTTTTTGTCGGTTACGTCACTTATAGAATCATATCTCCTGAACCAAAAATCACAGCCATTTGATCTTCGAACTTGATCAATGGCCCGACAGTAGCTTTCAAACGAGCCCAAGTTTGTTCAAATCGGTTCAGCCATCTCTGAGAAAATTGAGCGCGTTCAAATATCTTCGAAAAGTGCACACACATACACACACACACACATACACACACACACACATACACACACACACACACACACACACACAGACATTTTCCGATCTCGACGAACTGAGTCGAATGGTATATAACACTATGGGTCTCCGAGGCTCCGTTCGAAAGTCGGTTTTTCCAGCAATTCTAATACCTTTCTATAGAGAAAGGCAAAACCCTTCTTAGTCCACTTAGTGGAATTTTCATATATCTTGAAAAATCACCATAGGAGGGAGTACATGAAATTTTCGAAATCGAAAAAAAATTTTTGATGCCAAAAGGCTTAGAATTGCATGAAACGTCGAGATTTAGTGTCATCTCGAAAAAAAATTTTTTTGAAAAAGTCGACTTTTTGGGACTTAGAAAAAATATGAAAATTTTTCTAAGTCCCAGAAAGTTGATTTTTTCAAAAAAAAATTTTTTCGGGATAACACTAAATTTCGATGTTTTATGCAGTTTTAAGAGTTTTGGCATCAAAAAAAATTTTTTATTTTGGAAATTTCATGTACTCCCCCCTATGGTGCTTTTTCAAGATCGATAATTGTCAAACCTTTACCACCGGGCAGCACCCCTTAAGCATGTCCGATTTAGGTCAAATTTTGCATGAAGGCTTTTTTCGAGGTGCTTAAACTTTTGAGCACTAGAACTTTACGAAAATAGAGTTGATCCCAAAATTTTGGCACCCTTATATATACAAGAGCGGTAAAAATCAACGTGTTTTGTCGGTTACGTCACTTATACAATCATATTTCTGGAACCAAAAGTCACAACCATTTGATCTTCGAACTTGATCAATGGCACGACAGTAGCTTTCAAACGAGCCCAAGTTTGTTGAAATCGGATCAGCCATCTCTGAGAAAATTGAGCGCGTTCAAATACAACGCTTTTTGTCGGTTACGTCACTTATAGAATCATATCTCCGGAACCAAAAATCACAGCCATTTGATCTTCGAACTTGATCAATGGCCCGACAGTAGCTTTCAAACGAGCCCAAGTTTGTTCAAATCGGTTCAGCCATCTCTGAGAAAATTGAGCGCGTTCAAATACAACGCTTTTTGTCGGTTACGTCACTTATAGAATCATATCTCCTGAACCAAAAATCACAGCCATTTGATCTTCGAACTTGATCAATGGCCCGACAGTAGCTTTCAAACGAGCCCAAGTTTGTTCAAATCGGTTCAGCCATCTCTGAGAAAATTGAGCGCGTTCAAATATCTTCGAAAAGTGCACACACATACACACACACACACATACACACACACACACATACACACACACACACAGACATTTTCCGATCTCGACGAACTGAGTCGAATGGTATATAACACTATGGGTCTCCGAGGCTCCGTTCGAAAGTCGGTTTTTCCAGCAATTCTAATACCTTTCTATAGAGAAAGGCAAAACCCTTCTTAGTCCACTTAGTGGAATTTTCATATATCTTGAAAAATCACCATAGGAGGGAGTACATGAAATTTTCGAAATCGAAAAAAAATTTTTGATGCCAAAAGGCTTAGAATTGCATGAAACGTCGAGATTTAGTGTCATCTCGAAAAAAAATTTTTTTGAAAAAGTCGACTTTTTGGGACTTAGAAAAAATATGAAAATTTTTCTAAGTCCCAGAAAGTTGATTTTTTCAAAAAAAAATTTTTTCGGGATAACACTAAATTTCGATGTTTTATGCAGTTTTAAGAGTTTTGGCATCAAAAAAAATTTTTTATTTTGGAAATTTCATGTACTCCCCCCTATGGTGCTTTTTCAAGATCGATAATTGTCAAACCTTTACCACCGGGCAGCACCCCTTAAGCATGTCCGATTTAGGTCAAATTTTGCATGAAGGCTTTTTTCGAGGTGCTTAAACTTTTGAGCACTAGAACTTTACGAAAATAGAGTTGATCCCAAAATTTTGGCACCCTTATATATACAAGAGCGGTAAAAATCAACGTGTTTTGTCGGTTACGTCACTTATACAATCATATTTCTGGAACCAAAAGTCACAACCATTTGATCTTCGAACTTGATCAATGGCACGACAGTAGCTTTCAAACGAGCCCAAGTTTGTTGAAATCGGATCAGCCATCTCTGAGAAAATTGAGCGCGTTCAAATACAACGCTTTTTGTCGGTTACGTCACTTATAGAATCATATCTCCGGAACCAAAAATCACAGCCATTTGATCTTCGAACTTGATCAATGGCCCGACAGTAGCTTTCAAACGAGCCCAAGTTTGTTCAAATCGGTTCAGCCATCTCTGAGAAAATTGAGCGCGTTCAAATACAACGCTTTTTGTCGGTTACGTCACTTATAGAATCATATCTCCTGAACCAAAAATCACAGCCATTTGATCTTCGAACTTGATCAATGGCCCGACAGTAGCTTTCAAACGAGCCCAAGTTTGTTCAAATCGGTTCAGCCATCTCTGAGAAAATTGAGCGCGTTCAAATATCTTCGAAAAGTGCACACACATACACACACACACACATACACACACACACACACATACACACACACACACACACACACAGACATTTTCCGATCTCGACGAACTGAGTCGAATGGTATATAACACTATGGGTCTCCGAGGCTCCGTTCGAAAGTCGGTTTTTCCAGCAATTCTAATACCTTTCTATAGAGAAAGGCAAAAATACTTGTTCAGTTTTATCAGTCTACTGTCCGTACAGAAAACTTGTTCCTGACTTTACATAAGCGGATACCCATATCTGTGCTATTCTAGACAGGCGAAAGACGACGAGTTTCCGGAGCGGATCCTGATGGCGGAAACAATAAAGTGACTCACGACACCGGTGAGAAATAATTGAAAAACAAAATGTTCGGTCGCGTGATTGAGAGGTTAATGGATTGTGAATAAATTGAAATGGAATCCTGTTCCAACAGGAGATAAGTACTCCGGAAGTTCCGATCGCTTTGTGTCGCGGATCCGTGATTTTTTTTTGAAATTGAAACATTTCGCGGCAAAGCCCCTTTATGTCTTCGTGAGTCTTTCAAGTTTTAATGCATTCGGTGTTTTGTTGGATAACCTTTTCTATGATTGAATACATCTCGAAACAATCATGCTATGGTCTTTTTTTTCGAAGTGCAAATTTTTACCATTTTGCCCTACCGTTACCTGGGCCACATGGTAAGTGGGTGAGGCAAAACGAAAAATCAAGCCTACTGCTCTTCAAAACAATTTTTTGAGCTCAAATAAATATGGAAAAGTTAGAAGGTGCCTCAACGATGATATCCATTGCAGTAGTCTATGGGATTCATTTTGTCTTTCTCTATAGAATGGTAATAGAATTGCAAAAAAAAAACGACTTTTGATCAGAGCTCCGAAGACCCCTAGTGTTAAATACCATTCGACTCCGCTAGACGACATCGCTTGACCCGAAAGGAACACGAAAAGTTTGATGGAGCTGAAATCAATCCCACACTCAAGGCTATCGTTTCTGGATCCGGAGATATAATGGTATAAGTTACGTAACCGACAAAACTCCCCTTTCTTTACCGCTCAATTTTCTCAAAAATGGTTTAACCGGTTTCAAAAAATTCAGGCTCGTTTGAATGCTACTATTGAGTTGATCAAGTTTGAAGTTCGAATTGATGATACTTCTAGTTCTAGAGATATAATGGTAACCGTTTTTCACCTTTTTTCTCAGATGGCTGAACCGATTTTAACAAGCTTAGGCTCGTTTTCAGAAATACTATTGAATAGTGGATCATCTTCGAAGATCAAATGTCTGATACTTACGGTTATGATGATATAATGATATGAGTGACGTAAACGACAAAACAAACATTACCGCTCAATTTTTTCGACCGATTTCTATCATTTTAGGCTCATTCGATACTTGTGTTGGGAAATGGATCGAACTCGAAGAGCGAAAAGTTTTCTCTTCCGGTTTTTTACCCGCACAATTATTTCCAAAGTGACCAATGCACTATGGTCCGAAACGGGAAATTAGCGTGACAAAAATATTTTCACTTTTAAATATTAGTTTTTTGTAGTTGGTGTCTTCACAAAAGTTGTTTGTAATCAAATGGCGCTCCTTTTGATGAAGAAAGTTACAAAAATGATTTTGTTGTACAATAATGTTGTAAAGGAGTAAAAGTAGGGTGACTCCTGAAAAATCACTTTTTTTTTATTTTAACTTTTTTGTGAAACGTTCTACGGAAAAGTTGTCTTCAGAAGAGTTGTTAAATTAATCATTGCGCATAATTTTGCTCAACCAAGATACTCGGTAAAATTGATGTAACTCGATCAAATGAAGAGCTAGAGAGGTGCTTTTTTCAACAAAGTTGCTCAAAATAAAATTTCCTACAGCTTTATTGTACAACAAAATCATATTTGAGCTCAATTAAGAAAGTTAGATATCCGATTTCAATCTAAATGAGGACCACCCTAGTAACTTTCTTCATCAAAAGCAGCCCCATTTGATTACAAACAACTTTTGTGAAGACACCAAGTACAAAAAACTAATATTTAATAGTGAAAATATTTTTGTCACGCTAATTTCCCGTTTCGGGCCACTGTGCAATGATCAAGTTCAAATGTGTTATTGCTGATGTAATTAGTTTGAGAAATGTTACCGAATATGTAACGTTAACTATTGAAGCATGCTTTTGTAAGCTACACGCAGAGAAATATAGCATGATATATTCGGATATAATGAGTATTTAGGTCATTTTTAAACATTTGTTCGAATTACATTACAATTCAATATTGAATAACATGAAATAATTACACTAGATTTATTCAAATCAAATATGTTTTGATTTTTATTGCAAATAAACATTAATTTGAAACAGCTAAGAATTTTGTTTTATTCAAATACATATGCGGAGTAATATGATATATGACTCAATTATACTGACTTTTAGTTTCAAGTTCTTGAATGATGAATAAAATTGTCCATCCTGGAATCAAATACATTGCAAATATCCTGTAACAGGTACTATCGATAATAGCAGTAAACTCTCTAGATGATTTTATTTCATTGAAATTTTTAGCTGTTTTGATCCTTCTGCGATTGATGGATGCTGTTACAAAGTGTTTTAAGTTTTCGAGAGATTGGTGCATCATACGATGAAGATAATCTCTGGAAACAGCGTACATTGATTTCTCATAACAACTTCTATTTGTGAGATTTATTATTATAGTCTCATGGTATTCCTTAAAAAGTTGTTATAAGTTCTAAGAGTAATTTTATTATAATTATAGATATAGATTAAACTCAAAAATGGTTTTTATATCAAGAACTTTAAATATGCTTATTTGTTGAAAAAAAAAGATATTTACAATAATCATTGAATTGAATTACATTCGCATGGAAGGCTCCTGTAGAAACAAAACCTATTTGCTATGCATCAAATAACAAATGTATTTGATTCCAAGTGAAATTGAATAAAATCCAGATTCAAGTGAAATATATTTTTGAATACGAAGCACAATAGACTAAAATTAAATAATCATTTTATTTATCTATTTGAAACAAATTATGTTATACTTTGAAGTAAATATCAAATGCATTTGAATCGAAGGAAAATGAAAATGGGCGCTGATTCAACAGTAACATGTTTTTGAATTCAAAGCACAATATTTATTGATTTAAAATCAATTTTTCTGCCCGTACCCAAACCAAATTAGTCCAAATTTGTGTTATAAATGATCCTAATAAAACAAGACAAAACATGTTCTAATAAGACTGTGTCAATGGCAGAAAAAAGGCATCATCACATCACTAGGTGGAATAAGAATAGGTTTGTTTTTAAATATATTTAATTTTTGTAAAAGATATGGGAAGAAAAGAGATGGAAATCTGAAGGGGACAGGTCAGCGGAACACGGAGGGTGAGGACATTTTAATTTGATGATTATTTTTACTACTTTAATTTGATACTGAATGTGAGTTTTTTAAATTCAAACTGATAATACCTAAAAGCATTAAAGTTGGACTCAAAACTATTGCAATTTATTCGGCAAGTCAATTCATGGCCTACGAATCGGTTTGGGTTGTGCTGGTTCCTGAATACCGGCTCTGGAAGTACCGTAAATAACCGCAAACTCTAAAATGGAATTTATTTCGACATCTCATGGAAGGTTCAATCGATTATTACAAGTTTAGATTTAAATTCGATCCGATTTGCAGTTTCGACATTAGAGGGTAATTAGTGAAAATAACTTTAAATTGTCGCTTGAATGTCATTAAAATAATATCATGTGAACTAAAACACCGAAGAATATTCATGCAAAAAACACATGCGGATGATAAAAAAGGTATCATCTCACAGTTAGGTGGATTTTACACAATACGTGTCCCCCGCACCGCATAAAAAGAGACCTCAGTGTATATAACCACTTTACAGCAAGTTTGCATTCAAGATATGCTAGCATGCAATTATTTGTATAGTGTTAAGTTTCGCTTGGGAATGCGTTACGCAGCGATTCGAGTTCGCACTATGGCTTTTTCACTCCGCGATTTTGATGAAAGCTATAAAAATATTGTTCAAATAAAACGTGTTCCTGCAATAAAAATTGGATACCAATCTTGAGAATTCAAGAGCTATTTTTGATTCTTCCTATTTCCAAGCTTCAAAAAAGACGGGTGGGTAATGTCAGAGACATAACTGGATGTCGTGAATACGGAAACAACTTACATGTTCCTTAACACTTCCGAATATCAATTAGTTGATCAATTATATGTATTATGCAAGCATTCCCCTTTTTCACATATTTCGCAAAAACAAAAAAAGGCTTCACTTGATCTCGATTACTGTGAATTTCACACAGCAAAAAGTGCACAAATCTAATCAAACTGTTCTATTTTTGCACTAAACTGAGGATTTTTACCTTCGATTTGCGAAGAAGAAATCCTAAAAGTTCTTTAGAAAGCTTTTAGAGCCATTAGAATGGCTGATTCTGTGTGATGCTCTCCATTGTTGTCTTCTTTTCGTTGTTTTTTCATCAATGCAAACGACTAGCAGCTGTGACGTAATCGCTCTTGTTGGAAGCGGAGCTTTGCAAACGACACACAATACATCTGCTCGCAGTGGCGATAGAATCCAAACTGATCCAATTTTTGTTAAGAGATTTCGTTTGTAGCTTTTTCACTAATGGGCGGTCCTAACGGCTATAAAAATAGCATCATATAGAATTTTATGTTGTATAGGGACCGTGTACGAGGGCATGGTTTAGTGGCCGGCGACGACAGCGCACTAGGGGGCGAGTGGTAAAAATAATGCTACCATAGCAAAACTTGTAAACTGAGTTGGAAAATACTTTCTAGCGTATTTTCTCTGCGGATTTTTTCCGAACCCAGGAACTATTCGCGTGTGGTGTGAACGATTGTTGAACATCTACTGGCTATTAAATTTTGAGACGAATTATTCATTCTATATCTAAATACGGCCACGTCATTTTCTGTCATTACAGTTGGATTTGTGTAGAATATTTGTCATATTCACTCAAACTCAAACACTCAAACGATATTGTCAGCACATTGAATGATTTTTTAATCGACTTGTTTGTAAACACTGAAAAATATCTTACTAAAACATTCTAATTTCAGACCTTTAGTAAAAATTGCTTCTGTGTAATATCATTTTATACTTTCACTCAAAGAAAATACCCCAATAAAAGTTTAAATATTTTTTACATAAAGTAAGTTTATCTCGAAGTTATTCTTACTTTCGCTGAATTGCAATTATTACTCCACTTGCTATTACTTTATTTTCAGAGCAAAATAGACCCAAATAACTTTCCATCCGTCAAACTTTGAAATGGGCCGCAGTTTTAGATAAATTTAACTACTCGATAAAAAATAACTACCCGACTGTCGAATTTTAACTAAAAGTTCAAATAATTCGCAGGATGGTCCATACTCTTAGAATGGAGGAAGAAAATAAATTGCAATCATAAAAATACTAGCAATCTCACGAGTAGCCAGTTTGACGTATATTGAAAATACGAGTCACGAAGCTAACAACAAATAATCATTTTATTCAGTAGGCTGTGCGCTTGAGCGGACGGAAAAAATTTTTGCGCGTCATTTTTTCGTCCAATATAAAAATAAGTGAAAATTTCCGTTTTCTATCGTTTGTATTGAGTTGGTGGACTTTAACAGTGCCTAGTAATAATATTGAACAAACTGTGTGTAGTTATCGTACGTTACAAGTAGAAAGTGCCATTGGACATAGATAACACAGGCAATTGTTGCTTTTTCCTCCTCGGAGGTTTTTTGCACTGCCGTGTTTTTGATATATCGGTCGACGAGAACCAGTCCCGACGGCCGCTCCTAGAATATGGATTACAAGCTAAGTGTAGTTGTTTTTTTTTTTTTAATTTTCTCCTACTGAATTTAAATACCTTTACTGTTATCTGCGCGGAGACAATTCCGTGCCATGATAGTGTCTTCTGTTGTTAATCCCCCTCCCCCAGATGATAAAATGGAGACTTCCGCTGACAATAAAAAGTCTCGCATTAAGAACTATCCCGATGGGCTTGCACTCCCGCCCGGGCCTTACGCGGTCTATTTCCGGACCAAATCAAATGAGAAAAAATTAAACCTTTTGAAAATTTCTCACGACTTGACCTCGCGATACCCTACTGTTAAAAGAATTGATAAAGTACGCCCAGACAAGCTTAGGGTCTTGTTAACCAGCTCTCAGCAGGCAAACGAGATTGTTCGAAACGAGCACTTTACGCGGGACTACCGTGTCTACGTACCAGCTCGTGAAGTCGAAATAGACGGCGTGGTTACCGATTCGACTCTGACTTGTGAGGACATTCTTAAGTACGGGGCGGGTTGTTTCAAAGATCCCTTACTTAAGAATGTCAAGATACTGGATTGCAAACGATTGCATTCAGTATCGATCACCGGGGATGGAGCAAAATCTTATCCCCAATCAGATTCTTATCGAGTTACCTTTGCTGGCTCGGCTTTACCCAACTACGTCCTCTTGGACCGGGTTCGTCTGCCCGTTCGTCTCTTTGTACCGCGAGTAATGAACTGTACCAACTGTAAACAATTGGGGCATACAGCTTCTCATTGCTGCAATAAGCCCCGGTGTGCCAACTGTGGGGGAGGACATGCGGATGGCTCTTGCGGTAAGGATACCGAAAAGTGCCTCTATTGTAAGGAGGGTCCGCATGACCTCTCGGCATGTCTCGCGTATAGACTTCGCGGTGACAGAATGAAGCGTTCTCTGAGAGAACATTCTAAACGCTCTTTTGCCGATATGCTGAAGAGTGCCACTCCCCCCAAACAAATAACGAACCCATATGCCTGCTTGTCAAATGACGAGAGTGATTATGACGACCCTTTGGAAGGTACATCTTCGGCTGTCCCTCAAAGCTATAGAAAGAGAAGAAATATATCCTCCCACAAGCTTCCTAGTAAGGGTTCGAAGATATCCTCAGAAGGGCCTCTAAAAGTTACAGCTAGAGGAAGTGGTGCTAAAGCAAAACCGAAGCAAAATGCTCCTGGTCTAGGAAATCTAAATTCTACGAAAGAATTCCCACCACTTCCTGGGACATCAAACCCCCCAAGCGTCCCCGAAAATCTACCTGAGAACCAACTCAGTGCTGGACTTATCAAGTTCTCAGATATTGTGGACTGGATTTTCAAAAATTTCAACATATATGACCCTCTTAAAAGCATTTTAATTGCATTCACGCCTACAGTGAAAACATATTTGAAGCAGATGACTGCAAATTGGCCCCTTCTTTCAGCGATCGTATCCTTCGATGGCTAAGTCATCCTTGGAGGTTAGGGATTCAATCACTGTCATACAGTGGAATTGTAGAAGTATCATTCCAAAAATAGATCCTTTCAAATTTCTAGTAAATAATCTGAAATGTGACGCATTTGCATTGTGCGAAACTTGGCTAACTTCTGAAATACCCTTAAACTTCCACGATTTTAACATTATTCGTCTGGATCGAGATGATCCCTATGGAGGAGTACTTTTGGGGATCAAAAAGTGCTATTCTTTCTATCGCATTAACCTCCCCTCGATACCAGGTATTGAAGTTGTCGCATGTCATGTTACAATCAAAGACAAGGACCTTTGCGTTGCTTCCATCTACATTCCCCCAAGAGCCTCGGTTGGGCATCGGCGGCTCAATGATATCATAGAACTTCTTCCCGCACCGACGTTGGTTTTAGGAGACTTTAACTCACACGGTACAGGATGGGGCTGTCTTCACGACGATAACAGATCAACTATGATCCATGATATCTGCGACAACTTCAATATGACAATCTTGAATACGGGAGAAATGACACGAATTCCTGCACCACCAGCAAGACCAAGTGCGCTGGACTTATCCCTTTGCTCGACATCGCTACGGTTGGATTGCACGTGGAAGGTAATCCCTAATCCCCACGGTAGCGATCATCTGCCTATCGTAATTTCAATCGCCACCGGATTAAGACCATCGGAAACAATCAATGTTTCGTATGATCTCACACGAAACATTGATTGGAAATGCTACGCAAATTCGATATCTGAGAAACTAGAAACAACACAAGAACTTCCTCCGGAGGAAGAGTACAAGTTTTTGGCTGGCTTGATTCTCGACACCGCGAGTCAAGCTCAGACGAAACGTGTACCCGGCGCGAAAACTAACATCCGTCCTCCCAATCCGTGGTGGGACAAAGAGTGCTCATCACTAAACGTGGAAAGAACTTCAGCGTTCAAAAAGTTTAGAAAAAATGGAACACCTGATAATTATCGGAGTTACGCGGTGTTAAACTTGCAAATGAAGAACTTAATTAAAGCAAAGAAACGAGGTTACTGGCGCCAATTTGTTGATGGATTAACAAAAGAAACATCGATGAGCACTCTTTGGAACACAGCCCGACGAATGCGCAACAAAAACACCACTAACGAAAGCGAAGAATATTCAAACCGCTGGATATTCGATTTCGCTAAAAAAGTTTGTCCAGACTCTGTTCCGGAACAGAAGATCTCTCGCGTCACGACATTGAATACAAACGAAACACCGTTTTCGATGGTAGAGTTCTCACTTGCACTCTTGTCGTGTAACAATAAAGCCCCGGGGCTAGACAGAATTAAATTCAACTTGCTGAAAAATCTGCCTGACCCTGCCAAAAGACGTTTGTTGAATTTATTCAACAAGTTCCTTGAGGGTAATATTGTCCCACATGACTGGAGACAAGTGAGAGTGATCGCCATTCAAAAACCAGGAAAACCAGCTTCCAATCACAACTCGTATCGGCCGATTGCTATGCTTTCCTGTATCCGGAAATTGTTCGAAAAAATGATTCTGTTTCGTCTAGACAATTGGGTCGAGACTAATGGCTTCCTTTCAGATACACAATTCGGTTTCCGCAGGGGCAAAGGAACGAACGATTGTCTTGCGCTGCTCTCAACCGAAATTCAAATGGCATTTGCTCGTAAAGAACAAATGGCGTCAGTTTTCCTAGACATCAAGGGGGCTTTTGATTCAGTTTCCATAAACATCCTATCAGAGAAGTTGCATCAGCATGGTCTTTCACCAATTTTGAATAACTTTCTGTATAATCTGTTGTCCGAGAAATACATGTATTTCACGCATGGTGATTTGTCGACAATAAGATTCAGTTACATGGGTCTTCCTCAGGGCTCATGCTTAAGCCCCCTATTATACAATTTTTACGTAAACAACATTGATGAATGTATCAACACATCTTGCACGCTAAGACAACTTGCCGACGACAGCGTTGTGTCTATTATAGGACCCAAAGCTGCCGATCTCCAAGGACCATTGCAAGATACCCTCGACAACTTGTCGACATGGGCTCTTCAGATGGGTATCGAGTTCTCTACGGAGAAAACTGAACTGGTTGTATTTTCAAGGAAGCGAGAACCAGCACAATTACAGCTTCAACTAGGGGGTGAAACCATAGCTCAGATCTTCACATTTAAATATCTCGGGGTCTGGTTCGACTCCAAAGGCACCTGGGGATGTCACATTAGATATCTGAAACGAAAATGCCAACAGAGAATCAACTTTCTTCGTACAATAACCGGATCGTGGTGGGGTGCCCACCCAGGAGACCTGATAAGGCTGTATCAAACAACGATATTGTCCGTAATGGAATATGGATGCTTCTGCTTCCGATCCGCCGCGAACACCCATTTCATTAAACTGGAAAGAATTCAGTATCGTTGTTTACGTATTGCCTTAGGTTGCATGCAGTCGACTCATACGATGAGTCTTGAAGTACTGGCGGGCGTCTTACCGTTGAAAAATCGATTCTGGGATCTCTCATATCGATTGCTAATCCGATGCGACATCCTGAATCCGATGGTGATTGAAAACTTCGAAAGGCTTGTCGAGCTCAATTCTCAAACCCGTTTTATGTCCTTGTATTTTGATTACATGGCTCAGAATATTAATCCTTCTTCGTTTGTTTCCAACCGTGCTCATTTCTTGGATACTTCTGATTCTACTGTATTTTTCGACACATCCATGAGAGAAGAAATTCGTGGAATTCCGGATCACGTGCGCCCTCAAGTGGCCCCAAATATTTTTTATAATAAATTGAGAACAGTCAACTGTGAAAAGGTGTTTTACACTGACGGATCAAACATCAACGAGTCCACAGGCTTCGGCATCTTCAATCAAAACATCACCGCTTCTTACAAACTCAGTGATCCGGCTTCAGTTTACGTCGCAGAATTAGCTGCTATTCAGTACACCCTCGAGATCATTGAAACCTTGCCCAAAGACCATTACTTCATTGTCACGGACAGTCTAAGCTCAATAGAAGCTCTCCGGGCAATGAAGCCAGGAAAGTATCCCCAATATTTCCTGGGGAAAATACGGGAACATTTGAGAACTTTATCTGAACGGTCTTATTTAATATCGTTAGTCTGGGTCCCTTCGCATTGTTCCATTCCGGGCAATGAAAAGGCAGACTCATTGGCTAAAGTGGGCGCATTGGAAGGTGATATTTATGAAAGACCAATCTGCTTCAATGAATTTTTCAGTATTTCTCGTCAGAAAACTCTCGAAAGTTGGCAAACTACATGGACGAATGACGAACTGGGACGATGGCTACACTCCATTATCCCTAAGGTATCGACGAAACCTTGGTTCAAGGGGATGAACGTGAGTCGTGATTTCATTCGCGTTATGTCACGGCTCATGTCAAATCACTATACATTCAACTCACATCTCCGGCGTATTGGGCTCGTGGAGAGCAGTCTCTGCACCTGTGGCGACGGTTATCAGGACATCGAGCATGTCGTGTGGTCGTGCGTAGAGTATCGTGACGCCAGGTCGGAGCTTCTGGAATCCCTTAGGGCCCGAGGTAGACCGCCTGAGGTTCCGGTTCGGGATGTGTTGGCGAGTCGGGATAGTTCCTATATGCTTCTCATTTACCAATACCTTAAACACATTAAAATACAAGTGTGATCCGTTGTATTTGGCATAGAAAGTTGTCCTTACTCTTTTCGAGACTAAGAATACTCTTCACCTATAGGTTCGACACTAACATCCGCCCGATTCTCCCAATCCCCCGTCTGTCTACCATCTTTATCGATACTAACAAGATCTTTTTGCTGTTACTAACTTTTCGCTCCCCTTTCCCCAGTCTCTTCACCATCTCGATGTCAACTAACTAAATATTTGTAGTTATTAGTTATTTCGTTCCCATACCCTCCTTTAACAATCCGTTTTAGACAACAATTACTTCTCTATTTTTTTTCTTCATACCATTCGGCAACATCACCATCATTGCCACGGAAAGCCAGTCGATGATTCACATGCGGGCCACCCGCCAGGTCTTTGCAGCCTGGGGGTGTTTTCCGCGGACCCACTGAAGGATGCAGCAATTTTTGATACATTTTCACGTCACCTGGCTGATTCCAAGAACGGAGGACCACTCCTGTCGATAACTAGCACGCGGGCCACTGGCCGAGTCTTTGACTCGGGGGTGTCTTCCGTGGACCCATACGGACAAGCATACGGCCACTACCATTGAGTAGCAACGTCACCAGTAAAACATGAGAGGCCAGCACCTACACAATTCTTATTATTACAAAATGCCTTTGGCATCATAGAGCTAACGCATTGTTCCTTAATAAATATATTTTATGAAGAAAAAAAAAATCATTTTATTGAAACGCTGAACTGTTTTGCCTTTCTCATATAGAAAGGTTATGCAATCACTTGAAAATCGACTAGTAAAAATTGCCCAAGTGGCATATGCCATTCCACTCAGTTCGTCGAGCTGAGCAATCTATCTTTGTGTGTTCTACACGAAATTCTTGAATTTCATCCGGATGTGTTAAAAATTGTGTACCGTTACTTGAAGAGTCGAAACGAAAAAAGTAAAAAGTTTTCTAAATTGCTCTCGAAAGTATTCCCGGTTTTCGAATAACGACGGCAGATAATAGTCATACACTCAAAAAAGGATCTCACTTACTTTTACACTTAGTCCGGTATTCCAAATCTTAGGTTCAAATGAATGATCTTATGCTCCTACCGAAAATTAAGCATATTTTTCGGTTGCAATTAAAACCATGTTAGTTGATGGCCATACGAACCAACTTCGATTATACGTTCTCGGGTTCTAGTGCCCGAAATACCTACAATAGTGGAACTCACTTCGTTTTTTCATCGATGTTAGAGAACTGTTTATTTCAAGAATCGGAGAGAAATATTTTTAATAGTATACCACAGTATTATATATGAGAATATGATTGATGTGAAAAAAGGATCAATACACCACTATGTTGTATTAAAACAGGTTTTTGACTATTTTATTCAGCGTGAACATATGGTAACAGTGTAAAGCTATGGTAGAGTTTTTTCGCCTATTCACCACTAATGGCGCTACTTGTTATCGTGCACAGTCCCTATATATCGACTGGAAGTGGAGTTAATAGTTCTTATTTGTGGCTTTCTCAGTCTAATGCATGACGCAGACGATGTATTCGTTAAATTGCTTTTGGTTTATGTTGAAAAATTTCGAACCTATTGGTAGTTAGATTATATAAATCCTTTCACACATCGTTGAGCTATGAGCTTTGAAAAAACGAGAAAGGCAAACGCGCCTTATGAATTATCCTCTTTGATACTCGTTTATACCAAACATTTCAGATAAGTTTAATTTTGAATTATTTGAGATTATGTCACACAACTGAAAATTATATTATAAAATTGTGATCATATTTCCGATGGCATGTAGCATTAATTATGTTGATTCGTTAGATACAAAAAGAGATATTCACGATCAAAACCTTATCACTCTCTCAGAGGGTAAATTTTGAAAAGGAGCCTCATAGTAAAGTAAGTCGTATTCACGACAAAAGTCAACAAATTACATTTGATCAAAGCAAGCCTGTCAGAACATGCAATTAGATTTTGCACGGTAACGACACAGATGAACTGTCGATGAATCAAATTCATCTTTGACAGCTGCCGTGTGTGTTGTTTTGTTTTGCGACTGCAAATTAAAAACTGAAAAATGACGAAAAAGTTCCTGTTAATAACATGTTCCACAGTGAAAAGAACTAAAAACATTGCCCTGTATGCGTTTCCTGCATCAAGGAGCGATATTTGTATAAATCTGTTTAGTGTGAGGCGACTTGCAATTTTTAAATTCCAGGGTTGTTACGGTCGCCCGGATTTCGCGGTTTTCGCGGATTTCGCGATTTTCGCGGATTTGGCGCGGTTTCTGCTAAGATTTTGATGCTATGGCGCGGATTTCGCGCGCATTTCAAAAAACATCATTCCACAAAATTCTTTGCAAATTTTTTAAGTTTGTGAGTTTTATGAAACCCCATAAAAAATTAAAGATGGGCGAACGTTTCAGCAAATTGGTCGAGATGGCCGAATTTTCACCTTGATAAAACTAAAATTTACTAGAAGGCGGTTCTAGCCAATGTTTTCTTCAGTGGACAAAATTTCGATTTTATGCTTTTCGATCTCGAGTGATACAAGTTGCTATTTCAGCATTTTGCATTCAAGGATATTGATGTCAGATGGAAGATATCGTCTCAGTGATAATACATTCAATAATGCAAAGAACGATTGGAATGCGATTTTTCAATAATATGGTAACAAATTTTGAGTATGATAAAAATCGCATTCTTAAAGCAAAATTTGCCCGACAGGCTTACGAAGCGAAGTCTGACAAGAAAAAAAACGAAGAAGTTCTGGGATTCTATCCGTGGTGATAAAAAATTGTTCTAATAGTTTGTTGGTTCTACTATCAAACATTTTCAATTGTTCTTTGCGCTCTGGAAATATGGAAGAAATCCTATGTGAACAAGGGTATAGTATCCATCTACCGTAGAATTGCTGCTTTGTGCACTGTATCGAAGCTGTTTGAAATTATAGTTCTGGATTTTATAACACATAGTTGCTCTGACTACATATTTGAGACTCAACATGAATGCATGCCAAAGCCTTCAACTTCCACAAATTTAGAAATCTGCACTCCCTTCATCATACGTTCTTTACAAGCACGACTACAAGTAGATTCTATATACACCGATTTTGCTGTTTCGTTCGACAAAATCAATCATCACAAACGATCTCCAAGTTAAGTAGACTGGGATTAAACGGATTATTTTTGAATTCGATCATATCTACCTAGTCATGGAATGATATTGAAAATAGGAGCCTGTACAATCTCACCATTTGCTGTTACCTCTGGAGTTCCTCGAGGAAGTCACCTTGGACAGTTGTTAATTTTATTGTATCTCAACGATCCAAATTTTTCGATCAAGTGTATGAAACTAACGTTTACCGATGACTTTCATATTTCATATTTCAAAATGGTTTTAATTGCTACTAAATGCTCCGTCATCTCTTTTAGTAACAAAAAGTCTGTATTCAAGTCCGACTATAATATTTCACAAATTGTTTTCGAACGCGCATCGTTTGTTGAGGACCCGGGTGTTCTTCTAGAATCAAAGTTAAATTTTAAAGAGCACATAGAGCTTACTATGTTCTAAGCTTCTAAGCTATTAGGATTCATTATTGGCGTTACTAAAAAAAATCTCTGATGTACATTGCTTGTAAGCTCCGTACTGCGCTTTAGTTCACTCAACTGGAATATGCTGCGGTTATCTGGTCACCTTATTACCAAAACGATATCCAACGCATTGAAGCGATTCAACACAAATTTGTCCGATTAGCTCTCCGACGTCTTCCATGGAGATATCTTTTGAACATACCGAGTTACCATAATCGCTGCAAACTGATTGGGTTCGATTTATTTGTCCATCGAAATGTTTGTAAGGCTAGTTTTGTGGCAGACCTACTTTAATCGCAGATCGATTACTCCGAGTAATTGCAATTGTTACAATTGGCCTTCGATGTCGTAATCTTCGATCCTATTTTTTTTCAGATTCCCTATGTTGGAACTAATTATGGATATAACGAATTGCTAGCATGTGCCGCATATTTATAAAAAATGTTTTAATTCTTTCGACTTTCATTTATCACGTAATATTATCAAGAATTCGTTTCTTATGTTACTGTATCATTAGATTTAGTTACTATAGAAGCACTAGATTTAAGGAAATGTATCATTTGGATGATTTTAATCTATTAATGCGAAAGATGAGGAGGTTTTATGCCTGCTGGAGAACAAGTTTGACTGAAACTAATTCCAGTGGGCTTTTCCCTGATCTAAATAAAAGAGCAAAAGATTATACTTGAAACTGAAAGTAAAAAGAATAAATCAGATCATCCTGATGTGGTCTACCTTAAATTTCTTATCAAGAAGGAAATGGCCGAGCAAGAAGTTCAAGCAAAAAAAAAATGTCTTCGCTGAAATTTGTTTAACTTCTTTCAATATCCCAATTGTAAGCATTTTTATTTTTTATTAATTAACTAAGCATCGAAAAAGCTGTAGAATAAAAATGCAATCATTTTCATGGGATTTCTTGAAGTGACGTGTTGTATGCGGACTGATTTATTGCGTTCATATGACAAACTTATGCAGATTTTTAAATTATATTTAAGTGAATTTTCAAGTTCTGCGGGAATTATCACCTGCATAAAAATGGTTGTCTAACGCTTCACTTGAACATCGCGCGTTTCAGATTTCAATTTCGCGCGGATTCAGCACGTTTTAGTTTTTGACTTCGCGCGGATTTCGCGCGTTTTGATTTTGAAATTTTTCGTAACAACCCTGAAATTCAAATGATGAACTTCTGATGAACTTTTAAAATGTAAACAAATACACGTCGCCTGTCAAAAAAAATTCATTCTGTTCATTTTTTGTGAGGTTATGTTATGTTCGTGCAAAACCTAATGCACGCTACCAGTGGTTTCCAATGAAAAACGACATCATTATCGTTCCCAATTGATTTATCGCCTACTTCCTTCAAAACCATCGTCTCCGTTAGGGAAAACTAGTAAGCCAGCATAGTGTTTAGATGTAAATAGTAGGTAAAATAAGACACTGCTCGCTATTGATAACAATTTCATTTATATGTATATGAAAATATGTGACTTTATCCATTCAAATCGATGCGTAGAAATATTTACAATCAGTTGGTGAAATGATATTACAAATCGAAACAAAATTGACTGAGCTGTAAATGTTCAAAATCTAACCACGTTTACTTCCTTGAGTTTCTAATTGGTACCCCTATATAGATCATAAAGATGTGTACCTTATCAAAGTGTTAATTTAAAAATTTCTAGTACGGCACCAACAAGGTTTTGAGAATTTCCTTTTAACCGAGCCAATTTCCAGCCACATAGCGCCAGTTAATTGAGCACGCGATTGTCAAAATATTCCTCATCGATCCATTGGCACCATTTATTGCCGAATCAATGCCAAAATTTGAGCTTCGTGAGAATCGAGTTGGCCACAGCCACAGCGTTTTTTATTATTCTACAATTTCAACGCCAAACGAATTTGTTTTCCTTCAATCAGTTATTGTAATTTTGAACAAAGATTTCGATGCTTTCAGATAAAGATATTATCTTTCGTCGACATCTGCTTGATGATCCCATCTACTTTGCTGCCGTTTGTTCAGCAACAACAACAACAAGCACCGGCTCCGAATTCAAAGGTCGCTATCGTCTGATAAAATTCGATTTCCCAAAGGAGCAAAAGACTTGACGCGCAGAAGGTTGAGTTCCGTCGTGTTCATCTATGATGCCTTGGTGGTATTTGTTTTCGCTCTGCCATAATCGACTTGTTGGTTTTTCATTCCCCGTTCCTCGAGCCCGGTTCTGTTCTAAACGATCCATCCTCCGTCATTCCGTCAGCAGGACAGTGGGAGGGCTGTTCGCTGCCAGAGAAAGGTGCAATGTTTCAAACGAACCAATGGGGGTTCGACGGGATTAAAAGCTTCCTTCGAAAATCGCTTAAGTTTTAAATAATGATAAAATAGTTGATCATTTGAAAAAAAAACCCTTTTCAAATATCGACAAAAAAGGTTGATAAAAGTATCAGAAAATGGAATAAACAAGTACTCCAGAAAGTGTTCGGTCAATGTCAATGTCGAAACAGTATGCAAAATCTTTATTCATTAACCCATTTTACTCCTTCTTGCCCTACCACAAGCACCACGAACATTGTGTATCGACGTGAAGCAAAACGGAAGAACAATTCATGATGGTGGTTCGATTTCACGCTTGTCTCGAAAGGCGATGCTTTCTGCCACCATAAACGACGATCGACGATTTTTTTTTGTCGGTTTTCAATTCGCCTAGGTTCCTAGGCGTTCAAACCTTCGACCATGGATGAATGAGTCTATGACGACCGCACACCCTTTGCCTAGCTGGATTGAAAAGGTTCCCAATCAAAGTGAAAGTGTTTGGTTCGATGTAGGAGGATGGATGGATGGATGGATCGCCTAAAAATAAAGTGCGCCTAATAACGATAGTTAATTTATTGATCCCTTTTTTGGGGTGGGCGGTGGTGTGCTGTGTTTTGGATCGCTTATTTGTTCGAAGGTTGATTGGTTTTTGGAGGTTGTGAGATTTACCAAACATTAGATATACTTTGATGTTGAATAAATTAAATTGCTTATTCTTTTCGATATTCAATCGGATTCGGATGCTGGTGAAAACAATTTCCCATCGGTTAATCTCAGCCAGCCCAATTTAATGCGATTAAAATGTTAACCAAACAAAAATAAAACGATAATGAATTGGGATTGAATTTGTCAAAACAAATAATTAACCTGGTTTTCTGTTTTGTTTGTTTGTGACCACCGTTGTAAATTTGCATCACTAATGCATGAGAGTGTGAGTTCATAGTTTTTAACCACTGACCAGTCGTGCTTTAAAAGGAATCTTGCTGAAAATTTAGGGTTGGTGTGCCACCAGAACGGTAATTATTGCACTCATCTTTCTGGATTTGACTTCTTTCTTTCTTTCAAATCGATGTCGGCCTTCAATCGCTCCAAATGTGCGCAGTAATACAAGCTGTTCATGTATTTTTGTTTTTTTTTTAACTTATCAATAAAATGTATGTCATTATAATCCAATAAAACCGACGTCGTGACCTTTCCAACTTATGTAGTCTTTCTAGGTGGTTCCTGCTGCACTCGCACCGCTTTCAGTCCATTGTCGGGCACTAATTCTTTTCTCTGGCGTTAAACAGTGGATTCTGATTTCTTTAGTAGTTTCTCGTAATTGCCAAACACGCTTCCGGAGTGCGTTCGCGTTCGTGTTTTCGGATATTTTTATCATTGCCACAATCCCGTCCAAAATATGGCGTGTGTGTTCAGGTTGAGAAAATCACCGAAAATCAAAAATCGTCGGGGATCTTAGATCACTCATGATCTTAAGATCACTGATCTTAAGATCACTGATCTCGAACATGAAAACCTGATTTAATCCACCTAGTGGTGTTATGGTGCCGTTCTCATAACCATTTCACGAGAAATCGATCCAATTTTCATATTAGACATTTTGAATAACTGTATCCGGAACCGGAATCGGGAGACTGTCGAAGTTGCAGAAATTTGAAATAGACATTTTTATCTTTGATTATCCTGTCTTGACCTTAGCACCGTAATCAACAAAAATCACACACCGGTAACAGACAGCCGTGCCTGTACCGTGATTTTGTTTTCTTCGTAACTGTTGAGAATTCGGACTCATGTGTCGTAGCCGATGAACTCGCTTGTGTTTTCAAAATCAAGTTTCGGTGGTGGTTTTCGTTTGCTTTATCGCGTATCACTTTGGTTAGTCGCCAACGAAACGAGAACAGTACAGATTTTCAGTTCTTGAGATATTTTCGAGAAATCAATCCATTCTACTTCTACTTCGTTGAGTTGCTACTTCCCGAACTTCTGGAACAGTTAATTGGAAACCAGTCAATCACCTATCATCAAGACCTACGAATCGAAGCAATCGACTTTCCTTTTTGTGTTGAGGTTTTCGTTTGCTTTATCGCGTATACGGAATCGAACAGCACACACAGCGTGCTTCGTTCATAGAGGCGGTATTGTGTTTTCTTCTTCCATAACATCGCATGAACGTACGCTTTATAAGACTGTTTTGAAATTTTGGACACTCTTCAACTTATAATTCCGTTTTTGAATGGAATCATAAGGCCATAAGCTATCACTGAGAAAAGTGAGTTCGTTCAATTTTAGAGTTAGAAGCAGTCTTGGCATTACATGCCTTTTGTGGAATTTGGTATTTCTGTTTTAACAGACTTCGCAGCCGATTCTTAGTGTACAGAATCATTGCATGGCTAGTACTATGGATCCTACTGACCAGTGCGGTAAAATTTCATTTTCAATCGAATAATATACGATGAAAATGAAATTTATGGCCGCTGACCGTCAGCGTATCCCTACTAATTCATTTGACTTTTGCTGCTATTTTCAAGTGAAGCTCCCAGAATTCATCGTCAGTTGAATAGTCGTACCTAGTCATTTGAAGTTTTGCTTGCTATGTTTCAAGTGCCAAGTAGTCTAGCTGCTCCATTGTCTTCGCTCTT
The DNA here is from genome assembly GCF_030247185.1 of Malaya genurostris. Lineage (NCBI taxonomy): Eukaryota > Metazoa > Arthropoda > Insecta > Diptera > Culicidae > Malaya > Malaya genurostris. Next base: position 285,578,394 of record NC_080572.1, read on the forward strand.
GGTAGTAAGCAGATTCGAACGAATAGAATTATAAATGGAGTAAAGTATTAAAAATGAAAACTGAAGGAGGAAACAATTAATTTATGTGTATTCTGTGATTGATATTTCAGCTATCTGATCAGTCTTTCATCTATTATCTTGAACCAATTCGAATGTTTACATGAACCTCATTTGAAGGCCGCTCTCACACTATTGAAAGAGATATTTTGTTACTTCAAGAGATCAACTGAGGGTGGTTAAACTGAGCCTCGATTGAAGAGAAACGAGTGATGAAGTGAATGCTGCTTGTTCGGGCCGTCAGCAAACATTGTGTGTGTCAGAGATTGAAGTTTACTGCAGTGGAGAGATCGTCTATGTGTTTCACATTCAGTTTCAATTGAATTGAATGAAATTTTTCTGCACTGCTACTGACACTAAGAATCCTTTCAGGTCGGGGCTCGAACATACGACAACTGGCTTGTAATTCCAGCGTCCTATGAATCGAACCGCCAACCCGGGGCATTAGAGTTTGTGACCACTTTGGAGTTTGTAATTTCGGAATCGGAAGTCGAATTAAGTTGAAATTCAGGAATTTTATTCGGGACCACAATACATTTCATTTAATTCTATGTATTTAAAAGTAATTTCGTAATATTTGAAACGATATGCATCGGAATTCCATGCTTCGTGATGTTTTAGAAATTTATTTAGCAATATAGTGGTCATGCAGTAATATCATCAATACAACAGCAAATACTATTAACATACATGCTGCGGTTAATAATAGGTAATCTGATAACGAAAACATGATTAAAATGTCCAATCACAAAGCATACTGATGCAGATGATTAAAAAAACATTACCTTATTTAGTTTGAAAATTTACACAGATGTAACATTAGTTGCGCTACGCTAATTCAAGCGCGTCTTTTAAACACTGAGCCTGCTGTCTGTTCGAGACGTGAAAAATCCTGCGCTCCTGTTACTTCTATAAATCGAATCATGCTAAATGACTTTTTTCTCGGATCTGAAAAGGGCATGAGTATAAATGTCAATCAGAACTAATTGGCTCGAGTGACACGTTCACTACTTATTTGGAGATTTGTGCCTTGCTGTGGCTTCTCATCAACTTCCTGATGGAACGGGAAGAATAAAAGGAACGTTGAAGGTAAATGTGAAGTGAGTGAGGTTGGAAAACAGGACAAAATAAGCATCGACGAAAGAATGCTGAACGATTTGCTGGTGCCAAACTGCACGAACAGAAGTAAATTCGACACCCCATAAGTGATGCCAAATAATCTGCTAAAATCTTTTATGGTGGAAACAGAAGGGATTCATTCACTCCAGAAGAAAGATGAACTCGTCTGACTATTGTTCCCTACCATATTGCGTGAGAAATGATGAAATATCCTTCAATTTGATGGTTGAGTTTGCAATGCCCCGTCAGAGCTCTGACCAGAATCCTGCAATGATGCTTGGAAAAATGCAATAGACATTTTAACGTTTTCAGATTCAAATCTGGTAAAAAATTTGCTGTTCGCTTAGCAGCATGATGAACTAACACTATCAAGGACTAAGTATTGTATGAGAGTAAAACAAATAGAAATGAATTTACTATTCATGGCTTTAGCTTTAGTTGAATTCATATAATATGAAAAATATTAAATCATCACTCGGCCGAGACCGGCTATAAAGTAAATATGCCGAAAACTAGACATATTTTTTATTTATGCTTTCAATTAGTCAGCCTAACTGTGACACGGAATTTTGAGCTGACGATCGCCGGATGTCACACGGCTCACCTGTTTGGTGGACTGATACCATCGGGACAGGTATACCGCGTAGTGTTATTCTTAATCAGATTAGAACCGCTACCGACACTACCCGGCTATCTAGGCTGCTAAGAAAAAGATGTTGATAGAGAAGATCAATTTTCATTGGTGACCGAGCAGCCGCCTCTGAAACTCTGCGCCTCCTGTGTGTTCGAGACGTGCAAAATCCTGCGCTCCTGTTATTTCTTTATACCGAATTCATGCTATATAGGGTTTGATTTGGATCTAAATAGTGCATGCCAAACAACTGGAATTTAAAAACAAAGCGTTTCGTTGTCCTAATGACTATTTACGGAGATTTGTTTCACTGTTTTTACCTACGCATGTTTTCATCGCACTGATTTGTGTTCTTCAAAGTTTTCACATTCTTAACTATAACTTGAACGAGATAATAATTCAAATTTATCAGCTTATCGTAACTTGCAATTAAATCTGAATAAGAAAATTTAGTCGACAACCCAGCTTCGAAGTCACCTGTTCCATCGGAATTGTGATTGATCGAACCATGCAATTTCTTCTTGCTACCACAGCTGCACTTCTTATGCTGCAAGCATGTCCCAAGCGAGCGAGATGGAAGGCAAACTTTTACCATTTATTGCAGTTCTACCTCACAGTCGACTGAGCATTCGTTATGGAAAACTCTCGTGCTGAAGTTCATATCGGGTACCGGTGCAAGAAAACTACATTGGAGGATTTCACTTCCCTTTCTTCATTTGAATGTCTGTAGGGAAATTCAATCCTTCAAATAAATCCATTGCCTGCACCGGCACAACCTGTAAACACGAAGCGGAGTATCTTCCCATCTTTGCGGATTATGGCTTCGTAAGTTTTATGCGAGGATTTCGATTAACAGCAGGTACGAAGGATGATGCTGTGTATCTCTCGTAACTCGTAAATTGTTTCCTCGGTATCTACATATTTCATGCCTGCACTTGTGTAGTTAATAAATTTCGAACCCCTTTCCCGCTTTAGTTCGTTTTCGGCTCCATTGAGCCTGAATGTTCTTTCGATTGGTTTTTGGAATCGAACCCCTTTCTAAAAACAGCAACGCACGGGTGGCTACACAAATAAAGTAACCGACCGGCTATCGACGAAGGAGTCGAACCGCTTCTACTCCTGGCCATCGGTGGTCAGTCTGGTCAGTGCCTGCCGGTACGGTGCATTCCCCGGCTTCGATGCATCTTGGGATGTGTTTGTGTACAAGCACTTCGCTTGCTTACTGTAAACAGCAGTCCCCACAGTGCACTGAGCGTAAAGTACAAGTTTGCATTTAGTAACATATGATAAAAATGTTCGGTTGAAAATTTTACCATTTGGCTAGGAGAATATCAGCTATTCTACAATCTAAACCAGAGAAATTGTGTAAAATAAAAAGAATGAAATAGCTGGAGTGAATCGCGATAAAAATCCGTTTAAAATCGAGTGGAAAAAATGTGATAAATCGGTATTTTGTGTGGGTTTGCTTTGTGTTTGTCAAGCTTTTTTTTCACATCTGAATGTAAGAAATTAATTCTGTAGTCGAGTTTTTTCACTAATTAATTTTAACAATTGAGCAGTCGTAATTGAGCCTTTTTAGTGCATTTTCAGCAAAAATCAACGATCTTATTGAATCGCTTCGTTTTGTTTAAACTGTTATTCAATTCTCTAGTCCTAATTACTATCACTACTGCATCCACTTTATCCACTACTGCAAATCGCTAGTACATTCTAGTAAATTTACAGCAGAAACTATTTTAGGTAAATTGAAATAATCAGCCACGTACTCAGAAGAAGGGGGGGGGGGGGTCTGAGTAAAGGTACTATGCATTACTTTACGATTAGATTAGGTTTTGATCTATGTGTGAGATTGGGAATCGAACCCAGTCGGGTTGTGTGAAAGGCATCGACTTACCCATCACGCTATACCCGTCCCGAATACGGAAAAATGTTCCATTTGACGGAGCGTTTCACTCGATATTATCGTGGGATGGAAAGCGAAAGAATGAGTTACGATGCGAAAGGAAGGAAGCACCTATAACTTCCTTAATAGTAACGCATCGTATGAAGTGTTATAAACGTCGCTCAATCGTAAGCTAAAGGTGTTACGAAACGTTAAATGCGTTACTTTTTTCAAAGTTATAGGCGTTACAAAGCGTTATTTTTTTAATTTTTTTTATGACTTTTGGTCAGTCAATAATTTTTACTTTTTTCGGTTTTTTAACGATATCATACCCGGGTAGGTGTAAATAGCAAACAAAGGTCAAAATAATAACAAATTTTACCATCATATCTTGGCTTGATGTCTCTGTGTTGTCAGAGTGATACTTGATATTTTCGTGATATTTCATCAAGGGATCAAGACATTGTACAATATCTGTTCAACATCAAAATTAGTTATAATATCTTATTTCGTTATTGATAAGCTAATTCAATTTCATTAAGTAAATTGACCCAGTAGTTTTATTTCAAATAAAATACCATTTAATAAACTGCATCAGAATCAGATAAGAGAAATACTTAAGATATTACTCTATTCTAAATGCTAGAATATAAAATAATGAACAAATTCATCTTCTATAAATATTTTGTTCTTGGTTTGATATTACAATGACAGAATTTTTTATTTTGTTGCTATTTTCTCATGCAGACTTTGTTATGATTTTTGATATTTTAACTCTTATTTCAAACTAAATAATGTTAATTTCTACCATTGAGATGTTTGATTTTAATGACAGAATTTGGTATTGGTTTGCAAATCACTTCTACCCGGGTACTAACTGGAGATTATAAGAGGAGAAAGAATATGAAATCATAGAGCCATAGTACTCAAGGAAGAGCAAGGATGTGAAGAATAAACTGCGGAAAAGTGGGACGTGACAAGGGTCATTTTAAGTAAGCAGAAAGCTTCTCGTATCTAAACTTTTACCTTCTACCAGAGGAGTCGGCATCTTAGGCATCTTAGCGATACGAGTCATCCGAGTCTCTGATATGTCAGAAAGTAAAGGCAAAGGTCGTTTGCCATTTACTGTCCGAACCGGCAAAAGTAGACGAAAAAAGTTATTTTTTTGTAAGTTATAGGCGTTACGAAGCGTTACATGCGTTACATTTTTGTGAGTCACAGATGGTACGAAGCGTTACATGCGTTACTTTTTCGTGAGTTATAGACGCTACAAAGCTTTACATGCGTAACTTTTTTGTAAGTAAAAGCGTTACGAAGTGTTAAATGTGTTACTTTTTTGTGAGTCATAGGTGTAACGAAAACTTACATGCGTTACTTTTTTGTGAGCTATAGGCGTCACAAAGCGTTACTTTTTGTGAGTCATAGGCGTTATGAAGCATTACATGTGTTACTTTTTTGTAAGTTACGGGCGTCACGAAGCGTTACATGCGTTACTTTTTCGTGAGTTAAAGACGTTACAAAGCGTTACATGCGTTACTGTTTTGTAAGATATAGCCGTCACGAAAACGTTACATGCGCTACATTTTTGTAAGTTATAGGCGTTACGAAACGTTGCATGCGTTACTTTTACGTGAGTTATAGGCGTTACGAAGCGTTACCTTTTGTGAATCATAAGCTTTATGAAGCTTTACATGTGTTACTTTTTTGTAAGATACGGACGTCACGAAGCATTACATGCGTTACTTATAGGCGCTACAAAGCGTTACATGCGTTACTTTTTTCTAAGTTGTAGGCGTTACGAAGCGTTACTTTTCCGTGAGTAATAGGTGTTACAAGAGTTTTGGCATCCGAATTTTTTTAAATATTTTTTTTGAGGAGTCACTTATTGGCAAAATCTACTGGAAATGTCAAAATTATAAAATTGTTAGAAATGATCCTTCGACGAAATGGAATACATTGATCAAAATTAGCACGATGACATATCTTATGGAAACAAAAACTAGTTTCTAATTATGAAGGAAAATGACGTTAATTAGGGTTAATAAGGTCTGTTTCATTTGTTTCATTTCATTTTTAGTACGTATAAAACCCCTTCCTTATAACTGAATAATATTTTACCATTTCCTAAAGTTTTTTTGTTACCTAGATACTTTTTGACCGCACTTCAGGAGTACATATCAATAAATTGTGTTGTAAAATTAACACAACTTGTCAATTAATATGAACGATTATTGATATTGGGTTGTTTGGGTGAAGCATGCCAGTTTTATTCGTATTCACGTCTTCCAGTTATGTCTCTGGCAATACCCACCCACTTTTTTTTAGGGTAAATGAAATTTGCATTAAGGAAAATTTCATGTTCGCCATTTTGATTATCTACCATAGCAATTATCGACATCAAATAAATTTCAAAATACAAGAAAGGGAAAATACGATTGAGTTTTATGTTTCATTTTCAGAACGTAGGCAAAAATTTTAATCCGACGATGCTGATTTATACCAAAATAACGACGAATCACTAAAAATAATTTTTAAAAATCATGCAGCCTTTGGCAAGAAGCGTATTGATTTCCAGACAATCAGTTAAAATTCTTTTTGTTATCTATACATTCACGATAAAATTGAAGCACATAATTTTGTTTTTAAATTCAGAGAAAGCCTCAAAGTCGTAAATAAAATCCAAGATATTCTAACCATCATCTGCATAAATATAATGCTGATATTAACTCAGGTTTCAACACTTTCTTGAATTTTTTTATCATTTCGAAATATACCTTATGATCAAAAACGAAATGGAATTTTCATTTTAAAGTCCCGCGCTTGTCCAATCGGTAAACTTTTATTCCCTCAACGTTGGCAACACTTTTATACACATTCTGTCAAATTTTGACGCATATCTTACGATTAGTTTTTGTTTGGCGTCTATACAAAGAAGTTGAAAAATTTTCGTGTGGCGATTTTTATAATGGATGAAAATTTAGAACAACGTGCGTGCATCAAATTTTGTGTTGCAAATGGATTTAAGTGTTCCGAAACGTTGAAAATGTTAGAAAAGGCCTTTAGTGAATCGTGTCTAGGAAAAACACAGGCATACGAGTGGTATAAATGCTTCAAAGGTGGTCGTACAAGCTTGGATCATGATGAGATCCCTGGTCGCCCAACAACATCTGTTACTGAAGAAAACATTGAATCGGCGAAGCAAATCGTGTTGCAAAACCGTTCTGTACTGATTAGAGAGATTGCTGTGTTGTTGGGCATCTCTTATGGATCAGCCGAACACATTTTAACTGATGTTTTGGGTTTGAAACGCGTCGCTTCTCGGCTGGTGCCAAAAAAGCTGAATTACATTCAAAAATAGCGTCGTGTTGATGTGGCCAAAGAAATGATTTCCAACGCAGATAGTGACCCCACATTCAACGAATGCATCATAACTGGTGATGAGGTGTGGATCTATGAATATGACGTCGAAACCGCACAACAATCGACCGAATGGCGCTTCGAAGGCGAGCCGTTGTTCTCAATTTTCATCCATTGTAAAAATCGCCACACGAAAATTTTTCAACTTCTTTGTATAGACGCCAAACAAAAACTAATCGTACGATATGCGTCAAAATTTGATAGAATGTGTATAAAAGTGTTGCCAACGTTGAGAGAATAAAAGTTTACCGATTCGACAAGCGCGGGAATTTTCAAATGAAAATTCCGGTTCTTTTTTGATCATAAGGTATTTAACGCAGCTTTATGCTGATTCTTTATTTTGCTTTGTATATCTTATGAAAAATTGTCCACTTGGCTGAAATATAATCTTATAATGGTTTTCAGTAGGCTTTTGTGTAAAATTCACAATGTGAGATTTATGATATAACACTTAAGACTGCTACAAGTATTTACTAATATTAAAAATGTGAGCTTGAAACGCTCAATACGGCTGTGTCATCTTTAAACGAGCAGCGATTCTGCAATTCATTTTATCGTCAATGTGCATATAGCTCTCGAGTATGAATATTATTTAATCATCTGTGGAACTATTTTATACTCCGACTCCAAGAAATTTCCGATGAACATTAGAATGGGTCCTGAGAGCAAATGAAAGATTCTCTTTTTTTACTTTCTGTTTGGATTATTATGGTACTCTTACAACCAGTGATGTCCGAGCTCAGCACACGAGCTGCTCTATACCTGCAGTGTGTGCTTATTAAACTCGTGTGCTGTGCTTTTTCAAACCAGACTTATGAGCGTGTGCTATTTGTGTAGTCCACCTACTGACAAGAGACAATACAAGAGCGGATACTGTGTGTTTAAAAATTATATTATATTATTAAATAAAAAACAAAAACGAAAACTCAACTCAGCACGTGAGCTAGCACATGAGCCAGCTCACGAGCTAGCTCCCCATTCAAGCTCATGAGCCAGCAGATGAGCCAGCATCGCGAGCTGGTTCTTCGAAGCATACGACTCTCGATCTAGTAGCAACACGGCACACAAGCGTGTGCTTCAGACTTCGTGTGCGTGTTTTTTAAAAGGTACAGCACACGGACTGTATAAGAGCTGGCTCGTGTGCTGGGCCATCACTGCTTACAACTAAAACTATCATCTATTTCAAATTTCATATTCTGTAAAGAATGTTCAAATTGGTAAGATAAAAATCTAATTAAAATTTAATCATCGTCTCTGCAAGCAAGCAAAATTTCTACAGTGCCAGAAAAATGTCCACTTCATTAGAGCTCCAAATTCTGAATATACTTACTCTCTGCTTAAAAGCTGAGTAAGGAACTACTTCAAAGTTTGTTTGTAATTCCTTAAAAACGGATTGTTCAGAATGCTGCTTAAGCCAAATAATTTTTTTACGAACTTTTGGTTACTTGGGCTCAATACAAATTGTAAATAAATCCTACTCTATCGAATGAACTGCAACGTTGTGCTAAGTTTAGTAAGTCATTAGTGGGGAGAAACGTTAACCACTTAGTATTTTAACAATCCTGCTGTCCGAAAATATAAATTCGAACAAATAATTTTTACTAGTTTGAACTTGGGTCGTTTATTGCTATAGAAACAGACTTGCATTCGAAATGGTGATTTCCAACATAGCTTGAAGCTAGACCAACTTGGCTAAAGATGCACGTTGTTAGGTGGTACTTCGAATGAAAAATGATACTATTAAATTATTCTCGAACTTTAACTTCCCTGCTCTGGAGGGGGCACTATCAGATTTAGCTTTGTATTTCATTTCCGGTGAGAAAAGCACTTTCAATTATCGAGGTTATCCCTGCATCGGTTTTGGAGCTGAATGCACAAACTAACAAACCGCAGCTGATAACTAACTGGTTTTTATTTACTGAGGAAACTTGAAGGAAAGCTATATTTGGAGAGAGTCCTAGCCATGCGATAAATTCCCATTTGTGTATTTGACCAACTGTAAACGGGATACGACTGAAAAGCAACCGAACTGAGCCGACTGTCCTTAAACTGATGACACGAGTAAATATCGCATAATTGAAGCCAATTATGCAAAATACTTCATGCGACCACGTTTTGCTGTACCACGTTGTCATACATGACCGGATGTGAGGATATTTGCAATCAATTATGATGTTGATTCACATCGAATTGACACCGGTGTACTCAGTTATTATGCAAGAGCTGTAATGTGCATCGGAGGCCTAAGTCACGTTTTTGGGTTTGACGTGCATACAATTACAGGGTACAGCTTGCAGCATGTGCCGTCCTGGTGCGCAAATTATAATGATAATAGTTAGGAACCCGACCAACACCAACACCACCACCACCGGGCGCAATGGTTTCTGATTTGCATAGTTGTGACATGGATTTAGATTCGATTAACATGAGGGGAGCAAAGGCCGCGTGGTTTTCGGGCGCTTTGGGGATGCTGCACTGGGGTCATAAATGTTTGTGATAATGATTATCATTTATTATCATTATCGGCGGAAGCAGAAGCTGCTGCACCAGTATCTCGTACTAACGAGAGAATTGCTCGACCATTAATTTAATTAGTCAACGTTCCGCGTGTGAACCGCGCTTACCGTTCCGAACACGCGGGTTCGGTCGGTAGGAGATCATCCGCCAGGGAGTTGAAAATCAGAAAATATCTACCGCGCGCCAGTAGCTCGATTAGTATAGCCCGAAAATATGTTTAGCTTGTTTCGTCCGGGTCGGAATAATGGCCCGGGTGGGTTGAACTGAACAAGCGATTGTGTAGTAAACGGAGAAATATTTGCATGCATAATTTATGAAGCGACAGAAAGATGAACCCTGCACCGATTGAGGTTAATTTATCTGTTCAATCGCAATCGCTATTATTGCATGCATTAGTTCACTATTAGTCATATCGTGAATATTTCAAATCACTGCATAATACATTTGGAAAATGTAAACTTTTGAATGTGATTCTGATCAGTCTCCGTTGACTCCTGACCATGTTCACTTAATATCGAATAGAGAATGTTTATCCCCCACATCAAAAATGAAGCCATAAATTCAACCCATTCTCAGACTGACAGACGGATGTTCTTCTTCGTAGCATTGGCCGGTTGTGTTACAACACAACCAACATATTGATGACCCGGACCCGAATCAAAATTTGTTCATTTAAGGGAATCCGATAACGATGAACCGGCATATATCAACAACGTTGGATTTGGTTGGCAAGGCCGTCGTAGCTCATCTAATTCGCATCTCCCAGTCCGGCCATAAAAGGGCAAAGCCAAACCGTACCGAGTCTGGCAAACCACTTGTTCGACCGAGATTTTAACAAAGCCGATGATAAGTGGAACCGTAAAATCAGTCGATTTATGGCAACGGCGTGTCCGAATTGTGCGTAGGAGCAGGACGCGGTGGTACGATTAGAACACGATTTCGATATTTTAATTTATGTCACACCCAGTCGAGCTGTTTTTTTTGTGAGTGTGTGACCGTCAACCGATTGACGGGGAAGGTGGTCAGTCTTAATTTACAATGCTTTCTTTTTGTCCGAAGAATATGTATTTCGCAATGGCCATACATTTTGTGTTTCTTGTTTTTTCCAATTTGACCTCTGTGGCTCACATAAATTGTAGAAATTCCCTAAAATTGTGCTCCACGATCGCCCCACGATCAGAATATGGAACGAGATGCAAGAGCCATTTTGTGGATTTAGCGAAGAGTGGGGCGTCAATTATAAAATCAGTGCGGTAAAACGTAAAAGTAAAGGTAAACAAAGAGAAAGTGTCATTTGCAGTTAGGCCCTTTTGTCGTGGGACTGGTTAGGACCGAAACGGCAAATAAAAGATAAAAAACCCCTTTATTTGTGTCGAATTTTAGCCTTTCTCATATAGAAAGGCTATGTAATCCGAGTGTAAATCGACTTTTTAACCGAGGCCCGGTTAAAGTCTCTCTCTCTCTCTCTCTCTCTCTCTCTCTCTCTAAGATTCAAATGAAAGGTCCCATAGCTTACCGGTTTCAGAGTTATATGGTAATATGCGAAAATTTGAGAAAAAGTTTACATTCAATTATCTCTGGAACAACTCAACCGAACTTCGCAAACTAAGATTCAAATATCCTAAAAAAATTTAAAACATTTTATCTGGATCCGACTTTAGGTTCCGGAACTAAAGCGTGATAAGAGGAAAATTACCAATTTTATTAGTATTTTTCCATGTACGATGGTAAAAAACTGGTACAGATCCCATAAAACTGTCTGAAAAATTCTTCTAGTTTGCAGAGCTTGTTAGTTTGTGGGCATAAAACCTTAATTCGGCATTACTGGTCCCCTCTTTTCTTGCTCCGAGAGCACCGAAAGTGGAGAAAAACTCCTACAACTAAATACACTTCGATTTCTCTGAGACGCTTGAATCGATTTTCACAAATCTTGATTTGAATTAAAGTTCATACTGTCTTTAAAGCTACTGTGACATTTCATCCGGATCCGACTTCCGGTTCCGCAGTTACTGGGCGATGAGTGTCAAAATTTTCAAATCACCATGTAGAGTACAACACCGAAAGAAGAAGAAAACACAAAACGAACAAGGCGTGCTTTGTTCTGTTTCGTACACGTTGTGTAGTGATGTCAATAATAATAATAATAATAATAATAATAATAATAATAATATAATAATAATAATAATAATAATAATAATAATAATAATAATAATAATAATAATAATAATAATAATAATAATAATAATAATAATAATAATAATAAAAAAAATAATAATAATAATAATAATAATAATAATAATATCACATGTTTGATGCTGTTTAGCTTGACTTACATATGCAGAAGTAACAGAAACGCTGGTTCGCCTCGTTTGTTAGATTTCTTTTAATTGGTTTAATCGAAATATAGAATGAGATAGTAAGTATAGGTTTAACTACGTTCAAAGCAGTTCCAATTTGTAAGTCATATTTGTTGGTAGCAAACGAACCAACTTCGGCTATTCCTTTCATCTGAATCCAGTTTCGGAAGAATTGGAAATAGTGATTAAAAACTGCAAAGAGGATCTCACTCACTTGTCTTGGAGATGGCCAAATCGATTTTCACAAACTTATAGGTTCAAAGGAAAAGTCTTGCAGTTTCATACGGAATTCCTTAATTTAATGTGGATACTACTTTCGGTTCCGGAACTACAGGGTAAACAGGATTTGTAGAGTTTGTGAAATTAGGTTCGAACAAATTTTCTTATTTCTATTCAATAAACAATTGTTTTTGCGAATTTCACAGTTATATTTATGATGTAATGAGTAATATGAGAAAGGCATCATTACACCACTAGGTGGATTAAAATAGGTTTTTTTTTCTCCACTCGATTTGTAAGACATTGAAACGAATTAAAAAACTTTGGAAGCGAGTCATTTCGTCGAAAGTCGATTCATCTAAAGCTATTTCGCTTAAAGCTGCTGCGTAGGAAATTACTTTTAACTACCGGAAGCAATTTCGTAGAAAGTTATTTTGCTTCAAACCGATTTGTTATAAATCATTCAACCGAAAGTCATTTCAATGAAACCCGTTTTTCGTCGAGAATCATTTTTTTTAAACCGTTTCGTCGAAAGTTGTTCTACCAAAAGCCATTTCATCGAGAGCAACCGACAATCGACGCAATCGTTTTCACTGAAGGTCATTTTATTGAAAACGTTTTAAGTCGAAAACAATATCATTGAAACTTCGTCCAAAGCAATGTCGTAAAAAGCCGTTTAAAGCAAAATCCATTCCGCCGGAGACCGTTTGTCTAAAGACATTCGATCGGGATCAGGGTCACTTCGCCGAATGTCATTTCGCCGAATGGGTCACTTCGCCGATTCCTGCAATTGTCTTAATATTATAATTGGAATTGATTTAAAATAAACACAAATGAATGAGAATACGTTAACACCCGTTTTGTTGACCTACAATTGTACTTCTTGAATAAAGATTGATTCATAACCAAACAACAGAGTTACCAAGGAAACTTGTTGACTATTAGCCACTAAGCATCAACGCAATTACATAGGTGTATCTACCAAGCAAATATATGTGGTATTTGCCGTTTACTAAGTGAAAAAAAATCTAATGTGGCTTCGCCACACCGATTTGATTGCAAATGAAACCCGTTTTTCGTCGAAAAGCAAAAACAAAGAAACCTAGCTTTGAGTAGACCGGGCAAACGAGGCGGTTACAGGTTTGTATGCAAGAGGGCGCCGCTTCCGACGGCGGGTCAGCGGCCACCTCAGTCGCCATCGCCTTGGCGGATTTATGCCATCGAGCCATCTTGCCTTCGGTTATGTGGCTGCGCCACATCAGTTTTACAGGAGGCATAATAACACAAAAAATGATAATATGATGTATTCGAAATGACCCTTTCGGCGAAATGACCCTTTCGGCGAAACGGCTTTCGGCGAAATGACCTACTCGGCGAAATGACGTTCGGCGAAATGGCTTTCGGCGAAATAACCCGCTCCCTTCGCGTCTATTGCATCGAAGGTGATTTCTTTGAAATTCACTTGATTGAGAGGCATTTCATCGAAAATCAATCAACCGAGAATCATTTTGTCGCAAGATTCCTTCTTCACAAAGAAGAATGAAAAGCAAAGCAAAGTCTTGGCATTACATTCCTTTTGTGGAATTTGGCCTTTCTGTTTCAACAGGCTTCGCAGCCGATTCTTAGTGTACAGAATCATTGCATGGCTAGTACTATGGATTCTACTGACACTAAGAATCCTTCCAGGTCGGGAAGAATGAAACGTATGCCATAGAAGATTTTAGGCAGTTACCAAGTTTTTAGCATTCGAACTGGCTACCGAATATTTGTGTACGAAGAAAAGGACGCGTTTTCAAAAAAAAAAAAAGTTTAGTAATGCAGGCCCTTTGCAGCTATGGCAGTAGAATTCGATATTTGCTTACAAACGGAACTGTGGGCAAGGATATATAATTTGAAGAGTATTTAATGAAGCGTATTTTTAACCGTGTCTTTACGATAGAGATGTTTTATTCTGATAGGTAGAAAATTACGTATATTACGTACTGGAATAGCCAATATGCTCAACTGTTCAGAATGACATCTTAACGAAAAATGTTATGTTCAGATAAAACATGATCTGTCATAGTTTTTAAATAATCAGAGAAACTGCCTATTATCTGTCATTTAGGCGGATTTGAGTGTGGTGGGATGGACTGATGTCCTTTTCGAAGCGATCCCCTTCAAATTTCTATGCTTTGAAGGTACACATTTTAACTTCTCTGCTGTAGTGATTGGCTTGCCAAATTTGGCTGAAACATTGTACGACTTAAGCTGTTAGCGTGTACAGTTTGTAAGCTGTAACATGCATACACTGCAGGGCCGCTATCACAGAAGGGCTGTGGGACACGTGTCCCCAGGGTCACGGTCTAGGGTAGGGTCTGATTGATGTAAAAAAATCATAATTTATGCGATTTTTTTTTCAGAACTATCGTTCAACAAAATAAACTCAAACGTTTTGCATAATACAAAGCATCATTCGAACAACATTTTGTAATTTTTTCCTGGAAAAATATTGAAAAAGGAGATGAAGAGATATTTTTGAGAACGCTTCATAAAAATCATGATTTGTGGTGTCCACTGTATCTCAGCTCAGACTAATCTGGAGTCAACAAATCAAAGCAGCATAGATAGAATAGATGTTTTTTTTGGACCCCAACCAGAGCTGAAAATTGTTAGTCATGTCAAATGACCTTGACAGACTGCCTAAAATCATCGTAAACTGTAATCGGTACGGTCAAAGTGTCTGTCAAATGAGATACTCGATAGTTCAATGATCAAGTAGAAGTATACTCAGTCAAAGACAGGCGACTCTTCTTGTTTACTCTCTCATTCTCCTATTCCCTGTTGAAGTAAAAAAATCAATGAGAGTACTAACATAAACATAAATTAATAAAGTTCATTGTTCTTTGCAAAAAGTCATCGGACTTCGGAGTTTATTGGTGTAAATGAATTTAATTCAATATTTATGCTGTTTGATTAATATTTAGTCACATCGTAATCAAGCAGTAACAGGAAAAATGAAGATAATATCAATCGTATTGGCAATCAATGAACGTCCTGGTCAGAGTAATACAAAGAGAATTTAAGTTATGACAGATCGGCTCTCAGACACTCAATATATGATGATTGGTAGAGCCTGGTTGGCAGCAGTCCAGTGACATAAGCTTTCCAATCTTCGTCGTGCAAAGTTGCTCGTTGATAGTGACATTTAGCAGCTCTGACCCCAACGTTTCTGTTTGATTTTTAATTTTCGGTTGTTGTTTAAAGTCTGTAACTGTAAAACCTTCCTAAAGTAACAAACAACAAAAAAGAAAACGTTGGGGTCTGGTACTTTAATAGTAGAAAGTGTGTGCAAAATTTGAAAAAAAATTGGTGTAGTATTTTTCGAATAACGATGGACACGGACTTTCAAAACCTGCTTTTGAGAAAAATGCGTTTCATGGTTTTTGGTTATAAAATCGAAGAAAACAATTTAGTAGTCTAGGGAGCCCGTAGTTTCTAACATTTTCGAAAATCTTTTTTTCTTTTATATTTTGTTATAATGAAACATTTAAATAATGTTTTTTTTAAGTTTACGAGTCAATCGAAGCAGAAATGTTGGGTCTGTGCGCCGAGCTCTTACTTCTTCGCAATATGAGCTAAGCAAAGATGAAGGCCCATAACTTGCTGAGTTTTGTTCCGATAGACTTGAACATTTCACAGAATGAAATGGTTTATTATAAGGAAACACAAAGAAAAAAATAAATGATTTTTCAAAAGTGTTAGATCCTACCCCCCCCTTAAATCATCTATCTGACTCTTCGATTTTTCAATTTTTTTTGCGAGATTGCACCTGATCTCGATGTTTCATGCATTTTTAAGCTATTTAGCGTAAAAAAACCTGTTTTAGTCCACCAAGTGGTGTACTGATGCCTTTTTCATATATCATATATTCTCATATATAAATGTGTGATATTCTACAAAATAATTTTCTTTTATTCTTGAAAAACATAAAGGTTTGTCCATATACTAGTATAACCTACAGAGTGAATCAGTACTCAGGTACCTCTGAAACCGGAATCCGGGAATCGAAGTCGGTTCGAGAAAAAGGTCTGGGATCTATTTTTAAGTAGTCTACTGACAATGACTAGCGATTGGAATAGTTTTGAGACGAGTTTAGAAATTATTTGACGTTTTTTTACTTCGCCGCTTTTAGTGATGGTATACACATCCTAACATTCTCCCCGCTGTTATTCCGGAACCGGAAGTCGGATCCGGAAGAAATATTAACCTGAGTTTGTGCAATTCGGTTAGGCCATCACTGAGAAAAGTGAGTGAGATTCATTTTGGAATATATAACCACTAACACTTTCGGTGCTTCCCAGGATAGCCGAAATCGATTTGCTTGGTTGTCTACTGATAATAGCGACGAACTGGAGTTGTTTCGAGGTCAGATTAGAAATTGTTTTACGTTTTTCGTAAGTAACGGTATCAAATTTTTAACATATTTTATCCTTAATTCCGGAACCGAAAGTCAGATCTGGATAAAATGAGACCTTTCATTTGACCTATCAGGTGTACAACTTTGCTCCCGCCGTTTCCCGATAGGTGACTGTACCGGCTGAGGCTGGTCAAAATACATAGATGATAATGCCTTTAAAGTGAGTGTGTACAGTGCCTAACGAATTGTCATCGCCGTTTCAGTGCCAGTTGTTCTTGTTTTCGTATTATTCACGCTCGAAAATGTCTGTTTATAAGCCCAATTCTCGCCATTTGCGGGAAGTTTTACTTTTCTGTTACAATTCGAAAAAAATGCAGCTGAAGCGCATCGAATTATCTCAGAAACTTACGGTGATGCTGCTCTGAGTGGTTTCAACGTTTTCAAAATGGTGATTTCGATGTCGAAGACAAACATGATGGTGGAAGAGAAAAAACCTTCAAAGATGAACAACTAGAAGCATTGCTTGATGAAGATTCGTGCCAAACCCAAGAAAAGCTTGCCGAATCGTTGGGAGTGAGTCAGCAAGCCATTTCAAAACGTCTCAAGGCCCTGGGCATGATTCAGAAAGACGGAAACTGGGTGCCGTATGAGTTTAAACCGCGGGACATCGAGCGCCGTCTATTTGCATGTGAGCAACTGCTTCAAAGACAAAATCGTTAGGGGTTTTTACATCGAGTCGTAACCGGTGATGGAAAGTGGGTTCGATACGATAATCCTAAACGCAGAAAATCATGGGGAAAGCCCAGGAATGCTACTTCGTCTAAGGCAAAACCGAATATTCATGGCACCAAGGTTATGATTTGTATTTGGTGGAATCAGTTCGGTGTGATTTACTACGAGCTCTTAAAACCGGGTGAAACCATTATAGAAGATCGCTACCGAACGCAACTGATGCGCCTTAGTCGCGCGCTAAAAGAAAAGCGACCACAGTATCAAGAGCGACATGACAAAGTCATCCTCTAACACGACAATGCTGGGCCTTACGTCGCAAAAGTGGTCTAAAAGTACCTGGAAACGCAGAAATGGGTAGTCTTGCCCCACCCGCCGTATTCCCCAGATGTCGTCCTTTCTGATTTCCACCTATTCCGTTCGATGGCACACGGTATGGCAGATCAACATTTTCAATCCTTCGAAGAGTTGGAAAAATGGATTGCTTCATGGATAGCGTCAAAAGAGGACTCCTTTTTTCGAGCCGGGATCCGAAAATTGCCGGAAAGATGGAAGAAAGTTGTCGATAGCGACTTTGAATAAGACATCTGTAAGCACCTGATAAGATTGTTAAAATCATTGCCGTTTCAACCTTCCGAGTGAACGGACGTGCTTTGTGTTTACTGCGAAAGCGTTGAAAACCAGTGCCGTGTGTGATAAAGTGACCGGACGATCAAAACTAGATCGCTATTGTGTAATAGACAATAGTGCTTTTTCCTGTGAGAGGTTTTATGCACATTATATACTGAAGCAGTGTATTGTTGTGAGCGGACGATCGAAACAGTACCGTTAGCCGGTGATTGTTCGATCGATCAAAACAGGCCCAGCGGTGTACGTGATATCACTGTGCGGATTAAAAAAGAGTGTGCTTTTTCCTCTCGGAGGTTTTTTGCACACCATCGCAGCGGCGATACGCCGATCGACGAGGGCTAGGCCTTGGTGGCCCCCGTTGGATTTAAGTTAAGTATCATTATTTAGTTTTTTTTTCCTTCCTGCATTCGACTGTTCTATTTCTCCCCGATTCACTTATTTCTGTGCGGAGGTAGCTCCGCAACATGTCTAGTCTAAATTCTGACCCCCCCGTTCCCGATGATCAAATGGAGACTTCCCTTGACTATAAAAAGTCTCGCATAAAGAGCTATCCGGATGGGCTCGCACTACCGGCCGGTCCTTATGCGGTCTATTTCCGGACCAAATCGAAAGAAAAAAAATTAAATATTTTAAAAATATCGCGGGACCTGTCCTCGCGATACAATACTATAAAAAGTTTTGATAAGATACGTCCAGACAAGCTCAGGGTCCTGTTTACCAGTTCAAAACAGGCTAATGAGCTCGTTCAAAATGATCCTTTTACGCGGGAGTACCGCGTCTACGTGCCAGCTCGCGAAGTAGAAATCGACGGTGTGGTCACCGATTCGAGTTTGACTTGCGAGGACGTTCTTAAGTACGGGGCGGGTTGTTTTAAAGACCCCTCACTTAAGAATGTCAAGATACTGGATTGCAAGCGATTGCATTCAGTATCGATCGCCGGGGATGGAATGTCCTATCCCCAATCAGACTCTTATCGTGTGACCTTCGCCGGTTCTGCTTTGCCCAACTACATCCTCTTGGACCGGGTTCGTTTGCCTGTTCGCCTATTCGTACCCCGAGTAATGAACTGTACTAATTGCAAACAACTGGGGCATACAGCTACCCATTGCAGCAATAAGCCACGTTGTGCTAACTGTGGGGAAGCTCATGCGGACGGCTCTTGCGGTAAGGATGCTGAAAAGTGTCTCTACTGTAAGGAGGGTCCGCATGACCTCTCTGATTGTCCCGCTTATAAACTGCGAGGTGATCGAATGAAGCGTTCCCTAAAGGAGCACTCCAAGCGTTCTTTCGCAGAGATGCTTAAAAGTGCCACCCCTCCTAAACAGACAACGAACCCATATGCCTGCTTGTCAACTGACGAGAGCGATTCTGACGACCCTTTGGAAGGTCCATCTTCGGCGGTCCCTCATAGCTGTAGGAAAAGAATAAATAAATCCTCTCATAAGCTACCTAAGCTACCTAGTAAGGGTTCGAAGGTGTCTTCCGAAGGGCTTCGAAAAGTTACAGCTAACGGGAATCGGGATACAACACCGAAGCAAAAAGCTCCTGGTCTCGGAAAACTCAATTCCGAGATGGAATTCCCACGACTTCCCGGGACTACAAAATCCCCAAGCGTCCCAAAAAATCTACCAGAGAACCAACTAGGTGCTGGACTTATCAAGTTCTCTGATGTTGTGGACTGGATTTTTACAACTTTCAATATTTCAGACCCTCTTAGAAGCATTTTAATTGCTTTCATGCCAACAGTAAAAACATATTTGAAGCAGTTGACTGCAAATTGGCCCCTTCTCTCAGCGATTGTATCCTTCGATGGCTAAATCATCCACCGAGGTCACGGATCTAATCACTGTTTTACAGTGGAATTGCAGAAGTATCATCCCAAAAATAGATTCTTTTAAATTTCTAGTAAATAATCTGAAATGTGACGCATTTGCATTGTGCGAAACTTGGCTAACTTCTGAAATATCCTTAAACTTCCACGATTTTAACATTATTCGCCTGGATCGAGATGATCCCTATGGAGGAGTACTTTTAGGGATCAAAAAGTGCTATTCTTTTTATCGAATTAACCTCCCCTCGATACCAGGTATTGAAGTTGTCGCATGTCATGTTACAATCAAAGGTAAGGACCTTTGTATTGCTTCCATCTACATTCCCCCTAGAGCCTTGGTTGGGCATCGGCGGCTCAGTAATATCATAGAGCTCCTTCCCGCACCGACGTTGGTTTTAGGAGACTTTAACTCACACGGTACGGGATGGGGCTGTCTTCACGACGATAACAGATCAGCTATGATCCATGATATTTGCGACAACTTCAATATGACAATCTTGAATACGGGAGAAATGACACGGATTCCTGCACCACCAGCAAGACCAAGTGCGCTGGATTTATCCCTTTGCTCGACATCGCTACGGTTGGATTGCACGTGGGAGGTAATTCCTGATCCCCACGGTAGCGACCATCTACCGATCGTAATATCAATCACCAGCGGCTTAAAACCATCGAAGACAATCAATGTTTCGTATGACCTCACACGAAATATTGATTGGAATAGCTATGCGACCTCGATATCTGAGAAACTAGTAACAACACAAGAACTTCCTCCGGAGGAAGAGTACACGTTTTTGGCTGGCTTGATTCTCGATACTGCGATTCAAGCTCAGACGAAACGTGTACCCGGCGCAAAAACTAACATCCGTCCTCCCAACCCGTGGTGGGACAAAGAGTGCACAAATTTAAACGCGGAGAGAGCCTCCGCGTATAAAAAATTCAGAAAAAATGGAACACCTGATAATTACCGGAATTACGCGGCGTTAGACGTTAAAACTAAGAACTTGATTAGAGCCAAGAAACGCGGTTACTGGCGTCGGTTTATAGACGGCTTAACGAAAGAAACATCTATGAGCACTCTTTGGAACACAGCCCGACGAATGCGCAACAAAAACACCATGAACGAAAGCGAGGAATATTCTAACCGCTGGATATTCGATTTCGCTAAAAAAGTATGCCCAAACTCTGTTCCGGAACTGAAGATCACCCGCGCCGCGACACCAAATACAAACGAGTCACCGTTTTCGATGGTAGAGCTTTCACTTGCACTTTTGTCATGTAACAATAAAGCCCCGGGATTAGACAGAATAAAATTCAACTTGTTGAAAAATCTGCCTGACCCCGCCAAAAGGCGCTTGCTGAATTTATTCAACAAGTTCCTCACGGGTAATATTGTCCCACACGACTGGAGACAAGTCAGAGTTATCGCCATTCAAAAACCAGGGAAACCAGCCTCCGATCACAATTCGTATCGGCCGATTGCTATGCTTTCCTGTATCCGGAAATTGTTCGAAAAAATGATTCTGTTTCGTCTAGACAATTGGGTCGAAACTAATGGTTTACTTTCAGATACACAATTTGGTTTCCGCAGGGGCAAAGGAACGAACGATTGTCTTGCGTTGCTCTCAACAGAAATTCAAATGGCATTTGCTCGTAAAGAACAAATGGCGTCAGTTTTCCTAGACATTAAGGGGGCTTTTGACTCAGTTTCTATAAATATCCTATCTGAGAAGTTGCATCAGCATGGTCTTTCGCCAGTTTTGAACAATTTTTTACATAATCTATTGTCTGAGAAACACATGTACTTTGCGCATGGTGATTTGTCGACAATACGATTCAGCTACATGGGTCTTCCTCAGGGCTCATGCTTAAGCCCCCTTTTATACAATTTTTACGTAAGTAAGATCGATGAATGTATCAACACATCTTGCACGCTAAGACAACTTGCCGACGACAGCGTTGTGTCTATTATAGGACCCAAAGCTGCCGATCTCCAAGGACCATTACAAGATACTCTCGACAACTTATCATCATGGGCTCTTCAAATGGGTATCGAGTTCTCTACGGAGAAAACTGAGCTGGTTGTATTTTCGAGGAAGCGAGAACCAGCACAATTACAGCTTCAACTAGGGGGTGAAACCATAGCTCAGGCCTTCACATTTAAATATCTCGGGGTCTGGTTCGACTCCAAAGGCACCTGGGGATGTCACATTAGGTATCTGAAACAAAAATGCCAGCAGAGAATCAACTTTCTTCGTACAATAACCGGATCATGGTGGGGTGCCCACCCAGGAGACCTGATCAGGTTATACCAAACAACGATATTGTCCGTGATGGAATACGGATGCTTTTGCTTCCGATCCGCGGCGAACACTCATTTCATCAAGCTGGAAAGAATTCAGTATCGTTGTTTGCGTATTGCCTTAGGTTGCATGCAGTCGACTCATACGATGAGTCTTGAAGTACTGGCGGGCGTCTTACCGTTGAAAAATCGATTCTGGGATCTCTCATATCGATTGCTAATTCGATGCGACATTTTGAATCCTCTGGTGATTGAAAACTTCGAAAGGTTAGTTGAGCTTAACTCTCAAACCCGTTTTATGTCCTTGTATTTTGATTACATGGCTCAGAATATTAATCCTTCTTCGTTTGTTTCCAACCGTGCTCATTTCTTGGATACTTCTGATTCTACTGTGTTTTTCGACACATCCATGAGAGAAGAAATTCGTGGAATTCCGGATCACGTGCGCCCTCAAGTGGCCCCAAATATTTTTTATAATAAATTTAGAACAGTCAACTGTGAAAAGGTGTTTTACACTGACGGATCAAACATTAACGAGTCCACAGGCTTCGGCATCTTCAATCAAAACATCACCGCTTCGTACAAACTCAGTGATCCGGCTTCAGTCTACGTCGCAGAATTAGCTGCTATTCAGTACACCCTTGAGATCATTGAAACCTTGCCCAAAGACCATTACTTCATTGTGACGGACAGTCTAAGCTCAATAGAAGCTCTCCGGGCAATGAAGCCAGGAAAGTATCCCCCATATTTCCTGGGGAAAATACGGGAACATTTGAGAACTTTATCTGAACGGTCTTATTTAATATCGTTAGTCTGGGTCCCTTCGCATTGTTCCATTCCGGGTAATGAAAAGGCAGACTTATTGGCTAAAGAGGGCGCATTGGAAGGTGATTTTTATGAAAGACCAATCTGCTTCAATGAATTTTTCAGTATTTCTCGTCAGAAAACTCTCGAAAGTTGGCAAACTTCATGGACGAATGACGAACTGGGACGATGGCTACACTCCATTATCCCTAAGGTATCGACGAAACCTTGGTTCAAGGGGATGAACATGAGTCGTGATTTCATTCGCGTTATGTCACGGCTCATGTCAAATCACTATACATTCAACGCACATCTCCGGCGTATCGGGATCGTGGAGAACGGGCTCTGCACCTGTGGCGACGGTTATCAGGACATCGAGCATGTCGTGTGGTCGTGCGTAGAGTATCGTGACGCCAGGTCGAAGCTACTGGAATCCCTCAGGGCCCGAGGTAGACCGCCTGAGGTGCCGGTTCGGGATGTGTTGGCGAGTCGGGATAGTTCATATATGCTTCTCATATACCAGTACCTTAAACACATTGATATACAAGTGTAATGTGTTATTCCTCGCTCAGAAAATATAATCTCCACCTACAGGTTCGACACTAACATCCGCCCGATTCTCTCGATCCCCGTCCCTGTTCACCATCTTCATTGGAATTAACAAGATCTTTTTTTTTGTCACTAACTTTTTCGTTCCCCTTTCCCTGTTTTTTCACCATCTCGATGGCAACTAATTAGATCTCTGTCGTTTTCAAACATTTTGTTCCCACACCCCTTTTTTACCCCGTTTCCCACAATATTTACTTCTTTTTTTCATTCTCTTCCGTAACATCACCATCACCGGAAGACCGCTCCAGTCAATGACCAGCATGCGGGCCACCCGCCGGGCCTTCGTAGCCTGGGGGTGTTTCCCGCGGACCCTCACGGACCGAAGAATGCGGCCAACATAGAAAATTACCATCGCCATCTGGAATCATCTCATCCTAAATTCAATTCACCGGCCACTACCGATCGCCAGATACTATATTACATAATGATACTACTCTAGTTTTAAGTTAGACGATAATTAAGATTAGTAAATACCCTTGGCATCTTAGAGCTTAAGCAGTGTGCCTTAATATTATATTATATTATTGAATAAAAAAAAAAAAAGATTGTTAAAATCGATACGGCCTTCTTTGAGAATAGTGAGGAAGTAACTTGAAATAGAAATTTTTTCACTAATCGCCCAGTAATTCCGGAACCGGAAATCGGATCAAAATAAAATTTAGAAACTTTATATGGGACAATTATACCTTTCATTTGAATCTAAGTTTGTGAAAATTGATTCAGCCGTCTCTGAGAAAAGTTGGTTCGTTTATTTGATTTTTTTTATCATCCTGTAATTCCGAAACCGGATTTCCTTTCATTTGAATCTAAGTTAATGAAGAACGGTTCAGCCATCTGCGAGAAAAGTGAGTCGAATGGTATATGACACTCGACCCTCTGGGTTTGGGTTCAAAAGTTAGTTTTCAAAGCATATGTTGTTTTCTGTCACTACTGATTGTACATTTGGGAAAGTTTATCACGAAAACCTGGATTTTTCGCCCCGGATGCAAATCTTTCGCTAGGTCATAAGTTTTCTTGTGAATTTACCGGCAAAAAAGAATTTGAACTCGCTACAGAAGTCGCCTCGACCAATGGCTTTATAAAACTTTTATTCGGAAAGCTGCCCGTAATCTATCTTCACATTTTCCGAAGAGTGTGTTCAGAATTAACTTTTGTTTTGCTGCTTCCATTGCTAAATAAATTGTGACGAAAATTTCTGCATTGAAAGAAGAAACATTTTAAAACAAACTGCTGTCAAAATAAAAGTATTAATACACACTAATAACCATTCCGTCATCTGAAAACAACAAAAGCGCAACAAAAACGTGTTTACACTTTCTGAGATACCATATAGGGGTAGATGGGGTAAAACGTACCCCCTAAGGAAATGTTGCTATATCTTAACTAAAGGATATAACACGCTAGGTGGAAGATTGTTCACTATTATCCATTAAATTGATAATTTATGAATAATTTTTGTAAGCGACTACTTGAGCATTTTGCCTCACACAATTCGGACCATTTTGCCCCCAAAAATATGAGACGATAAATTTTTGGCAAAGAAGTTCATTGATTACATAACTTAAATCGTCTTTCTCACCCTAGAAAATCCATGAACATCAAAAATTACTTATAACAGAGACATAATTGGTTTTTTATATTTTTTTTCAGATATAAGCAGTGTATCGAAATGTAGTTAGCAACATTGATTATTGAATAAAAAAGCGAAAAAAAAAACATATTTTGACATAAGTTTTCGATATATTGTAGAAAAATTACATTTTTTTGCATTTCACTGATTATATTGAAGAAAATCCTAGTTTCTGTGAAACGTTCGCACTTTGGACTTGACATTCTTCATTAAATTCTGCACAGTTACTTTTATGACTTTCCTGGTGGCAGCTGTCCAGTTATTTTTTTTGAACTCCTGCATGTTTTGGGACACTGTACCTTCCTTCGAAAGTGCCGCTTGACAATTGCCCAATACCTTTCAATTGGCCGAAGATCCGGGCAGTTCGGTGGGTTGATGTCCTTTTCCACGAATTGTACATTATTTTTTGACAACCACGGAGTTGGCGTAGTGGGCTGAAGCCAAATCCGACCAGAAGAGAGGAGGAGCCTTATGCTTTCTGTACAGTGGCAGCATTCTCTTCTTCAAACATTCTTCCTCGTACACCTTGACGTTAATAAAATCGACGACCGCGAACCACAGGTACAAATTGCTTGCCAGACCAACACCTTCTGCCCAAACTTTTCCATCGCCACCGTGGTGTCAGCGTCGTCCAGGTCTTGGTACATCGATTTCGTATAATATTGCGGTCCGGGCAGCGCTCGAGAGTCTTCCTTGGCGTAAGTTTCGTCGTCTATTAGGATGCATCCGTCTTTATTCTGTAGAATCCGGTTATACAGTTTTCGCGCTCTTGCTTTGGCCTGAACTTGCTGTACCAGGGACTTTTTCGGCACCTTCTGTTTCTTGTACGTTTTCAGAGAGATCCGTTGAATCATCCCGATGCTGGTGTTGAACTGCTTGGCCAAATCCCGCGTCGACGCCGATGGGTTTTTCCTGATGTACTCAACCACTTTTAAGTTCCGACCGGGCTGGCTGGGACTCGTTTTCCTACCGGATCGGGGCAAATCCTTCATGGAAAGGGTCTTACCGAACTTCTCGATAGTATTTTTGACACTGGTGTGGTGCACTTTCACTCGTTTTGCAATTTCGTTGTACGTGACACCACTTTCTGAGCACCAAGTGTGCAAAATTTTCTTTCGCGTTTCCGGATCAATTCGACCCATCATTGAAACGATAAACCGTACGGAAACCAATAGATTGCGCAGCTGTTATTGACATGTAAACAAACATGCCACCGCAGAACACGCTGCAAAAAATTAAGCCATTTCAGAGTAATAACTGTTTGAATGTTGCTAACTTCTTATCGATACACTCCTTAATTGAATAATCGCTACCAAAGTTATATAGTAATCTGTTGTTATGGCGGACTTTCAGTTTCATAAAAATTTCAGCGAAAAAAATTGGTAACTTTTGAGCAAGGTGCAAAAGGTGCTTTACCCCATCTTCCCTTACAATATATGATGCATGTTACGGCTACTAAATTCCTATGCATTGACAGTGTCCGTTTGCATTAATGTTCGAGGAGACTTTTGAATGGAAAACATGAGGGGGATGTATTCGAATGAATTTACAAATTTTGTGATTAAAATCCCCATCTTTACCAGCTTAGTGAAAACGCAACAATTCTCAACCTGGTTTCACACATCGCTTCTTTGGTGGGGGGGACACCAGAGATGGGATTACCAGGTATCTTCTTTCTTCTGTTGACAACTGCAAGCATTTTCCGCACTGCATGAATTCAACAGCTTTTCACAGAAATAGGTCGCGTAACCGTCAATGGGAATCAGAAAGAATGGAGAATCGACTTCTAGCGTTTGCGGTAGGACTGGCATTGCATTGGTGGAGGAGATAGATTGCATCAACGCGAACGAGAAGCAATTGTGCAACTGCCTAGATGAAGACCGGATGGCACATTAATTCCACACTTTTACGTAGTGATTCTTAAAGGTGGACCATTAATCAACTGGCTGGCAGTGGGAAGCAATTAAGCGGAGTGTTATAAACAATTCATAAAAATCCATCTGACAGCGCGTAATGCAGCGCGGTTGGGAAGTGCGCGGGCGTCGAATTCCACACATTTTCAAACGATTAAATTTTCCTTTCAGTCTTTGAGTAAGTGACGGAATTAATTTATACTGAGCAAAATCCTGAAACTGTTTTTGTTCTGCACTGTACTTGGACTCAAATATATTTGTTTAGCAAAAAACCAGTTGAGGTTGAAAGGTTTGATAAAAGCCATCACAGCGATAAAACATTTCATAGATACGTATTGTTCCGGATTTCAAACTTCTTTCAAAGTCGACATCAGCAGTAGATGACGAAACACGTTTCTTCAATTTCCTAGTAATCATTGTTCAATTTCGACATGGGCTGCTAGTTTCCCGTTCCCGGTGTGCTTTTTCGCTGCAGACAGTGAAAGAACGAAGTAGGCGCAAAAAATGAACCCTTTTCTCCAGAGTGCCACTCGGCGTATTGTCATCGCATCGGTAGGAGATTTTATATTGTTGCGCGATGAGAGGCGGTTTCCGAATTGCCATCACGAAGTACCGCTTCTGAGTCAGTTCCCGTGAAATATGACTGGAATTGTGCATTGAAGCATTGAGAACTTGCCGGTGCTGCTGCTGGATGGGGAAAACGATTTGTCTGCAGTTCCGTTCACGTTCCGCATCAGGCACTAGGCACCGATGGGTTGATCACATGATCGATGTGGGATGTGCTGTGTTCTTGTCCGGAGATGGAACGGAACACACACACACACACACAATTCGATTTAAATCAAATCCAATTAACATCGAACAAATCCGACAGAATTCCCCGTTGATTAAGTAACAGAATAAATAAGATTAGTAGAATTTTGCATGCGTAGCTTGTGATTTGTGAAAATTGCATTCCATTACGTGGCAGAGTTTCAAAGTGCATACATAGCAGGCGATGCGATGATTCAATTTTACACTCGAGTCCGAGTGTAATAAATGCTTTCATTGTTTTCATCGGGAATCGGTAGTAGGCAAACAATTTCACCATGGCAACTCTGTAGCAAAAATTTCTATTGCACAAATTCACCAAACTGAAGCTTCTAATTTTTGTTTTCCCACAGAATCAACGACCAACGAAGATGCCGGCAGCATTTCCCAGCAGCCAAAGAAGCGCAAAGGTTCCCGGGGTCACAATATCCAAGAGGAGACCGCCGTTAGCAGTGACATGGCCTCACGCTTGGATTTGTCCTGCATGGCCCAGGGTTTGATTCATGCACCGGAGATAAACAATGGCTACGTTGTCAAGTACAACAGGTGAGAGCGGTGATACATCGCTAACGCGTGCATTTTTATGTGGAATGTGTGTATGTGCGTCTTATTTTTCTTCCTTCCTTCGACAGGCGCAGGAAAGACGATCACATCTTTCTGGTAGCTTTCTACGAGTGCGATGACTACTACGAACTACAGCCAGCAGAAACGGATCGATTGTTCTGCAGTGGCAAGCAATGGATCGGAACGAAACCGAACTGTGTTTCCACACGCCCGGTAGGTGAAGAAGAGGAGGACGACGACGAAGGTGACGGCGACGAGGAAGAAGGAGGTGAGTAACTTTTTGTGATTATGACGCACATAAACGGATACGAAACCGGCATCAGTTGCAAGCAAAGGCCATTCTGCTCCCATGAATCCCGAGTTTTATGTTCCCAAAAAAAAAAACAAGTAGAAACACTTTTTCCTTGCTAAAAGGTTACTCTCAGTTTCCTCCAGTATTTTTGTTTGCACATGAGTGGGGTATCAGACACTGGTTTCAAATCCGGAAGCTTCTATTTTTTTTCTACATTTGATCAATGAAAGTTTTCCGGAGTAAGGTTCACATGCCAACCTCGGACGACTCGTATGCAGACGAAAATTAGTTCAGTTAGACCAAGCTTACGTTCATACATGAGAGAAGATTGTGACTGAAACTGTAGCCAATTCCGGCCGGTTCAAGTGGCAACTAAACTAAAAGGGCAGTGAAGTGAAGTGAACTGAGCAAGGATGATTTTGTGTGAAAACACTTGTTGTTCTGGGTAAGGTCTTTCATCTACTAGACTGACACAGGTTTGAGGTGGGATGTCACCGGCATATCCGGATACTATAGAGACTTAACGAAAACGGCTTTCGGTAGGACATTGGAAAAGTATTCACAGATTTAAGGGATTCTTTATTTTTTACCTGTATGTATTCTACTACACAACGATAGTAAAAGTCAATTTTTTATTTAGAAAACAGTGTTTTTGTTATTTTTATCCAAGCGTAAATATTGTTCAGCATTCTACTCGAATGCGAAAAATCAGCAGAATTCCGATAAAAAAGATTACCTCTCAAGCTAGACGAACATCGCATAAAAGAAATCCCGCTGACAGTCCACTACTGATATCCATAGTAATGTACTTCACGGCGGAAACGAACCGCACTGAATGCAAGTTGGTTCAATACTAATTCTGGTTGTGTGAAGTAGCGCAAATTCATAACTCATCAGTGTGAACAAATTCATTTCACTTTATCTTATTGTAATGGAGTAATTCCATACGAAATAATAGGCCGATTTTTACTTGTATTTTGCTGATTTGGCTCCTATTTCGCATATACATTCTTCATGAACAAAAGAAACAATTTGCATCATAAGCTAGCCATTTTTACTCTAGCCTTACTTTTGAGAAGAGACTAAGCAAAAATGCCTTGAAAATTTTCCATAATATATCAAAACGGTGGGTTTGAACGATTAGTATCTTCTGCAATTCAGTTTTTGCAATGACTGAGCGGAAATATATATTGGAGAAGCCAAGTGAAAGAAAAACCATGTTCGATGTACGTTGCTACTATGTCTGTGAGTTTTAGTGTTTTAACAAGATCAGAGTGGCGAAATGGTAGCGCGTATGCACGGAATGCATAAGAACGCAGGTTCGAGTCCTGTCTCTGAGCGTATCTTTTTCCAAAAATTCATCTTTTCTGTTAGTTTTTCTTTCACTTGGCTTCTCCAATATATATTTCCGCTCAGTCATTGCAAAAACTGAACTTAGTCATGGCGGCTTTACGTCAAACTAAAATTAATAAATCGTTAATCTTCTGCAATGTTTTAGGTAATTATAAAGACTATGTAGCACTGTTGATAAAATTTTAGATCTATTGTGGATTATTTTTATTTTAAAAATAATACCAAAAATTCAAATATCTAAAAAAAAAATGTTTTTTCGATCTGTTTTATTTTATTATTATGTTTTGGTTGAAAAAAATACTGAATCTATATCTATAAAAATGCAGAGATCATTCTTTGTAATCGCATCACGTAAGAACGGATGGACGGATTTGCATGAATCTTTTTTTGTTTGATTAGTTTTTACCCCCACCGGGTTCGTACATCAAAAAAGTTTGGAAAACTTGCCGGAAAAGTGGGAAAAATCAATAATATTATTTTGTATGGACAATGGAATTTTACATTGAAAAAGTCGTCTATGCTTGCTAGATCATCGATAGGTGTTTGGCGCAAAACGAGTTGCATAAGTGCTTGACCGACGAAGATAAGAATACTAGATCGTCGAATAAATTTTTTGGTGCGCAACGAGATGTTTTGTGTGGAGAATTCTCATGCATACGTGATTAATTGGGTATCAAAAATATTGCTTGGTAATTAAATTAATGACAGAATGCATATGTCTGTATGACCGCTGCAGGTAGAAGAAAAATTCTGATATCCAGTTGAAGAATTGTGTGTAATGAAATCAGATGAATAAAATTGATCATTGTGAGCGCGAGTTTAAAAAATCAGACAATTTTTGAATGAATCAATGAAAAGATTGTACTGTAGAAGCTAAGGTCACACATACTAAGTGGCAATTTAATCAATGCACAGTGGTCCGGATCCACAATTTAGGGGGACAAAAACATTTGTGGCTTAGCCTTATACTTTAGAGCTATGATGTCTTCGGAACAAATGATCAGTGAAAGATAAGCCATATTTTGAAGCATATGGTATTAGGGTGGTTCTAATTATTAGGGTGATCCAAAAATTATTTTCCGTATGTGTTGAGATAGAGGACTGCATCCTTCGGCAAAATTGTAGGAAAACTTATATCAAGCAACTTTGCCGAAAACACTATTGTAGTATCTCTAACGGTTTTAGTGTTACAGCTATTTTAATAGATCAACTTAGGGTGTTTCTAAAAAAATCAGATTTTTTGCTCTAGCTTTCTTAAAATTCACTTCTCGATTTTGGTGTCTTTGAATATCTTTTAGAGTTTGTTGAAACCAATTTTTTCATGACTAGCGATTCAGGTAGCGTTTTCTGAACCGAAGTTATGAGCAAAACTAGTTCAAAAACATATCATTTTTAAAATGCTATATCTAACTTTGGAGCAAACGAAAAAAAATCGGTTTCTTTCATTTGATAGAAAATACTTTCGAGCATGTTTATAGAAAAAATGGCAGAGGAGATATTTTTTTAAATTTTTTAAATTGTGTTCAAACATCGGGTTTTTTCATTGAAAAATGTTCTTTCATGTAAGACATTTATTAGCTATACATATTAAAATAAGGTATTGCTGTCTTCTAGCGTGTTAAAATAAAAAATGTTAATTCAGCTGCATAATCGGGAAGATGGAGTACACTCACGTTGGTTGTTACACTATTCGATAATGCTATTACAGGATCAGACGTTAAAAGAAATCGTTTGAATACATCCTCTAGATTCACTAAACGATTGAAGTTCTGCTGATGGAACTGCCTATACTTGCGAATTGATTTATTTCGACTCTCTTGCGCTTCCTTACTGTACATTATTTGCTATCTGTTTGGTTCCCTTGCGATTGATTGTTGAGCAAGAAGGCTGGATAATCTGGAACACTAAATTATCCTCCATCTGTTTCCCTTTGCTGCCCAGAATAATAATCTTTCAAAAAGACAACACGGAACTAACAGCAGGAAGTGGACAAAGTAAATGCAGAAATTGCAGAGCTTTCTCCCACAGTACTAGGGAAAGTATTTGTATCAACGAAGCTAGTGTTCTGCCTGAACGATACGAAAGTGTTAAACGACATAACAGGCATACACTCCCAAGCTTGGTACAGCTGCCTTACTTCGACTAAAGTTATCGTTTGCTGTCGGTCCGGATGGAATCCTATCTTGTGTTTCCCCTGCGTTGGAAGTCTTCCCATATGTTTCCGGTCCACAAAAAAGACGACAAATGTAATGTTGCTAACTATCGAGGAATAACATCATTGTGTGCTTGCTCCAAGCTATTTGGAATCATCGTGAACGACATTTTGTTTTCCTGTTGCAAAAATTAAATAGATTCTCAACAACATGGCTTCTTTCCAAAACAAATCTCATGCAGTTCACTTCAAACTGTTTACGGAATTTGGACTGCGGGTTGCAGATTGATGCGGCTTACATCGATCTTAAGGCGGCATTCGACCGGGTAGATCATGGAATCCTTCTAAAGAAATTGGAGTTACTTGGCGTTTCTACTCGTGCAGTTTGTTGGTTCAGATCCTATTTATCGCAACGCCACTGGATTGTCGATTATTTTACGCAGACGATACAAAAACTTTTCAAATCATCAAGTGCCTTTCGGACTGCATCGAATTACAAAAAATGCTGAATGTATTCCAAAATTGGTGCTCTAACAACCTTTTGGACTTAAGCGTCGAAAAATGCAGGATTATTTCCTTCCACCGTAAAAAAGCTCCAGTTGCTTTCGATTACAAAATCTTAGGACGCTCCCTCGCCCGAACAAAGCACATTAAAGATCTTGGCGTGATTCTGAATCGTGAAGTTACTTTCAAACTACACTATGACAACATCATTCGTAAAGCAAACCGACAACTGGGCTTCATCTTTAAGATTTCGTCCGAGTTCCGTGATCCGTTATGTTTGAGATCCCTATATTGCTCGCTGGTTCGGTCATTGCTCGAATCTAATGCGATTGTATGGTGCCAGTTCCACTCTAATTGGATTACCAGGAATGAGGCAATTCAACGAAAATTCGTGAGATACGCATTGCGGTTTTTACCTTGGTCTGATCCAACGCAGCTACCGTCATACGAGGACCGTTGCCGTTTACTAAATCTTGAACCTTTGGAATTGAGAAGAGCATATGCTCAAGCATCATTTGCTGCGAAACTGCTTTTGGGTAGTGTAGACTGCCCTGCTTTACTCGAGCGACTAAATTTGTATACTCCTGAGAGGCCTCTTCGACAACGACCTTTTCTGCTATTGGAAACTCGTAACACACTATATGGTCAAAATGAACCATTCAGATCCGTTTGCCTACGATTCAATGAATTTGCCGAATATTTTAATTTCAACGTGTCGTCTAAAGTTTTTTATCTTAGATTACTTTATCGTTTTCGTGTTGTCTACCGTAATAATGTACTTTAAGTTTTACTTTTTTTAAGACATACATTGTCAGATGAACTATAAAATAAACAAATAAACAAACAAATATGCAAGCGCTCAGGAAAAGCTCTGAATTATTCAATAACTGAAACAAATGAGAATAATCCAAACAAATATCAATTTGGAATTTCGCCTCTACACGCAATGATTCGATCTATGGAACTTTGGCTAAAAGTGAGTTATTGTTTGCACATTGAGAAACCGACATGACGCGTGTCCCGACAAAATCAGCATGTCAAGGAGCAAGAGACAAACATACTAACGGCATTAAAAGAGCAGCTAGGGTTACGTATTAGCAAAGACATTATATTAACAAGATATCCAGCTCGCATATTTCCAGAATAAATCATTGGAAACATCCTTTTTTGCGAGCATGGTACCCTCAGGTGAGTCCGTATCGAATCTCGTACATAGAAGTAGGGAAGAGAAATGTCAAATTCTTGCGCGCAAAAATAGCAGCACTGCGCACCCACACAATTGACATGATATGTTGAATGTGATGCCGTGTGATGGCGTTCCTATACTGAAGATTGATTTCGCTCCAAGCTGACAGGGTCTAGCATTGGTGAACCATTACCTGGAGGCGGCAACTCGAATGATGGTATCTGGGCCCGTAGATTTTTCAAAGAATATAACACAGTAGCGCAAATCATCGAGTTAAATGGAAATATACTTGAACGGTATTTTATAATCTTAACGTTGATAAACAGCAATGTGAAGATTTCGGTACCTGCTTTCCAGGAGTTTTTTTTAACAAACAAGAATTCGTTTTGTGGAGCTGTATGGATGGTATGCTCTGTCGCCAACTGTGCATAAACTTCTGGTGCATGGGACTGCAATTATAAAACATGCTTTGCTTCCTATTGGTATGTACAGTAAGGAAGCGCAAGAGAGTTAGTGAATCTAGAGAATGTATTCAAACGATTTCTTTTAACGTCTGATCCTGTAATAGCATTATCGAATAGTGTAACAACCAACGTGAGTGTACTCCATCTTCCCGATTATGCAGCTGAATTAACATTTTTTATTTTAACACGCTAGAAGACAGCAATACCTTATTTTAATATGTATAGCTATAAAATGTCTTACATGAAAGAGCATTTTTCAATGAAAAAACCCGATGTTTGAACACAATTTAAAAAATTTAAAAAAATATCTCCTCTGCCATTTTTTTTATAAACATGCTCGAAAGTATTTTCTATCAAATGAAAGAAACCGATTTTTTTTTCGTTTGCTCCAACGTTAGATATAGCATTTTAAAAATGATATGTTTTTGAACTAGTTTTGCTCATAACTTCGGTTCAGAAAACGCTACCTGAATGCGCTAGTCATGAAAAATTGGTTTCAACAAACTCTAAAAGATATTCAAAGACACCAAAATCGAGAAGTGAATATTAAAAAAGGTAGAGCAAAAAATCTGATTTTTTTAGAAACACCCTAAGTTGATCTATTAAAATAGCTGTAACACTAAAACCGTAAGAGATACTACAATAGTGTTTTCGGCAAAGTTGCTTGATATAAGTTTTCCAACAATTTTGCCGAAGGATGCTCTATCTCAACACATACGGAAAATAATTTTTGGATCACCCTAATAATTAGAACCACCCTAATACCATATGCTTCAAAATATGGCTTATCTTTCACTGATCATTTGTTCCGAAGACATCATAGCTCTAAAGTATAAGGCTAAGCCACAAATGTTTTTGTCCCTCTAAAATGTGGACCACTGTGCAATGTTCAAGATGATTATCATAAATTGCCATTTTCTATTTCATATTCTGTGAAGAATGTTAAAATTGGTAAGATGAATATCAAATTAAAATTTAAGCGTCGTCTCTCCAAGCAACCAAAAGTTCCACAGTACCTGAAAATTATCGACTTTATTAGAGCTTTAATGAACGCGTGGTACTTTTTAGCAACTAGAACGTACAGAAAATGTTCCCAGAAAACTTTCTCGCTGCTTTAAAACTGTACAAGGAACTTCTGCAAAGTTTGTTCTGTTATATAGGGTGAACATTCAAGTTTGAGTAATTCCTTAAAAACGGACTGTTGGGAATGTTTTGTATACTACTCAAGCTCAATCCTTTTTACGAACTTTTGGTTACTTGAGCTAAAAACAAATTGTAAATATATCTTACTCTACCGAATGAACAACTTTAGAAGAGATACTCTGCAACATTGTGTTAAGTTTATCAATCCAACATTATGCTTAGTGAGCTTTTTCATCGATTACCGGAAGTAAGAGTCACATCTGTAACGGAAAACGTGGCACCTTATATCCATTTCGTCGAAGCCGTCAGAGAAGGATCTCTGTTCAGTTCATTGACTCAAAGGATGAGATGAAAACCTGTGCGTTTGCTCAATTTTAGTATTTAGTATTTCACATTTTCACATTTTTTTTGTGGTACTCCTTTTTTGATCTAAAGCGTGTGTGTGTCGCATTCCGTTGATTGAAGGTTAGGTAATCAGAAAAACAATGGAGACATACATGAAGCACTTAGTCGTTTGACAATTCTGCTGTCCGAAAACATAAATTCGAAGGCGAGACGAAGTTCGACGGGTCAGCTAGTGTAGAAATAATATTTGAAAAAGTAATATTTTTTTCAAAATAATGTAAATTTTTTAAAAACATGATAAAAATTTTCTATATATTTTTGAACAAAATTTCATGAAAGAATGCCAAATTTCCAATAAAAAAGATGGTAATCAAAATTTTGCTTTATGCTACCGTTCTCGAGATACAGCAGCTTGAAAAAACAATTTCGGGAATCTTTTTTTGTTACGATTTTTGCATGGTTCTTAATCCACCTAGTAGTGGCCTTTCTCTTTCATCGATACAGTTTCATAAAAATAAAGCATGCTTCAGCGATTGTGTCACATATTCGGCATCATTTCTCAAACAAAGCGCTTGACATTTGCGTTACTTTTTTGTATCAAGTCAAAGTCAATTTTCAAAAAAAAAACGTGCTTAATCCACCTAGCAGTGAGGTGATACCTTTTTTATCGATCCGCATTTTGTTTTTTTTTTGCATGAATATTCGGCTCAATCGGTGTTTTAGTTCTCATTACATTATTTCAATGCACAGTTCGCTTTCACATCTCATCCAAGTCAGTCGATAAAACAAAACCGCTTACGTTCGGGACAGAAGAAACCAAGTACAGTATTGTGTAGTGAACAATAGAACGACTTCGAAATGAGTGACCAAACGAACAAAAGCTATCGCCGACACGAAAGAATACAATTGTTGTTGACTTCAGGCAGTGCAAAATTCGACCTTCGATACCAGAACTTGAAGGTTTGCTAAAGGAGCAAATACATTAAACGTGTGCATTTACTTCAATGAAATAAGACAAATAATCGCCCTTATTCTGAATAACGATGTATTGATTTTTCGATCGAATGTGGTTCGATCGAATCATAGCTACCTTTGATTTTGCTAGCGTTATGGGGAATACAAATGAAATACGAGGGAAAAAACGATACGACGTTATTCAGAATAAGGGCGAATGTTGTTTACATCCAGTTCTATAAAGAGTTGGATGCATTTCAATTCGCTAAAGACAATAATAATGTGCACTATGTGGAGCATGAAAATATCAAGTACAACATTCCAGTATATATGAAAGATAGTGCTATAGAAGTGCGTGTGCATGATCTTCCCTCAAGCGTCATCGATCCTTATATTCGCAAAACTATGTCCAAATACGGAGAGATTCTCTCTATCGAAAAAGAAAAGTGGAAGAATTTTTTCCCCGGTATTCTAAATGTCGTACGTTTGTTACGCATGCGCTTGAAGCGGCATATACATTCTTATGTGACTTTCGGTCAAGATACAAGAATCCCGTGCAAATCACTTGTTACCTATGACAATCAGATGGCCACATGTCAATATTGCCAAAAAGCTGTTCACTACGGTAAGCCATGTGATAAACTGGACAAGGAGACAACTACACCAAAGAACAACGGTGCTTTCTTCACACTAACACCAAGCAAACCCAGTACACCTGTGACAGCCACCAACAACAATGAAGTATCCTCTTCAACGAATCCATCATCATCCCCTATAGAACAAAGTACACCAGCTGCAGTTAAAAGCTTACCATCTAACCAACCAGCAACTGCAATCAATGTACAACAAGGCGCATCTATAGCAACGAGAAGAAGACGGAACTCGATAACAATACCATCGATACGGCAATGGATGACGAGACGAACCACAAACGAAGTGCCCCTCAATCCTCGCAGGAGGAAAATGGAAGCTCCTCTCCCCCTGGAAAAAGTGTCACAAGGATATCCAACTCAAAAAAGAAATTTATTTAAAACATCGGCTCAATCGGTCACGTAAAGCTTGTACGCAAATAGGCCTGAATAAAAATATCTTTTAAATAAAAAATAAATTGTGTAATATTACAGATTAATCAGAGATTCTTTTACAAGCCAACAAAACGTGTGGGTAGCCCACTGTGCTCATTCACTGAAAGTATTCCTGGTTTCTATGTGTCGTTTTTGTCTGTTATGCTTTGTGCGACGGTTCGTTAGACCCAA
The DNA here is from genome assembly GCF_030247185.1 of Malaya genurostris. NCBI lineage: Eukaryota > Metazoa > Arthropoda > Insecta > Diptera > Culicidae > Malaya > Malaya genurostris. The sequence goes on from NC_080572.1 coordinate 285,616,463, forward strand.
ACGGTTAAAATATTGCGCGCATTTTCTGGGATCACCTTAAAATGTTGAATAACTTTGTAAGGAATAGGGCAAATTGTGTACAGTCTTCAATAAAAACAGGTTATTTTACAGGTTATAGTGATTGCCTCCAACGTCGTAAACATAGAAAACAGCCGTGAAAAAAGGTATGAACAAAAAATGATTTCAAGGGGTTTGAAACGAAAATGCTGCATATATCCGAAACTTTTTGTACCTATAGGCAAAGCTTTTTCTCGTTAGAAGTTTTAAAACTTCGTAGAAGACATCGTTTTTCTATTTCTTCAAGGAAAAAGTTATTTAGAAGAACTTTTATCATAGTAGGCTTTGAACATTTTTTTATTGTGATCAAATCATGAGGTTTGTGAATGAGTTCTTTGAACAAACTATGTGTGTCGCATGAACGGTTTAGCAGCAGCTAGAGAACTAAGTTCACGTTTTTATCGATTCAAACCACTGTGCAATGTAGCAAATTCAGTCATTGTAATATCAAACCAAGAATAAAATATTCTTAGGCTGTGAACTATTTCGTGGTTAATTCTAACTTTTGGTTGAAATCTGACACTCGAGTGGTTATTTTGATGTTGTCAAAAATAACCTTGCTCGAAAGCATGGTTATTTTCCGACCCTGAAAAAAAAACTTGCAAAGGAAATTCTAATATCAATTGTTTAGTCAAAATTATTTCCAGTGCAAAATAAACCCAAATAACTTTCCATCCGTCAAACTTTGAAATGGGCCGCAGTTTTAGTTAAATTTAACTACTCGATACAAAATAAGTTGTTATTTTAGCATTCATAACTCTTATCTAATTCTAAGGCAGTTTTGTCGTGAATACGACTTACTTTACTATGGGGCGCCTTTTCAAAATTTACCCTCTGAGAGAGTGATAAGTTTTTGATCGTGAATATCTCCTGTTGTATCTAATGAATCAACATAATTCTTGCTACATACCATCGGAAATATGATCACAATTTTATGATAAAATTTTCAGTTGTGTGACATAATCTAAAATAGTTCAAAATAAAACTTTTCTGGAATGTTCGGTATAAACGAGTATCAAAAAGGATAATTCACAAGGCGCCTTTGCCTTTCTCGTATTTTAAAAATTCATAGCTCAGTGATATGTGGAAGGATTTATATAATCTAACTACCAATAGAATCTAAAATTTTCAACTTGAACGTGTATTGCAACAACATTGAAGTTTTTCAATAATACACTATTGAAAACCTGTTTGATTTAACCTATGACAGCACCAGCCAATCAGAACGCGAGATATCAGCTTCTATAAGAGAGCATCCATATAAAAGTTGAGTGGTTCATTTTTCCTACCATTTGCTGAGCAACTGTTCCCGAAACAAAACACACGAGATCAACATCGAGAACCTGTCGTCTCACTGTTTCCCGTTCTGCAAACAGGAAAAAGAATTTTGGCAAAGGGGCTGTCCGCACACCGCTGCCAGTAGCAGGTATAAAATGAAATGTGATGTGAGAAATAGCGTCATTTAAGTTAAAGCAGCTACTCTGAACGTACGAGACACCGTCAGCACGATGACACCGAAAACCGGTAGAAAGGCAACCAAAAAGTCCAGCAAGGTCCATTCAAAGCAATCTTCAGTGCTTTTCACACAATTCAAAGCACTTTTCAGTGCTAAAGATCATTATAAAGAACTAGTTGAATTTTGTCGCTTTCCTACCATTTTCTGAGCAATTGTTGCCGAAACAAGACACACACGATAACCATCTCAGATCTCAATATTTCCTACCAAAACATTAATCAAGATGGAACTTAATATAATTTGCACCGTCACTAACACATGCAATTACGAACGGCAATGCGAAAACGAAAGTGATGATGTTGAACACATCTTTATACTAGTATGGGGTCGTGTGAAAATATGCGAAACAGGGTTGCCATATATACAGATTAATCTGTGTTTTATTTATCCTGAAAAATACAGATTCAAATGTTGCGAAAGGAAATAATTTCTTTATACCGCTAAAAATCCATATTTGTTTAGAAAGTGTTGTGAGCGAGCGGAATTCAAAATCCGATATGGTATGTTTATGGTAAATTTTTCTATAATGTTTGGCATATATTTTCAATGTAGTTATTGATTATAACGGTTTGCTTACTTCTCTTGAACATACATCTGGTGTTTTGTTTTTCAAGATATTTATAACAATGAAATATTAATAACAATTATAATTATAATATTATCATTGTTGGTTTTTCTAGATTATGAATTCGCGCCAGATTTTTAAATTTTAATTATGAAGTTCTAGTGATAATATTACGGATAGCGAAGTTAAAGTTCTTTATATATTTCAATAATTTTCCATCTTGTTCATTAGTTTGAATCCGAGCTAAATTGTCCATTTGTCCATTATAATACTAATTATTATTATTTTTATTATTATTATTATTATTATTATTATTATTATTATTATTATTATTATTATTATTTTTATTATTATTATTATTATTATTATTAGAATATTATCATTATAATTATTAAAACTACTCTTGCTTACCCAAGATCGTCGATAGATTTCAGACCAGGCCATTGCTATTGTCTCTTACTGAAATTTCGAGAAGAATCATAAATCTTCACACTTCATAGCTTCAATGAAAATAAATTACAAATTTATCGTACCTAGCCTATATTAGCAAATTAAAAAGGAATTGTGTCAAGTTTGGAATATATAGTTGTAGAATAGTAGCTGTTTAATGTAACTAATCTGTACTTTAATGTAGGTGCATCGCTTCAAACTCTAGTAATGAAAAAGGAGCGTGCCAGTTTTATCGTATTCACGACATCCAGTTATGTCTCTGACATTACCCACCCGCCTGTTTTTTAGATTGCTTTTTATTTGAAGATTGTAGCAAGTAATACAAAATATTTCATCAATAACGAAATATTGACGTTAAACAGTTATTGTAATATTTCTTGATTGATTTAATGAGATATCAAAAAAATATCATGTATTGCAATGACAGCCTAGAAAGAACAAGTCCTGACATGATGGTGAAATTTGCTGTTATGAATTTATTATCCAAAGCACTTGAGAATGAATTATTTTTTTAACAGCTCAGCAAATTTAGCAGAATTTCACATTAAAATAGTCACACAGTTCAATATTACACAATAATAGAAGTATTATTCTGTCACGATCCAAGAAAATGTAGCATACTTTGTTTTACGTCATGTGTACGTTTCTTTTTTGTAAAGAATATGAACCGCAAAATTTGTCATTCATTTGTTCGTGATCAAAACGCACAGCCCAACCGAACAACTACTTGTTGATTGATTTCATCTTTCTGAAATTATAAAATGCCTTCATGTTGTTTCAATGAATTCTCATTCACCCAGTAAATCATTCAAACAAGCTTTCATTGTTCATCGGCTGCCGTCAGTGTCAGAGCCGAATTGTACGTTTTTGCGACAAGGAGTGAATGTTCCATCTACTTTCAAGTCAATCGTCACCCTGAAGTCCAGCTCGATGACAATGAAGGAAGGGACGTTTGATTTGATGTCGAAATCGAAAATGATTGAAATCTCACTGCTCTGCTAAGTATCCCTGCAGTGACGATGCAACCAGCGCACACTGGGGTTTGGTAGGGTCGAATTTTGACCAAAAGTGACATGAACCCAAGTGTTAAAGTCTACAATTATCTGCAAGAAAAGGGACCTTTTATTGTGCTAGTGTAAACAAAAGATACCTACTGGAAAAGTTGTTTATCAAGAATTATAGATTTGAGGAGTCACGAACTAAATTCCAAATAAAATTTTCTTTTTACGAAATGGATTCGAAAATTAGAACTCACTTGTAATCAAATATATTTTCAAAATTCATTTTTGACCACGAATTTGTTTCGTTAGTTCCTTTGTGCAGTACTGGATAATCAATGTTGAACGCAGTAAATAGGGTATGAATTGAAAATTAATTGTTCTTCTTTCAATCAGCACTGCAATTTTGCTGCAATATTCAGATTGTTGTCCTGCTGACCGGTACGGTTCAGGTTCGACAATGTCTGATCAAACAATTGTCCGAAATTTCTGTTTATTGCCGTCCATTTTGGGTGTTTTTCCATCGAATGACATTCGATGTAAAATTTACGGATTTCGAATTTCTGTGACATTAATAAATTCAACTAGTTTAATTTACTACTTGTTTGCTTACAAATCCAATCCAATGTCACACGAAGAAGCATTCTTCATTAGAACTGTAAGGCGTCACGGCGTCGTAAGAAAAAGTTCCCCCCGATTTTCAATACACACGTCAGTGCCTAATCGCAACCAGATGGATGGATAACCGGAGGAGATTGCCGCAAGAGTACACTATTGTCAAAAGTTCAACATTCCGCAAGCACAATAAATTGGATTAAGCGACACTAATCTTCCGTCGGCATCGGTTCACGATCGATCTTTGAGTGTGCGCGCGCGTTGCCTTCCTCTTTGACATACCGACGAGTATTGGCAGCAGGGCCGCCGGATCGGTATCCATTTCAAGCCAGTGAACGATGCCATAGCTCTTTCGATCTGCTCGACCGTTTGTTTTGACCAGTGACAGGCTCCCGAGATTATCTGGTGTAAAGAGACTGTAATTTAAAAATAGATCGCAGTCTCGAATCTTCACGTTTTTTGTTGCGTTGATCGTTTTCATCTTCATTTTCATCTTCGGGATTTCCTTGTAGGGCCTTACAGGGAGTGCCAAAATGTGTGTTCACTGAGGGGAAGCTAGCCTAACAGATCGAAGCGACAAAAACGATTCCGCAACGAGACCAATCAATTCCATAATAAAATTATGCTATCTTCGCTCGATGCCTAAAAAAAGTGCCAATTTATGCCTCGTTCGATTTAAGTAGAGACAGGTACAGCTATTGACTGTCATTAACTATTTACCTTGGTGGTGTAAGGGGAGGAGAACGGATCCAATCGGAGATTAAATTTGATAGATGGATAGATTCAAACGGAAGAAGGAATCGGCACTTTAAATATCATCGATCACACGTTGGTTGGTTTTTGATGATGCCGTGGAATCTCTAAGCAACGAGCCTTTTGAAAATAAAACGCGCTATAGAAAAAGTTAATCGTTGTCCCCAAAATTCAACCTCTTGTTAGTAACACTCATGTTCTCCAGGCAACTTACCAGTCCCAGTCCCAGTCCCAGTCCCAGTCCCAGTCCCAGTCCCAGTCCCAGTCCCAGTCCCAGTCCCAGTCCCAGTCCCAGTCCCAGTCCCAGTCCCAGTCCCAGTCCCAGTCCCAGTCCCAGTCCCAGTCCCAGTCCCAGTCCCAGTCCCAGTCCCAGTCCCAGTCCCAGTCCCAGTCCCAGTCCCAGTCCCAGTCCCAGTCCCAGTCCCAGTCCCAGTCCCAGTCCCAGTTCCAGTCCCAGTCCCAGTCCCAGTCCCAGTCCCAGTCCCAGTCCCAGTCCCAGTCCCAGTCCCAGTCCCAGTCCCAGTCCCAGTCCCAGTCCCAGTCCCAGTCCCAGTCCCAGTCCCAGTCCCAGTCCCAGTCCCAGTCCCAGTCCCAGTCCCAGTCCCAGTCCCAGTCCCAGTCCCAGTCCCAGTCCCAGTCCCAGTCCCAGTCCCAGTCCCAGTCCCAGTCCCAGTCCCAGTCCCAGTCCCAGTCCCAGTCCCAGTCCCAGTCCCAGTCCCAGTCCCAGTCCCAGTCCCAGTCCCAGTCCCAGTCCCAGTCCCAGTCCCAGTCCCAGTCTCAGTCCCAGTCACAGTCCCAGTCCCAGTCCCAGTCCCAGTCCCAGTCCCAGTCCCAGTCCCAGTCCCAGTCCCAGTCCCAGTCCCAGTCCCAGTCCCAGTCCCAGTCCCAGTCCCAGTCCCAGTCCCAGTCCCAGTCCCAGTCCCAGTCCCAGTCCCAGTCCCAGTCCCAGTCCCAGTCCCAGTCCCAGTCCCAGTCCCAGTCCCAGTCCCAGTCCCAGTCCCAGTCCCAGTCCCAGTCCCAGTCCCAGTCCCAGTCCCAGTCCCAGTCCCAGTCCCAGTCCCAGTCCCAGTCCCAGTCCCAGTCCCAGTCCCAGTCCCAGTCCCAGTCCCAGTCCCAGTCCCAGTCCCAGTCCCAGTCCCAGTCCCAGTCCCAGTCCCAGTCCCAGTCCCAATTGCGGACGGTCTCGGTTGCGCGGCGCTGGAATCGTATTGGACGACAAATTTGAAAATTTTTTCAAAACCATGACGAACAATTCGAATAATACGAATGCGAGGGAACTTTGGATGCGTGATTGTTAAATTACTGGCTCCTTCGCCATAATCGCCAAATTTGGCTCTTGCGGACTACGATCAGTGGACATACCTTGAAAAATATTTCAATAAAATCATCAACAAACAGTTCAGTTTGCGCGAGGAGACTACATAATATTTTGCAGAAAATTACTTTGTCCGGTGTTTAAGGTTCGAAGCATAAAGCAGGGGGGAGGGGGGGGGGGAATTGACTATGTAAGCTAAACTTTTTTAATCAATTTTATTTAAATAGTTGACGAAAGCCTACAAAAAGTATTATACTATTGATTTGCATAAAATCGGTTTAGTTTTTCAATCAAAATACTGAAAAACTACAATATCGAGTCCTACACTGAAAACAATTGACTTTAAAATTTCCAAAAATAAAAACATTTCGTTTATGAGAAAAATTCATAGGGTCTTATTTATATTATCATCCAAAAATTTCAATTTGATAGTAGATATCCGATTTCAGATTTTTTTTTGCAAAAAGTATCAGTATTGGAGTTGACTTTGAATTTTGAAAATCGATTTTTTTTTCAGTGTAGGATTCGAACAAATTTCGCACAAAATCGTATTCGGAGTTGGCAGCATACAGACTTGCTCAGAAAGAGCTACTTTGCTCACTTTATTTTTCCAAAATTGATCTAGATTATTTTTTGAATAGGACTAGTCGTTTTTAGCATTTTGTTGCAAATTATTAGAACAGAAAAATGACAAACCCTCCAAAAAAATAGTTGTGTTAGTGGTGTACTCGAAGTAAGTCTGATTTTTCGAATGAATATACTGAACAAATTACTAACCGAATTTCACACTAAAAAAATCGATCCTAAAAATTTGAAGTCATATTACAGAAAAACGCCATTCTTTGTTTGAATGAAATTTTATTTCAGCATAGATAATTATGATGTGCCAATCTTCCATATATTGTAAGATGGGCGTATTGAAGGGCAAAATCTTATCCAGCACTGATGCTTTCAGCGAATATCGGGCAACTAGCAATAGGCTATTCGATGAAATTTTCTTACAAATTGAGAGTCATTGGAATCTTGGATGATTATGAGTTGCAGTTTAGTTTAGTTTTTAGTAAAAAGACAATGAATAAAAACTCAGTTTGGACAAGAGATAGTTTTTGTTTGTAATCATCAATCGTCGGACAAAATTTTATCAAAATCAAAAATGGGCTTCTTTGTAAATCGATCTTAAATTTTAAAATAAAATGTTTAGCCCTTTTAAAAAAACAGTCTGGATAAATTCTAGGAAAACAAAGTATGCGAAGTGGCTTTTTGTTCAGAAAGTTTCATACACATTAGAGAGAGTGCGGCTAACATTTGTTCGAGTTGGAACGAAATTCATCATATTGATAGAGAACATATTTTTTTTGGAAAGGTTTTTTTTGTTTCGATTATAGAGGTTCTAACCTTAAGGTCATTCGCCTCTTCGGGCCGGAAAAATTTTCTGACCCTATGTGCGGGGTTGAGAATCGAACCCAGGTGGGCTGCGTGAAAGGGCACCGACTTACCCATCACACTATACCCGTCCCCCTGGAAAGGTTTGAACCCCTAAAACCCCTCGCCTGTATACGCGCCCGACGGGTACGTAGGCTCGTAGAAATCATGATATCGCTATTGGGATGAAATGAATGGTTTCATGTCGAATTGCCCCAAGTAGCGAATGTTATTGGTTTCGCATGATTGGAATCGTAGTAGGCGTGTGTTTCAGACGCTACACTTTTTCGCTCTTGTCAAAATTTTAGAGAAGAGACATTTTCGCAGGTTTTCTGGTAAGACATTCAGTTTTAATATTCTGTAGTTTACATTTGAACTAGTGGTTTTTTAATTTTTATGATTAGAATCGTGTTGTGCGGTGCAGCGTTGCCGATTTGGTTGGACACCCCGACGACCAGAAATTTTCTTTCATTGGATATTTGAGTAAAATTAGCCGGGCAAAAAAGATGGGAGGGTAATGTCAGAAACATAACTGGATGACGTGAATACTAATAACACGGACATGGTTTTTTCCACACATCCGAATATCGATAATCGCACGTACTAATTGAATAATTGTGTAAATTTTTCAAACTTGCAAACTCATAATTGTAACGTTTTAGCTACATAGGATTTCCAAATTTTTAGAGGGAATTAATATGAAATTAGTTTCAGTAACTTACTTGTCTAAGCCGTCCAGAAAATATAAATTGTGTCGCGATTTGAAAAAATATCCACAAACTGACCTTAAGAATTGTAAAATATAAATTATCGCGCCAAGAGTGGGCAAAAAGTATCTATAATTCCTTCAAAAATTAATGAGAAATGGTGAGGTGTTATTCACTTATATATTGATATGATATGTACTTTTCAAACTAGATATATTTAGTAAATATCTTACAAGCCAGTTGTAAACTCATATAAAATAATCTTGTTAATATAAAAACGATCTTGTTTGAATATCACCTGGGTGAAGTATTGCCATTATGCTAAAGGTTATGAATTGTAACAAATAATGAACGATTTTTCAATAGGTGAGAAAATCAATTATAAGAGCATATTGATTATAAATTGAATGACTAAATTGGCTATCTTAAACAACATGCACAAATGTGTCTTCCTCATATTCGTCAATTAAAAATATTCATGGTTTTAAGCATACATAGTTAGTGTCTATTTTACTAGCGAACAAAACATGGCATAAACCATGTAATTGTAGTTCACTGAAATTTAGTTTACGCCGGGGATACGTAAGATCTGCCTAAACATAATATGTAGTCTGCTTAAAAATAATCGAAAAACTAAAGACTCAGTGTACTAGCCATGCAAAGTACGCTAAAAATGGATTGCCAAATTCCATACAAACTTGAAGTTGGGATTCGATCCAGATACAGAATCGGAATTAAAATCACCCAGAAGTACTATTCGAAGTTTACCTTAGTTATTTAAATTTTTAAAAGTTGATGGTATGGGTAATTTTCTTAGAGTCTCTGTGATTTTTCGGAACTATAGAGCAATGCATTTTAAACAGAAGTCGGGACACCGGAATATCAATCCTGTGTCGCGTGATAAATTCTAAATTACTAAAATTTTTGAAATAAAACGTAGACTTGAGGTTTAAAACATTTTTTACCCTACGGTAGAATCGCTTGCTTGGATGAGTCGTTGTCCTTCCGTAAACTAAATAACAAACTGCATTTCCTCTCTTCTATATCCGTTATCCTTCCCAGTGAATAATGGAGACGGTTGTAGTCGGAAATGTTGACTATCAAGCAGTTGAGATGTTCAATCTGAGTTGGAATTGTATCAACACAATTTCCCAAACAACTCTTAAGCGGCCCTTACACAAGAATTATTTACGTCATTTTTAATGATTACTAAGTAATGACATTCAAATGTATATGGAGTATTCATCATTCAAATGTATATGGAGAATTCATCATTACTGCCCTTACTCGTTCATTAAAAATGATATTAATCTTTATTAATAACACTTTTGATGATAGTGTAAGTGGCTTTATGTGTCAATGAGTAAAAACCATGATGATACCAGTTTGCAATCCGCCAATTAAATGCAAAGCGAAATGCATACAAGAAATTGGAGACAAAAATACTGCAGATTAAGCTCTTGCACTGCATATGGTGGGATCAAAAGTAGGTCGTATACTTCGAACTTATTCCAAGTGGTTAAGCAATTCAAGTGATAAACCTCCCTAAGTCGTTTGAAATAAAATTTAACGAAAAACGTTCGTAATTTTTCATTACGACAACACTCGGTCGCAAGTTGAGAGGAATCGCAGCAGGCGAGCGGTAAACTTGTACCATTTTACGGTTGATTTTTCAAATTTATCGATTAAACGGTGTAATATTGATCGACCAAAGTAACTGTAATCTACTGATCCAGTGGTGATACTTGTTGTAACAAGATTCACTGCATTTTGGACCTGCTTTTGCTTACTCGAAACCGGAAATTCATTTTAAATAGTTCAGACCTTGTTCAAGTTAAAGTGTCGATCATATTTTACAATGAAATGGTAACCAAAAGTTTTGGACCAAAATGAAACAACATCAATTAATATGAACTTCTAGATTTAAAAAAAAAAACATGAAACGGATAAAGAAAACTACTGCTTCCAACAATTTCAACTTTCAATCGAGACAACTTCATCCAAAGGCACGGGAATTTCGAACATCGGATGCCTGCTACGTCATTATCATTCGGGCAGCCCGGGGTTTCGATTTCGCCTCCAAGCGAATCTCATTTATGCCGCTTGATGAAGTACCGTCACTAATAGCCGGCACAAATTTTGACACATCTGTGTCTCGTTTTACAAACCGTAATAGTTGTTTGGTTGATTTGGTCGTACTCTAAAGGATCCAATGTGAAATTGCTTGACTCATCAAGGGAACAGACAAAGACCGACTCACAGAAACAAAAAAAAAGAAGAAAATAAAGTTCGTGGTTCGGGAGGGGAGCCGTGGATGGAGCCGGATAAGAATCTAATTTTGTATGATGAGAATTGTTGGGAAAGTGATTCCTAATGAGCCTATGATAACGGAATGCTTTTGTTTTTTGCTGGTCATTTTCTCGTGGCTCGAATGATTGGAATGTGACGCGATGTAAGCGATTCGTGTGATGAAGATGATGATGATGATGATTTGAATATCTATTTCGCTGGGCTATCGATCCGTTTAGTTTCCTTATTAGACATCCACTCCTATTACTGTTTTACTGGAAAAGATAATTGGAATTAAGATTCAGTGAACATCTCATCTTGATCGGTTGAAATTTGAATTGAATAAATTTAAACTCCTTATCATTACAACTTTGGATTATATTTGGAACTTCCATTTATGAACTAATTCAGACACTAGTAAGTGGTATCAGTCTGTTGGAAAAATTTGCTTTGAAAGTTAAAGCCATCATTTGTATATATATAAATCTAAAATAATTTTCTATTGTATTGTATTTTTTCAATGTTACAAAATTTAATGATTGAGTCAAGTTTAAAATACGAATCGGCTCCATCATCCATTGTAAGTTACGACAGATATTAGTTTGACTACAAGAATAGTAGGCGTAGAATGCTCGAATATGCACAATCGAACATTCACGACGCCTTGGTCATACTTTGCGTTTGGTAAAAGCAGCTACCCAGTGAAATTTGTAGACCCGCATAAGTCCGATCATCGGTCCGATTATCGGACCGATTGAGCACGATATGGGGCCGATCGTAGCGCTTCGATCGGCCCGTCATCGGACGATTTTGCACCATTTGCATCAACCGCGTCAACATTCGAACAAGCGAAACGCATCGATATATCAGACCGACATCGGCCCGATATCGCACTATAGAACATCGTGCGATCGTCGGGCTCTTTTATTTTGTATTTTCTTCTTATTTTTATTTAGGATTTTTCGGATTTAATCGAAAGAAAAATAGTCGTTATCTTGATGTTTTAATTTATAACTAATAAATCTATATTATATTGAATATAATTCATCGAAATTTCAATTATCCATGATACTTAGTTTTTTAATCAATTCAAGTGCAGTTGCAGCCGTATACCGCTGTGCGAATATTAATTGAAATTATTTGGCAATAGAGTTGTTATTGCGTCGGATGAGATGTGGTTGTTTGGAGCACCTATTGCAGATTCTGGTGGGATTTTTATGTCGTCATGATCGGCTCTGCAATAAAAGGAATAATATAGAATGTAAATAATCCAACGTTGATTTAACAGCCAATACCAACCAGATGTTTGTAGTAAATCCAGAATTGTTTGTCACAAGTAGTGCATTTTTGGGGTAGTTCATTATGGCTTAGTATCAAAAGGCCAGAAGAGCTTGTTTATTGTGATACGCTGGAATTGACATTTACAAGCCGTCCTAGTGAGCTGTGGGCGTCGTTCTTCGGAAAATTGACAATTCTCGTTGTTCCGGTGCAGTTGCATCCGGTTGGGGTTTCCATAAAGTAGAACAATTCGTTTGCCACCAGTTGGTATTGCGTCGGTTGAGATGTGTTCGTAGAAAGTACTGTTGAGATAGTTAACGAGGTATCTATATCACGTTCAGGTTGTGACCTTATCGTGTATTGGAATGATTGTATTGTAAGCTTCTACATTTCGTCCTTTGTTGTTTGTAACTGTTTCAGAATGCATATGGCTGTATGACCGCTGTACTGCCCATACTTGCATATCAGTCCCATATGGAAAACCGGCATGTCGAGAAAAAGACGATTGTGTTACAATGCTAAATCATGGTATTATTACATGAAATATCTGTAATACACCTTTGCTATTCCAATATTGCAACGAATAAAATTATTGAAATTTTCACTGAATGGGACTGATATAAGTTCATATTTTGTTCACATTTTACTGAACGAACCCTCAACTTTTATTGCAATTTCTGAGAGTATATTGAGGATAGATAGCATTCCTAAAGCTAACTCAAAATTGGCGAAAGTCGATATGGGACTTATATGCGAGTATGGGCAGTGTAGGCAAAAGAAAAAGTTCTGATATCGTTTACCAGTTAAAGGATTGTGTGTGATGAAGTCAGATGAATAATATTGGCCATTGTGAGCGTGAGTTTCACAAATCAGATTTTTTTCTAATGAATCAATAAAAAGATTGAGCTGTAGAAGCTCTAAAGTCAAACTAAGAGATTTTTCTTTCATTTTGCTTTCGAATGAATTAGACTACACTAAGCGCACATAATAAGTGGCAATTAGATCAATGTTCAAGATGATTACAATAATGGATTGAGACTGCAATTTTATATTTCCTGTAAGTAACCAAAAATTCCACAGTGCCTGAAAAATATTCACTTTGTTAGAGCTCTAAAACTTATCTTTTACTTATCAATTTACTTGAAGGTATTATTGGCAATTACATTCGCCGCCTTTTCAAACGGGCAGCTTTCGCTTCGTTGAATAAATTTATCGCCTGCCCCATTTCAGAGACAGCCAGTGTTCTCTCAATACAAAATTTGTGAATGCCCACTTCTGCAATGGAATAAAATAGATTAAATATTTCCTCTTTTTCTTCAATTTTTCTTTGGAACTGTTACAGGTGTTATGAAAGGGTTACATTTGATGTTTGAATCTATATTTGTGAAAATAGGTAAAGATATGAGAAAACTAAGTTCCCCATACACACACACACACACACACACACACACACACACACACAAACGCGCGCGCGCCTATCATACGCATGCTTATTTTTCATCTGGGTAAACCGATTCTACAATAATGAATGTGGCCTTTCTATAAGACAAAGTTAATTATTCAATTCTTAAAACTTTCATTAAATATGAAAGGCCTCAATACTAAATTTTAATTTTTAGTTTAGCACATACAAATTATTCACAACTAACTTACCTAGTAGGAGATTGAATATTTTTAAATCACATGCTCGTTTTATATCAATATTTTTAATTGCATTGTGTGCTTTCATTCCGGTCCAGTTGTGATAATCTGCATTTCTTAGCAATTCTTCACTAAAATGCCTGAACAGAGCACGTGCAGAATGACACATAAAACTGGTGAAAATTTGACGCAAGTTTTGCTGATGCATTTCGAAATTCTTCTCTATGTCATCCAATTCAACTTGACTTTTTGGAAGTCGGAATTCTTGTTGAATTGCATTTTGAATTTTGAGTTTTCCTATGTCCTCTGTTAGTTGTTGCAGTTTACCAATTACGTCGTTTAATAATCGTTTTTCAACAATGGTCATCTTATTTGTAACGTCAAGCTTTGCATCTTTTGAAGAAAGAATAATTTTTAATTTCAGAAAAATAGGGAAAAAAATCATAAAATACAAGAGTAATAATTTAAAAAATAAATTATCGCAACTAGAGAATTATGTATTAATACTAAGCGTCAATTTTTGTTCAACTCTGTACTTATGTATTTCAGGTGAAGTAGAAAGGGAAATAAAGCGAAATAAACTCTCAGTGTAAATCCAGAAACTTGTGTACTTAATCATCGGAGGTGTGTTTCATGGAGACGTTCAATTAATATCGCATTTAATTTGAAAATTCAAAAATTTCAACTTTTATGAATATAAATGATGTAGAAAGTATACACGATTGTTATTAGAATATTCAATGATATGATATTAATCCGGTTCGAAGGGCAAAGGCGGACACTTTCTAAGATGTAATCATAGAAGTGACGCAACTACTTTCTTTGGCACTTTTTATCTATTAACTTTTCGTTTGAGTGTTTGAACAGAATGATTTTACAAGGATATTTAAAAAATTATCCTTGTACTTTTTATCTAGCCGCTTAATTATCTCGGAAATGACTGAACCGTCTCCAACAACCCCATTGATAAAGTTCGGAAGGATCATTGCTACACTTCCGATTGTGGAGATATAATGGAATAAGTGACGTAATTGGTAGATTTCTTGGTTTTGTAATGGAAGTGTTGGTTTATTGTTAAGCTACAGTTACTAGCATTGCTCAATATTTCTCAATTCCCATTTGAAGTACATATGCTTACCAATAATCTTCAATTTTTCTATAATTGTCTCTGAGTCAGATCTAGTAGCAGACCCTGGGATCTCAATAGATTCTAAAATGAGAAAATAATTCGTAATACAGGAATATTTAATTTATTTAGACGTTAATTCTTATAACATGAACAGATTTAAACTTACCTTCTTTGAAACTTTGTTCCATTGAAATTCCTTTTATGTTAAGCTCATCAGAAGCATAAGAGTTGTTCTGAGTTGACGATGACATTAGTTTATTTGTGTTTGGTGTACATGTAGGTGCTATTGTGTTATGATAATCATCTCGCAACACAATTGGAGTCTTCGACATAACCGTAGTTTTCAATAGCGGAGTACATTTTGAAACATTTTTGTCACCTTGATTGATACATTAAATGCAAAAAAAGTTAATGTTACAATTTCGAAGCATTGCGTTATTTGAAAAACTAATTCTGGAAATCGAATGAACCAACAAACACATTAGACATGGACTACTGTCCACACGACAACCGACAAAATTGTTAGACAAAAGATTTAATAATCTATCGATTTATAGATTTATTGGAGGTTGTCATAGTGGGAATCGTTTTGAACTTAGTTTTCTTATTTCTATCAGTACTCAAATGAAAATTTACAGAAAGATTGTCACAGTTTCAATTTCTCGATTATTAACACATCACTCAATAAGTGGTGTGCCACGTTTACTCACAGTCGATCAAAAACAACAACGTGTTGATGATTTAGAGTAGTGTTTAGTCATGTTTATAGGTAACTAGCTGAAATACCCGGCGTTGCTCGGAAATGTTTCGTGAAGGTTGAAAAAGGATTCTAGAAACTGTCCTACTCATCGAAATACTATGAATGTTGTGAAACACGACAGCCCGATTGAACAATACTCCGTACATGTCAAGATTGCTCACAACCAGTGTCCTATCTCAGATATCACAATAATCATAATTTTCATGGTGTTGTCGACAAATTGGGTCAGTTTTATATTTGTACTATTTTGTTAGAAACATTTAAAACACCTTTCTTTCTATAAATACTTTCTTAGTAATCTCCGAGTTTCATATGTATATATACATATCGATAGTCCCACGACAAAAGGGCCTAACAGCAAATGAGAGCCTCTCTTTGTTTACTTGAAATTCCCCGGCAAAATGGTACCAGATCTTTTGAAATTATTTAAAGATAAGTGCGTTGCATTCAAATAAACAACAGCAATACCAACTACCATGACATTGAAATTCTTGTCACTCTCTTATTTTACAAAAAATTTGAGATGAAAATTTATTTTCAAAAACCTATATAAATTTCGTCATTGACCCTCTCCGCCCATGTTAAGGACACTTGCTACACACTCCCCCTGAAAATTCTCTAATGATCATCTCTGAAATACAAGAAGTACCTGTGCCAAGTTTGATGGCAATCCGTTCAGTAGTTCCGAAGTTATAGCGTTACAAACACGTTATATATAGATAAATCTGATTTTTCCATCAATATTTGACAATGGATATAGTATGGATCTATCACTACCAGTGCGGTAAAATTTCATTTTCAGTCGAATAATATAAGATGAACATGAAATTTATGGCCGCTGACCGTCAGCGTATCCCTACTAATTCATTTGACTTTTGTTTCCATTTTCAAGTGAAGCTCCCAGAATTCATCGTCAGTTGAATAATCGTACCTAGGCATTTGCAGTTTTGCTTGCTCAGTTTCAAATGCCAAGTAGTCTAGCAAGTAGTTCATTGTTTTCGCTCTTGGTAGGTAGCAATTTCGAACGAATAGAATTATAAATGGCGTAAAGTGTTAAAAATGAAAACTGAAGGAGGAAACAATTAATTTATGTGTATTCTATGATTGGCATTTTAGCTATCTGGTTTATCTTTAATCTATTATCTTGTACCAATTCGAATGTTTACATGAACCTCATTTGAAGGCCGCTCTCACACTATTGAAAGAGATATTTTGTTACTTCAAGAGATCAACTGACGGTGGTTAAACTGAGCCTCGATTGAAGAGAAACGTTCGGGCCGTCAGCAAACATTGTGTGTGTCAGAGAGTAAAGTTTACTGCAGTGGAGAGATCGTTAATGTGTTCCACATTCAGTTTCAATTGAATTGAATAAAGTTTTACTGCACTGATCACTACACTTCGGAATAAGAAGATCATTATCTGAGGAGACTGGGTTGATGAATAAAATCTATTTTATTTTCTTAGTTAGTCACACTACTTATTGAGTGATGTGTTATATCAAGAAAAACGTAACCGAATTTTATCGGTAGTTTCATGGGGTATATGTTTTCACCGGAAGATCTGCAACTTGTTCATTGGGCAGTTGGTATTTACATGCAACAACATCGAATATGAATATTACTAGTCAAAAAAATCAAAACTAACCTGCGATGACACGTTTCATTAAAACGGCTGGTCTTTCGAGATTATAAAATTTATCACCTTTGGATTCAGTTAGAGGGGCAGTTCGCGGATTTATTGGTATTCGTGTGGAAGTTGATGGTAGCAATTGCTGAGAAATCTTTACATCTTTACCGCTGGTTAATGTTGCGTTATTAGTAATTTGATGAGATAGCAGATACTTATTTGGCACTGTTCCTGTTTTTATCATCACCGGTATCAATGTTGGTTTGTTAGGTGCGATTTGAGAGGACATTGTTGATTTGAATATTTTAACTTTGTTACTACCGATACCGATTACCGGATCTGAAATACAAATTAATTTTTTAAACTAAGAATCATGCATTTTTTACAGATTTTTGAATCAATGCTATTTTAAACTAGTATTCCGATCAAAGAGTGGACTTTGATTGATAAAAAATAAATTAATGTACACTCGAGTTTTTGCAAGGAAAAAAAGTTTAAATCGGTTTACTTTGAGCCAGAATCTTCCGGTTTATAGAAAAGTAAAACTTAAAGTATAGTTAATTGTTAATTAATGCATATATTTTGAGTAAAAGATCTTATATATCCAAAAAATTCTTTCAGGAATCTATGGAAAATAATAAATAAACTATAATGTAAGATAAAATGAAAAAGAAAGAATGACCGAATGTAAATAATAAGATTATTGATTGGTGAATGAAATATGTATGATTATGCATTACCTGTACTGTTCATGTTATTTATTTTTGCAAAATTTATAGGAATCACTTTTTCTGTAGATACGTTGTTCGCGGGATTTTTTTTTGTTTTCTTCGGAGTTGGGATCAAGGATTCTTCTGGGTGGACCGTATCTAAATATTCGTAACTGAACGACATTCTGGAAAACAAGTATTATATCAGTTCGTAATTTCGTGCAATTTGAAATCTAAAACGCATTCTCATCCTAAGCCACCGTCATTAGCAAATATTTAATTATTTCTGTTATATTACTAATTTAGTTAGACTAACATGCTTGCTATTAGATCATTAGTATAGCTATATATATATATATATATATATATATATATATATATATATATATATATATATATATATATATATATATATATATATATATATATATATATATATATATATATATATATATATATATATATATATATATATATATATGTATGTATGTATGTGTGTGTATGTGTGTGTGTAGTTTACGTGATTAGTATATAGTGAGGGGTTACTGTATCATTAGTCATCCTTGAGAATAAGCACCAAATAGAGATAGCAGAACTCACTCTAACCAATGGTTTCCATAAACGAGATGAATGGTGGAGCTGATTCATCTCGTTTATGGAAACCATTGGTTAGAGTGAGATCTGCTATCTCTACTTGTTGCTTATTCTCAATGAATAAGATGGAAATGGGTGCATCGTACATTTTTCACACAAATTTAGTATTAGTAATTTAGATATTGGTTTCGTAATTTGATAAATATTGTAGTGACTCGATTAATGAGACGACTATTGATACAATCACCCTATATATTGTGTAGGGTTAGGTTTGCATTACTTACAAGTATCTGTGTGGAGAATTACTATGAATCCATGCACACCGTGTAGATTTATGTGCAACACTTTGGAAATGATGTTTGCATTCAGTATTGTTTGCTCATCCGCGTGACAAATATGCTCACAACAATATACACCCAAAGTTTTTGAATTTGTTGGTTCTATATATAAAGCGCTAAGGTTCACCACTTTGTAACATTGTAACATGTAATGGTCGTCTTCTTTTAAAATGTTTGTTACTACATATATATCGTCATTTTGACTGACATATCTATCGTTTCCATCAGCTGAAATAGTCATATTTTTGCAATTTGAGATTCTACTCAACGAATTTCCTCGACCGCTAACAACTATTGTTTTTTTATTAGATGTGTAGCTTAGATGCTCACTGAATCGGTTTCTAAATTGTTGTAGCGGGTATGGAGCTTTTTTAATGTAATGCAGCATTGTTTGAAGATAATTCTCGAACGGGAATGCGGAGAAATCATCTAGTTTACCATGTAACATACAATCGTCTGCTAAATGCGTTAATAGATGAAAATTGTATACAAAAAACTGTTCTCCATACAAACTCATAAAATCTCTGGCGAATGCTTCCAGTATGTTCTTTGCAACATTGTTCATGGTGCGATGTAGTATTGGATGACAAAGTATACGTATGGCGCTATGCAGTTTAATAAAATGTTTGTAATATCGTTCATCCAGCACATCAACGAAGATAAATGGTCCAATATAAAGTAACATAAGACGTAATTCAGTAGCTTTAAACCACTTTAAATCTGTTAAAGGTCTCGGAGTTCGTGCAAAATCACAACAAATTTGGTTTTTCACGAAAAATATTCTTCGGTCAATCTCTCTTTTTTGAATTACACTCAAATGACAAGGTATAGCGAAACTATTTAACCAGTGCTTTAGAATTGTACGGAACACGCCTAACAAAACATTGTGCATATAATCAATCGGTACACATGAAATGCAGCCAATCCCAATTTGTGCCAAAGGTGGAAGCTTATCGACCCTTAAATGATGACCATCAGTTAGATTCAAAAACGATTCATCCGTACGCAACTCATGAGATCCTATATTTGTGAACGTAGTACGGTTCCCAATGTGTTCTCCTCTGGTATTGCATTTGGGACATGCGTAGAAACCGGTATGTCCCTGTAAACATGTATATTTAATAGGTAAAATTGTGATAAGAAAAAATTGTATATAATATATATATATATATATATATATATATATATATATATATATATATATATATATATATATATATATATATATATATATATATATATATATATATATATATATATATATATATATATATATGTATATATGTGTGTGTGTGTGTGTGTGTGTGTGTGTGTATGCAAGCGAAACAAAACACGATGCACTTCTTGTCTTATAGCCACAAAATTCGCGTTCATAATAGTGGAGGTCGCTTTAGCTATTCAAGTTTTCGTTACCACTAGACTTTTCACTGATTAAATATTTAAAGCACACTAATTTCTTTTAGCTAGACCACATAACTACGGAGATCCATTTTATTGTATTGCAAAAATATCTTTCAATTGTCGGAAAACATAGTATTAAAGCATTCTCCAAGATTCAAAGAGTAATTTCGAGGCGTTTGGTTTCACAAAGTGTTTCATTTCACCTATTTATTACTTTAGAATCTTTTTATGTGATTGTAACTAACCTTAATGTCTAGAACATATGATTTAGCTGGAGCATCCATTACAAAGGCCGATAATTTCAGTTTTACAGACATGCTATTCATTGTAAATCCAACCGTAAGAACACTGAGCAACTCACGCACAAATTCTTCCATAAATAAATGAATATCCGGAGGTTTGCTAGATCCATGAAACACAGCAACTGGTAGAACCTCCGGGAACTCTTTAAGTTTCAATAGTATTGGCCAGAATGAGCTACCGGAACTTTTTGTCAGTGGTATTCCATCAATTCCGAATTGAAGGTGATAGCTTTTTTTTGATATAAGTTCGCATGAATGTTTGTCCAATATATGAGACAGCATTTTCGTTATACCAAAATAACAAAATTCTCCATGTTCCAATCTCTGAACCGCCACATCCACAAGTTTTGCATTGGTTTTCAATGCTTTTATCGTTTTAGGCAAATGTGGAAAATGATGTTGTTTTAACCACGCAAGTAAATTGTTAGTCGCTCTTTCAGATATGTTGAACTCCAAATGCCAACTAACAATTTTTTGCCCAATATCATCGGATTCAGGATTACTGGAGTTTACATCAGTGAAAGTTTCTTCATCTGAGGCGAATTCATCCACTCGTTCGAAATCCAAGTACTCAGTATCAGTGTCGATGAATTCTGACGGAATAAAATTATGTGAATCTGGCAAATCCTGATGTTCAATATTTGAACGAATTTGCTGATTTGTTGCTCCTACTGCTCTATATTCTCGTTGAAGCTCATCTCGATCCCTTCGACTAGCAGTCCAACGTGACATGTTCGAATTCCTTGGATTCTTCAAAAATTGGAAAAAAAATTGCACAACTAAAACAATGCTATAATGGGACTATTTGAATGACAACTGAAAAGTATTATCAAACCACTAGGTGGATTAAGAAGAGACAATGACGTAAGTGACGTACCGAGGATAATGAGCGCCTGGGGCAAAAGAAAAATTTGCCGCCCCGGGTGACCGCCTCCTTGCCCCCAACCCCCACTCCCTTAGGTCCGCCACTGAGAAGAGATGAGACTGGGTAAATCTATCAAGTCATATGTAAGAAACAACTAACGGTGCTAGAGTAGAAGGGTGAAACTATTTCTCGGTTGATTTTTCATTAGGGCATATAAGCAAGTTACAGTTTCTCTTTAATCACTCTCTCTTTTTCGATTATTGTGATGTGATTAAAATGATTTTCTTTGATATCACTATTCTGTTTGAAAGTCGAAAGTTTCGGGTATCATTTCATGCAAAGAGTTGAGTGATAAACGTGGAAACCGCATGGTAATTAATAGAAGAGAAAGTAAACAAAGAGAAACTGTCACTTGCTTATACGCCCTTTTGAAAAATTATCCGAGATTTCTTTTTCGTAATTAGGGATCTATCCGTCCCACATTATCAGATCCGAATGGATTCCGAATCAATTCCGAATCGGCGAGAAATTTTCATTCGGAATTTCATGTGGAAATCATAATGGATTTCGAATCAATTCCAACTCCAGTGCAACAACCGATTCCGAATGAACCGGTTCGCCTACAACCGGTTGATTCGGAAATCATTCGGAATTGAGTGAGAAGATGCGAACTGAATTGTCAATTCGTCTTCTTCTTCTTCTTTCCTGATTTTGCACGTTTTCGTGCTGATTTTCAGTTTATTTTTAAACGAAAACATAATATAACTGAATATACAAATTTAAATCTTCATGTTTTTCAGATATACAGAACTAGTAAATAATCAGTTCTTCTTAGAATCCCAACATAAACTATTGAAATTCCCTGGAAATTAACAAAACGGCCTACCTTAGTCAGCATCATCCATTCCTCTAGCTGGAGTGTAGTGAAATGGCTTAAGTCGCTTAAATTTCACACTAACACATTCATAAAATGAGCGAATATTCAATGACATTTATAATGTCACTGTCAATCAGGTTGATCGAGCAGCCAACTCAGGCGAAAATTCTAGCACTGAACCGATCGAGCACTAAAAAATCATGCAGTCGAGTAAGAATTCATTGCTCATTCCGTCATTTCGATAATGTGGGGTACTTCTGATAACTGCACTCAAAATAATAATCATATTATAGTTACGTGAAAAGTTATGTGAATATTTTCCACCCTACTTTTCACGTAGGTTTTAATGGACTGGCATTTGAAAGCTGTTTAATGCATAATCCAGTAAAAGTTACGTGTTTCATAGGTAAAATGTAATGTACTGTTCATATCACATTTATCTATCAGTTCATATCAAATTTAGATACAAGAAAATTACTATTTTATATAATGGTTGAAGCCGAAAGGGAGATTCCAGATTTTGATATAAATCTATGAAATGAAAAATGCCATGAAATATAAAACATTTATTTTAGAAAATTGTCATATAATTCCAATGGCTTAAAAAGCAACTAATAACTTAACGTCGTGGTATCTCAAATCGACAAGCCTCCAGAAATCGTTTATGTTGTCACTGCCATCCAACCGAAGCTGAAGTCGAGATCCAAGAACTTCCACAACACTACCGATGCAGTTTGAAGTCGCATAACATGGTTTCAGTGTCTCTAGCTTCATACCGACGGCCTGTTTGAAGCATTCGGCAGAAGCGGGTAAACTTCCGGACTCACACAGGCACTCGGTCCAGTTGAACACATGGAAACTTTTATACTGGAATGGTCCGGTCGATGGAGTAAAAAATTGTAATTAAATAACTTTTCTCGCAAATATTTACACTACTTACACTTCGAGGGCCACTGCTCGCCATTTTCAAAATCGAGTTTTCCACACTGGAAATTCACGTAGATTGTGTGACGTTTGGTCAATTCACGTAAACCTTATGTGATGACTATATTCATTTTAGGGGATGTTCGTATAACATTAATTTTCGTCACGTAAAATATTCAATTTGGAACCATTTTACGTGATTTTTCAAATGAATCGAACGTGAATTTTTATTTGAGTGTGGAAATAATAAATGCTACGATAAAATTACACGCAGTTTTACGAAAAAGGTATGAGCGTGTAAATTCACAATTCATGCATGGAGCATAGAAGATACACTGAAATGAAAATCTTATTTATATTCATTAGATTTGTCATATGAATCATATGCAGAATATAATTCATAGAAATTATATGGAAACTTATAATCTTTATTTAATGTGTACGTCAAATCTAAATGGACGTTATCATAATGAAAGTTATAAAAATATCCCATATAATTTATATGGAAATCCGATGGAAGTCGTGAATCGTACTGCTTGAAACTGAAAAAATAGTTGTGTCTCCGATATTCATCAACTGCTCCAGACCATTTTTTTTTCAGGAAGTTCCGCATCTCAATGTAATTTTAAATCGCTGACAAGACGGCTCATCCAACTTCGTTCAAGGATATGCGTTAACGGACCATGAAATATATATCTGGTACACACTTAAATTTTTTAGCTGAGTCTCGGCAAAAAAATGCCGAGATTCGCACAGCCGAGTAATCAGCAATCATCTCGGCAAAAATAAAATTACTGAGCGTCTCGGCACCCTCAAATTTGACAAACGTCAAATATTGCCGAAATCGTCAGCATAAGATTTACTGTTTGCTCAGTGAAACGTTCACTGAATATACGGCAATCCAATAAAACGAAAAAATGAAAAAATAATTACAGAATCATCAGTAATTAAAAATCTAGTCAATTAAATTTGTTTGTAATTTCTCAACATTATAAACACGCCATTGAGGATCAAAAATTCATTTTATTAACACTAAAAGGAGGCTTATGAATTTGTTGCCAGTAGTGCTTAAAGCCTCTACCTGAAAACATGTAGCATAAAAAACAGCGGCGTTTCCAGATGCGACAACCTTGAGTCGAGCTGGAAATATGAAAATAAAAATATATATTGATTTTTGGCTTACAAAAATGTTCAATATTTAATGATGCATATACGGTATTGTTCAAAAAATAAACTTACTTTGATCTATTGAATTATTCCATGCATTGGGTTATTTTTTCGCATATCCCCCAAAGTTTTATCTCGAGGACGCCTTGAGCCCCGTGTTGGGTGTTTTTCCCTTATAATCGCGAGTGCTCTGATAAAGTCGCTTTTTAGAAAAGCGAAACATGTCACTATATTTATTCAATATTTTTATTTGCATGTGATCCATTTTTTCACTCGAGAATTTCATCAGAAAATAATCGCACAATGCGAAGCGAAAATGTAACGCGGCAATAAATGACAGCTGTCGTGCTGAATCTCGGCAACAGCTAGCGCATATTCCGAAATCTCGGCAAACGTCTCTGCTGATGTCGGCATATCTGTTGTTTACTGATAAATTCAGCAAGCAACTATGCCAAATTTCGGCAAAGTGAAGCATTTTACCGAAATATCAGTGAATGCATTTAACGAAGTTCAGAAACATGCGTATTGATTACTGAGCAGTCAGCAAATTTACGTGTTGCTGATCAATTTCGGCATTTTATTATGCCGAGCTCAAGAAATGGTTTTAAGTGTGTACATTTCATTACTCTATCTGTCTAGTAAAATTCATTTTTATTTTCAGTCTCGGGATCTCACTTCTTTTTCGCAAATATCATGAGGTGCTCCCTTACCGAACGGAATACTAGTAAAGCTTGAATCCTCAAAGAAAAGTAGTAGTTGGCGATTATCTGCTATTCGTATGAGCTCTATTGACAGTTATATATATATATATATATATATATATATATATATATATATATATATATATATATATATATATATATATATATATATATATATATATATATATATATATATATATATATATAAATTTTTTAAAACTAGTCATATGGTATATATGAACCTATCTAAATAAAATCGAAGTGAATATTATATGCGCTTCATAAATTGTTCCAATGTATGTTGTTCGGATATCTAGTAATGGTTATAAGACGCGCCAATCAATTTGACTCAGACTGGAAATTTCATTCGTTATATGGAAATCCTGTAAAAATAACGTTAAGAAGAGTTTTATGTTTCATAAGATTATCTCATATATTTGACATGATATTGAACACATCTTGTAACTATTATTGGAAATGCTAATAGTGCAAAATCATTAGAATATCATATAATGTGAAAAAGAAAATTTAGCTCAGTGTAGAAGTAAACAAATCGAAAAAGAGCGAAACTTATATTTTGTTGCTTTATTCTGTGGAAATCGAATGAAAGTGAGAAAATTTGCATACGGTATAAGGTTTAACCGACGGCTTAACAGTAAATTCATCGATCTATTAAACATTGATCAGAATATGTACGATAATTTCTTAATATGAATTGAAACCAAATTCAAAATGTTCATTGGTGTATTGCTCTATTTGCTGACAATGTAAGTATCGCCCCCTTTCTAAGAAAAATGAGTGAGTTGTCTGTTGAAGCTTTTAACCACTGTTTCCGGTACTTCCGGAACCGAAAACCGGACACCGGTATAGCCAAAGGCGGTTTGATTCGCTAGCTACTATTAATACCTACTAATTAGAATAGTTTGAGCCCATTTTAGAAAAAAAATTACGTTTTTTGCATCGGCACTTTAAGTGACGGTTAAAAATTTTAAACACTCTTTACTCTATAGTTCCGGAATCGGATGTCGGATCCGGATAAAATTCCGTGTTATTCTATGGAGCCATAGAACCTTTTATTTACATCAAATTTTGTAAAAATCGGTCAAACCATCTCAGAGAAAATTGAGTGTATATATTTTATTCATTAATTTTTACACAAATAACCCCATAAATCCCGAACCGGAAGTTGAACCCGCAAGAAATTCAATAGGGTTCTATGGGACCACAAGACCTAAGTTTGTGAAAATCGATTCAGTCATCGCTGAGAAAAGTGAGTGCATATTTCTTTATGAGAAAGGCTGAAATGGTTGATAGAGGGCAAACAGATTCCTCGAATCCGACTAATTGGGGAAATGTGCATAATAGTGAAATGATTTCATGTTTTGGAGTGAGTATACAGGTAGTTTTTTTTAAATTAAACTATATATCTTTGTAGATGCCCCCAACGCTAGATAATAAAATGGAAACAAGTTCATATGAAGCACTGAAAATGTTTACCGATGCACATCATCGCAGAACATACCCCAAGATAGTATCACACTCTCAACAGTATCATCGGAACGTGAACAGAATCCCGAGTGCCAAGCAACGATCGAAAGAAGCGCTGAATCAATTAACTACAATCAACAAATAAAAAACAGATGATCGATAATCCAGATAGCAAGTATGAGACTGCGCTCAAGACATACACGACAAAAGCTTTGAGGAATTTCAGTTTAAATGAAAGCAAAACATGGTATACTGCAACCGGCTGAGTGTGTTGATTCAGATAAAATTCCTTATGCTCTGCTGGAACAAATCGGTAGTTTTGAAAATTTTGGATTTGAGTTAGTGAGGAACAGACTCAGGTGGCTACAGTTAAAGACGAAAACGGTGTTATCGATCCAAGTGATCCGCCACAGAAATTTTGAATAAGGATTTCAGGCTAACTGATGACGATGTGCAGCTTCATTAGGACGCAGAAGATATTTATGCGTACTGAATTATTGTTAATGAATGCTAATTAATACAGACCAACCTGGAATTCTTCAGGGCCAAGCTCTCCAACTCTCAAACGATCAGATTGAATGAATTTCAAGCAAAGAAAACAGTTACGTAACGAGAAAAAAAATTTATCTTCTGTTGAAGGTCGCACTCTTATTTCTGCTCTCGTATAGCGGACTATAATTTGATTTATGGTGATAAATTAATCTACGAAATAATCTCTCGATTATTACGAAATAAAAACTTACCCTGGTATGAAATATTGTGTCACTTCAATCGTATTCCAAATTCTCTTCTAATCATTTTTGACATAACTAATGAGCGAGATGAAAGATTTCGGACAGAGAAACATAAAAATAAATCTTTCTTCTCTTTCGTTCTAATGATACACAATGCAAACGTCAAACTTTTCGAAACGCAAATGCAACTCGCCCGCCCGATTCGCACGACGGGCGAATTTACTGGGTAGATATGTTATGGATCAATCCTAAACGCAGTTGATGTCCTCAAACCGAACGATGATTTCACAACATCAATTGAAATTTAAATCTGAATTTTCTTTTTGCTTTGATTTCAATACAGAATTCTACACTTCACATCTAGAAAAAACCGTATAAATTTACGTCTTTTGAGATCGACACATTCGAGCGTCAAAAATGACTCATTTTTACGGTTAATCGAACACAAATCTAATGCACGATGATATTTTTTTAAGTGCTAAAACATGTATGTTTACACGTCTGCTCGAAGGTCGGATATTTAAGATACACATTCGAAATTTCATGCTTGTTAATTTCCGCCATTTTACTAATTACATCCCTACGAATTACATTCTTACGAATTGTTTCATATGTGAATTTGTGTTACCTGCAAATTTCATTTTTTTTTTTTTTTTTTTTTTTTTTTTTTTTTAAATAACTATTTATTGGAATATGAGTTAAAATTAAATTATTAAGATTTAAATTGGGTGTTCAGCCACAAGTGGTGACTTTTCAGCCCTGTTATATATATATATATATGATTTGGTTATTACCATGAAGACATCATTTGCTTCCGCAATTCTGAGATTTTTGTGTAGGGAAAATTCTAAACCTACTTGTATTGTGTAATGGGGAAAAGGAACTTATATACTAACTTACTAACTAATACAGAGAGCGAATCGATTCAATTGAAGATTGCATCGATTTTTGTCGGAATTTGCTTATAATATTATGTGACATTACATCTAATGGTTCTATATTTGTGAGTCTGTGTAACTCATTTGTACTAAACCAGGGAGGACGCTTCAGAATCATTTTCAGAATTTTATTCTGAATCCTTTGAAGCGTTTTCTTCCTGGTGGAACAACAGCTTGACCAAATTGGTACCGCATAAAGCATGGCTGGTCTGAAAATTTGTTTATAAATTAACAATTTGTTTTTTAGACAGAGCTTAGAATTTCTGTTTATAAGAGGATATAAACATTTAATATATTTATTACACTTTGCCTGGATTCCTTCAATGTGATCCTTGAAAGTGAGTTTTTTGTCATACGTTAAACCTAAGTATTTAGCTTGATCAGACCATGTCAATTCCAAGCCATTCAATTTGAGAATGTGATTATTGTTTGGTTTAAGAAAAGAAGCTCTTGGCTTGTGAGGAAAGATAATTAATTGCGTTTTTGCTGCATTTGGTTTAATTTTCCATTTTGACAGATAATCACTGAAAATATTTAAACTTCTTTGTAGGCGACTGCAGATCACTCTTAGATTTCTACCTGTGGCTAACAGACTTGTGTCGTCACAGAATAGCGATTTCTGACAACCAACGGGTAGATTTGGAAGATCAGAAGTGAAAATATTATACAAGATTGGAGCTACACTCGAACCCTGCGGAACACCGGCTCGTACGGGTAGCAATTCAGATTTACAATTCTGATAGCTAACCTGAAGAGTACGATCAGTTAAATAATTTTGAATCATTTTGATCAAATAAATAGGAAACTGGAAATCAGACATTTTTGCTATTAAACCTTTGTGCCAAACACTGTCGAATGCTTTTTCTATGTCTAGAAGAGCAACTCCAGTGGATAACCCAGAAGATTTATTTGATTTTATCATGTTCGTTACTCTGACAAGTTGATGAGTAGTTGAATGTTCATGACGAAATCCAAACTGCTCTGGTAAAAAAATTGAATTCTCATTTATATGAGTCATCATTCTTAACAAGATAATTTTTTCAAAAAGTTTACTGATAGAAGAAAGTAAGCTAATTGGGCGATAACTTGATGTTTCTGCTGGGTTTTTATCAGGTTTTAGGATAGGAATTACTTTAGCGTTTTTCCATCTTTTTGGGAAGTAAGCTAATGAAAAACACTTGTTGAAAATTTTAACCAGGAGTCTCAAGGCAACATCGGGAAGATTTTTAATAAGAATATTAAAAATTCCATCATTACCAGGAGCCTTCATGTTTTTAAGTTTTCTAATAATTGATTTAATTTCATCAAAATTCGTCTCAATAATGTCATCGTGTGATAACACTTGAGTTGAAATATGATCATATTTCAGTGAGACTTCATTTTCAATAGGACTCACAACGTTCAAATTAAAATTGTGGACACTCTCGAACTGCTGAGCAAGTTTTTGAGCTTTTTCGCCATTTGTAAGAAGTATTTGATTTCCTTCCTTGAGAGCAGGAATAGGTTTCTGAGGTTTCTTAAGAACCTTAGAAAGTTTCCAGAAAGGTTTAGAATATGGTTTAATTTGTTCAACTTCTTTAGCGAAATTTTCATTTCGCAAAAGAGTAAATCTATGTTTAATTTCTTTTTGTAAATCCTTAACTATGTTTTTCATAGCAGGATCACGAGAACGTTGATATTGTCGTCGACGAACATTCTTCAACCGAATGAGCAGTTGAAGATTGTCATCGATGATAGGAGAATTTAATTTAGTTTGAGCTTTGGGAACTGAAAGATTTCTAGCTTCGATAATATAATGATTCAAATTATCAATTGCTGTGTCGATATCCGCAGAATTTTCTAAAATAGTTTCATGATCCACATGATTTTCAATGTGAGATCTGTAATCCAACCAATTTGCTCTATGATAGTTGAAAATAGAACTAATTGGATTAATTATAGCTTCGTTGGAAAGTCTGAATGTTACAGGAAGATGATCTGAGTCAAAATCAGCATGAGTAATCGGTTCACTACAAATGTGACTTTGATCTGTTAGAACCAGATCAATTGTAGACGGGTTTTTCACGGAAGAGAAACAAGTAGGATTACTGGGATGAAGAACTGTAAAGTAACCAGCTGAGAGTTGATTATGAAGTATTTTACCATTACTGTTATTTTGCCTACAATTCCACTGGACATGCTTAGCATTTAAGTCCCCTATTACGAAAAATTTCGATCGATATCTTGTAAGTTTTTGCAAATCGCCTTTAAAGAAATTTAATTGTTCGCCGGTGCATTGGAATGGCAAATATGCTCCAGCGATGAAATAAATTCCATGAATGGTTTCAACTTCGATTCCCAAGCTTTCAATAACTTTAGTATTGAAAGAAGGTAAAATTCGATGTTTAATTTGCCGTTGGACAAAAATGGCAACTCCACCACCAATTCCAGTAAACCTGTCAAATCGATGAACCACATAATGTGGATTACTTTTCAATTTTACATTTGGTTTAAGAAAAGTTTCTGTCACAATGGCAATATGAATTTTGTGATCTTTGAGAAAATTATAAAATTCATCTTCACTCGATTTCAAAGATCGAGCATTCCAATTTAAAATATTCAAATAATTATTTAACATCACTGTTAAATTTTAAATTCATTATAATATTATTTGCAAATTTCCATCCGATTTGAAATGCTTCAAAAAGTGATGAAGTCGAATTCATTTGGATGATCATTTGAAAAAGTTGATCTTGTAGGTAGATCATTTTATTTTCAGTTATATCGCCTAAATCGACTTCATTTAAAGAAGCGAATGGCATTGAAGGAATATTTGTAGGTAGACTGCCATTAGAAGAAGATGATTTGGCCGGTCTACCTATTAATAAATTGTTTTCGTTAGAAGAAGAACTGCAAGGCGGTCCTGTGTTTTGATTATTTACATTAGAAGAAATAGGAGATAGATTTCTACCTAATATACCAGCATAACTGACATTAGAAGAAGATGATGACGAGGTCGATCTACCTGTCAATAAATTGTTTTCGTTAGAAGACGAATTGGCAGGTGCCTTAGAAGAATTTTCAGGTATGTTCTGTAAATTTAAGGTCGTTGATTTGACTTGTTGTCTAAGCGAACGAGCGTTTAAAATTTTTTCCCTGACAGGACATTTCAAATAATTGGATTTATGATTTCCATTGCAATTTGAACATGAAAATTTATCAGTGGTTTCATTCATTGGACAAGCGTCTTTCGAATGCGATTTACCACAATTCAAACACCGTATATCCATATGACAATTTTTGGTTCCATGACCGAAGCCTTGGCAACGACGACATTGCGTTAAGTTTGCAATACGATTATGCCGTTTATAATGTTCCCAATGAATTTTAATGTGGGAAATGAAACGTACTTTTTCTAAAGTTTTCAAATTGTTTACATCACTTCGATTGAAGTGTATTAGGTAAAGTTCATGGGAAATTCCAGAGCGTGGTTTAGAAGTACCATTCGCTCTTTTTTTCATAAGTATTACTTGGGAAGGGGCAAAACCAAGCAATTCTTTTAGTTCATTTTTAATTTCATCAATACTTTGATCATTTGATAATCCTTTCAAGACAGCCTTGAAGGGTCTGTCTGATTTTATATCATATGAATAAAATTTATGAAGTTTTTCGGACAAATATCGAATAAGACGTTCGTAATCTTCCAATCCATCCACCAAGACTCGACATTCTCCTCTTCGTCCGATTTGAAATGAGACTTTTACTTCCGGGAGAAAAGTAGAAAGCTCAGTACGGAATGCTTTGAAGTCGGAAATCATCACCGTCACTGGTGGCATAGATTGATGTTTCTTCCCAGAACGACAAGCGTCCATTTTGGGAATTTTTGAAGAATTTTCTTCTATGTCGCTACAATCGGATTCAGGAAGAATCTCGTAAATATTGTTAGACGGCATAGGATCAACGGAAGGGAAATCCGTCCGTTGTCTTTTATTTTTACATTCAGATTCTATAAGATCGTGAATGTTATTAGAAAAATGTTGAATAACGGATTGTGATTTATTCCGTATTGAATTATTTTTAGCCTTAGGCTTGTTGCCTTTCCGGTTGGACGCAGGCATTTTTGAAATTAATGAAATTTTAAATTAAATTAACTAGGCTAAATTAGTCTTCGATTAGACTCCTAGCTAGCCTTAAAAAAGGCTGATTAATTTCTTAGTCACTCTAATATCACTCTTTGTATCACTTAGTCACTCTAATATCACTCTTTGTATCACTTAGTCACTTAGTTAGTGATTCAGGTAGCCTTGAAAAAGACTGAAGCCTTGAATCAATGAAACTCTAGGTAGCCAGAAAAAAAAAATTCCAGGAGCCAAGAGCTATACGCGTGCGGTGCGAACGACTGTTCAACACCGACTGACCTGCAAATTTCATAATTTGTACCTGTGTACGCCAAAGTCTTCGATAAAGTACAGTTTTGGGTGTATATAACACAGTTAGAAGAAATCGTGTTATTCACGCCTGAGAGTATGACTTATTTCAGCATCAGAAAAAGTTTTACTTTTATAGTTAATTCAATACAATATTCATACACATTGGTGTACTTTTAAGTGTTGAAACATGTAATTTTACGTGCCGTTCGTTCGTTTCGTTTGGGTAAAACTGCGGGGTTAAGGGATAAACAGTTTCGGGAAATCGTTTTTTTACATTTCGAAAATCTTGTGTCAAAATTTCAAATCAATTGAATTATTCAGTGTAAGTTACCAAAAATATTTTTTTTTGCTCACTTTTTGAGAAAAAAAACTTAAACATTCACGACGCCTTGGTCGCGTTTATCTAGAAACGATCCTGCAAAATCTACTTTTCAAACTTGGAACATACATTCTTGGTATAAAATGCTTTCCCCCTACGTTTATGAAATTTTTCCGTTTTCGTTATTATGGTAGTTTTTTACCTCAAAATTGACGGAAAATTCAGCGCAAGATCGTGTTTTTTGCTTAAACATGCCACGAATTGTTAAAAAATCAAAGTGATAACCTTCACAGTTCGAAAAAATCTTGTGATTTACATCTTATAAGATGCACATAGATGGAGCGCCGTATTTCATACTAATTTATATTCAAGAGCATGTAAAATTGTGTGATTTGGGAATTACATGTCGTGAATTCGAATGAAATAAAAAACCAAAAGATCGATAGCAGCAGCGCGACTTGAACCGAGAAACTTTAGATTACAAGCATATCGATTACTCGACTGAACCGCTGCGCTTATATCTGTTTCCTGAATAATTGATAAATATAAATCCATACAGCGGCACTTGGTAGTCGAGTGCAAATTACATTCGGAGCATGTAAAATTGAAAAATTAAGTAGTTGTGCATTGTATTGTTTGTAGAATTCTGTCACCTGTCTCTGTTACCGGCTTATTTTTCAATATTAATATTAGGAAATTCGACTAAATATTCTTTAAATGATGCTTTATAATATTAAAAAAAAGTTTGAATAAATTTGTTTAAGCTGTTTCTCTGTAGAAAATTTACAAAAAAGTGTTTTTTGATTCAAATTATTCATTACTCCCCTCTCAAAAGGTATAAAGACTGTCTCAGAAAGTATGGACGCAAACAAAAACCGCTGTCATTTCGCAATCCCGGGTAGAAGTGATTTGCAAACCAATACCAAATTCTGTCATTAAAATCAAACATCTCAATGGTAGAAATTAACATTATTTAGTTTGAAATAAGAGTTAAAATATCAAAAATCGTAACAAAGTCTGCATGAGAAAATAGCAACAAAATAAAAAATTCTGTCATTGTAATATCAAACTAAGAACAAAATGTTTATAGAAGATGAATTTGTTCATTATGTTATATTCTAGCATTTAGAATAGAGTAATATCTAAAGTATTTCTCTTATCTGATTCTGATGCAGTTTATTAAATGGTATTTTATTTGAAGATAAAACTACTGGGTCAATTTACTTAATGAAATTGAAATAGCTCATCAATAACGAAATAAGATATTATAACTAATTTTGATGTTGAACAGATATTGTACAATTGTCTTGATCCCTTGATGAAATGTCACGAAAATATCAAGTATCACTCTGACAACACAGAGACATCAAGCCAAGATATGATGGTAAAATTTGTTATTATTTTGACCTTTGTTTGCTATTTACACCTACCCGGGATGGCTCAAAATCTGTCAATTTTTATGGCTGCGTCCTTTAGTGTACACTCTTCTCTAACCACTTGTGCAGTTGTTTATTCGTTTTCATTAGTTTGTTTCGAAATGCGTGGACTTTCAGCAGAACAACGTCGAAAAATTGTGTACAAATGGTGCACAGAACGCGGACTGTCACTGAGAAAGATAGCAAAAATGGAAGGAGTAAGTGAAAAAGCTGTGCGAAATGCAATCAGGAAATTCAATGAAGATAACACCTTTGAGAATAAACCGAAAACGGGTCGAAAAAAAAGATCCTGCTAACCCTCAGTTGGATAAACTTATACTGAAGGCGTTCGAGCAAAAGAAGAAGGTTTAGTTCGGGATGTGGCCAAAAAAGTGGGCACTTCGAAGTCAAATGTTCTTCGTGTTAAAGAACGACTGAATCTTCGAGCTTATTTGAAGCAGAAACAACCAAACCGTAGTCCGAAACAAGAAGCATCGATCAGGCCGAGGGTTCGAAAGCTGTACAATGCGATTCTTGTTGGAAATTTGAACTACATAATCATGGACGACGAAACCTACGTGAAACTCGATTACAAATCCTTGCCGGGACCACAATATTAAACGGTGCGAGAAGGGCAAGTGTTAAACCAGTCCGAGACATCGATTGAAGTCGAAAAATTTGGTAAGAAAGCTATGTTCTGGCAAGCAATTTGTAGCTGCGGTAAGATTTCGAAATCCTTCATCACCACTGCTTCAATGAACAGCGAAATATACGTCAAGGAATGTTTACAAAAACGACTTCTACCCATGATTCGAAGCCACAAGAATCCTATTGTCTTCTGGCCAGATCTTGCTTCTTGCCACTACTCGAAATCAACGGTAGAATGGTATACTAGCAAAAATGTAACTTTCGTCCCGAAAGACATGAATCCACTTCGACCAATTGAGGAATTTTGGGCATTAACGAAGGCACATCTTAGGAAACATGTCTCGGCAGACGAAACCATTCAACAGTTCAAAAAAGATTGGAAAAAACTGTCGAAACTTGTCGCCAAGAAGTCTGTACGGAATTTGTTGAGGAACGTTCGCAAGAAGGTGCGCCAGCTAGTCTACAATGGCTAAGTAGCAAATGTTGAGAATAATATTCTGGTTGTTGTAGTTTAATATTATCAGTATATCGAATAAAATTTGAATATCTAACACTTGTGAATTATTTACAGCGAAATCAAAGTGCGTCCATACTTTCTGGTACAGTCTTTAGGATTTGATTTTCAAAAGAAAACACAACAAATTCGATGAAATTGTTGAAATATTTTTTGGAATCGATAGAACGATCATTATGGTTTAATGTTTGAAGATGATTTTATAGATTATAGACTAAACGGAACTAGTTTGACAATGATACAAGAAACGATTCATTCATGATCTGTCAAAAGCAGTGTTGGCAAAAAGATACCAGCAAAAAATCAACCTTTATTTGACAAAATTCTATTAAGAGAGGGTATCATAATTTTTAATGATTGAATGACTGAATGATTGAATGATTGAATGATTGAATGATTGAATGATTGAATGATTGAATGATTGAATGATTGAATGATTGAATGATTGAATGATTGAATGATTGAATGATTGAATGATTGAATGATTGAATGATTGAATGATTGAATGATTGAATGATTGAATGATTGAATGATTGAATGATTGAATGATTG
This sequence comes from Malaya genurostris, assembly GCF_030247185.1. NCBI lineage: Eukaryota > Metazoa > Arthropoda > Insecta > Diptera > Culicidae > Malaya > Malaya genurostris. The sequence continues at coordinate 285,652,480 of NC_080572.1, forward strand.
AATGATTGAATGATTGAATGATTGAATGATTGAATGATTGAATGATTGAATGATTGAATGATTGAATGATTGAATGATTGAATGATTGAATGATTGAATGATTGAATGATTGAATGATTGAATGATTGAATGATTGAATGATTGAATGATTGAATGATTGAATGATTGAATGATTGAATGATTGAATGATTGAATGATTGAATGATTGAATGATTGAATGATTGAATGATTGAATGATTGAATGATTGAATGATTGAATGATTGAATGATTGAATGATTGAATGATTGAATGATTGAATGATTGAATGATTGAATGATTGAATGATTGAATGATTGAATGATTGAATGATTGAATGATTGAATGATTGAATGATTGAATGATTGAATGATTGAATGATTGAATGATTGAATGATTGAATGATTGAATGATTGAATGATTGAATGATTGAATGATTGAATGATTGAATGATTGAATGATTGAATGATTGAATGATTGAATGATTGAATGATTGAATGATTGAATGATTGAATGATTGAATGATTGAATGATTGAATGATTGAATGATTGAATGATTGAATGATTGAATGATTGAATGATTGAATGATTGAATGATTGAATGATTGAATGATTGAATGATTGAATGATTGAATGATTGAATGATTGAATGATTGAATGATTGAATGATTGAATGATTGAATGATTGAATGATTGAATGATTGAATGATTGAATGATTGAATGATTGAATGATTGAATGATTGAATGATTGAATGATTGAATGATTGAATGATTGAATGATTGAATGATTGAATGATTGAATGATTGAATGATTGAATGATTGAATGATTGAATGATTGAATGATTGAATGATTGAATGATTGAATGATTGAATGATTGAATGATTGAATGATTGAATGATTGAATGATTGAATGATTGAATGATTGAATGATTGAATGATTGAATGATTGAATGATTGAATGATTGAATGATTGAATGATTGAATGATTGAATGATTGAATGATTGAATGATTGAATGATTGAATGATTGAATGATTGAATGATTGATATTTGCTCGACGAACGATGAAAAAAATCACCATCTTTGCGATTTTTTTTAAACTATCGTTCAACAAAATAAACAAAATAAACTCAAACATTTTGCATAATATAAAGCATCATTCGAACAACATTTTGTAATTTTTTCGTGGAAAAATATTGACAAAAATAAGTGGGTGGAGTGGTATTTTCGAGAACGCTTCTTGAAAATCATGATTGGCGGTGTCCACTGTATCTCAGCGCAGACTAATCGGAAGTCAACAAATCAAAGTAGCGTAATTAGAGTAGAAGTTTTTCTAGACCCCAACGTTTCTGTTTGATTTTGTTTTTTTTTTCATTTTTGGTGGTTGTTCAAAGTGAGAACTACGATTTTTCACCGAAAAATCCGCCATTTTATAGTTGTAAAACGTCCCCAAAGTAACAAACAACGAAAAGGAAAACGTTGAGGTCTGGTTTTTTATATGTAGAAAGTGTGTGCAAAATTTGAACGAAATTGGTGCAGTAGTTTTTGAATGAAGATGGACACGCACTTCTAAAACCTGCTTTTGAGAAAAACGTGTTTAAAGTTGTTTGTCTATAAAATTAATGGAAACAATTTATTACTCCAGGGAGCCCGTAGGACCTAAAACTTTCAAGAAATCATATTTTTTGTTTTATGATATATTATAATGAAACATTTCAAGAATGTTTTGTCAAGTTTTGAAGTCTATCGAAGTACAAATCTTGGGCCTGTGCGCTGAGCTCTTGTTTCTTCGCAGAATGAGATAGCTATTGATAAAGGTCCATAATTTCCAGAGTTTCGTTCCAATAGACTTGAAAATTTCACAGAATATTCTTGAAATGATTTACTATAAGGAAATATAATAAATGATTTTTGAAAAGGAGAATAATAAATGATTTTTGAAAAGTGTTAGACCCTACACGCCCCTAAAGCACGTTTTTCTCAGATGGATGTATCGTTTTTAACAAGCTTAGGTTCGTTTGAGAGATACTATTGAGTCTTGGATTCAGTTCAAAGATCATATAGCTGACAACTCCAATTTTGGAAGTATAATAGTTACAAGTGATGTAACCGACACATAATTTTTTTCTATCCGCATAATTATTTCAGAAAATGACCTAAGATCAAATTGAAACGTATTATTACTTATGAAGTTGGTTTGAGAAACTTTGAAAATTGCATGGCTTGAAATCGAATCGCAAATATTGCGTCATTTGACAAGCTAAGTAGTTATGAATTGTAACGTGTGTAGGATTATGTCATTGATGGCAATGCAGGAATCGATTACCATTCTGCCGATACTTCTGAGAGATAAACGAATAATGAAGCACTGCTCATCCTGCTTTCTAAAGTGATTGTAAGGATGATTATTAACCGGTTTACTCGTATAATCTCATTTAAGGGTTTTGTACCTCACTGTTTGTGCTGAAATGCGAATGAAAAAATACGGGTGTGTAATGTCAGAGACATAACTGGATGTCGTGAATACGAATAAAACTGACATGTTTTCTTTAAACTTTCGAATTCGAGTTGATAGTTGATCGATTGTGTGATTGAGAAATTTTTTAAAACTAAAATTTGACGTCGATTATATCATTTCGGATTTGCATATTTCATTGAAAGAAACTATCAAGATGCTGTTAAATTGTGGTATTCTATACGATATTTCGCACAGTTCGGAACATTTTTCTCGAACGATTTTCGCACAGCGAAAAGTGCACCTAAGCAAATCAAATTATTTTGGATTTTAACTAAACTGATGATTTTTACGAATCTTAATAGTTCTTTAGATAACATTTAGAGCCATTAGAACGGCTGATTTAATATAATGTTGTCCACTTTTCGTTTCTCGTTTTCTTTCTCTCCCATGCAAACGACCAGCAGCTGCTTCCATCCAACGCACAAGAAGAAATGATCGATTTTCGAGCTCGGTTCCCCTTCTATAACATTCAGTTGAAGATATGTGCCTGACTACCTCAAAATCATCGTCCTTGCGTGAAAAACCCCAAGCGAAAGTAAAGAGTTTTCCGTGTTGTTTTCAAATTTTCAGAAAACCTAATTTTTGAGTTGTTTGTGGTTATCTCACACTGTTCAAAATATTATCTTAAATTCCTGATCATATTTCTGATGAAATAGTGAAAGAATTATGTTTCTGTTATTAATTCACGATTAAGTTCTGCCCATTCTTACATATGGCTAATTCTGAAAAGGCGCCCCATAGTAAAGTAAGTCGCATTCACGACAAAAATTTAATTCTTACGTTACGCCACCGGCTCATCAGTCTTTAGGTTGAATGTATAATTTCAAACCCGATCTCGACCGGTACCCGATTAAAAATAGAAAACTTTTACCCGTACCCGAACCCGATAGAAAAATAAATACTCGTTGAAAATGAAACAATCGGCACCCGACCCAAACCCGACAAACATATATTTTTCTGTACCCGAACCCGACCAATACCTATCGGACTCGGGTTCGGGTTTGAGTTCGGGTACAGGTCGGGTTCGAGTTCGGGTCGGGTCTTGAGCACAAATACGCGAAACCCGTCCATCTTTAATGTACATCTAATTTACAAGATGCTTTTCAGCTATCTGTTTTTGATAGCTTATTTCATAATTGACACTGTATGAATCTTTAAACAGAGCAATAGACTGAGAAATGGGAAAAAAAAATTAATTCAAATTTTATTCATTCCATTCAAATTTCCAGTTGTTAATTTCAATCATATGCTATTATCACTGTTCACACGCAGCATTTTATCTAGGTGTGAAATAGGCAGACCGCAACACGCTAGCGGCTATCGGCGAAGCCAATGACTTCGGTTGGAGTTTGATTCGTGGTCCCGATCTTGACATTAATCAATTTATTTCACAGTTTGATATCATCCACGTTGAGAGGTGTGTTTTTTCTTCTTCTTTTACTCATTTCGAGTAGGCAAACTTTGAAAGTCACCATCACAACTTGCTATCGGTCTCGTCATCCATCCATCCATCCATGCGTTCTGGGATGGAACGTGGGGCGGGGGGACGCGGGCTGAGAATAATTTGCCTAAGTGGTTTTTGATAACGAACTTTGAAACTACTACTGTTTTGCTTTATTGGTGTTCGGTTGTGTTCATATCAATCTCCATTCAGATTTATCAACTATTTTTTCCCGACCAGGCGTCGATCGGAGTTTGATCGTCGTTTCGCATGACAAGCGGTTTGTTTGAGTTGTCAGCTCCGGACTCGTCGACCCACCGACGGTCGACGGTCGCTTTAGGGCTGTAGTTTTCTCTATGTGTTGATGGGCGTTGAACGGTGATTAAGCGATTTGGGAATGTTGCTGAAATTTCTCACTGTTGTGGAGGGAGATACTTTTTGAATCTAGTTTCAGTTGTTTTCCAGATCAGATTAAATTATGCAAAACGGTTCGGGTAAACATGCTAACTCGGTTGTCTAACTTGTATACTTTACAGACTACGACGAAGAAGACGAAGAGGAAGGCGAAGAAGAACCGAGCCCCGAAGAGGATAATACTAATCAGCTGTTACCTGAAGAAGTATCATCAACTACTGCTGGAACAACAACAACAACAACGTCGACGACGACGATGACTGCACCATCTGTAAGTGAACAAAGCACCACCGAAAGTGCTTTTACAAACGAGCATACCAGCGATGCTGCGGAGAAGAACGTGCAAGATAAATTGTTAGAAGTTGATAAAGATATAAATCATGTAGCAGAGGACAACAGCGGAGAGGACGAAAGTGATAATACAACCGAGAAAACAGCGCAAGAAGAAATGCATCCTGAGACGAAATCTGTTCCGATAAGTAGTCCGAGTCCTACAACCGAACAGCCCAAGGAAGAGGATACAAAAATTTTAACACCCGGTTGTGAAACGGAGGATCGCGGAGGATGTGAACACATATGTCATGAGAACCGTGAGGTAGAACCGGAAGTGCAATGCTCGTGCTACAGCGGATTTGTTCTGGATCCCAACGATAGACGTTCTTGTCACGGTATGTAGCATCATTTCTTAAAAATTTCCAAAAACGGTTCGCCATCAATTGTGAGTCAGCGACTAATGAGTCTCGTTATTTGTGTTGAAAATGAATGGATAGAAGTGATAATTTATCAATAGCGCTTTAATTTTTGAGCTTTGCTATTTAATCATTGATCGATTTATTATAATCTCTAATGGTTAATATTTCAGTTTAAAACTTCACCCTTTCGCATTCAAACTGCTTGTATATATTCTAGCACTGTGACAGGTGATCGACATTAATTCCATAACGGCAGTCCAAAATGATTCTGTTCGTAGCTTCGTGGTTGACAAATGACCGGGTGCAGGTTTGCTTTGCTACAGCATCCACTGAATCCGGCAGCGGTTTGTACCTCTTCACGTCACATCGTCCGTCCGTCCGTCCGTCCGTCCGTCAGCCGACAAACGACGACGTGTCTGTCTTACAAACCACTGCTTCAAATCGATCATCGTTTCGGATGTCAATCGGTCTGAACTTTACACATTACTGAAAGGGGGGGATGTTGGAATGAGGGAAATCACTCAAAGTGACTATTTGTTTTCCGTCTCTCTATTAGTTTCAACAAAAAAAAACGAAGTTAGTTCTATTCTCCCTGAATCGATGAGGTTCACGGTGACGAAGAATTTGAACGCGTTTGATTAATTGCCAGCACGCGTCGTGTGTACTCTATCTCTCTCTCTCTTTCTCTCGATCGAATGTGACGACAGAAAGCGGGTTTCTGGCACTTAAAAGCTAGGAGATAAACGGGAACAGCTGTGACAGTTTTTCTTTTTTTGCCTGCTTCTCTCCGATCCGATCCGCCCGTTGGGGGGGAGCCCGATTCGAGACACAGTTGCTATCGCACAGTCGAAAAAAAAAACAGTCGAGATTAGATGATTTGACGCCACTTGGAGTCGGAATCGGCGTAATGCTCAACGCTTAATTTGTTTTTCAGTGGGAGTGTGTGTGTGTGTGAAGCTGGAAGATTTGTTCGGTCTTTATTACGACTAATAGGAGATGGTGCTTTGCTTGGGGATTAGGAGTAGTTAATGAGTTGTTGATTGGGTCACTTGGAAGAGTATTAAGTGCTAGATCTGAACGAAATTTATGGATATTGAGAGAAGTGATGTATTTTATGATAGATCATGTTTCTGGACCATTTGAGTTCAGTCAATAAGATAAATACAATTGAATGCAGTTATTTACAATGTTACGGTTTTGTAGAAGAGGGTGAATGGTTTTTGTCGAAAAATTTCCAAAACTCATACATCATGCGGCTTTTTTTTATTTTTATTTTTAATAACTATTTGTTGGAATATGAGTTGGAATTAAATTATTAATTTGAAAATTGGGTGTTCAGCCACAAGGGGTTGACTTTTCAGCATTATTATATACATGATTTGGTTATGAAGACATCATTTGCTTCCTCAATTATGTGATTATTGTGTAGAGAAAATTGTAAACCTACTTGTATTGTGTAAAGGGGAAAAGGAACTTATATACTAACTTACTAACTAATACAGAGAGCGAATCGATTCAATTGAAGATTGCATCGATTGTTGTCGGAATTTGCTTATAATATTATGTGACATTACATCTAACGGTTCTATATTTGTGAGTCTGTGTAACTCTTTTGTACTAAACCAGGGAGGACGCTTCAAAATCATTTTCAGAATTTTATTCTGAATCCTTTGAAGCGTTTTCTTCCTGATGGAACAACAACTTGACCAAATTGGTACTGCATAAAGCATGGCTGGTCTGAAAATTTGTTTAAAAATTAATAATGTGTTTCTTAGACAGAGCTTAGAATTTCTGTTTATGAGAGTTTGAGCTTGAGCGACCTCCCCTGGTTGCTATTCCGCTACTGATCGGGATTAGCTGAAATTGTACAGGGAGTTTCTAGATGATCCGACCTGGGACTGGTAAATCATTCTTCAATGTACATCTTCTAGTAACCCCAGAATTCAATGATCGGTACCGACACCGGCCAGAAAATATCTGATAACTGAAAGGAAAAAGGAACTCCTGCAATTGTCACCTTTTACGACATGGAAGCAGGAACCCAGTGGATCTATTCTTGGTTCATTTTTTTCCGCCGGATTCCACACGGCATCTAGGCTGGTACTGTCCGGAGAGAGCTAATAGGTACTATCAATCTCCTAGTGGACCCCAGCCCCTTTTGGAATTTCTGTTTATGAGAGGATATAAACATTTAATATATTTATTACACCGTGCCTGGATTCTTTCAATGTGATCCTTGAAAGTGAGTTTTTTGTCATACGTTCAAACTAAGTATTTGGCTTTGTTCAGACCATGTCAATTCCAAGCCATTCAATTTTAGAATGTGATTATTGTTTGGTTTAAGAAAAGAAGCTCTTGGCTTATGAGGAAAGATAATTAATTACGTTTTTGCTGCATTTGGTTTAATTTTCCATTTTGACAGATAATCACTGAAAATATTTAAACTTCTTTGTAGGCGACTGCAGAACAGTAAATGCATGCATTCAGATTCTAAATACTGGATCTTGGTTCGGGATTTGAATTTTGGATAGGATTGTGTAACTGAATTCTAAACCTAAATTTTGAATTTAATTTTAGATATAGACTTTAGTTTAAGAATTCATTTTCAGCTTTTGGTTCTAGAACTAAGGTTCAAAATTTAAATCTGAGACTCTGGAACTGATTACCAACTGGAGGATACTAGAAGACAGGAAGATTTGAATACTAGAAGACTAGAAGACTGAAAGACTAGAAGACTATAAGACTCCAAGACTTGAAGTTTGGACGACTAGAAGAGAGGAGAAAAGAAGACTAGAAGAGAGAAGGATACTAGAAGACAGGAAGACTTGAATACTAGAAGACTAGAAGACAAGAAGACTTGGATACTAGAAGACTAGAATACTGAAAGACTAGAAGACTCCAAGACTTGAAGATTGGAAGACTAGAAGAGAGGAGGAAAAGAAGAAGAGAAGAGAGGAGGAAAAGAAGACTAGAAGAGATGAGGATACTAGAAGACAAGAAGACTTGAATACTAGAAGACTAGAAGACTGAAAGACTAGAAGACTAGAAGACTCCAACACTTGAAAATTGGAAGACTAGAAGAGAGGAGGAAAAAAAGACTAGAAGAGATGAGAATACTAGAAGACAAGAAGACTTGAATGCTAGAAGACTATAATACTGAAAGACTAGAAGACTACAAGACTAGAAGACTAGGAGACTCTAAGACTTGAAGATTGGAAAACTAGAAGAGAGGAGTAAAAGAAGACTAGAAGAGAGGAGGATACTAGAAGACAAGAAGACTTGAATGCTAGAAGACTAGAAGACTGAAAGACTAGAAGACTCCAAGACTTGAAGATTGGAAGACTAGAAGAAAGGAGGAAAAGAAGACTAGACGAGAGGAAGAAAAGAAACCTAGAAGAGAGGAGGATACTAGAAGACAAAAAGACTTGAATACTAAAAGACTAGAAGACTAGAAGACTAGAAGACTAGAAGACTAGAAGACTAGAAAACTAGAAGACTAGAAGACTAGAAGACTAGAAGACTAGAAGACTTGAAGACTAGAAGACTAGAAGACTAGAAGACTAGAAGACTAGAAGACTAGAAGACTAGAAGACTAGAAGACTAGAAAACTAGAAGACTAGAAGACTAGAAGACTAGAAGACTAGAAGACTTGAAGACTAGAAGACTAGAAGACTAGAAGACTAGAAGACTAGAAGACTAGAAGACTAGAAGACTAGAAGACTAGAAGACTAGAAGACTAGAAGACTAGAATACTAGAAGACTAGAAGACTAGAAGACTAGAAGACTAGAAGACTAGAAGACTAGAAGACTAGAAGACTAGAAGACTAGAAGACTAGAAGACTCTAAGACTTAAAGATTGGAAAACTAGAAGAGAGGAGGAAAATAAGACTAGAAGAGTGGAGGATACTATAAGACAAGAAGAATTGAATACTAAAAGACTAGAAGACTAGAAGACTAGAAGACTAGAAAACTAGAAGACTAGAAGACTAGAAAACTAGAGGACTAGAAGACTAGAAGACTAGAAGACTAGAAGACTAGAAGACTAGAAGACTAGAAGACTAGAAGATTAGAAGACTAGAAGACTAGAAGACTAGAAGACTAGAAGACTAGAAGACTAGAAGACTAGAAGACTAGAAGACTAGAAGACTAGAAGACTAGAAGACTAGAAGACTAGAAGACTAGAAGACTAGAAGACTAGAAGACTAGAAGACTAGAAGACTAGAAGACTCTAAGACTCTAAGACTTGAAGATTGGAAAACTAGAAGAGAGGAAAAAAAGAAGACTAGAAGAGAGGAGGATACTAGAAGACAAGAAGACTTGAATACTAGAAGATTAGAAGACTGAAAGACTAAAAGACTAGAAGACTAGAAGACTAGAAGACTAGAAGACTAGAAGACTAGAAGACTAGAAGACTAGAAGACTAGAAGACTAGAAGACTAGAAGACTAGAAGACTAGAAGACTAGAAGACTCCAAGACGTGAAGACTGGAAGACTAGAAGAGAGCAGGATACTAGAAGAAAAGAAGATTTGCATACTAGAAGACTAGAAGACTGAAAGACTAGAAGACTACAAGACTCCAAGACTTGAAGATTAGAAGACTAGAAGAGGGGAACAAAAGAAGATTAGAAGAGAGGAGGATACTAGAAGACATATGTCATATGCTCAAAAATAGTACTTACTTCCATTTTTCGTCGATTGCAGAGCCGATATTCCCAATCGTAAGGTCAAATAATAGGTTTCATGGTGCAGCAGCCCTAATTTTTCCAAAGAAATCTTTATCTAGTACAGTCAGTAGACCAGTAGAGTAATAACTGATAACGATGATGACAGTGTATCGATATTCATCAACTATACAGAAGTAATTCTTACATTTACTTACATTGTAACTGCAGCAGCCCTAATTTTTTCATAAAAATCGTTATCTTAGCTAGTACAGGCAGTAGAACAGTTGAGTCATTGTAATGCCCACGGCTGGCTATTTCAACATATTGCATCAGCCAGAAGAAACCGATCGAATTAATTGATTATGTACATAAGCGACGCGATCGCAGTGAATTCACGTAGGTAGTTATAGGTGGTAGTTAGTCTACCAGATATATATATATATATATATATATATATATATATATATATATATATATATATATATATATATATATATATAAGTATAGGTTTTTGTTAGTTACATAGGTTGGAGTATAAAAGGGTCGGTTTTTGGTTTAAACGAGGCTTTTTTCTTAATTTTACTGTAGAGTAATGCTCCTTGGGCGACCGGGTAACACCGTAATCAAACTTGGACACCATTACTCAGGCCAAAAGCAGTAGTTAAGAAAAAAAATTAAGTTGTTCATTAATTAGGAGTTAGGTCAGGCACAAAGTTATGTGCTGTAGGGAAGATAGGGCAGTAAAGTGGAAAAATTATTAGAAGAAACAAAAGAAAAAAAAGGGAATTTGTGCGGTCTATAAGTGCTTCGAAAGAAATACCCCTCTCGCCGCTCGGGCAACGCATTGTGGTGACAGTGAAAAAAGAAAAAAAAGAACATTTGAAAAAATATACGGAACGCTATTCGAGAGGAGGTATTGTGCCGCGAGTGAATTTAAAATGAAGACAGTTATAATCAGGTGAGTCTACATTTTTTATATATATATACAGTGGACAAATAAACGCACGGCAAGGCAGGTTTATGAACTCAGCAGTCTGTACATTGTCGGTACCAGTGATATCCGCGGTCATGTTAAAAATTTGAATTTCTATTTCTTCACTTCGGTCAGGTTTGCGAACGATGGAGTAGAAAAAAAAAAAGGATTTATTACGCGAGCAGACGGTTAGAATAAAAACGGTCAGGTACATAATTGACTGAGTGCATACGAAGTTCTGATCGTACTAATAATCAACGTCCGCGCTGGCATTTCGGTGCTAATGAAAGCACATAATATATAGATTGACAAAACGAGCAAACGCAGCAGATACTATCGCGTACACATATCGACTATAATATCATTGAGTAGCTATCGAACTTGACGCGCGCGCGAATGAAATGAAATAAAGAAACAGACATATATCTGACTCTTATATTTGACAACCGCTTATGCTTCGGCAATGATTGTTGGTTCATATTTTTGCAACCAACTATAACATAAGAAAAATATCGGAACAAGTAGTTTTGCATTTTAAATTCAAAGTGTCTTAAATAGTACAAATAAATCTCAAATGAAACGGTAGAACGTTTTCTCGTACTAATTAAATATATTGAAACCCATTCACGATGACGACATGTCATCCCCGATTCAAAGTAACAACCTATGCACATATCCGGAATAGTGACAAAAAGCGCAAACAATGCATTTTAAACCACGCGCATAGCTGCGGTATGATGAATGATGATACATACAGTGTAAATAATAATAACAATAAAGGGTAATAACTTCGCGCGATCGACTTCGCGAACGATTGAAACATTACTAGCGCAGGTTAAATTCTCGTATGGTATGTAATACTAGGAAATTTGAAACTGTGTTGGCCATGGTCAAGATATTGCGGCCTACGATGATTTGTAGATGTTTGGAACATATCAAATTTGCTATGACTAACAAGTATTTCGAGATTCCAATCAAAATATTAAACTAATATAGATTGCATGAGTTGTAGCAAAATAATAAATTACATTTACATGTCAGTTTGGTATTTTATGCTGGTTAGAGTTGCACACGATGCTAACATTTGTGTGTATGGTATATCATACGGTGTAATAATTTCGTGAAAAAAAAGATTTCTAACAGTGGTTTTGCGTTTCCCATAATTTTCAACACATAATATGATGGAACTGATGTTATCAGTTCATTCGATTCAAATTTTAAAACCCCTGTGTTATAATGGATGTGGTAATACTAAAAGAACAGCGCAACAATTGCAATTCCGGGCGAAAGTTGCTCGTGCAGGGCTTCTTATTGAGATGTGTTATACAATGACCAGTAATTTAAAACTAGGTCAAGTTTGTTTACGATGATTGTTCTTTTTGTTTGTCGACCATGACCACGGTCAAGATCGTAGTTTCGTACTGGTGGGGGGGTAGTGAAAACAAAACTATTAGAAGCGCACAGCGTGTTTGAAAAATTCCTGCATATGTTAAAAATGATGCTCGTAAAAAAAAACATACAACTGAGGTTTTACAAAAATACAAGAGTATAAAAATGAAATGAAGTGCTACTAGTTAAAAAGATAAAGCGGCATAGCGAATTAAAGTCACATTGACAATGGCGAACGAAAATAATACTGAAGGCGGTGGTGCCTATCGATTTCCGATGTTGGATGCAATACAATGTATACCAGAATTTCATGGTTCAGTTAATGAACTGGAACCATTTTTATGTCAAATAAGTTATTTTGCGGAGCAAATCCCGCAAGGTGCGAATGAAAAACCTTTAGCAAATGTGATACTTACGAAATTAAAAGGAAATGCCGCAACTTTTATCAATAGAATAAGAGCCAATACAATAAATGATGTATTCCAAAATTTGAGAGATCAATTTGCAGTAAAAGTTACAGTAGAAGAGATTCTTATCAGGATCGAAACTCTTGAACAAAAATATGGAGAATCTTTTGAAGAGTACGCTGAAAGAGCGCTACAAATAATGGAATTTATTGACGCTCAACAAGAGAATCAAGTCACGGAGGAAGTACAAAAATCCTTTGCAGAAAGAGCATTAACGATTCATTTTATAGCAGGATTATCGAATAAAAACTTAAAGCAACTAGCAAAAAATCACAGGCTTCTTAAGTTTCAAGAATTAATAGGATTCCTAAAAGAGGAGGCAAAAATCAGCTATATATTAACAAATATTGAAAATCGGCTGCTATCCTACCATGCAATTGATAAACCAAAACTCTGTCCAAGCAACAAATATAAATGTTATCCAGAGAGACAAATTGAAAATTCCCATAAACACAACCGGAATTTGCACAACGAATTTTATCGTAACGACAGATGCTTGATCGAAGATAGCAATTTTGATAGTAAACACTTAAAATATAATGCAAAACAACTGTGGGTAAACTGCATGACATACAGTAATAGAAACATATTGCGAAGATATGATAATAATATCAGAAGCAGAAAGGTGCCTGATCAAAGGAGATATGGAGCATCTAGATATTCGAACGCAAATAATTTCAAGGAAAAACGTCCAGAAGGGATATGGGTTAAACTACATAACACAAAAGACTATGAATTTATGATGTTATTGAGATCGGCAACCAGACCTAATAAAGAAATGAGCTTCCTAGTAGACACAGGAGCAAGTGGCAACATGATAAGTAGACGAAACGCAGAGTACATGGGGGCATATACAATTAATGGGAACGAAGTAATAGAATATTCTGGGGTAACAGGTACTGTTAGAAAAACATTAGGTACCGTAGAACTGAGTTTTATCATCGCAGGAAGAATTTTCCGAACGAAGTTCGACGTAGTGGAGAATTTGACTCCAGGTAGTATTTTGGGAATGAGATTTATGAATAAGTATGTTCTTAGTATGTACAATGATCAAGGGTGGATATGCTTACGGAAAATACCTCTCACATTTGAACCAAAAACGGAATCGTATGAAACTCATCAGAAACAGGGGAACAGAGTCTCGGAATACGAGGCAGGTAACGAGGTCAAGGTACAGGAAAAATACCAAACAGAAGATCAAACCAATCTTAGTCTACAGGGTAGGCAATGTACAGAAACGACAAAAAATTACACGGGGCAATTGCAAGAAAGTATGCAACCACATGAATTGTTGAAAATAAATTGTACTAGAAACAATCAATTGTTAGTGAGAATTGCTTCAGTAAATAGACCGAATGAAAAAATTAAATATATGCTCGATACTGGAGCCTTTTATAACGTGATGAGATGGGATACTGTTGCGAAAATAGGTGCAGAGGAAATAAACTATAAAGATAATTTATACATTGCAGGCTTTGATGGAACTCAATCACAGACTATTGGGTCAGTGAAAATCACGTTGATTATTGGAAAAACTCAATACAGAGTTAGGTTTTACATAGTAAAAGATTTATGTGTTCCTGGAATCATTGGAGCAGAGTTTTTAAAGATATATACAATTTATGTCACTCAGAATTTCGAGTACATATGCCTAAGGGTACCAAACGAGTACATTAAAACAGAATATATTCCAATATCGGAAAAAGAAAATTTTAACAGAGCTGAGAATTATGGAACGCGTGCTGCAAATAACGATAAGGTCAACATTGAAATATCAAACCGAAATGAAAGAAACAAAGTAGTTTGTGATAGTAAACAAAAGCCAAAGATGTTGTCAAAAAGCGACAACAATTGTTACATAAATAAATCAACAAGTAGAGAGAGTACAATCAAGAAAAATATTAAAAATAATGTGGAGAATGACAAAAAAGAATTAATCATCGTAAATGCTGAAGCCATCGAGCGCGGTATATCGAAGCATGATAAACATGAAACAAACCAAAAAGTGAATAAAAATGAAAACATTAATGTTGTGCCTCATAACAACAATGAAATATACAACAACGACGATCGTTCAGATAGTATGCTTCCCTTTTGTGGAACTAACATTGCTAATGAAAAAGAACAAGATTTGGTAAATAGATATTGCAACGAGGAAGATATAAATTTACTTGATTTAGAATCAAACCAAGACCTGAGTTTAACGGAAAATAAAAGATACGGTCAAACAACTGGTCAGGACCGGACGGATAAAGTACTGGAAACATTAAATACAGAGCACTTGAAAAGAGAAAACTTTGTAGGCATAGAGAGAATTATGGCAACGTATAGCGATGTCTTCTATTTGAAGGGGGATAAATTAACTATCACCGATGCAGCGGTACATGAAATTGAAACTACTTCAAATGTGCCTATCAATAAACGGCAATACAGATTTCCAGAAGCCACTAAAAAACATATTAATGAAGAAATTGAAGAAATGAGGAGGCAAGGTATCATAAGGCCTAGTAAGAGTCCGTGGAATGCACCAGTCTTATGTGTCCCTAAGAAGGACGATGAATTTGGAAACAAGAAATACAGAATTGTGGTTGACTTTAGGGCTCTAAATTTAGTAACAAAACCATTTGTATACCCAATTCCACTAATCGACGAGATTTTAGACAATCTTGGAAACAGTAAATATTTTTCCACTTTGGATTTAAAATCGGGATTTTATCAAGTACCCATTAACCCAAAAGATGCTGCCAAGACAGCGTTTTCAACTCCAAAAGGCCACTTTGAGTTCACAAGAATGCCTATGGGTTTACGAAATAGTCCATCCACTTTTCAGCGATTAATGAATACGGTGTTGTATGAAATAAAAGATGTGAAAGCTATAGTCTACCTGGACGACATAATTGTTTTTGGTTCAACTATTGAAGAACATAATGATAACTTTTGCAAAGTTTTAAGGGCATTGCGCCGACATAATTTAAAAGTTGAGCCAGGAAAATGTCAAATTTTAAAAACGGAAATAAAATACTTAGGTCATGCAATCGACAAGGAAGGCATCCGGCCTACTGAAGAAAACATTAAGGCAATTAAAGAAATGATAGCGCCCAGGTCAGTTAAAGGAGTCCGCTCATTTTTAGGGACAGTAAATTTTTATGGAAAATTTATACCACATATAGCAGAGAAACGTAAACCACTGAACGATCTCTTGCGAAAGAATGTGAAGTTTGTTTGGACAGCAGAGTGTCAAAAATCTTTTGAGGAATTGCGGAATTTTTTAACTTCTGACGCACTGTTAGTTAGACCGAACTATAAAGATACGTTCGTGATCACGACAGATGCCAGCGAGTACGCTATTGGAGCAGTACTTTCCAATGAAAAATCGATCGACAGGCCTATTTCTTATGCAAGCAGAGGTCTAGTAGGTGCTGAAAGAAAATACCATACGATTGAAAAGGAGTTGTTAGCCATCGTATGGGCAGTGAACCGCTTCAAACATTTTATCTATAATCAGAGATTTATTGTATACACTGATCATAGACCGCTGATTTCAATATGGCATTTAAAAGAAACTTCGCCTACGCTAACGCGTTTACGTCTGAAACTTCAAGGGTTGGAAATGGACATTCGCTATAAACAAGGCAAAGACAATGTTGTGGCAGACTTTTTATCCAGACTGCCCGAACAGGCCGAGTCCTTACACCCTATTTCAATAGTCACTAGACAGCAAAAGCGTCAACAACAGCAGCAAGCAGAAAAAAATGAACTTGCGAAGCAGAAAGACGTGGAAAATAAAACAACTTCCCCAAAACAACTGAAAGACGAATCAGGCAGGTTTACGTTATTTAAAAATAAACAAAAGACAGAATGGAATCCGCACATGGACGGATTAGAAAATATCGATTTTGGATGGGACGAAAAGGAAGATTTGGGAGTACTCTCCCATTTCGAAGAATATGAAATATGCATAAATAACAATGACATCAAATTTGATCTGCTGAAATTCTCAAAACAAAAAACTAACGAAAGTGATTTTGATGGTACTTTCGTAATAGTAAACAGTAGATCAGCATATAAAGAACTAGCCGAGCTGATACACTTACCACACGGTTTAAAAGACTACCTGAATGGAAGAGTATTTTCAATTCCAGAGCGTAAAATATGGGGATTGGTTCTAAATGGCTCTAGTAGATCAATAACCGATACAAGAATTCTAATAGATGGGTTAGTAGATGCATTCACTAACTGCCCTGAAGACATGAAAAATGCAAAGAACATGCAAATTATCTCTTTTCGAAACATGCAGAAAACCCCTGAGGCAAATGTGTTGAGATTTATTGCCGAGAAATTTGATAAAATTTTCACACTTTATGCACCGGAAAAAGATAGGATGTGGGTGCCGGAAAAAGACCGCGAAACTACATTGAAAGAATTCCACGATGCTCCTCTAGGCGGACATGTTGGAAGCAAACGAATGTTGAAAAGAATGAGTCCACTATTCCATTGGACTAATATGCAGAAGGATATTGAAAATTATGTTAAACAATGTAGCTCGTGCCAGAAAAACAAAATCGGTCGAGCGAACAAAATTCCAATGAGAATTACCACGACATCGTCCGAACCGTTCGAGAAATTGTATATGGACATAGTGGTATTACCCGAGTCAGAATGGGGGAACAGATACGGACTTGTGATGCAAGACGATCTGACTAGATATCTAATTGTAGCACCGATGGAAAATCAAGAGAGTGCCACGGTCGCGCAAACTTTCGTGAATAATTATATATGTAAATATGGAACACCCGCCGAATTGGTAACCGATAACGGAACCAATTTTGTTAGTTCTCTTATGAAAAATGTATGTAAAATTTTAAAAATTAAAAAAATTACTACAAGTACATATCATCCACAAGCAAACTTGGTGTAACGATCGAATAGGGAATTGAAAACCTATTTAAGACAATACGTAGGTAACGAACCGAAAACATGGGATCAATTACTCCCATTCTTCAGTTTCGAATATAATACCACTGTAAATTCCTCAACGGGTTATACACCGTTTGAATTATTATACGGAAGACGGGCGAACATTCCAAACTCCGTTTACAAATACGATAATGATGGTCTCTACTATGAGGACTACGTCAATGAAATGCGATCTACATTTAAACGACTTCACCACCAAGCCCGGGAGAATCTAATTGCGTCTAAACACAAGCGCAAAGAATTATATGATAAAAACTCCAACGAGTGGCAGCCAATGTGGGGAGACTTAGTGTTAGTCAAAGCCAATCCCACAGGCGCAGGCCAAAAATTACAATCACTCTGGAGAGGACCATATGAAGTAGTCGCTCTACCTAGTGAACAGACAACAACGATTAAAAATGGAAACAGGCTTGAGAAGATCCATAATAATCGCTTGAAAAGATATACCGAATGATTTATACAAAAAAAAAATTTCACTCTATAGAGTCTTTTAACTGAAAAGATAACCGTTAATACAATATAATACTAAACGAAATAATGGGATAAAGATCGTGTGTTTGTTAATCATGAAAAAGTGTAACAAAAGAAAGACTTTTAAACCAAGTATGGGATTTTGAAACACAAAATCAAGATGAAATTCAAGTTAACAAATTATGAAAATCAATAGCGAAAAATATATTCGACAAAGCGATATTGTTTGAATATGCAACATAAAAGTGTAGATAAATTAATGTAAAATGGACAAAAGTTATTTAAAGGTGTACGACTAGATATCAACACGAACAAAACATTAAATAATGATTCAGGGTTAAAAGTACCAAAGAAAAATCAACTTGGATGGATCTATGGATTACGAAAAAGGTTATGTAAAAAAAAAGAAGAAAAAAAAATTCCATGCATGAAAATCAGTCAGGATAACAATAAGAAGATAAAAATAAAAAAATCACAAAAGAGAGAATTATGGGAAATATTTTTGCTTACAATGGAAAGCAAACTTAATGCAAGGGAAACAATATCAAGTAGTAGTAAAAGGATGATGGGATATAACTAAAAAGGGATACTCAAACGGGTTTTTTTTCATAGAGTTTATGGATTCAAAATAAAATGACATGATAAACATTAGGTCAGCACAAATATATTGATTCGTAGTTAGACATTAAACTAATATAATGAAAAATATAATTCAACAATGACGTGATGGAATTAGAATACGACACAACGTTAGAGGACAACAAAATGAGAAAGATATAAGAAACTAGTGGACATATTAACGAATACCAAAACGACGCTGGCCAGCATATAATTCCTATGCCATAAAGGTATTTTAGCAATTTCTTCAGTATGAGTGTGGAAACTAGTGTGTGTGGACAAGGGGAGCCGGACCCCAGAATGAAAAGAAAGTGCGCACTATTTTGAACGGAATGGCAATTTGTATTATTAAACAAAGCATCTGGATAGAGATGAAATCAAATTTTGTGATAATTCTCAATACTCAAACAAGACTTCGCGACAATCGTAATGAAACAAGAATATGAACCTGAAAATCGGATTTTACTTGAAACCTCAAATTATTTATGACAAGATAAATACAACACTCAACGAATCACGCAGGGTCGTATAAAGGAATAATACATAAATCAAATAAATAGGAAATCAATTAATGATACTAAAAAAAAAAAACGTGTTGAAAGGATGAAAAGAAATACAATTCACTATCATAAATCACTTTACAATGTATACTAACATATATATCTGATTTATTCACAATTTTTGTTCAAATTAATCTAAAAAACAAATCTAAGTATGTTTTTAGAACAATATAGACCGCCGAAAACACATCTCAGTAAGTAAGGGGGGATAGTTGCGGCATTGAACTGACCATTCGACCTGGATGAAAAAGTAACCAAGCAGAAAGAAGGAAGAAAGCAATTACCAGAGGCAAATAAAGGTAAAACAAAGTCGATGGATAGAGATGAGCAAAATGTAAGCAGCATTCTTGGTAAGATAAGCTAAAATATTCGGCATGTAAAGTGAGTTGCAGGGAATACAAAAAAAACAGACATATTTATAAGACAAAGGTTCATAATAACCAGCAACAAGCATTCGCATGCCGCAACTTTAAAAAAAATTTTATTTCCACAGACACACGTATTGTCGGCAGATGGGTACTTCAACGAAAGGACGGGTACCTCAACGGAAATTCAGTCGAGATAAATTATAGACGAATAAATATATCGACAGATACACCTAATTGCATTAAAGTTAAAGGAAAGCTAATAGTAGGTTGATTGCCAAAGATAGATTAGATAGATTTCTTTATGAGTTCCAAAAATAACTATACAATACGGAAAGATAAGAAAAACGAGCAATATAATCAGAGAAAAAAACACGAGCCTGCAATTGTTTACGAAATTTGATTGTGGAAATATATATATATATATATATATATATATATATATATATATATATATATATATATATATATATATATATATATATATATATATATATATATATATATATATATATATATATATATATATATATATATATATATATATATATATATATATATATATATATATATATATATATATATATATATCTATATATATAAAAATGCAGAGATCATTCTTTGTAATCGCATCACGTAAGAACGGATGGACGGATTGAGATGCTTTTTTTTTGTTTGATCAGTTTTTACCCCCACCGGGTTCGTACATCAAAAAAATTTGGAAAACTTACCGGAAAAGTGGGAAAAACCAATAAAGTTATTTTGTATGGACAATGGAATTTTCCACTGAAAAAGTCGCCAATGATTGCTAGATCTACGACTGATGTTTGGCGCGCAACGAGATGCTCAGTATTTCGCCGCTGAAGAAAAGAATACTAGATCGTTGGAAAATCGTTTGGCGCGCAACGAGTAGTTTTGGGTGGAAACTGTACATGCATGCTTGATCCTTAAGATTCGTCATTTTGAAACACGTGTTTTACAGCTTATGCCAAATGACATAGTGGAACGCATATGGTTGTTCTAGCTATACCGTAAGCAGGTTCAAAAGTTCTGATATCGTTTACCAATAGATGCATTGTGTGCGATGTAATCAGTTAGATGAATAATGTTAGCCACGATGGGCGTGAGTTGTATAAATCAATAAATGAATTCTGCTGTTGAAATATTGAGGTCAGATACAGGGACGGGTATAGCGTGAAGGGTAAGTCGATACCTTTCACGCAGTCCATCTGGGTTCGTTTCCCAACCCCGAACATAGGGTCATAAAATTTTCCTGGCTCGAAGAGGCGAATGATCTTAAGTTTGACACCTCTATAATCGAAACAAAAAAAGAGATTTTCCTTGCATTTAGCATGCTGAAGTTCGTTTAGCCATTTCGGGTAAATTTTCAAGGATGGATTACTAAAAAACTCATATCATTCTCCTAACCATCAATTACCAAATGCTAATCGTGAATATCATACATGAAGGAGAAATTGTGGTATGTAAAAACCATTAGTTGTGTGATCTATTGTTTTATGCATTAGCTTGAACGATGAGAAGAATAATGGTAGAATCACTCATCATGTTCACTCCACTAGAACAGAAGAATTGCTCATTTTTCTAAATAATTCATTCCGGTATTGATTCTCAAGACCGAACTCATCGCCATTCGTTAATTTTAGATCGAATACTAAGCAAAACTATGTGGTGGTGAGACGGCTATTGATACAATTATTATACGATTTCAGCGTTCCTAAAAAAGTTAATGGACACTATATTTGATAAAATGGTAATTTGAACATTCGAGTGTCCAAGATGAATGTCTCATTTTTTTGCTAAATTGTGAATCGAAAATTGATCCTGTGATTGCCATTCTGCGAACATTTATAAAACACAACTAAGTATTATCACCAGACCAGCGGTGAACCAATTTATGGAAAACTGCTCAAAACAATGTGGTTCCCTCCGATAATCCCAAGGATTTGCCTTTAAATTTTTAAACGTCATCAGTCTACAATTAAGCTTCAATATGCAATTACAAATAACAAGTTGCGAGGGCAGCTTTTGTAAATTTGCGGAATCAATATAAAGTATTCATTTGGTCATCTCTACTCCACCCATCAAGTTTGAAAATGGGGTTCAACTCCATCCATTAGTTTGAGAGAGATCTACAATCTCTGTTCAATTCACTGCCTCGAAAGATGAGATGGTACATTTGTTTATATTTTTCGTTACAAAAGTTTTTAACACGTTCACAATAATCTTTGATGATATTTCTTCTGTAGGTCGAGTTCAATGTGTTGAATATGAATTAAAAAAAATATATCAATATAAATATGAATGTAAATTAAAAAAAAATATATCAGACGAGACGAAGTTCGACGGGTCAGCTAGTATATATATATATATATATATATATATATATATATATATATATATATATATATATATATATATATAATCAGTCATGAGTCTTCAATTATTTACGAAATTTGATTTGTGTTAAAACTCGGTGGAAATAATGCATTATAGAAAGGATAACAATTGAGTGGTAGTTACAATTTATAGTTATGCGCATGCAAATTTATTAAGAGATTAGTTCTAGAAGAAATAATAGCCCTGGCCAACGTGTGCGTCCAACGTATTCATCGCGGTCGTGCAAGAAGGAAGGATGTCGGTAGCATAGTAAAGCTACCTAAGATAACGAGAGGGTGTGGTCGAATGCGGTGGCAAGTCGAAGACAAAGGGGACCGTGGACCCATCAAGATGTCGGAAATATGAACACAAGAGCCAGTAAATCGGAAGGAGGTGCAGATTCGGTATTGGGGACCATAGCAACGAATTGAAGTAGAACGCAGTCAACACAGTAAAAGACGATGCGCGGGTGCAGCACAACAGTCCAAAGTGCTATCGCATATCTCTCACGAAATAAGACAAGAAGGAAGTAAACGTAGTCGACACCGTCGGAAATGATCTGCGCGGGGGGTGCCACAACAATACAAGGTACTACCCCGTCTTTCATTCAGTGGGCATCGTCAAAGCTCAACTGAGTGCCATAAACAAGCAAAGGAAAAGAATTCAATGATCATTGGGAAAGCGACCACGAAACCAGACGAAACATTTTTGGAGATGCGCTAGAAGCCTCAACTCATCGGACAGAATAATGCAGCAGTTTCGATGACAATTAAAACTCAAACGAAACAGCGATTAATTCCTAAACTATGGTCAACAAACCGAAGGATACTGAGATGAGAACCAGACGAGAAGAAGGAGCTACCATGGAGGAAATGACACGGCACCCAGAGTCCAAGACTAGCAACCGTTCGATCACCCCACCCCACAGAGAAGGTACAGACAAAAGCAACTACAAGGCGGCACTGGGTCTGGAATGGAAGCACACGCTACGGCATTATAAGGTTAGGGAAGCTAACGTCATCAAATATTTAAATGAAACAAAGTGCATATGTAAACAAAAAAAAAACAAATGAATATGTAAACAAAAAAAAAAGGGGATCAAAAATTATTAATCTTTTGTAACGGCAATCTTAGGGTTTACATTTAGTTAGCATAACGGGTTAAGTTATTACCCGCGCAATCAACTTGATGGTAGCATCAAGCTCAGTAAGTAAGGGGGCATGCAGCAGCCCTAATTTTTCCAAAGAAATCTTTATCTAGTACAGTCAGTAGACCAGTAGAGTAATAACTGATAACGATGATGACAGTGTATCGATATTCATCAACTATACAGAAGTAATTCTTACATTTACTTACATTGTAACTGCAGCAGCCCTAATTTTTTCATAAAAATCGTTATCTTAGCTAGTACAGGCAGTAGAACAGTTGAGTCATTGTAATGCCCACGGCTGGCTATTTCAACATATTGCATCAGCCAGAAGAAACCGATCGAATTAATTGATTATGTACATAAGCGACGCGATCGCAGTGAATTCACGTAGGTAGTTATAGGTGGTAGTTAGTCTACCAGATATATATATATAAGTATAGGTTTTTGTTAGTTACATAGGTTGGAGTATAAAAGGGTCGGTTTTTGGTTTAAACGAGGCTTTTTTCTTAATTTTACTGTAGAGTAATGCTCCTTGGGCGACCGGGTAACACCGTAATCAAACTTGGACACCATTACTCAGGCCAAAAGCAGTAGTTAAGAAAAAAAATTAAGTTGTTCATTAATTAGGAGTTAGGTCAGGCACAAAGTTATGTGCTGTAGGGAAGATAGGGCAGTAAAGTGGAAAAATTATTAGAAGAAATAAAAGAAAAAAAAGGGAATTTGTGCGGTCTATAAGTGCTTCGAAAGAAATACCCCTCTCGCCGCTCGGGCAACGCAATGGTCCTATCGAAAATTACAGGGTATTTGTCAAAATTATGTCAAAATCATGTAAATCTTCAAAATTTGAATAAAAACTAGCAAAGTTTGTAAGCCATAGTTGAACTTAGTTCTCATTTCCAAGTAACGAATGATATATCGAAATTTCTAGATGTTCTACAAATGTTTTAGAATTATTCATTTATGTTAGATATGTTCAGAAAGATTTTTAAACATATTAAAATCGGTTGTGAAACTCAGTGATAAGTTACATATTACTACCAAAAAATCACTGTAGAACCACTTTAAGTACGTCTAGAACGATTGTCACCAACTTGTCCATGTTGCACTAGCAGTTGTAGAAGTTCTGCAAAAATTTCTAACATCGTCATGCAGGCGCGTATCCAGAAACAATGTTCGGGGGGTGTTTTTATAATGTAGGGGAGACCGGAACCAAATCGGACAATTTTTGGAATGAATTTGTTTTGAGACTATGGAAATCCGTAAGAGATGTTCCAAGATTCAAGAACTACTTGAAATATTATTTTTATTGACTACACTGTGCCACAGGAAGAACTACAACGGCTGATGCTTATTTTTTGTTTGCTGTTCATATTTTAGAGCTACACATTTCTTACTTGTCTATTTGAATCTGTTCGAGGGATGTATTCAGCCGTCCAAGAACTTCCGTGAAAGCAGATCTTAAGATATACGCATGCAATCAGCAGTCATGGAGCTTCATGTTGCTTGCTTGGCTACTTGGCTGGTATATCTTAAGGGCTGAGGCCAGTAGGTCGCGTAAACCACTTGTCTCGCTCTGCGTATTACATTTCTCTCCATGCTCTCTCGCATATGTACAAAATGACTCTCGATGGGCCGGGTAACCAGAAAAGTTTCTATATTTTCGGTTACAGGTTTGCATAAAATGTGTCTGCATCCGATAAAACTACCGCTTGTTTGGCAGCCTTGCTGAGCCGATTTTATTTCTCTCTCTTTTTTTTTTTGTTTTGTTACCAGGAAACTGGAGCAGAAAAAAATGGCGCGTACATAGAAATCGACTTACCTTTACAAAAATAACATTCACGTGGGTTTTTATGCTCCAATCGCATCTAAATTAATTTATCTAGACATTGTCAGGATAGATTTTTGATGCATGCCTTTAAAAGCGAGATATTCATTGAACAAGTCGAAAGTTGCCGTTTTCAGCTATGCAATTCTTCCTTCAGAAAAAAGACTTTCCCGACCGCTAAAGTCAATTAATCATTCTGAATTTTTCACAGAATAATCTAAACTAATTTTCTAAGAGATTGTCAGTTGGGTTTTGGGATATTATCAACCGTTTCTGAGAAAATCAGATTTGAAGCTTGAAAACAGCCCTCTAAATCACCCTAAAACACACTGGCCTGAGCCCTTAAATTGTTTGGTAGAATACGTTACAATTTTGGAAGGGAAGCAATAATGGTTGCAAAATTCATTCACGTGCTCCAGTTATGTCACTCGACTTTTTATCTCCAAAAAAAAGAAGCAATCTTTATAGTTCTTTAGATAACATTTGAAGCCATTAGAAGGGCTGATTTTGCACAATGTTCCCCATCCACTTTTCGTTGTATTTTGCTTCAATGCAAACGACTAGCAACAGCATGACGCAATCGCTCTTGTTTGCAGCGAAACTGACTCTGTCAACGTCCCGCAACAGAACTGCACACAGTCAGTGATGGCATTTCACCAGAGTGATACACGCTGGTGTAAGATTTATGTCTACACAGGGGATGCAAGAAGCGAACATCACACAAAAAGGAAAGCGCACTTCTTCTCAGTGTCGAATAGACAGAATTTGAGTGTGTGCTTGTGGTAAAAGCAGCTGGCGCGAAGTAGAATTTTGATGTAGATTATTTCAATTTGCATTTTTCAGTGAAAAAAATTATCACAATGCTGTACGGGGCTGATTTCTGACATTCAGAAGGGCCGAATTGTGGAATTCTCTACGAACCCAAGTAGCACACGTTATTACACTCCATTGACAGTAACTTATATGAAACAAATTCATGGAACAAGTTGAAGACATAGAAATGTGCATTATAACTGCTATGTAACCTGAAAAGCGTAAGAGGCGGAGCTAATGCGACTTACTGAGAGTTGTCAAACAAGTTCTCAGCAGGGAATATTTGATTTGATGAAACAGAAAAATTACGTTTCTGTTTGGTTTTAATTTATTGAAGTTTTGCATTCAACATTTTTAGCCAAAGATTTGTATCCATAATGATCGGAACTGGAATATAGAATTGAAGCTTGTCTGAACCCACTATATCTACTCAAAAACTATGCACTACTCAATTTTTATGGTGAAGTTAATCATCTTACTTATTGAAAACGTGCGCGTCATCGATATTTTGGGTTTTATTACATCCACAAACAATTAATATTCATATTCTATCCCAATCATATGCAATTTGAAGCTGAAAAGTCTAAAAGTATTCGGATATAATTTTTTGGGTGATTAATATTAGTTTTTTTTAATATATCTAAGTTAAAACAGATGACCAAGTGCCATGAAATTTCTAGAAATCTAATGAATTTTCATTTCACTGGTCCTACCATAGCTACCATAGCCATTTGCATAAGTTTCCCTATCATACACTGCCGTGACAAAGCATCTCAAAAAAAATGTTTGTTTCGCACAAATACCTGAAAATTTTTTTGAGGAATTCCAATAGCGTTTCGTATTAGTGTTACTTTTTCATTGTCAAATTTCGTTGTGGTGACCAGTTGACAACCAAAACCAGTAATTGTGAACATATTGTAAGGTTACCAAAAAGTCACGTTGGAATTTATTGTAGCATACTACGATGAAGTTTGAATTCGTAACATTATTTTGACTTCGTTGTCACCATCATAATCCGGCTTGTTTCATTTTATCTTTCATGCGACTAGTATGTAGCTTACGTTTTTATTTTCCTATGAATTAGTTACAGGTGCTACTTGGAATATTTTACATTTGTTCGGAGCATTTTTTTTCGAATGCGAAGCAGTCAAATGCTGGCTTTGTTCACACTCGGTTGGTGCGAATTTTGCACTGCGAAGAGTGCACAATGCTAATCAAATTATTGTAAACGGAAGATTCTCATTTTCGATTTGCAAAGAAACAATTTTTATAGTTTTTTAGTTAACATTTAGAGTCATTAGTAGTGCTGATTTTGCATAATTTTCCCCATTGTTCTATTTTGCTCTAGTGCAAACGACCAGCAGCAGGATGACGCAATCGTCCCGCAATTGATTCAAAACTGAACTGAATTCTTGAAACTGAAACTTAGCTCTGGACCTGAACTAACCAGACTGATGTACTTGCTTTAGATAGGTATAGATGTACCGTTAAATTTCATGAATGGAAGCAGTAGAAGTTGCAAAACTCACACAATCAATCAACTAGAAGAAGTATGTTAGTTGTATTTGAATTCATTTCCGTCAGTTATGTCTCTAGTAGTGGCAGTAGTTTTGACACCGAAAACCATCGTCCATTATGCCAGTTCGTTTTAATGCAAAACTGTTCACTCGAGAAGAGTGTAATTCAAAATTCCCAACTGTAGAACTTATGATACAACTATGTTCTCAATTTTCATATTCATTGATTCAACTAAAAACCGGATAGAATGAAGCTAATAACCGCTCAAAATATGATCGTTTCTATTATTACCGAACCCGACTAATTAAAACCCGTCGCCCTGGAAGAAGCTATGTTAAAACATCTGTCCTATCCAATGCACACCAAACTCGAAACCAGTCGGCAAATGCATCACCGAAGAGCACCCCGCGCCCGCGGTCAACTGGCCACGTAACAGCGGCCACGTCCCGGTTCAACACCCGGTGAATGAGTGTTAGGTTCACTTTTGTCATCATTTTCCACGGCCGACTGCCTCCTGCAAGAACGCGACCGGAATGGTCTTTACTTCGGGATGGCCGAAGCTCGGAACACAGCGATCAGGAACCGCTCGCCTGTCATTCAAGTGCCAACTCCAGACATGACCGCGCACGCTCTACCTTCCCCGCCACACGGTCGGTGCCGGTGCCGGGAAGAACTATTCCGGACGAGTCCCAGCCCGACACGGGCAAGATGGGATCTGTTTCTACGACAGGGCATCCATCCATCATGAATTCGAACACCGAGCGGAACCCCTCTGGAAATGTGAATCAACGTGAAAACGAATCTGGAACCGAAAGAGGAAGATGGCGTGGATTGTAAATAGCTGGCAATTAATTGGATTCATTTACTTTTCCACTTGGGTGCAGTACTTCAGGATTCAGTAGCGCGTCTGCCGTAGCGAGGATACAGCGGATCACGTTTCAAAGCTTCAGCTCGCTCCTGTCACTCGTTTTTTTTTGAAGCCGAGCTTTTCGTATTAGCACCTTCTGGCCTCGGCGGCGAAGGCAGAGACGTCTCGCGCTTGGCATTAAATGACGTTTTGGATGGAAACAGTTAGGTTGATGACGACACTAATTAGTCCAGATTTTATGAGCATTTTAATTTTCGCTTAATAACGACGCTATTTGGCCAGGATTTTGGAACGCTCAGTTCGCCCTACATCCGCGTTAATCAGATAAGCATGGGAAATCTTGGATTGTTTAGCATTTTCTATGGGGTCAGATTAGAGTCCTTTCCGGTGCGGGAAAAAAATGAGTGAAAATGAAGTTGATCGTTTCCAGTAGACGTCGAGCGCAGGAAAGAAGGGTTTCATTAGACTTTTTTTTTGTGCCTTCTTCAACTGAAACGACGGTCCATTAGGTTTCATTGGGTTGTAATTATTTCATTCAAACACCCCCAATTACATCGGAGAGCAAGAGTAAGCAACCTGAAAATACCGTTCTTCGTGATTTCCGATGGATCCTATGGGCAATGCGAAACGGTACTTTTCCTTCTACTCATTTTTTCTCTCAGCCCGTAGGAGAAAAGTACGATTGGAAGATGCTGTTGTTTCTCGCATCTGGGCTAAGGTCAAACTAATACCGTTGTTTTTTTGTTTGAGGGGCCATTAATTCGTGTAACATTATTGCTTCTGTTCAACCCTGACTGAGTTCCCAATCCGGTTTTCGCAGAAATAAAAAAAAAATCCAATGTTTTTCCAGTCGTGTTCTTCTTTTCCCTGAAAAGGTTCTGTTTTCTTTACGCCAGGATATCAAATGAGTGAGAAGATTAGCTTTTCCTCGAAGCAATATTACCGTTATACGTTCTCGCCTGTTGGAGCTGTTTTCATCTTTGTGTTCGGAAGTTATTTTTCCGGTTGCCGAGAATCGTTCTGGAATCAATCAACTTCCAATGGGGTGAATTCTCCATATTATCACTTTGCGGTGGATTGCCACCGGTTTCCTTCACGGACATGTGCAACGCTCTTCGGTCCATCTGAAGGTGGAGCTTCATTTTCTGGACAGCAGAGCATAACCCGCAAGGCTTTCGTTCCTACGAAATAAAGATATTTTTGCTAGTGCGAAGAAAATATATTGCCTTTGGTCGATCGAGCCACGAGTAGGTGGTTCATGAGGGCTAGTAAAGTAAACTGTTTCCTCCGGTTTCCCATTGCTTCCAGGGCCTGATTCAATAAGCATGGCCAATTGGTGACTGATAAGTAAAATTGATATCACTTGTTAGCAGGAAATGAGGCAATGCTCTAGGGCCTCTAGGTTGTACTGTTATGGCTGGGAAACTGTAAAAACGAAAAAAATAACGCTCTGTTGAGAATGTATTAAAGCAGGGAAATATGAACTGTAATATAAAGGAGAATTTTCCTGAATTTAAATCGTTCCTATTTCTAAATATACTGTTTAACGTCAAGATGATTACAATTGATTATAAAGACGCAGTATTTGGTTTTTGATTATATTTTGTATAATCTGTTCTATTGTGTCTTACTAAAAACAATTTCCGTGTTCGTAATTGATAGCCAGGTTCATAAAATTTTACTTAATTGAAAGATTACGACGTTCTTTGAGTGTTTGTATATTAATAAGCATACAGCGTGCTTTATCACGGAACGACCGAAATTAGCTCTGCGCCTAATTCGTATTACTGTTTTTGAATTAGTTGATTTTAACAACAAAATTTCCAAAATAACTATAAAATTAGTTAAAATTGAAAATTTACTTTGCTGAAAAAACTCTTAGTTTTAGAGAATGTGTTTAGTTGGTGAATATCCTGGACTCAAACCAGCAATATTTCAATCCAACACGAAATTCTCATTGACAACTAATTTTGTTATTAAAATCAGAAAATTTGTTTCTATTTATCTATCACCATCATTACTGAAGGACAGCACAAAAAAACCAAAACTGAAATGGGAATTATTAACAAGTTTATTTTGGCTCATGAGAAGTGTCAAAGCAAAACAATCCATTAAAAAGCTAAAAAGGACAGTCTTATTGAAACTGCTGGAACATTGTTTTGATGTTTTTCGCATGTGTTCGATATATCTTTATTTAAATTTCTAAACCGATATGTAAAAATATCGTAAACTGTTAGTGGAAATCGTATTTATTCAGAATTTGTGCGCACTTGAAGCGATTGTGCGTAATAATGTTTTTACGCGGAACAGTGAAGTGAATTTCGAATGTTTCACTCTAATTGTGATGAAGTTTTTTTGTATCTTCAAACCTTCCGAGCTGCGCCGTCCGGTGTACTATTTGTATTCGGTTTTTGTTTTCCGAGTGCTCAAAGTTTTCAGTGAGAATGAAGAAAACAGTGATTTAGAAGAAAAAAAATTCAAAAAGATATTTACGTTTCGTTTATGTCTTTTTCTCCAATACAACATCGTATTTATACCTGTCAATATGGAAAAGACAACCGCGTCTGAATTTTTTTCGGCAGTAGTGTGCCATCTAGTGGCTAGTAATCATTAAGGTGTTAGCGTTTCGGTGACAGGGCGCCATATAGCTGCAGATTGCAGAAGCCAATTCAACCATTCATATTGGTTGAAAACAACATTATATTTCTTTAATTCAACTAAAAAATTAGTTGACTGGATATGAAGTGTGCCTTAACTAAGAAATGACAGTACGTTTAATTTGTGAATTCAACTAAAAAAAATAGTCATTTCAACAAATATTTTATTATTATTAAGGGAATGAGAATAAAAAATCTAAATCAGCAAAAGTAAGATTTTTTTAGTTGTCTCAAAAAATAACTAACTAAAATCAGCAAATCAACTAAATTTTTCGCGAAAATGCTGATTTCGGTCGTTCCGTGATGTGATGGCAGCGGAAATGCTGTCAAGTTTATTTTACAAAGCCTATATAAAAGTAATTGTTTCTAGATCTATTCAATGCATTCTTCACGAATAATATTATTTGGATTTCATACTAGGCTGCAATATTCCAGAATAGGTCTGACATATGTACTCTACTATAATAATTCAATTGTATATGGGTCCTTGAAATTACTACGTTTAATAAAGCCCAACATACTATTTGCTTTATTGATTATGGTTATTGTAGTGTTTCACAAAAGTGAGTTTGAAGTCTAAGACAATTTTACATTTATCTGCAAGTTGGTTTTCTAGATGTACAGTCTGTTACGTGGTCACGATTACTCGCGATCGGCAAAGTATTATTTCATTTAACACAGAGGGCAGTATTGTCCTTCATGTAATGCGAGAATAAATCAGCTGACTATTGCTTACAATTCGATTTGAGCATTTTTCCAGAATAAGTACCGCGTACGCTACGCGCTTCGAAGCAGTTTTTTTTGTGCCTTAATGATCCAAGCTGCCGCGACGAAATACGCGCAAAAATCGAAACAGTTTGTGAGTAAGTGAGTGAATCGTTTTAAAAAGGGTGAAAAATGTCGACGACTTTTGAAATCTCGGCTCTGTCGGTGTCAGAAAAAGACAAAAAAGTGATTGGTGACCTGTTTCTGAAGAATCCGACATTGAATTTACACGAAGGTGCTTTAAAATTGACCAAAAAAGGTTTTAATGTTCGCAGACATTTGATTGCAAGTAATTTGAAATTTCGAGGTACTTTGCAAAAACCGATGTTGAGTGAAAAACATGTGCAAAAACGTCTTGAATGAGCCAAAAATAAAAATAGTGTGTCCAATTGAGATCGTTTGGGCTCAAATGAAGATTAGGCTTGGGAAAAACCAACCACACAATTTGAAACAGCTTGTTCGACAAATTTACAAATTTGGAAATCGTTTTCAGAAGAATACGCGCAAAATCTCGATCAAAGTATGCCTCGAAGGCGTCAAGTCGCTAACGCTGAAGGCGATTGGGCTTGTTGTTAATGTAGTTACATGCAAGTTTTTGATCTAATAATAATAAAGTGTCTCAAGGTCCCATACAAAATTCCAAATTTCATCCGGATCTGACGTCGGGTTCAGGATTTATAGGGTAAAGTGTGTTAAAAATTTGATACCGTCACTTAAAGCGGCGAAACAAAAACGTAAAAATATTTCTTAGTAGACCTCGAAACTACTCCAATCGGTAACCATTACCAGTAGACAACCAAACAAATCGATTTCTGCTATCCAACCGCTCTATTTTTGATTCCGGAAGCACCGGAAATAGTTGTCAGATATTCCAAAATGGCTCTCACTCACTTGACCTGTCCGATTTTCACAAACTTCGGTTCAAATGAAAGATCTTGTGGTTCCATATTGAATTAATGAATGTCATCCGGATCCGACATCCGAATTACAGGGTGAAGATGGCTGAAATATTTATACTACTATATCTCTTATCTCACTAAAAGCGGTAAAGTGAAAAACGTAAAAATGTTTTTTTTTCATTTCTCTATACCCGGCTTTAAACTACTAACGGTCGGTCGTCGGGTAAAATAAATTCCTAAACTTGCCTCAAAACTGTTCCAATCGGTAGTCATTGTCAGTAGACGACCAAACAAATTAATTTCAGCTTTCCTGATTCCCGGTCTTCGATTACCGACCTGAGATTGTTGCCATAGACTCAAAGAATGGAACCAAGTAACTTTTCTGGAACCAAACTTAGATTCAAATGAAAGGTCTTGTGGTCCCTTTTCTAATAGATGGCGCGTTCGATTTTCACAAACTTAAGTTCAAATTAAAGGTGCTGTGATCCCATACGTAATTCCGGAAACATAGGGTAAAACGTGTTAAAATTTTTTTATCTACACTGAAAGGGGTGAAAAACCGTAGAAAGTTTTCTAAATCGACCTCAAATCTTCTCCAATTGATAATTTTTATCAGTAGACGGTCAAACAAACTGATTTCGATTATTCTTTTAAGAATCGAAGAAAATTATTTTGAAGAATACCACAGTATTTTATATGATAGTATGATCGATATGAGGAAGGCATCATTACACCACTAGGTGGAATGAAACAGGTTTTTTTTACATTGAGCTTGAGTGGAATTTCGCTGCACCATTTTTCCAACCAAGGGCTTGACATTTGCGTTGCCTATTTGTATGAGAAGAGTGATGCTAATCTCAAATAACCCTTCTTCACCCCTTAATGCTCTAGGGAAATATTTTTCCCTTCTATAAAAATCGTTATCGATTCTTCAATTATTATTAAAGCGATGAGTTTTTTAGTGAATGTTAAAAAAAACTTATTTCCAAGGCTTTCTGAATGAATAAAAAAAGAACTATAGGACACATAAAAAATGTGTTATGTGCAACGTCCACTTGTGCTAAACAAGTACACGAAATCATTTCGTAGAATACCATAACTAACTATTTATTTTACTATTCTGTTAGGGTGAAGCCAGAGTGGGCGCGACATGCGACGCGATGCGATGCGATGCGAACATTTAAATATCTGAATTTCGTTCATTTGTTTTCAGTAAAAAATTAACATGTATTCCAGAGTAAAAAAAACACGAGGCATTACACAGTGACAAGCCATTTTCGGTGCGACAAAAAAACGAAGCAGTACGTTCTCAGTTTTTCACGCGACTGACGAGCGAACAAAGGTTTCCTAACTTATTTTTCGTCATGGCAAATTTGATTGAAATCAAAGCTCTGATTGAAGCAGTTTTACAATGGAATGCGCTTTGGAATCCACAATCTCGACACAGTGGAACTGGGTTCTTGTGAACAAGTGTTGGCAAAAGGTTTCGAAAACCTTAGAAATTACTGACGAAAATTAGAAATTAACGACGAAAAATACGTTAGGAAATCTTTGTTCGCTCGATAGTCGTATGAAAAACTGAGCACGCACTGCTTCGTTGTTTGTCGCACCGAAAATCGCTTGTCACTAAGCAACGTCTCGTGTTTACTCTAGAATACATGTTAAGTTTGGCTTGGAATGAATGAACGAAATTTAGATCCTTTAATGTTCGCATCGTATCGCTTCGCGTCGCCAGAGAGGTGAAGCCAGAGAGAAAGCGACAAGCGACGCGAAGCGAAACTTAACAGATAAAACGGAGTAGCGCGGTAGAGCTCCGTCCACTCAAGTTCAGCAGAAAATTGACAAGTATGTCAGAGTGAACTCGATTGCGTTGCGAAACGACTGCTGACCGATCGCATCGCAAACACTCTGATATACATGTCATTTTTCTGTTGATCTTGAATGGACGGAGCTCTACCGCGCTACTCCGTGCGATATGTCAAGTTTCGCATCACATCGCTTCGCAATGCTGGTCGCTTTCTCTCTGGCTTCGCCCTTAGAATTGCATGAAACGTCGAGATTGAGTGTCATCTTGAAGAACCGTTTTTCTAGGTCTCAGAAAATCGATTTTTTCAGAAATTTTTTTTTAAATTAAAAATTTTAACAACATTTTTTTTTTAGATGTCGACGTTTTATGAAATTGTAAGACCATATGAAAGCATTGTTTAGCATATGAAAAAAATTTTCGGTTTCGGAAATCTCATTTTGCATGGGGACTTTTTTCGAGGTGCTTAAATTTTTGAGCTATTCCGCTTTACGAAATTAGAGGGGATCCCAAAATATTGGCACCCTTATATGCATTAGAGCGGTAAAAACAATGTGTTTTGTCGGTTACGTTACTGATACCATTATATCTCGGGAACCAGAAGTCGCAGCCATTTGATTTTCGAACTTGATCAACGGCCCGGCAGTAGTTTTCAAACAAGCCTAAATATTTTTTTTAAAATCGGTTCAGCCGTCTCTGAGAGAATTGAGCGGTGAAAATATCTTCGAAAAGTGCACACACATACACACGCATACACACACAGACATTTTCCGATCTCGTCGAACTAAGTCGACTAAGTGGTACATTACACGTAGGGTTTCTGAGGATCCGTTCAAAAGTCGGCTTTTCCCGGTCGAATCGGAAAGTTACTCCTGACATGTTTATAAGTTCGATAAATGGATTGTTTTTAAAAAGTTCAACCACAAATAACTGAATTCTGTTTTACCCCAATTCATCTTCTTCCATGAAGTCACAGAAAATAAGTTCTACTGATAGGTGTTTGGACCAATTATGATGGAACAAGACAGTTTCAAATTTTCTCACAAATATGTTTTTATGTTGAATTCTTAAAAAAAAACTTATAAATTGAATCGAGGTAAAGAGGATTAAACGGACTCCTGCTGTCATTCGCATTATGTATATTTGGAGTTTGTATTGGATCTGCTTTCGGATTGTAGATCAATATTTATCAAAAGACTCAATCAAAAATTAATTGAGATAAAACGGTATACCAAGATTCATGCGGTCATTGAATCTATTTGTATTCTTATTTTTAAGGTCTTTCTTCGTAATATAAATCGAATTTTATCAACCGAAATCAGTTACACGGAATGCGAAAGAAAATTTAACCAATGATACGATTTTTGAAATTAATTGGGGTAAAACAGATTAAATAGGCTAGTACTATCATTCCCATTGTATTTACTTGGATCACAGAAATTTGCGCGTATTATAAACCAATATTGTTAGATCGTACTGGATCTGCTTCTGGATTGCAGATCATATTTCAAGTCAATATTATAACTAGAATGGAATTGGGGTAAAACGGCACAACGAGTTTGCAACTGTCATTGAAACTATATGTTATCGATTTGTTAGACTTTCTGCCTTTCTCGTATAGCAAGGCTATGCAAGGATACGGAGGGCCGAATGCCATATACCATTCGACTCAGATCGACGAATTGAGCAAATGTCTGTGTGTCTGACACATAATGTCACTCGATTTTTTCAGCGATGGCTGAACCGATGTTTACAAACTCAAATTCAAACGGAAGGTCTTATGGTCTCATCGATCGTTATTGAATTTTATCCCGATCCGACCTCCGGTTCCGGAATTACAAGGCGATATGAGCAAATCGATGAGAAAATGCGCATTCCATTTTCTCGGAAATTTCTCAACCGATTTTTAAAAACTAGTAAGATGCAAATGAAAGGTCTTGAAATTCTTTAAAAAGTCTCTGAAAAGTTGATCCAGATCCGACTACCGGTTCCGGTATTCGGTGCGATTAGTAAAAATTTTCAATTTCATGGCAAAACGAGGTGCACATTTTTATAAAACTTCATTTAATTGGCAGAAAAACGAAACTCGCTTCGATTTCTCAGCAACGGGTAATTCGATTTTCACGAATCATGATTCAAATGAAATGTCTTAAAAGATACTGTGCAATTTCATCCAGATCTGACTTCCGGTTCCGAAATTATAGGGCAATAAGTATCAAAACTTTCAAATTGTCATACAAAATTATGCAAAATCGGTACGCATCGGTACGTGCTGGTACGGAGGAAGAAGGAAACCCGAGTAAAGTCTAACATCAAAATTATAACAAATTGATATTTGATTATGATAGCAACATCGAATTGAAATCCTAATATGATATTGACTCATCAAATTTTCAATTAATATAACATTGTGTTATCATTTTGCTGTTTAAAGGCAAAAGTTTTGTGAAACTCAAAAAATGAAAATAATAATATCAACAACTTAGTGAATACATTAAAATTGAGCAAATTTCAAATGGCAGCACAAAAATACAAAGTTAAGTTTCAATGGAAGAATTATTTCTTCAATTCTTTGTTGCCTTTCACAAAAATGCTTTGACATCCTGCCGAGATCCTGCAGTTGACCGCAACCATAACCGCGTAGAAACTCGTTCTAACATTTTTTCAACTTTTACGCAAATAATGCTCTATCTTTTTAACCACGAGAATATTAGTGTCAAACCACACGTCTGTGAGGCATTAGATAAATTGGCGATCATCGGTACCACGTTTGTCTAAAGCAGGTCAATCTGAATAGTGGCTTTAGCATTCCCATCTCGCTGATGGTCTGCCGTAGAAGGAGCTTATTTCAGAATTTGATACGAGAAATATATTTGACGTCATCGATTTCCTTCTAGATACGTTAAGTATCCGATCCTGTAACAATTTTTGCGTTCAGTTTTAAATAAATGTTTCGATATTTGTAATCATACGACGTCGCGAAGTTCATTCCAAAGTTTTTAGACCATGGCAAAAATAATCTACCAAAACCGTTCTGAAAATACCCATAACTTTATATCCAACAGTATGGACAAAATCATTGTTTACGAAGTTCGAACATCGAACATTGAATGTCTCAGATTTCAGAACCTAGAGCTAATTCTTAATAATACTTTAGTGGCTTAGAGGAGCCACCAAGAAAATATATGTTTAATTTGTATATTCCTAAGTAGTCCACAAACTGTGTCGAAGAACCTCTTCAGAACAATTCTTATTCCTAGTTATAAATGCTTAGAACTTCATATTCTCACTAACGCTAGATGCTATGAGAAGTATTTTATCAATCTTCTAATAGATCTTGAAACTTTAATACACTTTTCTAAAGAACCCGACTAACTAAACCTTCATAATTTTGAGTCACAGGACTAATCCCTGTGTTGTAAAAGACTTCACTGTAAAAGGTTCGGTCTTCAGAGCCTCTAAATTCGTATTTCAAAGTGATTACATGTGCGAGTTATATGCGATCAAGTAGATAACTCAATTTGATGTTGTAATGTTTGAATGCTACAGCTTTGGATATGAGAAGGACATAGAGAATATTTTTATACTGTACTCAAATAGCCACACTGCTATTCACGGTGGATGCGGGATGGAAGCGACGCAACGAGTGTGCACTGACAGAAACTACCTGTATACAAATTTGTGAAACAACACTGCTTGTCATATATCCGAACATTTTCCATCTCCTGATAGCTAGCGCTTACAGTCCATAGCAATCGCCAAAAATTCACATTCCAAAACATCCAAGTTCGAAACCGGATTTTCTCCGAGGTAATTTGGAGATTGCATGAAATCTTTTTTCTTGCTTCCGACTAATATGGAGATTGCATAAAATCTTTTTTCTTGCTTGCGAGTCATATCGCCTGAATGTATACTATCCCGGACCTTTTTTGGCTGTTCTATTTTTAGATTATGCTCGTGACGAGAAAATCTACATCATATTAAGTTTTCAATGTGCTTTCACTGAGAGCAAAACTAGTTTCCAGTTTGATGTCACACAGCATTTTTTTGTCGTGAATACGACTTACTTTACTATGGGGTGCCTTTTCAAAATTAGCCATATGGAAGAATGGGCAGAACTTAATCGTGAATATCTCGACTTGTATTGACGGTAGCAACATAATTCTTTCACCATTTCATCAAAAATATGATCAGGAATTTAGGATAATATTTTGAACAGCGTGAGATAACCACAAACAACTCAAAAATTAAGTTTTCTCAAACTTTGAGAACAACGCGGAAAATTCTTTACTTTTGCTTGGCTTTTTCGCGCAAGGACGACGATTTTGAGGTAGTCAGGCACATATCTTCAACTGACTGCGTATAAAAGGGGAACCGTGGTCGAAAATCGATCTTTTCTTCTTGTGCGTTGGATAGAAGCGGAAGTCATGGGACCAGTAGTTTCGGAGAGTGCACCTTCTGCGTGGTACCAAACCTCAAACGCTCAGGTCGTGCTCTCATTTGGACTTCAGCCGTCAGGTAGAGCAGTCGTCAATGAAAGCAGACCTTTTGCGTAGTATAAAGCCTCAAACGCTCAGGTCGCAGTGCCAGTTTCCCTTCGAAGAAGATCGATTACATCATCCTGTTGGTGGTCGTTTGCATTGGAGCAAAATACAACGGGAAATGGACAACAATGTGGAACATTATGCAAAATCAGCTCTGCTAATGGCTCCAAATGTTACCTAAAGAACATTGCTTCTTTGTAAATCGAAAATTAAAATTATTTTATCATAAAGAACTATACTGGTTATTTTCTAATATTTGTGTGTCAGAATATTTGATGTAACTGATCTGTACTGTAGTTTGAGTGTATCGTTTCAAATTCTAGTAGTGAAAATGGGAAATCTTGCACAATTAACACAATCGATCAACTAATTGATATTCGGAAGTATAAAGAAAAAGTATCAGTTTTATTCGTATTCACGACATCCAGTTATGTCTCTGACATTACACACCTGTACTTTTGCTTTCAATTTTGATCTTTTAACCGTTAAAACGACCAAAACGATAGCAAATTAAGTAATCGATATATACGAACAGCACAACATCAAATTGAGTTTTCTTTTTAATCTCACACTCTACTCGGGAACGCACCCGCCTAACACAAAGCGTGCTTTGTTCAATTTTGTGTAGCGTGCAGGGTTGCCACATTTAAAGCTATATTAACTGGACATAACTGTTCACCTATTGAAAAGGTTATGGTAGTTTATACCAAAGAAAGTTTTTGATTTTATTCAAGTTTAAAAAAAAAACCGTGACAGAATCTTCTAGTGATGTTTTTGAAAAAAATAAGTAATATGAGAAAGGCATCATTACATCACTAGGTGGATTAAAAAAAGGTTTTTATATCAAAAACACCCTATTCGCTTTTCTGCAAGTACTTGGTTTAGTGTTATATAGTTAAGCGTGAGTTCCATACAGTACAAAAACGGGAACTTGAGGTAAAATGAACATGATAGTGTTTCGTGCGGTACTTCTAAATACGTGGAATCGATTTTACTAACTATTTTACACCAAAAAAGTGTTTGGTGGTAAGACTCGAAAACAAAAATCATCGCGTTTTTTGTCCATTTTCCCGCACTGTGCAATGCATGACTACGATTCTACTGACACTAGGATTCGTTCTAGGTCGGGGTTCGAACATACGACAACTGACTTGTAAGATCAGCGCCTTATGCTAAGAACACTTTCTTCGAATGTAAAAAATCAGCAGTATATCGATGAATATTAATAATTGTCTTACAATATCAAATCAGTGCTTGCAATCCGAACATAGTGAAAATCAGTTCAATATTACACTGAACATCATTTTTACTTATTTTTTGAGGAGAAATCACTCATTGTCGAGCTGTTCTATAAGTTAATCTATTCAAACCTTTACTTGATCGTAAAAAATTTTGGAGATGCACTTAAGTTGATTTTAGGTAGGATTTGACCCAAAATTAGCTGGCGGCTGGTAAGAGTGTAGTGCTATATGCGTATCTACATACTGTCACCAATAAGGTCGGAGATAGCGCGGGCGAGAATAAAACAAGCGCATTGAGGTTTCTATCACCGGCGAAAAAAGAACGACGGCCCTAGTGAAAAATTTTCGAGATGAAAACAAAACGAGTATGTAAGAGCGATTCACACGTGCCATTTCAACGCCAGCTATCAACGGCTTGGGATTGTTACGGAACGACAACATTAATTGTGAGCAATTCTTATGGAACATTTTGACGTCCGGTACGTGACCGGGGCTAAAGAAATTCTTAAATTAATCTTGACGTCGACCGAAGCTGATTAATCGTCTGAATTGTACTTAATACTGACATTTCCTGATGCAAACAAACCAATCTAATTTGCAGTTGTGATTGTAAATGCGCTGTCAGAAAAGTCAATATGAAGCTATTTTTGATTTGATTATGTTGTTGTCGAATTGATTATTGAAGAGAAGATCATAAGCAATTCTTTGGTATCAATTTGGTTGATCCTTAAAAGATCCGAATAATTAAACTTCTCGATGTTTAACAATGTCGATGTCTTTTTGCTCGAAAGCAACAGCTTGGTCAACAGGATATCGATTAAAATAGTTTCCTCTCTGTACACAAATTGACAAAAATGGTCCATTCGCGGGTTTAATTAGTTCTATTCGAACCGATTTTCTCACTTCATCGGAAGAAAAATCTCTGTGTGCTGTACGGGATCGATTTGTAAGTCCTCGAAAGGACCGGGTAATAGAACTTCTCTGATGTAAAAATTTGCTCCGAATGGGAAGAATTTGTTGAATAATTTTCTATAGCAAATTGCTGAGAACATTTCCGAATACCGGGAGTAAGAATTATGTTGTTATCTTCATTCCAGCATATTGACGATCAAATTCTCCCCATTCAGTAACAAGGTGAATTTTGAAAAAGTAAGTAAAAAAGTAAAGTAAAGTATGATTTATTCACATCAGAGAAGTTTTTCATGGTCTCTTAAAAATACTTCTCGATCCCACCGTTTGGGAATAGCTGGACTAATATGAATAGTAATACGAGATGATTGTAGCCCAGAACTTTAATCTTTCAAATTGTTCTGAAATTCGTTCCTTCGAACGGGCTTGAGCTCTGGTCAATCGGTATTTTCGGAAATATGTTCAGCCAGATGAAACGGTTTACCAGTTCAAAAGAAGTTGAGCAAGCAAACCTGCCATTGCTTACCAGCTTGTACCGTCGCTCAAAACGAATGTTAGAGGAGAAATTTGGAAATTCGGATATAAATTTAATCGAAAATCTTCTAGTTTTCATGTGAATGTTTCTGTGAGGAGAAATTTTGACCTTGAAGAAAACGTTTTTATCACAGCAGCTGTTGAATTGTATACCCAATTTGTTGCTAAAACTCCACACAAAACTTTTCGTGACCAGAAATCGAAGCGATTTTTTTAGTGCTTTTCCGATAGTATCAATAATACTACTTTAAACGATACTGGACTTCTAAGGTAGAGGCCATCACAGAGATTCACACGAATTAAATTGTGTGTTATTCAATTGATTGAAAATTAGAATACTGTTTGAAAACATATTGTTATCCTGTAGACTCCCAAATCATAAAGGGAAGTCCTTCTAATTCTGCTTGAATTCAAACACATTTGCACATTCGTGCACCTAGTACAGTAATGATTCTCAACAAGTTTAATTGTCTTATTGCAGACCTCGACGAGTGTGAGAACGAAAACGGAGGCTGTCAACAGATCTGTACCAATAAGCCTGGTTCCTTCGAGTGTAGCTGCGAACCAGGACTGCAAATTGACGTCCTCGACGGCAGAAGCTGTATCGGTAAGCTTTGATTTTGCTGGTGCATAATACGACATAATTGCTTGAATAATTGATTTTAAGCTTACCGGTGCTGCGAAACACAATTATCTCCATTAGCTTACCTAATTGTTACCTAGCTGAGCTTGTAGTTGGCTTTATAGTTTCCATTGTGTGTGTGGGTGGGTGGGTGCATGGTTCTAACATCAGCCATTATTACGATACTAACACTAATCGTACGATACAAGAGCGATTGCGCTTCTCCAATCGAACCAGTTTAACTCCACATTATCCTATGCTCACATTAGTCGAATGGGAATCGCTTGTTCAAGGGTTTCTCAAATCAATAGTACTATCTGAATTAGGTAGCAATTGAACTTTGAAGCTCGCTTCTTAATTCATCGTCTTAGCTATCTTTATATAGGCTAGGCATGCACACATCCGATTTCAATGTTTTGTATTTTCCCCTCAAAAAGGTTATGTTTAAAATGTTTCTTGCTAAAACTGCAACGGCAATTAATGGAAACTTTACTGGTCAAATGACAGGATATTACAATGCAGACACTATTCTGAGACTAATGGCGTAATATTTCAGTGGTATTAATGTCATGGCGCATTTTTGTAGGAATTTTTATTCGGTTTACTGAAACAGTTACAGGAAATCATTCCAAAAATTTTGTGTGGCAGTCAAACGCCATATTTTTGGTGCTATTTTGTAGATAGAAAAATATCATGCCGTTGGATACCGCGAAAGCAGACTACGAACCGAAAGTGCAAAGGCGAGCGCACTCCGGAAGCGTCTTTCGTCATGCTGATGCGAAATCGAATGGAATTTTGACGTTGAATGACCACCGTTGTTGTAACAGGCCAGAGAGCAAATTGAACAGAACGGTCTAACGATGTTCAATAGGTAGGAAAGATCATAGTGACGGGAATTATCATAACAAATTTTTCGCGGATTGCCATAAAAATAGAAAAGCCGTCAGCAGTAAGTAGTAGCGCGTAATGTTGGAGCGATTGGAGGTCAAAATCGGACTATTAATGCACCGGCACTGAATAGTATTACAGTTAACATCAACGATTCAAGGAAACAATTGAGTAATTCCATCACAAATAACAGTTTATTTTAATTTAATTTTTTGATTTGGCTCAAATCTTGCATAAGCATTATTTATTGCCAAACGAAACAATTTGCATCACCAGTTTAATATTTTTAATCTAGCCTTACTTTTGAGAACGAAATTATTTAAAATCTCTTGCAACTTTTCAATAATATTTATCGCAGAAACGGTGAGTCCGATCGGTTTGGTATCTTCTGTAATGTTTAAGGTAATTATAATTTAGTACTGTCGACATTTTTTTTGTTTTTAAAATAAATCCTAAATTAAAACATCTAACAATTTTTATTTTTAATTGTGTCATGATATGTTGTAGCTGAAATCCATAATAAAATACTGTCAAATTTTAGAATGGGCAAATAATATTTGAAAATATTGCATATTTTCAAAATAGTAGAAATTTATTCATATTTTTCAACAAAATTGTATAAAAGACTGCTAAACTTCCTATAGAAAAAATAATAATCAAAAATTTTCTATATGCTCTCGTTTTCGGTTTGAAAAAAATAAATCTTGAAATTTTTATTTTTGTAACGATTTTAGATAATCTTCGAATCTTGTAGACATAGTAAATTTTCATGAAACAGTAGATGAATTGTTTAGTAAAAGCTTGTACTCATTCTATGATATGTTTTATAAGTTTTTTTTTCTAATATTAAACCTTAAAGTATATGAAAAAGGTGATATATATTTTCCGTAAAGAATTATAAAATATTCCAGTTTACTGAAATAAACATACCTATTATTTTCTTAGGGTATGCCTTCGGTTATATTCCTCCTGATTTTCTTTAATTTTTTCAACGGTACTAATTTTTTTTACATAGTCCATATAATTACCTAAAACATTTCAGAAGATACCAAATCGATC
Source organism: Malaya genurostris (assembly GCF_030247185.1). Taxonomy (NCBI): domain Eukaryota; kingdom Metazoa; phylum Arthropoda; class Insecta; order Diptera; family Culicidae; genus Malaya; species Malaya genurostris. The sequence continues at coordinate 285,696,540 of NC_080572.1, forward strand.
GGACCAACCGTTTCAGCGATATATATTATTGAAAACTTCCAATAGATTTTTCCTTAGCTCCTTCTGAAAAGAAAGGCTAGAGTAAAAATTGCCAGCTTATGATGCACATTTTCTCCTTTGATCGTAAAGAATGCATATTAAAACTTTGACCCGAATTAAAAAAAATACAAGAAAAATCGACCTTTGATTTCGTATGGCATTGCTCTCTCGTTCTGTTACCCGACGTTTGAACAATTGTCTCAAATGCCACTTTTAATCCAAACACCAAAATGTGCGAAAAAAGATGAAAAAAAAAACTGTTCTGTCCATGGTGACTCCCATTTAAGAGAATTTTGATTCAAATTTTCGCCGCACTTAAACAGAATTGCGAAAATTGCGGTCTAAAGGTAGAGGTATCTCGCGTTTTTGGTACGCACAAAAAGACCTCTGTTTTTTTATTCAATCGATTTTTTCGATTAGTTGAAAATCCAGGCAATTCAGAGGATTCATTTGGCTAGGGACAAAATCGAGTAGTGGAAGCTGGCCAAATCGCGCCAAAAGATGAATTTACCTCTATGCTTGCTGATGAACGGCGATACCCGCTTTTGCAGGCATTCTTCGATTGTAAACTTGGGATGTCATCGTCGAGGGTGCGACGAACGATTCGGTTCTCAGGTCCCAATTGCAAATGACTATCCAAATCATGGCCTTCTTCATAAAGTTGTTAACAAACAAGAACTTCAATCTTTCTGGCCTTTTCCTGCGACCAGATGTAAAACTTTTGACAGGGAAGCTTATTATTATTATTATTATTATTATTATTATTATTATTATTATTATTATTATTATTATTATTATTATTATTATTATTATTATTATTATTATTATTATTATTATTATTATTATTATTATTATTATTATTATTATTATTATTATTATTATTATTATTATTATTATTATTATTATTATTATTATTATTATTATTATTATTATTATTATTATTATTATTATTATTATTATTATTATTATTATTATTATAAAGTAAGTTATTTATACCCTGCTTTAACCATTTCGGTCATTCGCCGTTTGCACCGGAAAGCTGCATAAAGTTGAGTTTGGCGCATCCGTACCAATTTACTTTTAGTCAACCATCCTAAAGCGAACCAGGTGCGGTATTTCTCATGCACTGCTATCAAACTAGTTTTTGACATTAGTTGTTCCCTTTTGAGGTCTACTGTAGTTGGGATGAAAAGTGACGAACTCGAGCTTGGTTCAACATTATTGGACTTTGTGGATTTGACTTCCACGAAATCATTTCGTAGTATACGACATCCTTGAAATTTCATAATACGCAGACTCCGACAATATCTACGTGAATTAATACCACCTTGATTATAAAGTTCTCTGAACCACCACAGTGTGGCGCTCACAGTCACTCGATTAGATTTTATATTTTTTTCAGGTTGCGACATCTTTCATTGATTCTATCAAATTTTCAACTTTATATCTGGACATTCGTAAAAGTTGCGCTGTATTGAGTATATCTGCGATTGTGCGTGTCCTCGATTTTGTACAATTTTCAAGATGGAATTGAATTTGCAACAACGAGCTTGCAATAAACTTGGCGTTAAAAAGGGTTTCAATGGAAAAATTTAGTTTCCCGCGGACCCACACGGACCGAAGAATGCGGCCAACATGAACATTCACCAACGCCATATGGAAGACTCTCATGAAATATTCAATTCACCGGCCACTGCCGATCACCAGCTGAAGGCTGGATCTGCCAAAGTCAACCATTGCGACCCAAATATGACATTACTCAATGATACAACCCTAGTTTTAAGTTAGTCGTAAATTAAAATTAGTGAAAGCCCTTGGCATCTTAGAGCATAAGCAGTGTGCCTTAAACATTATATTCTTGAATAAAAAAAAAAAAATGGAAAAATTTAACGGGGTGGTTGAAGAAATCGGTTCTCTGACCTAATCTGACCCGCTCCGAGGCGAAGTTTCTAGTCGGGCAATCTTTGAACGTGACAAGTGGTCCTCGTAAGAGGTGGCGCTTAAACCACTTGTTCGTAGGTCCGGGAAACGATACAGCTCTACTGGTTTCGGTTTCAGGATCCGGAAGTAGCGGTCTCACATTCTCAGAGATGAGGGATGAGATTGAGGTGTGAGAACAGACAATAGTTTGAGAAAGCCAACTCAGGTGAACAAGGTGGATGGCCAAGTAATTTGAACCTAAACCGTTCATTTTTACCATGGAATTTTTAGCTTTTCAGTTATCAAGGTGATGTCGTCGAAATTACCCTTTCAGCGGAACGACTTTCGGCGAAATAACCCTTTTGACCTAATGAATTTAGGCGAAACGACTTTCGGTTAAGTGGTTTTCTGAGAGTTAATCCGCTCCCCTTTCTAATTATTTCCACTAAACGAATCAACAATATTCAAGTTTTACCCTTTCTACGATTTGTCTAAAGCTGTGCTCTTCACGTGAATTATAAAAAAAATTGCTTCTTATTATATTGTCACAATAAATACTTCTTGTGACGAAAAGTTCATAAAATATGCAAAATTTCGACAAAAAATAGTGTTCCTTATTTTCCAATCAATTCAAGTATTGCCCTCGTTGTTCCCATACTAAATCCCATACAAACTTTAAACCTCGTGCGCAACAATATAGTTTCATCGATCGAGCTAAAATTGTGCATCGTTTTAATGGGACTCAGAAGGAACATGGAAAGTTTGCTGGAGCGAGAAAATAAACCTTTTTTTTCTTTTTGCCTTTCTCATATAGAAAGGCTATGCAATCACTGTGAAAATCGACTTTTTAACCGAGGCCCGGAGGGCCGAATGTCATATACCATTCGACTCAGCTCGACGAACTGAGCAAATGTCTGTGTGTGTGTGTGTGTTTGTGTGTGTATGTAACAAAAATATGCACTCACTTTTCTCAGAGATGGCCAAACCGATTTTCACAAACAAAGATTCAAATGAAAGGTCTCATAGTTCCATAGCCTGATATTGAATTTCATTCCGATCCGACTTCCGGTTCCGGAGATATAGGATGATATGTACCAAAAAAGTGAAAAAAATATGCACTCACTTTTTTCAGAGATGGCTGAACCGATTTTCACAAACTAAGATTCAAATAAAAGGTATTATGGTCTCATAGCTTGCAATTGAATTTCGTTTAAATGTGACTTCCGGTTCTGGAGTTATATGGTAATATGTGAAAATTTGAGAAAAAGTTTACACTCAATTATCTCTGGAACAACTCAACCGATTTTCGCAAACTTAGATTCAAATGAAAGGTCTTATAATACCCTAAAAATTTGTGGAACATTTTATCTGGATCCGAATTCCGGTTCCGGAACTACAGCGTGATAAGTGGAAAATTACCAATTGTATTAGTATTTTTCCACGAACGATGGTTAAAAACAGGTACAAATCCCATAAAACTGTCTCATAAATTCTTCTAGTTTGCAGAGCTTGTTAGTTTGTGGGTATAAAAACTTAATTCCCCACTACTGATTCCCTCTTTTCCTGTTCCGAGAGCACCGAAAGTGGAGAAAAAAAAGTACAGGTGTGTAATGTCAGAGACATAACTGGATGTCGTGAATAAGAATAAAACTGATACTTTTTCTTTATACTTCCGAATATCAATTAGTTGATCGATTGTGTTAATTGTGCAAGATTTCCCATTTTCACTACTAGAATTTGAAACGATACACCCAAACTACAGTACAGATCAGTTACATCAAATATTCTGACACACAAATATTAGAAAATAACCAGTATAGTTCTTTATGATAAAATAATTTTAATTTTCGATTTACAAAGAAGCAATGTTCTTTAGGTAACATTTGGAGCCATTAGCAGAGCTGATTTTGCATAATGTTCCACATTGTTGTCCATTTCCCGTTGTATTTTGCTCCAATGCAAACGACCACCAACAGGATGATGTAATCGATCTTCTTCGAAGGGAAACTGGCACTGCGACCTGAGCGTTTGAGGCTTTATACTACGCAAAAGGTCTGCTTTCATTGACGACTGCTCTACCTGACGGCTGAAGTCCATATAAAGGCATTGCCAACTGCTCCACCTGACGACTGAAGTCCAAATGAAAGCACGACCTGAGCGTTTGAGGTTTGGTACCACGCAGAAGGTGCACTCTCCGAAACTACTGGTCCCATGACTTCCGCTTCTATCCAACGCACAAGAAGAAAAGATCGATTTTCGACCACGGTTCCCCTTTTATACGCAGTCAGTTGAAGATATGTGCCTGACTACCTCAAAATCGTCGTCCTTGCGCGAAAAAGCCAAGCAAAAGTAAAGAATTTTCCGCGTTGTTCTCAAAGTTTGAGAAAACTTAATTTTTGAGTTGTTTGTGGTTATCTCACGCTGTTCAAAATATTATCCTAAATTCCTGATCATATTTTTGATGAAATGGTGAAAGAATTATGTTGCTACCGTTAATACAAGTCGAGATATTCACGATTAAGTTCTGCCCATTCTTCCATATGGCTAATTTTGAAAAGGCACCCCATAGTAAAGTAAGTCGTATTCACGACAAAACTCCTAAAACTAAATTCACTTCGATTTCTCCGCGATGCTTGAACCGATATTCACAAATCTTGGTTTGAATTAAAGTTCATACTGTCTTTAAACCTACTGTGAAATTTCATCCGGATCCGACTTCCGGTTCCGCAGTTACAGGACGATGAGTGTCAGTTTTCAAATCGCCATATAGAGTGACAATATGTACAACACCGAAAGAAGAAGAAAACACAAAACGAACAAGGCGTGCTTTGTTCTATTTCGTACACGTTGTGTAGTGATGTCAAAAATAATAATAACAAGCCTACTACATGTTTCAGGCTACTGATTCATGCTGTTTAGCACGCAGTAGTAACAGAAACACAGGTTCGTTTCGTTAGATTTAGTTTAATTGGTTTAAACGAAATAGAGCATGAGATAGTAAGTAAAAGTTTAACTACGTTCAAAACTGTTCCAATTTGTAGGTCATAGTTGTTGGTAGCAAACGAACCAACTTCGGCTATTCCGTTCATCTGAATCCGGTTTCGGGAGAATTGGGAATAGTGATTAGAAACTGCAGAAAGGATCTCACTCTTTTTTCTTGGAGATGGCTGAATAGATTTTCACAAACTCATAGATTCAAAAGAAAAGTCTTACAGTTTCATACGGAATTCCTTAATTTGTTGTGGATACTACTTCCGGTTCCGGAACTACAGGTTAAACAGGATTTATAGAGTTTGTGAGATTAGATCCGAACAAATTATCCTATTCCTATTCAATAAACAGTGGTTATATTTATGATCTAATGAGTAATATGAGAAAGGCATCATTACACCACTAGGTGGATAAAAATAGGTTTTTAAAGATGTTTTTATTCAGGCCTATTTGCATACAAGCTTTACGTGGGCGAATCAGCCGATTTTTTAAATAAAGAATTGTTTGAAGTGGATCTCGTTGTCACTCTTTTTCTAGGAGGAGAAGAGCTTCCATTTTCCTCCTGCGAGGGTTGAGGGGCACTTTGTTCGTGGCTCGCCTCGTCATCCATTGCCTCATCGGTTGTATTGGTGTCCGTCTTCGTTCGTTTCATTTTCCTTGTTGTTCGTAGTCTTGAGCTCGTTGCTAGTTGCTTTAGATGCGCCTTGTTGTACATTGGTTGCAGTTGCTGGTTGGTTTGATGGTGAAACATGAGTACTGCGCTCACTAGTTTTCATTGTTGAACGGTTGACCTTGTTTTTGGTTGAAGATGTCTTTTTCGCAGTTTCAGTTTACCGTAGTGTGCAGGTTGTTCACAAAACTGACATGTAACCAGCTGATTTTCATAGGTAATCAACGTTTTACACGAACGTGTCCCACCTTGACCACAAATGATGTAAGATGGAATTGCCTTACGTAGTTGCATACGCACAACCCGCACGCCATTTCGGATGCCGGGGAAAAATTCCGCCATACTTCCCTTTCAATGGAAAGGATTTCACCGTACTGCGACATATTCTCCCGAACGAACTTATCGGTGGCCTGCGGGGGAAGGTCATGCACGCGTACTTCTATGGCATTGTCCACCATGTGCACAGGGATTTTGTATTCAATGTTGTCACACTCAACGATGTGCACCTTGTTGTTAGCCGAAGCGAATGCAACTGCATCGCTTTCACGTTTAAACATAATGTACACACAGTTAGACGCCTTGTTGAATTGAATCTCACTTACATTATTAGCGTCTGGATGCATTCGTTCTTTAAGTAAGACTTCAATTTCATTTGCTGCTGGTCTAACTTTGCAACGCTTGGAATCTATACAAATTGAATTCGGTCTTGCAGGCCAAGTTTCAGGCTTTGTTAAATCGTATTTGACCATTCCTTACACTCTATTGTTCACTGGCGTATTGTCTTTGTTTCTGTTGTTTCAACCGTAAAAGATTTTCGACTGTGTCGGGTGAGATGCGAGCACGAACTGAAAATAAACCTTTTTATCTTTTTCCCATACTATCTTGTCTCACCCTAATTAACAGCAATTGAAGAAAACCGTCAATGAATGTATTGAATTTGATTCCAATTTCTTTTTAGGAATTATCAATGTTTGACGAGTCGAAGAAAATCATTTCGCCGAATGCCGTTTCGCCGCAAACCATTTCGCCGAATGCCGTTTCGCCGAAATCCAAAAGCTGTCCCGCATACAGCCGTTTCGCTGAAAGCCATTTTACCGAAAGGATAATGTCATCGAATGACAATTCGCCGAACAACATTTCGCCGAATGACATTTCGCTGAATGACATTTCGCCGAAAGGGTCATTTTGCCGAAAGATAATAGTGTTTACACCCGTTTTGTTGACCTATAATCGTACTTCGGAAAGATCCCGAATTTAAAATAATGAAGAATTTCATTTCCCGTGTTTAATCTAGAAAGATTACTGTCTTGATGATTTTTTTCAGATTGATCAGAACGAAATTCTGTCTGAAAACTTGTTTACTTTATTAGGTACTAAGCATCTAATCGTTTGCTGTATTGGTGTATATTCCAGGCGAATATGTGCAGTTTATTCGTTAACTGAGTGCAAATCAATCAATCATACTATCATAAATAATACTAGAATATTGTACAATATAATTTTCTTCGATTTTTGAAAAAATAACCGGAATCGGTTTGTTTGGCCGTCTATTGGTATTGACTAGCAATTGGAATAGTTTACTTTTGATGCCCTTTTACGAAATTTTTTTACATTTTTTTGTTTCGTTCCTTTAAGTGATAGTATAACAATTTTACCACACTTTACCCTTCCGGAATTGGAAGTCGGATCCAGGTGAAATCAAGAAGTTTTGTAACCATTCATTTGAACTTAAGTTTGTAAAAATCGATAGCGCTATCTTTGAGAAAATTTAGTACACATGTTATTTTTTTGCACATTTTACCCCATAACTCCGGAACCGAAAGTCAGATTCAAACAAATTGCATTTGAATCTAAGTTTGTAAAAATTTGGTTCAGTTACCTCCGAGGAAAGCCTTTCTTTATGAGGAAGACAATAAAAATCTAAAGCGGCTCGCTACCGCTCGTTCGGGCCTAACTAAGCCAAAGAAACCTAACTTTGAGTACATCGGGCAAACGGGGCGGTTACTGGTTTTTATGTATTTGTTATGATTTGTTTTAATCTGGTTAAAACGTAGAGCCGTCTTGAGCTAGTTTTAAATCTGATCAGTATCAAATGAGCACAGAAAGAAATTATGAATTCTACAGGTGATATAATTCTACGAACGATACAATTCATAACTACTTAACTTGTCAAATGACGCAATATTCTATTCGTACAGAATTTTACAGGCTACCAAGTACCGCTATTTGAATTTATATGTATCAATTATTCATTAGGTAGACATGCGATCTAATGTTTCTCGGTTCAAGTAGCGCTGTTGTTATCCATCTTTTGTATTTTATCTCATTCGATTTCAAGCCATGTAATTTTCAGATCACACAGTTTTACATGTTTTCGAATATAAATTTATGTTAAATATGACGCTCCATTTATGTGAGGAAAACAGATTGAATAAATAACAAGCGAATGCAACTATGCAAAAATGTTACTGCAGAGACGGTACTCGAACCCGTTGCTTTGGTCCCTAACCGGGGATATTGTTTTGCCAAGAGACAAAAACCAAAATATCAAATCATAGTCAGACGGCAAAGTAGAAGTGAAAATAGACTTGTGATGCGGCGTGTGTTGTTTTTTTTTCTTCTGTTGGATGTGGTTCCATCGAGATAGGACTATAATAGAATGCGGCCAAGTAAAACGAAGCATGCTTGGTTCCTGTAGTCAATTGGGCTGTCTCTTCTTGTGTTTTTATATGCAGGGTCGTTTAATTGGCAAAACAATTTCCCTGGTTAGGAGCTGTTTCCCAGACTTTGTACCATTTCATTTATTAAGGTGATGTCGTCGGAATTACCCATTCGGCGAAATGTAATGTATTTCGGCGAAACGACTTTCGGTGAAATGGCGTTAATCAGAATAACCCGCTCTCCTTTACATTTTTTTTCCAATAAATGAATCAACGATATTGATGTTTTGCCGTTTTTCGATTTGTCTAAATCTTTGCCTGAATTATTACGCCCTCTTGTATTTTTCGTTAAATCGTTTGGGGCTCTCGGATAAGAATAATTTGATTCTAATTAAAGGGTGAATTTTTGCAGATATCTTTATGGCAACACTATTTTTAAAAGAATCTTGTCTTTTATCAGTGTCAAATTTGTTCAGTTTGTTCTTTTTTTTACAAGGTGAAATGTATTTACCACTGTATAATTGCAACTACCCACCTTGGATCTCCAACCCTACTCCTCGGAACTATCGTTAGGTATTACTTCGGGGTGGAAGGCTATCGGTGCTCAAAGCACCCTTCCCGGACTTATGCATCGTCATGGACGTCTGCGCTTTCTCTCCTACTTTTGTGCCATTTATAACACGACTTTGAGCAACTCGTTCCGCTACAGGGGATCGACCAGGAGGATGTCGAGGTCGGTGCGGCGATTCCGGTTGGAGCTTAGCTTCCGGTTCGCTGGCGCCTCGACGACCCAGGGTTTGTCTACGTCACGAACTACTCGGCTAATCCCCGACGATGGATCTAACCTACACTGACGGGAAAGTTCCCCGACGATGGAAGTTTCCCCGGGACCGACGCTCCCGAAAGCCGTGAACGGTTCGAACGGCAAGATGCCTGAGTTGGTCCAGTGATTCCGGTTGGAAGATGACTTCCACTGTTCCTTCCTCCTTCGCACCCGATTTAACGGGTAGAGATCTCCCCAAACCCTTTCTCCCAAAGAGGTTTATCTTCTCTCCTTCCTTGTTTGATTTTTGAACAGGATTAGACTTGGGCAACAGCTCTATATTGATGGGGGCTCCAGGTACCCATCAAGCTCCGTTAGTGGTTTGAAATTTTTTAGTCCTCAAAACATTCATTCCTTAGCACGGGTTGCATGACACCTTGAATTAGGGCTTGGTATTAGGACAGATGGGGTAGGAATTTAAAGGTTGGGGGGTATCAGGACACGAGATATCTGGAGAGCTACAAATGAATCCCAAAAAAGTCACTGATTGGTGTGGATTATGGGTCGGTGGCATCTTCGGGCCGTACTTCTTCAAAGGCGACGATAAGCGGAACATTACTGTAAATGGCGAGAGCTACCGTGTGATGATTGACGATTTTTGCTGTCCAAAATGGAAGAATTGGACATGCCTGATATGTTGTTGCCATAGGATGGTGCCACATCCCACACGGCACGTGTAACAATCACCAAATTGAGACCCAGTTAATCTCACGTTTTGGGCCCGCCAATTGATCCCCAGGATCGTGCCTTTGAACTTTTTCTGGTAGGGTCATGTGGAAGCTCATGTCTACAGGGATAAACCAGCAACGATTGATGCACTGGAAGCCAATGTTGGAGCATTTATGTGTGAAATACCGGCCGATATGTTGGAGAGAGTGTGCCAAAATTGGACATTGCCTATGGGCCATCCAAATCGTAGCCGCGGTCAACATTTTGTATGAAATCATCTTCAAACATTATTTCATATTGATCATCATTTTTTTCAATAATGTCTCTACCTTGTTTGTATCTAATATGCAAATTCAAAATTAAATGGTAGCAACTTTCAGTATATTACTTGCCGCCAATTTCGGAACCAAATCGTTGAAACCTGCTCAAAACGGTATTCTACTACCAACTATGAAAGGAACTCATTAGCTATTAGCTATGAGAGAACTATCAACTATGAACGAAAGTTATTACCAACTAAGAGAGAAACTCATTTGCAAGCTAAATTATTACCGGTGACGGTTGGAATGTGCACTCTATCAGTACGTGAGTCCACCCGAAGTCAAAGTTTTGTGTTCATTTGAGCAACTGCACAACGTGCACGGTATCACTGCTGCTTTGATTACTGCCACCTCGTTTTGAATACTGCCTCCCCCTTCCCCCCCTTCCCCCCCTTCGATCAGCGTTCATATGATAAAAGACTTTTCTCGAGGCAAAGAGAGAACCGCCTCGATGCAAAACCGTAGCCGATCTTCTTGACTCCGGAAGCATTTAACGGCATCGTATTTAGCAGAAAGTAATTCGAGATAATCCCATGATGAAGGTGAAACAATGAAAGTTCAAGGAAACTTACTTCCTTCCTAAGGATCCTGTGCCCTCGCATCGTCTCAGTCAGTCTGTGGGAGGATGATCTGCAATTTGGAATATACATCAGTATAAATATCTAAGTTAGCTCATCATCAGAGTGGTTGACTTCACGGCACAAGTGAGTTAAGATTTAGTTTGGTTTATAAGGTGAGTGGTGCCATCTAACGTATTCATGATTAACTGTGCGCTGGCTAATGGCTAATGTATTCCGCATGTTTGCGTAGGCACTCGAAGGTCATTGAGAAATTGGCGCTCGTACAGTAATAACATACCTGCTCTGACATCTTACCTTTCGACTTTAATTAGTTGGAATCTGATACTTCCTGCCCTTAAAAGTGGAGGCTAAATGAATAAATATACTCTTTAGATTATTGCAATCATATCAAATCATATCTTCAACTGAATTCAAATGCGTTAATTGTCTGAAAATGAACAAAGAAAGGAAATTGAATTTAGACATTCACCATCCAGCATTTAGTAAGCAGTGTCCTGTATATCTGAGATTGCTTGAAATGAAAAAGAACAACATTATGTCAATGGAATAGCAACTAATCGATGAGAGGCATTCAGATATTTTGTATTTGAACATAGCCGGTTTGTCTTCTAATTATGTCGCAATGCGTCATCTTATAGAGGATAGACATCCTTCATTAGTTTTGCTCTCAGAGACACATATTGTTGATTCTGACGCTTTCGATCAGTTCAGTGTTCCGGGTTACACTGTTGCTTTTTGTTTGTCCCATTCCAGGCACACGGATGGAGTTGCAATTTACGCCAGGGGATCAATTAAATTCAGCATTCAATCAAACGAAGCAGTTGGAAATAATTGGTTCTTGGGTATATCAGTTGAAAGAGGCATGCAGATGGGAAATTATGGAGTCGTTTACCACTCTCCAAGTTCAAGCGACCGCCAGTTTCTGGAAATTCTAGAAAACTGGTGGGAGAATTTTGTCGATTTTGGTAAACTAAATATTATTACTGGAGATTTTAATATTGATTGGCTCAGTGATCAAGGTTCGAATCAATTGAATCAGTTAGCAGAATTCTTCAATTTGAAGCAAACTGTGAATGAATTTACCAGAATTTCGAGATACAGTAAAACATTGATAGATCACGTGTATTCCAATTTCGACGGTGTTTATTCAAATGTGGAATCCGATTGCAAGATTTCAGATCATGAAACAATTGCAATTTCCGTAACGAGTAGCTATAGAAATGAGGAAGATAAAGATAAAACTATTCAAAGCAAACCATATCTCGACTTATATCAAGAAGCTTGGGTTGTACAGAGTTGACTGGAAATTTGGATCACAGTGTTCAGCAGATCAATCAAAGTATTGAATTGGTAGGTGAACCTGTTCAAATAACACAGCCGATGAATAACTATTGTAGACTTGATGAATTTCAACCAATCACTTTTGAACAATTGAAAAATATTTGTTTTAATTTGGGAAAATCGACGGGTATTGACAATGTAAACTCAAAAGTGATACAGGATTGCTTTCATGTTATCGGACACGATCTACTGGATTTGGTAAATGAATCGTTGTACACGGGGCACGTGTCAAAAGTGTGGAAAGAATCTCTGGTGGTTCCTATCCCCAAGGATACTGGAACGGATAAAGCCAAGGAGTACCGTCCCATTAACATGTTGCACACGCTGGAAAAAATTTTGGAACTTGTTGTTAAAGATCAGCTGATTAACTATTTGAACTCTAACAGTTTGCTAATACCGGAACAATCGGGATATCGTAAGGGTCACTCTTGTGAAACCGCTTTGAACCTAGCCAAAGAGAGTGTTTTTACTGTGTTCTTGGATCTGAAGAGAGCCTTTGAAACAATTTCAAGACCTTTATTGTTGCAGACATTACGGCGTTTTGGCATCGGGGGAATGGCACATGAATGGTTTGAAAACTATTTATGTGGTAGATCTCAAAAGACTGTTTTTAACGATGTAATGTCCAGTTCCCTCGGCAATTCACTTGGTGTGCCTCAGGGAAGTGTGTTAGGTCCTATTCTATTTATCATGTATATTAATGATATGAAGCGAGTCTTACGTTTCTGTGATATAAATTTGTTTGCTGATGATACTGTTCTGTTCATTACGGCTAAGGATTTCAATGAAGCTGTTGCACATTTAAACGAGGATCTAAGTTCGCTGGTTCGATGGTTAAAATTTAAGCAACTGAAACTAAACGTCGCGAAAACTAAATATATGGTTATTTCTTCTGTTAGCACCAGTCATGACGCCAATGTGGAAATTGATGGTGAAACTATTGATCGCGTTAGAGAAATGAAGTATCTTGGAGTCATAATTGATGAAAAGTTAACATTCAAATCTCATATCAATAACGTCATCAAGAAGATTGCCAAAAAATATGGTGTATTATGTCGTTTGAAAAATGACTTAACGACCCATAGTAAGATTCTTTTGTATAAAACCGTCATTTCACCACACATTGACTTTTGCCCATCCATTCTGTTTCTTGCTAATAACACACAAATCTTGAGATTACAGCGACTGCAAAATAAGATCATGCGATTAATTCTAAAATGTAGTAGATATACCTCCTCAGATTTTCTACTGAACGCATTACAATGGCTTTCAGTGAAACAGAGAATTTACTACTTAACCATGGTATTTATTTTCAAGATATTAAATGGCATGCTGCCTCGATATTTGTGTGATCGAGTTGAAAGAGGAACTGATTTGCATAGGTACAATACTAGAAACGCGTCTGATGCTAGAACACCAAGCTTTTTGTTAGCCAGATCGCAAAACTCATTACTGTACAAGGGAATCAGTTTTTTCAATTCGATGCCAAGAGAAATCAAGCGCGCGGCGACATTGGTGGAGTTCAAAAAGTAATGTATTTCACACATAAAGTCCGCTTTGTAAGCAAATATTTAGTTAGTTAGTTCAATTTTTTTTTAGATTTTTTATTTTTTTACGTATTACGAAGATTGTATTTTTTTTTTGTTTATATATATTATTGTGAGACGTATTAAGTTACTATGTTCGGTATGATGATGATGGATTTTTACTTTGTTTGAGAGTTAAAAATAATGAGCAGTCTACAAACGTTTGGACTGGCCGAAGAGCCTTAGCATTCAGTGTGTTAAGTTTGCTCTTGACCTTGATCGCAAGGTTGGATAATAATTTAAGGAATAGATTCGGGAAACTAATTGGGATCGACAGTTGTTGATGGAATTTGGCTTGGCTCTGCTCATCCGCAGTCTCGTTACTCCATCGTAGCTGATGTGTGTAGGGATGAACTGGTCCGGCGGGAAGGGCCAGGTGAATTACTGTCTGATACTGGTAAAGATATCGGGTTCGATTCCTGATGTGATCAAGGATCTTCCCGGGTTGGAAATTTTTTTGATTAACCCTGGATAGTAAATCCGAGATATTTGAATGTTATTTTGCGGTCAGTCGTTCTTTTGAAGAAGAATCTATACCTGCTAGATTAATCAGATCGTTTTCTTTTGTTTACTGGTTAAGATATGTGCAAAAATATTAATTATCATTTAGATAACTCGTTCTGCTCACACCTTTGTAGGGGTATGAGGTGGGATCATCATCATCATCTTAAAACGTATCTGTTTCTTCCAAGTATCTAAGATGACTAAGTGAATTCATACAAAATTGTACTTAAAGCATAGCAACATTGAAAACTGACAATGATTCATTCCGTTTAACTGCGTTGCTAGAAGTGGGTGCCTTGCCGTCCTCTGCTGGAAATGTCTCTGCATCTACGAAACCGTTCATCACTATCACCCCCGTTTTGTAGGTGTAACTTTCGGCACTCGATCTTGAATACCAACGTTTTCTTTCGGAACGGGTAACCTAAATGGGTTTTGCTTGCCAGTGGCAGGGAAAAACAAGGCGACCGTAGGCGAGAATAGTTTTCCTTTCGTCTGTTCGGTGGTCCGATCCTGGAAACTGCTTCTTCTGCTGAGCTTGTATTATGATAATGATGAAAAGTGACTTTTAGTGGAAACAAGAGCGAACGCTAAAAGCTCCAGTGCGCATAATAGTTTGTTGTTTGGTGTGGAAAGGTTGTGATTTTCTCCCCGGCACCAGTTGTTTGTTTGTTTGGAAGGTAGCAAGCATCCGATGGGGGAGGGGGCGGGGGTCATTGGTGCTCCGGTGAAGATGAAATGAAACTTTGGTGGTGCTAATAGTACAGAAATTGCTTAGCAAGGGTTGAGCGAGAAACTATTATTTATATTATTATTATTATTCGTTGCACTGCTGAACGGATCCACCCGCTTTGTACGTGATGATGAGGTATTTAAGTTCCTCGCCTGGTTCAAGGGGACGATGGAACTCGGTATGATGCTGATGATGATGATGATGATGCAACCCGGCGACGGTAATATCGAGAAAGAAGCCCACCAAGCAAAAGATAAATTCTATTCATCGTCGTAATTAAGCCTGCTTATTCTCATTAGAGAATATTCTTTGACCTTTTGCGCGAGAATATTGGTTTTCCTGGGCACGTGGCACAATTCAATTCAGCTTCGTTGCACTAGTTCGTACGGCAGGGTCTCAAGTTTCCATTCCATTAAGTGTGATACTGATTTTTCCAGTGTGTTAGTTTTCTGTATCGAATTGTCGACGTATTACGTCACAACTCGGTTCGAGAAAATTGATAGGCTCGTGTGGAACCAAATATATTATATATCAACATGAATCACTTTAATCGATACACTCGACAAAATTTTCTTTCAAATAATAAAAAAAAAAAACGGTATTTTTTTATTTAAAAGATATCTTTATTCAGGCCTATTTGCGTACAAGCTTTACGTGGCCGATTGAGCCGATTTTTTAAATAAAGAATTTTTTTAAGTGGATCTCGTTGTCACTCTTTTTCTAGGAGAAGAAAAGCTTCCATTTCCCTCCTGCGAGGGTTAAGGGACACTTTGTTCGTGGCTCGTCTCGTCATCGATTGCCGCGTCGGTGGTTTTGTTGTTTATTTCCACCTTCTTTTCGTTTTCCTTGTTGTTCGCAGTCTTGAGCTCGTTGCTAGTTGCTGTAAAAGTGCCTTGTTGTACATTGGTTGCAGTTGCTGGTTCGTTTGATGGTGAAACAGGAGCGCAGTACTCACTAGTTTTCGTTTTCGAACGGGTGACCTTGTCTTTGGTTGAAGATGTCCTTTTCGCAGTTTCAGTGCAAGGTTTACCGTAGTGTGTAGGTTGTTCACAAAAATGACATGTAACCAACTGATTTTCATAGGTGATCATCGTTTCACATGGATGTGTCCCACCTTGAACACAAATGATGTAAGATGGAATCGCCTTACGTAGTTGCATATGTACCACTCGCACGCCATTCCGGATGCCGGAGAAAAATTCCGCCATACTTTCCTTTCGATGGAAAGGATTTCACCGTACTGCGACACATTCTCGCTGGCCTGGAGGTGGGTACGGTGGGTAGCACTACCCATCCGAAAATTCCAAAGGTGGGAAATTACTCATCTGAAATTTCGAACAAAAAACAATGGAAATATTAGCATTATTCAGTATAAGAATATTTTCATTGAAATTCGGAATAATAAATAAAATCAAAATTATTGAATGCTAGTTCTCAAGGTAGAGCAAGGATGTGAAGATATACCGCAGAAAGGTGAGTCGTGATAAGGGTCCTTTGAGCAGACAGAAATCTTTTAGTAACGTTTGCTTATTTGAACGGTATTTTTTACCTTAAGAATTAACAAATGTTACACATTAAAACACGAAATTGGTTTTGATCCAGTGTTCTGTAAATAACTAAAGTTGTGTCACTCTTAGAACAATAATTCACAAACTAAGAAATAGCATATCATGAATTTTAAACAACTATTTTTTAAAGGTTACACAGAAAGAAAAGATGAAACTTACACGACATGTAAACCAATCGTACTATTAAACAGACATCAGTTGAAACGAAAATCTGATTTAAAACCATGATTGATGTAAAATTACATTGAAATGCATTTACTTTTCCATCGAACAAGGCTGTATATTTATATTTAACCGAAATCGGTTTGTTTGACCGTCTACTGATAAAAACTATCAATTGAAAAAGATTTGAGGTCGATTTAGAAAACTTTCTACAGTTTTTCGTCCTTTTCAGTGATGGTATAAAATTTTTAACACACTTTACCTGATATTTCCGGATCCGGGTGAAATTACGTATGGGACCGCAGGACCTTTCATTTGAACTTAAGTTTATGAAAATCGGTCGCGTCATCTATGAGAAAAGGTAGAAAATATATTTTCTTTTTTTTTTTGCACATTTTACCCCATAACTCCGGAACCGGAAGTCAGATCTAAACAATATTCAGGAATTTTGTATGGGACCACAAGACCTTTCATTTGAATCTAAGTTTGTGGAAATCGGTTCAGCCATCTCCGAGAAAACTTAGTGCAAAAAAAAACGTTACTTACACACATACGCACATACACACAGACATTTTGCGTACTCGATGAACTGAGTCGAATGGTATATGACACTCGGCCCTCCGGGCCTCGGTTCAAAAGTCGGTTTTCACAGTGACCTTTCTATATAAGAAAGGCAATATATAAGAAAGGCAAAAAGGTGACTGCAATATGACTAGCGCCATCTATGTGTTAGACCCGGGACTTTTCAGTTCATGCGTTAAGTGACGTAACCGACAAAACGCTTGTTTATTTCCGTTCAATTTTCCCAGAGATGGCTCAACCGAGTTCAACAAGCTTAGGCTTGCTTGAAAGTTACTATTGGGTTATTGATTGAGTTTGAAGATCTAATGGCTGTGACTTCCACTTCCGGAGGTAAAATGGTATAAGTGACGTAACTGACAAAACGCGTTAGGTGATTACCGTGCCACTTTTTCGAAGATGGCTCAACCGATTTGAACAAACTTTAGCTCGTTTGAAAGCTATCAAATGGCTGTGACTTTTGGTTCCGAAGATATGATGGTATAACTGACGTAACCGACAAAATGCGTTGTTTTATTACCGCTGAATTTTTTCAGAGATGGTTGAACCAATTTGAACAAGCTTTGGCTCTTTTGAAAAAAAAATCAAGGGCTACTATTGCTCGAATGACCAGCCGGGTAAAAGATCCTCAATCACAAAAAAATGACTACTATTGGGCCGTTGAATAATTTCGCAGATCAAATGGCTGTGACTTCCACTTTCGGATATATAATACCATAAGTGACCTTGTCACGTTATTTTACAACCGCTCTATTTTCTAGGAGATGGCTGATTTTAACAAGCCCTAACTCGTTTGAAAGCTACTGTTACTGGTTATTGAATAAGTTCGACTATCAAATGGCCGTGCCTTCCACTTTCGGATGTATAATGATATAAGTGACATAACCGACAATGTGTGTTGTTTTCTTACCACTCAATTTTCTCGGAGACGGCTCAACCGATTTCAACAAGCTTAGACTCGTTTGAAAGCTACTTGTGGGGTCGTTGATCAAGTTCGAAAATCAAATTTCATTTCTGTTTCAGAGATATGATTTTATAAATGACGTAACCGACAGAATGCGTTAATATATTAGGGCTCAATTTTTTTTTAGAGATTGCTGAACCAATTTAAACAAGCTTTGGCTCTTTTGAAAATAAATCAATGGCTACTGTTGGGCTATTGATTGGTTTTGAAGATCAAATGGTTATGACTTCCACCTCCGGAAATATGATGGCATAAGTGACGAAACCGTTGTTTTATATCTACACAAGTTTTTCGGAGATGACCGATTTTAACACGCTCAAGCTCGTTTGAAAGCAAGCTACTGTTGGGTTATTGATTCAGTTCGAAGATAAAATGGCCGTGACTTCCACTTCCGGAGGTATAATGGTATAAGTTACGTAACTGACAAAACGCGTTATATGATTACCGTACAATTTTCTCGAAGAATTTAACAAACTTCAGCTCGTTTGAAAGCTACTATTGGTCCATTGATCAGGTTCGAAGATCAAATAGCTGTCGATTTTGCTTTCGGAGATATAATGGCATAAGTGACGTAACCGGCAAAACACGTCGTTGTTTTACCGCTCAATTTTCTCAGAGATGGCTGAAACGATTCTAACAAGCTTGGACTCGTTTGAAGGTTACTATTAGATCATTAATTAGGTTCAAAAGTTACATGGCTGTGACTTCTGGTTCCGGAGATAAAATGGCATAAGTGTTGTAATCGACAAAATGCGTTGTTTTATTACCGTTCAATTTTCTCGGAGATGGATCAACCGATTTAAACAAATTTAGGTTCGTTTGAGCTGCTTTTAAACTTTTGATCAAGTTCAAAGATCAAACGGCTGTCACTTCCGGTTCTGGAGATATATTTATATAAGTGACGTAACCGATAAACCCTAGTGTTTTAGAGTGCAACAAAATTTCTACGAAATGAAAGAGAGATATTCGAACGAATTAGACTCGTTTGAAACATACGAGGTCTGTTCAAAAAGTTCCCGGAATTTTTTAATTGCGCGTCTGGAGAGTCCGGTGGTCAAATTTTTTTTTTATTGTGTTGGTACACATATCCCTTATGTATGGTGAAATTTTCAGCTGTATTCATTGTTTACATTCTGTCTTGTAGCGGCTGGTGTAGACGTGTTTTTTTGAGCTCGGCGATTTTTGTCTTGGTGACGTTGGGTGCTTCCACGTGGACGATTGTTCTTTTGTTTCGACATCATAACCGTACACCCATGTTTCATCACCAGTTATGACCCTTTCAACGTTGACGTCGTTTAGCAGCTCCTGAGCGATTGTAATGCGTTTGTTTTTTTGATCAAAATTCAGCAGTTTTGGAACGAATTTTGCTGCCACTCGTTTCATGCCCAAAACATTTGAAAAAATATGATGGCATGAGCCAACTGATATGCCAACTTCATCAACAACTTCTCTAATAGTGATTCGGCGATCATCCATAATCATTTTTTCCACTTTTCCCACATTTTCATCGATTATTGACGTGCTGGGTCGACCGGAACGTTCGTCGTCTTCAACGTCTTCGCGCCCATCTTGGAAACGCTTATACCATTCGTAAACACTTGTTTTTTTTCATAGCAGACTCACCGTAGGCTCTCTGTAACATTTCGCACACTTGGTTACACTTTATTTCATTTTTCACGCAAAATTTAATACAAATTCTTCAATTCTTCCATTGTTTAAACTAACAAAAATCGCCGAGCTCAAAAAAACACGCCTACACCAGCCGCTACAAGACAGAATGTAAACAATGAATACAGCTGAAAATTTCACCATACATTAGGGACATATGTACCAACACAATAAAAAAAATTTTGACCACCGGACTCTCCAGACGCGCGCAATTAAAAAATTCCGGGAACTTTTTGAACAGACCTCGTACTATTAGATTATTTGATAAGCTCACATCTAACACTAATGATCGAGAATAGAATTTTCACAAAGGTTCTTAATGAGACTATTTGAATTGCAAGAGAATATCGTTGATTTTTTTATTAATTTTGTCTTGAGTGAACGCACATTGTCAGGAATGAGGACTGTGTGAAAATCTTTTTGCACACCAAATTTTTGTTACAGCACCAACTTCACTGCAGCCGAAAGTAACGATTAAATCGGACATTGTTTCCTGTACGCCCGGAGAAGCAAACGACTACTGAACCAAAACAACATATTCAAATTGAGTGGTACATTTAATGATACTCACAAATTCAAACGTGTTAGCAAACGACCCGATTTCCGGAAGAACAAAGCCTACAGTTTCTGTCAACCGCAATCAAAGTGTAACGGAATCATGCTTTCACCTAGTCCTTGTTTGTTGGAAACCATCCTCGATTCATCACTGAATACGAAACAACGTATTACGTCATTTTCCCGTCCGTTGTTATCTAATTGCCGCCTTCAGTGTTTATTTTCCATGCATTTTGCTGGAATATCATGTAACACCACAATTGAAAACATCCACCCACACACGCACACACAGCACACATACATAGACGACGACGACGATGACGATGTGAGGATTATCAGCGAACGCATGGAAGTGGCCTTGCTCAGGATTCTCACGTGGAAAAACAAGACGTTCTCGCTTTGCATCGGGCAAAGCACATCAAAGGAATTTCCGCCTTGTGCTGTTTTCATCTCTGAAGTGGCGGATGGTGGCTTCTGCTGCGAATGAATTCTGATGAATAGTAGTAGCAGTCCACGTCCTCTCGGTGGTGGAGCCAAGGATGGAAAGCGGCACCGCAGCAATGATACTTTGTATAAATATTTTTAATTGCGGAAATTCACACTTTTGAAACTGAGATTTTTTATATTTTTCTATTCTGCTGGAGTGTTTACGCTAGAAAGGATGTGGAGTGAGGCGCAACCGCAGCGGATGTAACATTTTTTTTTGCCCGAGGATTTATGACTTGAGCGTAAAAATAAGAGCATGGCTTTCGAAGGTGGTGGTGGATGTTTAGTTTAGGCTTCCGAGCTTCCAAAACTAGGACACCCCGCAGGTGTTCACAGCCGTGAAATGTGTGCTTGTCACATTATGCAATTGAGGAAAATAGGAAAAAAAAAATCTGTAATTTGAACAGAAAAAAAAGAAACAGCTATTCAAAAACTACCGAGCATTCCAGTCCAACGGAATGCGGTTTGAAAGAAGGATCCAATAGCAATATGATCTACCACCAACTTTGCCGCCATTCAAGTGCTTCGTCATCTGGGGGAGGAAACTGGTTAATGAAAGAAGTATTCACGTTTTGAGATATTTTTACAAGTTGCTTTCTAGTCATTAGCAAATTAACATCGCTAATGAACAGTTTGTGAGTTTGCAATTCTTTACTAATAAGATTAATGAGGTTGTTTTATATTTTTTTTGCGCTCTTTGCCAGCGATAAAAAATTTTCCAAAGTAGCTGTTTTCCTGCTTGAATGATGGATTTTTCTTTCTTCTGTTGTTCGCGTTGTGCAAATAATCCCGAGAGAAAGAATGAGCTTAGTTTGTGGAATCAATTGGTTTTATGAAACAAAAAAAATCACTCAACCATTCAGATATCAACGAGTGCCTGCTGCGAAATGGCCACGGTCCCTGCCAGGATACGTGTATCAACACATGGCGCGGTTACAACTGCAGCTGCGACGGTCTTCCCGGCACTCGGCTCTCGAACGATGCACACAGCTGCGAAGATGCCGGCGATTGTTCCAAAGCGAACTGTTCCCATCAATGCCTTAGCACAATGGGACGAATCTACTGTTACTGTCCGGTCGGATTTGTCCTCGGAAGTGATTGGAAGACTTGCGAAGGTAATACCGGTTCCAATGGTGAATGTGAATCGTCGGTCGCGGTTGACGCCTGTGCTGCTGCTAACCGAGTTTTGCACCACTTCTTTAATCAAGTTTTATGTTTGAAATTATGCTAAATTATTCACCGAGATTCAGCCATCAATTCGCCTTCGAAAGTAGTAGCACTTGTCACGGAACATCAACTGCATTCATCAATCATTCAAATCTACATGGTCAGTTCGAGAGTCTGAAACAAAAGCAGTATTTTTAGATCAACATCATCATCTGGTTCAGTTACACTAACATTGAAAATTGACCCAGCAAAAAAAATTTTTTTTTTTATTTCGCGGCGATCGAGTCCCACTGCACAATGTAACACCGAGGGGTTTGATTTATTACAGCTTTCGATGAAAAAAAAAAAATGGAGGCCCGTTCTAAAAAACCGTTTTCATCAAATACTCTTTTGTTTCTCACCCAGAAAGCAGCGACATTCAATTCACAAGTTGACTGGATAACCTGGAAGAGCAATGACAACGAGCTTCCGGTCCGGAACTTTGCTCAGTCATGGTTGGAAGTTGGAAGACAAAACAAAAAAAATAATAACGAATAGTTCATGCCAGATGCAGTTTATCTTTTGTCCCGTCTGGCTACGTCTGCCATTTTGGCTCTCTGTGGTGCATTTTCACAGCATCAGTCATCATCAACCGGTGTCTGCAAGGGGGCGAATATATTTAGAATCATAAATAAACGGAAGAGTGTCCTGAAATTTCGGGCTGTGCTCTTTTAGCACTTGTACTAGGCATTATTTTCAAAGTTTGACGGTAATCAGTTAGTTTCTTATTGAAAATTGTGAGGGCAATTGTATTGGCCATTTTGCCATGATAACTGAACGATTTCTTGTATAATTAAAATTGAAATTGTGAAAGCAGTGTTTCAAATTGAATGCATTGCGTAATAATCAATAATAATTGGTAACCAATTAAGGTATTGATAGTTCTCTGCCATTACCTACCAGGTGGGCCAGTTAATTTTACACCGAAACCTCTGTTTATGAACTAAAAGGGGGTTCGCGAATTGAGTTAGTTGGTTTCCGTCATCTGCTCATAAAATCTGTTCCGAGAATATCAATATTGTAAGGATTTTAAGGAATATCAAAATTGCTTATGTCGCTATCAGAACCACCTAAAGAATTTCATGGAATATTGACAAACCGGAAGTCGACACATTGAATTTCGGAAGAAAGTCAAATATCGTTATCCGGCATCTACTCCTCAAATTCGTTTAGAAAATACCCTTATTTAAAAGGCTTCTAAGGAATTTTGAAAAACCGGAAGTCGCCATCTTGAATTTCAGAACCGCCTCAAACATCGTTTTCCGGCATTTACTCATTAAATCCGTTTTAAAAATAGTCATATTATAGTGGCTTCTAAGGAATTTTGATAAACCGGAAGTCGCCATCTTGAATTTCGGATTCACTTCAGACTTCGTTTTTCGACATCTACTCATCAAATCCGTTCCGAAAATACCCATATTGTAATGGCTTCTAAGTAATTTGGTAATCGGAAGTTGCCATTTTTTTATTTAGAACCACTTCAGATATCGTTTTCCAGCATCTACTTCTAAAATCCTTTCCGAAAATATTTCAATAATTTCAATAAACCGGAAGTCGCCATCTTGAATTTCCGAACCACTTTCCAGCATTTACTTATCAAATCCGTTTCGAAAATACCCATATTGTAATGGTTTTTAACTAATTTCAACAAACCGGAAGTCGCCATCTTGAATATCAGAACCACTTCGGACACCGATTTTCGACATCTACTCATCAAATCCTTTCCGAAAATAGTCATTTTGTAATAATTTTAATGAAATTTCCATAAACCGGAAGTTGCAATCTTGAATTTCAGAATCACTTCAGGCATCGTTTCCCGGCATCTACTCCTCAAATCCGTTCCGAAAATACCCGCTATCTTGAATTTCAGAACCATCTTGAAGAACATTTTCTGACACCTACTTGTATAAACGGTTCCGAAATTACCCACATTGTAATGGTTTTTAAAGAATTTCGATAGCCCGGAAGTCGTCATCTTGAATTTCATAAAAACTTCAGAAATCGTTTTCCAGCATTTACTCATCTAATTCGTTCTGCAAAAACCCTCATTGTAAAGGTTTATTAAAGAATTTCTATTACTAGAACTTAAACATCGTTTTTCGGCATCCATTTATCAAACCGTGGGTCGCCATATTGGATTTCGGAAGTAACTCAAATATCGTTTTCCGTTGTCTACTCATCAAATCCGATCCGGAAATACTCATTTTGTAACGGTTTTTTTAAGTATTTCAACAAACCGGAAGTCGTCATCTTGGATTACATCAAGCATCATTTTACGGAATCAACTCTTCAAACCCGTTCCAAAAACAACATATTGTAGCGGTTCCCATGGAATATCAGTAAGTTCGGAATCAAGTTCATTTTAGGCAAAATCACTTTTCATGAAGTTGGTTCGTAAAAAAGATGAGTGAGCTATGCCAGAGACATAACTGCATAATGTGAATACGAATAAACTGTTACGATTCCTTCACACTTCCGAATATCAGTTAGTTGATCGAGACAGACACGTCAAAAACTTCTTTATTCATTATCATACGAAAAGTTTCCTCTACTTCAATGCAAATGAACAATAAAATATTTTTAATGTAATCAACAATAAAATATCTGACACCACTTGCATACCCTGTTGCCAACAAAACGCTCTCAAATCAATACACACAAAAAAATCCAATTAAAAAAAACAAGCCAAGAAAAGTATGCGACAATTTTTGAATTAGAATCTATCAGACTATAAACTTTCACTTAACTGATTTTTTTAATTCCGATTTATATTTCAACAGATAAGTAATTCTAACAGTTTTTTAGATAACATTTAGAGCCCTTGGAAGCACTGTTTTTATATAATGTTTCCCATTGCTGTTCACTTTCCGTTGTATTTTGCTCCAATGCAAACGACCAACAGCTTGTTTGCAGCGAAACTCGTACTGCGATCGTCCTGCAGTAGTACTACCCACGGTGCGAATTGATTCAATATTGCAGCTATCTTCGTGAAGGGTTTTCTCTATAAGTGATTTCGTTTGAAGTTTTTCCACAAACGGTTGGTTGATGTCGATTATTTTATTTCAGATTTGAATATTTCGACGGAAGAAACTATCAAAATGCTGTGCGGGATTCATTTCTGGCTTTCAGAAGGCAAAATTGTGAAACTCTCGACAATATTAAACATTGTTCGGAGTATTTTTCGCGAACGCGAAGCAGCCAAATGTTGGCTTTATTTGCACTCGTTTGGTGCGAGATTCGAACTGCGGAAAGTGCACAAATCGTATCAAATTATTCTAGGCTTTTACTACACCGATGATTTTTTCCTCCGGACTTTATAAAAGTAGTGTTTATAGTTATAGGGTTGATTTTGTAAAATGTTCTCCATCGCTGTATTTCGCTCCAATGCTACCGACCAGCAGCTGGATGACACAACTTCCTTGTTTGAAGCGAAACTCGCACTGAGAACGTAGGTTGGGTATGGGAAAGACGTCATGAGTTTTTTTCTTTGACATTCGTTGATACCCAACATTTCGGAAAACTTTAATTTTTAATTATTTGTGATTATGTTATGCAACTGAAAACGTCATCATAAATTGATGATCATATTTCTGATGGCAAAAATTATTTTTATACATACTGTATCTAAAGTAAGAGATATTCACGATCACAAACTTATCACTCTCTCATAGTTACGTAAAAGAAGCTAACTTAAAAACTTCGCGTAAACAGAGTTTTTTAAATGGAAATAAATGCCTTCAAAAGCTATGCGTTTGTTCCATTCTTTGACCACTTCACGAATACCATAACGAAAGAACTGTTCATCTTTTGAAGGTTGTGAGACCATTTTTTCACTACTTTATTACTAGTGAAGTGCTGCTCCGTAAGTACGTGAGACATCGATGAAATTCCAAACGTTACTTGAAAGGGGTCAAATCTGGGGAGTATAGCGAGTGGTATAAAAGTTCCACTTCTGAGCTCAGAATCTGTGTTTTCGACCGCTTTCGCTGTGTGTGTGTTCTAGGGCGCTGTCGTATTGTAAAATGATGAATGATTTCCCTGTGTCTTATGGAGTATGCTGGTTCAGAGCTAATAGAAGGCAATTTCATTGACTTAAAATAGACGAAAATGGCGAAAAATAAACGTCACTCTCTACTTCGCTTGCCAATTTGAAAAACGAGATCCATGTCCAGTTAACAACAAACGCGTTTCGAAATTGTGTTTTCTATTTCATTTACCTTTTGTGTCATTTTCGGTTTTCAGTGAAACCCGTATACTGGGCAGTACCAATATTCAACCGAAGCTTCGAGAATCGATGGTTACAGAAAACCATTATCAATGATTTTCACCTGAACGATTCTACAGTACAAAGTGGACCATTTAAAGTGAAAGCATTTGTTTCTGAACAAAATATGTAAAAAAAAAATTTAAATGATATCGCGTACATTACCACCTTTGACCTTGAATGCAAAATCTGCCTTTTTTGGCGTTTTCATCGTTGTGGCCAATGTATCGGTTGATATGCCACCGATTTTACATCGTAAGTTGTCTTTGAATTGAGCTATGATTCTTGGCTTATCAGCGTATACTTTGAATTTCAAATAGCCCCACTAAAAAAGTCTGGTTGCGTCTAATCGGGTGATCTCGAGGGTCAGTCAAAATCATTGTTTTGCGATATGACTCGTCCGTGGAACAATGGTCGTAACGAATCGATTGTTAGTCGAGCTGTATGGCATGTTGCACCGTCCTATTGAAACGGGTAGCCATCCAAACCATTTTCACGAACAATGGGCATCAATGGGCTGTTTCACAATTAATTGAGGCTTTTCAGTGGTATAGAACTGACAATTTTGCTCATTAAAGCATCCATTTAACGTGAAATGTGCCTTGTTGTCGCCAGAAGTTGGCCTCGTTTCGTATGTAAAGCTGAACAATTTCAGCGCGTACTTTTGGTTTGTACTGTTCCATGGGAAAATTGTCTTGGAATGACGCTTTCAAGACGGTATGTCATTAGTCGATCTGACAATTCTGTCCAAAAGTTATTGATTTGCCTGATGCTTCCACTTTAAATGACCCACCTGTAGTTTTGGTTTTCGAAGAGTTCTGAAGAGATCCTGGGGTGTAATCACTTTGATTTTGCATATTTTAAGTACTTTTTATAGCACAACTGCACAGACTTCCATGGTATTGAAGAAAGAATGAGAATTGAAATTCGACGGATTTTCACAGCAACTGTTATTTTGATTGTCGTGGAGGCACACGAGTGACGTTGGCATTGATACTCGCTTTCGCTGCAGTGCTAGACGAAAATGCTTCATCTTTCTCCGTTTGTTTTGGATGTGATCATTTACGAATGATGCACAGTATACAAAACGAACATGAAGCTGTTGAATTGGATTTTTTCATACGTTACAATTTTATTTCCAGAAATTCTTGATCATTTGCTGTCGTTAGTGATTATTGATTGTAGTTGTCACTGATTTGAGAAGCTGGAAGTATTTTTGATCCGTCTATCGTTTTCTTTTTTTTTTGGTTTCGTCATCGTCTATACTGGTTTGAATTTTAAAACCACATCACCCTGTAATTCTTCAATCGGAAGTCGGTTCACCAATTTTGTAATTCTTTTAATTTGAATTTTGTTATGAAATTCGTTTCTGCCTTAATTGGAAGAAACGATTGAGCTTCTCTATTCCCGATGCATTCGGAGGTGGAATTCAAAAATCGGTGTAGCCGAAGTCAGTTAAATACACCTAAGGGATTGTAAATTATTGCATTCGATTCGAAAATTTTTATATTCAGTGTAGGCATCTTTGAGAAATCGTAGTGCGTTTCAAATCAAATTTGTGGGTTTCTTTCAGGATCGAAAACCAAATACCGGTGAAACTGAAATAAGTTTATTTGGTCATTGGCTATCAAAATCTGCAAACCCAATAAACCCGCTTAGTTTATGTGAAAATGACATTTTCTCACTAATCTCATTGTATCTCCCGAACCGGAGATCGGATCTGATTAAAAAACAATAAGTTTTATGGTATCTTAAGACGTTTTATTTGAATCGTAGATTGAGGAAATCGGTTCAGCCATTTACGAGAAAAATGGATGACATTGTTCTAATTTCGTTATACATATCATCCTGTAGTTCCGGAACCTGAAGTCGGATCCAAATGAAACTCAGGAGCCTTGTATGGGAGCATACGACTTTCATATGAATCTAATCGGTTAAGTAGGCTTAGAGAAAATTGAGAAATATCTCCCTCAAAAATAGACGGATTTCAACAAACTATGGATTATTTTAATGGCTCTACAACGAGGTATGGAAATTCAAGGTAGTTTGGGACAGATATCACCAAAAAACTAAAAATTTTTATATAAAACTATTTGTAACTCAAAAAGTAAACAACGGATCAAAGAACGAAAACAATAGCGTTTTGGCTGACATAAAGATCATTCATTTGCAACTAGTCCGATCAAAATCGGCCCAGCACACACACACACACACACACACACACACACACACACACACACATAAATACATTTGTTTAGTTCGTCGATCTGAATCGATTGGTATATGGCACTCGACTCTATATATATATATATATATATATATATATATATATATATATATATATATATATATATATATATATATATATATATATATATATATATATATATATATATATATATATATATATATATATATATATATATATATATATATATATATATATATATATATATATATATATATATATAAAAGGTGAGGTACCAATCTAACGTTTAAAATAAAGAACCGATGAGATTTTGCAAATTTTATGCGTTTTATTGTTTAAAAAAGTTCTCAAGCTCTTAAAAAATCACCCTGTATATATATATATATATATATATATATATATATATATATATATATATATATATATATATATATATATATATATATATATATATATATATATATATATATATATATATATATATATAAATTTAAAAAATATACACTTATTCCTTCTATTTTGAATGATTTGCTCAACACCGAAGACATCGGAAGAAACAACTAAAATTACCAACAGAAAACTCCTATCGATATCTCAGAGATACTCTAATTGATTGAAAAAAATGAATTTAAATGAAAGGTCATATAGTCGCATAGGTTTGAATTAATTTTTTTTCCGGATTCGATTGCCGGTTCCTGAGATACAGGGTGATGAAAGTTCTAATTTTCGAACCGCCATATGAGGGCCAACGCGGTTGCTATTTCAATTTTTAGGTCTACTTGGTTGATGGCCAAAAATGAGGTGGAGGCTAATGTCAAAGACAGAACCCGATTGACGAGAATACGAGCAAAATGGACACGATAACTGCAAAATTCTGAATAATTAAACTCGTTTTAGTTCATTGAAGGGGTTAAATAGGTCAATGACTTCAAGTGTAGCGATAGGTATGTGACTTCAAGTGTAGCGAAGCTCGTGAAATCAATGACATTTGTATTATCCTGGATTGAAGCGTCTATACGGAAATTCTCCATAATCATTAATGAAGTATTTTTGCGGTGGTATAAATCATTGTAATCAGTTCTTTGAGATCAATTTACCAGGTATGAAAAAATCGTTTGATTACCTTCACTGTTTAACAATGCTGATGGAATCATGGATCTGCAGAGTGTCGATAGAAATGGTTATCTTATGAAATGTAGTTGGTGCAGACGAACTGCAAATCTGTTTTATATTATTACCAATACTGGTTACGTTTCGGTTCTATTTAAATATCAGACAGCGTCACCAACTAAAGTGGAGCTAACGTGAGTAAAAAATATTGCAAACAAAAATCGACCAACATTTCTATAGCAATTGCTTTACTTATGAATTGCTTTTTGAAATGAAACAAAAAAATACATACCGGAGGCAGCTCTTCGGGATCGATTTGTTGGCCCGAAAAAGGACTGAATAATTGATCTTCTTTGCTATTTTTAATTTATTTTTACTTTTTTTTCGAATTCGAATGGCCATCAATTGTATTGTATTGTATATCGTTCATTTATACTCGGCGATTAACTATTATGGATGAAGTTTACAAAAACTTTGCTTTGATGGCAGTTTCTCATAGTGCCACAGATCTTCCGCAGAATTCATTTTGAAAATTTTATCCAAAAAATCCGTTATCGTTCAAGATGATGCTCTCCCGCTGTTCTAATTAACAATTTATGTATTTTTTGTACTCGTCAATTTAAATAACAACACTGACATCCAGTACCAGAATGGTAAACACGTGCCACGATTTCTCCTTCTTGACACCCATATTGCTAAAGACATAAAGCAAGATTGATGAAGATATTCACGATCAAAAACTGAACACTCTTTCGGAGGGCAACTTTTGGCAAAAGTGAGATATTTTACCGTAAAGTACGCCTATACGGAAGGCATCTATATATTAGTAGAATGATTCAAACAGATTATTCTGAGGGTGTGTTTATCTTTGGACTTTTCAGGTTAACGTTATTCAGTCTGGTAGTTCACTCAGTAGTTTGAGAAACATTAGCTCTTAGCACCCGAAACCAGGTCGGATAACGATGCATCTTCGGGATGTGCTTTCTTCTGCAAGAGTAAAGATTAACGAACGGTTTAAGTGTTTTAGATTCTGCAGAGTAAGATTCATGATAAGTTGAAAGATAAATATGCAGTGTTTTATTGAAAAATTTCGCTTGCACCCGGAAAACTGAATTTATGGTTCTTGCTAGCAGCCTGCAGTCGATGTCTGTAGAACTGTTTGAGCACTGTTTGTTACTTGTCAGCTTTGCACGATGTGGAATTTTTTTTTTTTTTTTTTTTTTTTTTTTAAATAACTATTTATTGGAATATGAGTTAAAATTAAATTATTAAGATTTAAATTGGGTGTTCAGCCACAAGTGGTGACTTTTCAGCCCTGTTATATATATATATATATGATTTGGTTATTACCATGAAGACATCATTTGCTTCCGCAATTCTGAGATTTTTGTGTAGGGAAAATTCTAAACCTACTTGTATTGTGTAATGGGGAAAAGGAACTTATATACTAACTTACTAACTAATACAGAGAGCGAATCGATTCAATTGAAGATTGCATCGATTTTTGTCGGAATTTGCTTATAATATTATGTGACATTACATCTAATGGTTCTATATTTGTGAGTCTGTGTAACTCATTTGTACTAAACCAGGGAGGACGCTTCAGAATCATTTTCAGAATTTTATTCTGAATCCTTTGAAGCGTTTTCTTCCTGGTGGAACAACAGCTTGACCAAATTGGTACCGCATAAAGCATGGCTGGTCTGAAAATTTGTTTATAAATTAACAATTTGTTTTTTAGACAGAGCTTAGAATTTCTGTTTATAAGAGGATATAAACATTTAATATATTTATTACACTTTGCCTGGATTCCTTCAATGTGATCCTTGAAAGTGAGTTTTTTGTCATACGTTAAACCTAAGTATTTAGCTTGATCAGACCATGTCAATTCCAAGCCATTCAATTTGAGAATGTGATTATTGTTTGGTTTAAGAAAAGAAGCTCTTGGCTTATGAGGAAATATGATTAATTGCGTTTTTGCTGCATTTGGTTTAATTTTCCATTTTGACAGATAATCACTGAAAATATTTAAACTTCTTTGTAGGCGACTGCAGATCATTCTTAGATTTCTACCTGTGGCTAACAGACTTGTGTCGTCACAGAATAGCGATTTCTGACAACCAACGGGTAGATTTGGAAGATCAGAAGTGAAAATATTATACAAGATTGGAGCTACACTCGAACCCTGCGGAACACCGGCTCGTACGGGTAGCAATTCAGATTTACAATTCTGATAGCTAACCTGAAGAGTACGATCAGTTAAATAATTTTGAATCATTTTGATCAAATAAATAGGAAACTGGAAATCAGACATTTTTGCTATTAAACCTTTGTGCCAAACACTGTCGAATGCTTTTTCTATGTCTAGAAGAGCAACTCCAGTGGATAACCCAGAAGATTTATTTGATTTTATCATGTTCGTTACTCTGACAAGTTGATGAGTAGTTGAATGTTCATGACGAAATCCAAACTGCTCTGGTAAAAAAATTGAATTCTCATTTATATGAGTCATCATTCTTAACAAGATAATTTTTTCAAAAAGTTTACTGATAGAAGAAAGTAAGCTAATTGGGCGATAACTTGATGTTTCTGCTGGGTTTTTATCTGGTTTTAGGATAGGAATTACTTTAGCGTTTTTCCATCTTTTTGGGAAGTAAGCTAATGAAAAACACTTGTTGAAAATTTTAACCAGGAGTCTCAAGGCAACATCGGGAAGATTTTTAATAAGAATATTAAAAATTCCATCATTACCAGGAGCCTTCATGTTTTTAAGTTTTCTAATAAATGATTTAATTTCATCAAAATTCGTCTCAATAATGTCATCGTGTGATAACACTTGGGTTGAAATATGATCATATTTCAGTGAGACTTCATTTTCAATAGGACTCACAACGTTCAAATTAAAATTGTGGACACTCTCGAACTGCTGAGCAAGTTTTTGAGCTTTTTCGCCATTTGTAAGAAGTATTTGATTTCCTTCCTTGAGAGCAGGAATAGGTTTCTGAGGTTTCTTAAGAACCTTAGAAAGTTTCCAGAAAGGTTTAGAATATGGTTTAATTTGTTCAACTTCTTTAGCGAAATTTTCATTTCGCAAAAGAGTAAATCTATGTTTAATTTCTTTTTGTAAATCCTTAACTATGTTTTTCATAGCAGGATCACGAGAACGTTGATATTGTCGTCGACGAACATTCTTCAACCGAATGAGCAGTTGAAGATTGTCATCGATGATAGGAGAATTTAATTTAGTTTGAGCTTTGGGAACTGAAAGATTTCTAGCTTCGATAATATAATGATTCAAATTATCAATTGCTGTGTCGATATCCGCAGAATTTTCTAAAATAGTTTCATGATCCACATGATTTTCAATGTGAGATCTGTAATCCAACCAATTTGCTCTATGATAGTTGAAAATAGAACTAATTGGATTAATTATAGCTTCGTTGGAAAGTCTGAATGTTACAGGAAGATGATCTGAGTCAAAATCAGCATGAGTAATCGGTTCACTACAAATGTGACTTTGATCTGTTAGAACCAGATCAATTGTAGACGGGTTTTTCACGGAAGAGAAACAAGTAGGATTACTGGGATGAAGAACTGTAAAGTAACCAGCTGAGAGTTGATTATGAAGTATTTTACCATTACTGTTATTTTGCCTACAATTCCACTGGACATGCTTAGCATTTAAGTCCCCTATTACGAAAAATTTCGATCGATATCTTGTAAGTTTTTGCAAATCGCCTTTAAAGAAATTTAATTGTTCGCCGGTGCATTGGAATGGCAAATATGCTCCAGCGATGAAATAAATTCCATGAATGGTTTCAACTTCGATTCCCAAGCTTTCAATAACTTTAGTATTGAAAGAAGGTAAAATTCGATGTTTAATTTGGCGTTGGACAAAAATGGCAACTCCACCACCAATTCCAGTAAACCTGTCAAATCGATGAACCACATAATGTGGATTACTTTTCAATTTTACATTTGGTTTAAGAAAAGTTTCTGTCACAATGGCAATATGAATTTTGTGAACTTTGAGAAAATTATAAAATTCATCTTCACTCGATTTCAAAGATCGAGCATTCCAATTTAAAATATTCAAATAATTATTTAACATCACTGTTAAATTTTAAATTCATTATAATATTATTTGCAAATTTCCATCCGATTTGAAATGCTTCAAAAAGTGATGAAGTCGAATTCATTTGGATGATCATTTGAAAAAGTTGATCTTGTAGGTAGATCATTTTATTTTCAGTTATATCGCCTAAATCGACTTCATTTAAAGAAGCGAATGGCATTGAAGGAATATTTGTAGGTAGACTGCCATTAGAAGAAGATGATTTGGCCGGTCTACCTATTAATAAATTGTTTTCGTTAGAAGAAGAACTGCAAGGCGGTCCTGTGTTTTGATTATTTACATTAGAAGAAATAGGAGATAGATTTCTACCTAATATACCAGCATAACTGACATTAGAAGAAGATGATGACGAGGTCGATCTACCTGTCAATAAATTGTTTTCGTTAGAAGACGAATTGGCAGGTGCCTTAGAAGAATTTTCAGGTATGTTCTGTAAATTTAAGGTCGTTGATTTGACTTGTTGTCTAAGCGAACGAGCGTTTAAAATTTTTTCCCTGACAGGACATTTCAAATAATTGGATTTATGATTTCCATTGCAATTTGAACATGAAAATTTATCAGTGGTTTCATTCATTGGACAAGCGTCTTTCGAATGCGATTTACCACAATTCAAACACCGTATATCCATATGACAATTTTTGGTTCCATGACCGAAGCCTTGGCAACGACGACATTGCGTTAAGTTTGCAATACGATTATGCCGTTTATAATGTTCCCAATGAATTTTAATGTGGGAAATGAAACGTACTTTTTCTAAAGTTTTCAAATTGTTTACATCACTTCGATTGAAGTGTATTAGGTAAAGTTCATGGGAAATTCCAGAGCGTGGTTTAGAAGTACCATTCGCTCTTTTTTTCATAAGTATTACTTGGGAAGGGGCAAAACCAAGCAATTCTTTTAGTTCATTTTTAATTTCATCAGTACTTTGATCATTTGATAAGCCCTGATTTTATATCATATGAATAAAATTTATGAAGTTTCTCGGACAAATATGAATGAGACGTTCGTAATCTTCCAATCCATCCACCAAGACTCGACATTCTCCTCTTCGTCCGATTTGAAATGAGACTTTTACTTCCGGGAGAAAAGTAGAAAGCTCAGTACGGAATGCTTTGAAGTCGGAAATCATCACCGTCACTGGTGGCATAGATTGATGTTTCTTCCCAGAACGACAAGCGTCCATTTTGGGAATTTTTGAAGAATTTTCTTCTATGTCGCTACAATCGGATTCAGGAAGAATCTCGTAAATATTGTTAGACGGCATAGGATCAACGGAAGGGAAATCCGTCCGTTGTCTTTTATTTTTACATTCAGATTCTATAAGATCGTGAATGCTATTAGAAAAATGTTGAATAACGGATTGTGATTTATTCCGTATTGAATTATTTTTAGCCTTAGGCTTGTTGCCTTTCCGGTTGGACGCAGGCATTTTTGAAATTAATGAAATTTTAAATTAAATTAACTAGGCTAAATTAGTCTTCGATTAGACTCCTAGCTAGCCTTAAAAAAGGCTGATTAATTTCTTAGTCACTCTAATATCACTCTTTGTATCACTTAGTCACTTAGTTAGTGATTCAGGTAGCCTTGAAAAAGACTGAAGCCTTGAATCAATGAAACTCTAGGTAGCCAGAAAAATAATTCCAGGAGCCAAGAGCTATACGCGTGCGGTGCGAACGACTGTTCAACACCGACGATGTGGAATTTTTGCATATGGATAATATTCGGCGTGACGTGCGATACCTGGGAAGTTACTTGGGTTACTCCTCCTCTATCTTCTGATTCGCTAAATTAGCCAAATGGATTATGATTTCTAGAACATCGATAAAAATCGGTTTGAAACCCAGTTTGATGTGCTTAAAAATAGAGAAAATTTCCACCGATAGCAGTTTTTTTTTGTGTACTAATCGCAGCCTTCATTAGTGTATTAGTTCTAAATCTATTAAAATTATATTTTGTAAAGCAATATTCTGAGAGATGGTTGCGATTGTATGACACTTCTCGAAAGGGTAATTGCCGAGGAGAGATTTATTCTAAGGCTCATCTCGAGTGTTTTTTACGGATTCCAGGAAGTACTTACTGTTCTTGGCTTTCCGACCAGTCTTTCTGAAGTTTCGGATGAAGTCGTCGATGTGTTTCCTTCGGAAGTCCGCGAATGTAAACCAATGGCCGCCAATAAATGTGCTCCTGTTAGACTAGTATGAATTTTACTGGTTTTGACTTGATTAAAAGCCGTACTTTGTGATCTATTGATGCTCGGTTCAAGTCGCGCGGCGGAAAAAAAAACTTAATGGAAGTCGAGGTAACTTTTTTTTAAAGTTATTTCAAAGTTAGTTTTAATTATTGATAATCTGGAAAATGATCTAGTTCAACACACGTTAAAATAACGGAAAAAATAATAACCGACAGATGATGGAACATCGTGAAAGTAGATATCTAATTGAAATTTTTCCTTGTTTTTTAAATATGTGTTGAACTTTTGAGAATTTTAAGAAGGTCTAAAAATGTTCCATCGAGTTCCACTCAGGTTTTTTTTCCCTACTATTGTTAATTGTCAAAAAGTAAACAAAATGAAAATCGCAACAGTTTGATTCATGGTTGAAAAATAATTGAAAATTCTCTCTCGCCCATCGAACAAATATCCGAGGAGCCGCAAAAGTTCAGTAATAAATTTATAAAAAAAATCTTGAGAAAACACAGCCGTAAATAAACGATGATTGATGTTTTTAGTAGACTCCTAGACTCACTGATTTCGATTTTTTTTTTGACAAACCTGCCAAAGCTGGAAAAGAATTGTCACTAGGAGTAATTGAGATGTTATAATTTACAACAGAGCAAGAAATTAGCAACACGAAAAACCTGGATGAAAGCGTGACTGATCAGTGTTAGGAAAAATAAAAAATCGCAACAGAAATTTTTTATAAGCGATTTTCAGACAAAAAAAAACATCGCTCAGAAAACTCACTACAGAAAAGTTCAGTACAGATTTTGTGAAAACGCGATTCACCATTGAACATTCTCCTAGATGATATTCACGAAAATTAAATATATCTGATCTGATTCTCGAGCAGAAGATTTTGGATGAATCAATGAAAATGAATTTACATTGCCGTTATGTATATATCAACCCTTTGCAGAATACATGATGAATAAATTTATGATGAACAAAAAACTGAACCTTTCTGAAAATGTTCAGTGTGTGTATGGTAATTGATAAATGAATCAATAGTGATGATGTATTTGAAATTTAGTCGGCACCACCGTGATGGTGTAGTAATATCAATAATTAAAACAGCAAGTGATGTGATGAATATTAGTTATTATGATAATAAAAACATGAAGAAAAACAATCACAAAGCATGTTATGCAGACTAAAAAATATTAACCAATTTAGCTTGAATAACGTACGCAGAAGTAATAGGAGCGCAGGCTTTCGCTACGCTAATGCAAACGCACCATTCAAACGCTGCGCCTACCGTGTGTTCGAGACATGCTGACGATGCTGCGTTCCTGTTACTTCCATAAATCAAATTCTTGCTAAATAGCGTTTTATTCGGTTTAATCTAAATAGTGCAGGAGTTGAAGCAGCCTTTCGTCGCTATAACCACTGTTTAGAATGTACAATAAAAATTTTGTTCATATTGAGTATCGCAGTTATTATTTCTCAGTTTAGAATTTAGTCAGTAGAGATTTTTAATTGATGAATATATAATAGTCGTCAATGTTATATTGTAACATTGATTGATTAGGTAGTGAATTTAGATTATGGCAAGCATAATAGAGCACAATAATGTTGTTAATGATGTCTTTAAACAGTAAGGATTATTGTGAATAAGGGCTATAGTAAAATCGTTTTAAATCAAAAACCCAAGGAATCTACATTCTAAAATTTTCACTGCTTTCACTAGAGGGTACAGTGATTCAAATAATGCTTAGTATGCCGTCACCAAAGAATTTTACAATTTTGAAAAAAAAATATTCGAAAAACGTTTATTTTTCGCATAAAATTGGTTGTATGTCCTGACAGTGACGTCATTTCGGAAAAGTTACTTATTCAAATGTTACCTAAAACTTTGTAGTAGATATTCAGGCTATAAAGATAGATTGTACAGTTATAAATTCATAAAACTGAATCAAAGCAAGTATCTTTAAAAATTATATTTTTATATAATTTATTTCTTCTCATTAGTGCTTAAAGCACTTCAAATTGAACTAATATCTCCGTCTAACACTTCATTTGAACCACTAAGCAGACGTAAAGATTACACGAAGGAGTGTACCGATAAGTAGTTAGCAACATTCAAACAGTTATTACTCTGAAATGGCTTAATTTTTTGCAGCGTGTTTTACGGTGATATGTTTGTTTACATGTCAATAACAGCTGCGCAATCGATTGGTTTCGGTACGGTTTATCATTTCAATGATGGGTCGAATTGATCCGGAAACGCGAAAGAAAATTCTGCACACTTGCACACGTACAACCGTGAAAGTGCACCACACCAGTGTCAAAAATATTATCGAGAAGTTCGGTAAGACCCTTTCCATGAAGGATTTGCCCCGATCCGGTAGAAAAACGGGTCCCAGCCAGCCCGGCCGGGACTTAAACGTGGTTGAGTACATCAGGAAAAACCCATCGGCGTCGACGCGGGATTTGGCCAACCAGTACAATATCAGCATCGGGATGATTCAACGGATCAAAGTTCGGAACTCCCTGAAAACGCACAAGAAACAGAAGGTGCCGAAAAAGTTCCTGGTACAGCAAGTTCAGGCCAAAACAAAAGCGCGAAAACTGTATAACCGGATTCTACAGAATAAAGACGGATGCATCCTGATCGACGACGAAACCTACGCCAAGGAAGACTCTAGAGCGCTGTCCGGACCGCAATATTGTACGAAATCGGTGTACCAGGACCTGGACGACGCTGACACCACGGTGGCGATGGAAAAGTTTGGGCAGAAGGTGTTGGTCTGGCAAGCAATTTGTACCTGTGGTTTGCGGTCGTCGATTTTCTTCACGAAGGGCACAATTAACGCCAAGGTGTACGAGGAACAATGTTTGAAGAAGAGAATGCTGCCACTGCACAGAAAGCATCATCTCTTCTGGTCGGATTTGGCTTCAGCCTACTACGTCAACTCCGTTCTACAGAGGTTGTCAAAAAATAATGTACGATTCGTGAGAAAGGACATCAACTCACCGAACTGCCCGGATCTTCGGCCAATTGAGAGGTATTGGGCAATTGTTACTTTTGAAAAGATGGTACAGTGTTCCAAAACATGCAGGAGTTGAAAAAAACTGGACAGCTGCCACCAGAAAAGTCACAAAAGTAACTGTGCAGAATTTAATGAAGAATGTCAAGTCCAAAGTGCGAGCGTTTCACAGAAACTAGGATTTTCTTCAGTATAATCAGTGAAATGCATAAAAATGTAATTTTTCTACAATATATCGAAAACTGATGTCAAAATATGTTTTTTTCGCTTTTTTATTCAATAATCAATGTTGCTAACCTCGATACACTCCTTAGTCCGAAACAAGAAGCATCGATCAGGCCGAGGGTTCGAAAGCTGTACAATACGATTCTTGCTGGAAATTTGAACTGCATAATCATGGACGACGAAACCTACGTGAAACTCGATTACAAATCCTTGCCGGGACCACAATGTTATACGGTGCGAGAAGGGCAAGTGTTAAACCAGTCCGAGACATCGATTGAAGTCGAAAAATTTGGTAAGAAAGCTATGGTCTGGCAATCAATTTATAGCTGCGGTAAGATTTCGAAACCCTTCATCACCACTACTTCAATAAACAGCGAAATATACATCGAGGAATGTTTAAAAAACCGACTTCTACCCATGATTCGAAGCCACAAGGATTCTGTTGTCTTCTGACCAGATCTTGCTTCTTGCCACTACTCGAAATCAACGGTAGAATGGTATACTACCAAAAATGTCACTTTCGTCCCAAAAGACATGAATCCACCCAATTGCCCACAACTTCGAAAAATTTAGGAATTTCGGGCATTAACGAAGGCACATGTGTCGGCAGACGAAACCATTCAACAGTTCGAAAAAGATTGGAAAAAAGTATCAAAACTTGTCGCCAAGAAGTCTGTACGGAATTTAATGAGGAACATTCGCAAGAAGGTGCGCCAGCTAGTCTACAGTGGTTAAGTAGCAAATGTTGAGAATAATATTCTGTTGTTGTAGTCTTATATTATCAGTATATCGAATAACATTTGAATATCTAACACTTGTGAATTATTTACATCGAAATCAAATTTCGTCGATACCTTCTGGGACAGTCTTTACTACACAATGATCGCATGAAAGACACAACGAAATCAACCGGATTTTGATGGTGACAACGAAATCAAAATATTGTTACAAATTCATATCTCCATCATACGTCCAACGTGACTTTTCGGTAATCTAATTCTTACTATATGACTGAAAGTTTCCGTACAGTAACATTACATCAATAAGTAAAGAAAAATTACTCAATTTGATAAGAATCATGTGCTTAGTGGTTCAAACTGAACTGTTTAGTAGTTTAATTTGAACTGCTCTGCACTGACGAGTCGAAGACGAAACGTAATGAATAGTGAAATTTCAATGCATTATTCATATATTACAACTTTTTCGTTCATGGAAAAAACTTATTTTATCCTCAAATTATTGATTTTGTTAGATAAATATGAAAAATGATGAGTAAGAAAACTTAACAAAGTGGGCGGCATGTCAAATGAACATATATGCCAATTGAAGCTAATGTTCGAGCCCACTGATAGAGGGCTTTACCGATGGGACGTGACGTTTAGTGTTCGAATTGTTGCGAGTGGTCATTATCGCCCCGGTCTTCCCTACAATACATAGTGTTATGATAGTTATGCGAAATGAAATTATTGGTTCATGAACACAGCTCTTCTGAAACAGGTAATTGTTTGAATAAAAAAACAACAACATTCAACCCGTTTTTTCATCGATTTAACCGCTTGACTACCACCAATTGCATTTTTTTTCTCAAGTATAATTTTGTACTCGCTTAATTTTGATGACCTGCTACTAAAACTGAACCCCCGTCCATAAAATGAAGAAGGGGAAAGAATATTGCTTGTCTCAGCTGCTTTATAACGAAGCACTCTACTAATGCATTCAGGAGTTTTTTTTTGCAAACATACAAAAAGCGCTCGTTTGTAAATACAGCATTTTCCTTTTCTCCAAACGGCGGGAATCAACAGACATCGACGAGTGCCAGGACGTAGCGATACTCGAACAATGCTCGCTGGGATGTGAAAATACGCACGGTTCGTATCGGTGCCTGTCGGAATCGGTTCCGTCGAGTACGGAAAGACAATTCCGCACCAACGACAATGATGATGTCGATGATGACGGTGGTGACGACGACGGGGACGGTAATGGAAACGTCGGTGGCAACAGTGAAGGTGAAGTTGATGAGGAATTTGTTAATGAAAATGAGAATGACAGTGACGGCACAGTCGGGGAGGTTGGTTTTTCTCCTCTCGTGACTTCGACCTCAACCACAACGGAAACTTCTGAAATTGACGAGGAAACCGACGGCGACGATGAAGACGCCGAAGAACAAACGAACAATGAAATTTCGCCCGTTGAGCGAGATGACCGATTGAGCAACGAATTGCCACCATTGACACCGGAAATTGATCGGCCAGAAATTGAAGAGGGCCACAAAACGCCCACTAACAGTAAAGTGGATACTGATGATGCTGCAAATGGGGATGATGATCTTGATGATGACGATGATGACGATGTTAGTGAGGATGTGGATGATTTCGATAGGCGGCAAAATGAAGTGGAAATTCATCATCACCGGCACCATCACGGTGAGATTGAACCGAAGGAGGGCGTCGATGCTATCCGCTCGGAAGTTGAACATCATATCTATAGTTCAACGACCGAGCCATATCCGAATGAGGTGGACCCGGTGGAAGAGGATCAGGACCCTGTGGAGGAGGAGGAGGAGAACGAGTCAGACACCGATGATTATCTCGAGCCGCTGTATGTAGCTTCTTCCACAACGGTTGCCAGCCCACGTTCGACTGTTGACTGCCACGAGGGGCTAAGAATGAATTTAGATGGAGTGTGTGAAGGTTAGTATTATGAATTTTGTGTATAGATGACTTTGTGTGTTCTTGTTTGTTTTGCGAACAGCGTATGAATTTTTGATTTTATGATTGCGGCTTCTGGAATATTCACGCCTCGAATTGGGCTGCCCTATAGAAACGAAATGGACGATAAAAATTTATTTCTATAATGTTGAATAGATAAAAAACAATAGGTCGGTTCATAAAATTTTTGTCCAACTCATATCAAGGGCACGACATTGAATTGAAAGTTACTACATTGTTCAATTTGTTAGGTAAAGCAAATTAAGCATTGATTTAAAATTACTATCTTGTTAATGGAAAAAGGAATGATTTCCAGTTTTGTTACTGTTGCATAGATGATGATATTCAATTCATACGGCACCCAATTGCCTACCTTTGGGATCATTTCCATTGGTTTTGAATGTTGGCAATTCGCTCAGTTAGAACATGGTCAGCATATGCTTCCGCCAAAATACGATTAGTTTCGACGGTTTTTTTCCTCCTGTTGAAAAAAACTCCCAGCAAAATCACTTTATTCGCCACAACAATCGAAATTTTCATAGTGAAAAAAGTACTGTAAAGGTACTGCTTCAGCAAAATAAATCATAGTGATTCTTCACCTGCAAGAAAACGGTACGATATAATTTATGCACCTATCACAATTTGTGTATCAATGTAAATTTTACTATATTCTTAAGTGTAATTTAGCTTGCTTGACTGCCGGTGAGGATCAAACTGAAATTGATTATTGAAATATAATTTATATGAAATGCATAAATAAATTATACTTGGGAGCAGGGGCGTACCCAGAACATTTTTTCGGAGAAGGTTTCAGAACACGATGATTAATTTCTGTGCGCATGAAAATGTGCATATAATTACTAGAAAGTTATTTGGTTAAAGTCGTGAAAATTATTCATTTCATGATTGACTTAAATATGATGAATATTCGCAGTTGGTAGAATTTTCTCAGCTTTGAATGAAAACTTTTGGACATGTAGAGTTTATCCTAAACTGCCACATTGCTTTGTTTTTCCAAAAAATTCTAGACTGTCTTTTGAAAAGGTGTCTTTTTTCAAAAAGTTGACGAAAAAATGACAAAACCTACAAAAAAGTACTATCTTAGTAATTTTCACAAAAAGGAGTCATATTTTTCAGTAAAAACACTGAAGAACTTTCCTAATAAATTTACTTGAAAAAATTACAAAAGATTACATATTTTTATTTCATTAAAAAAAATTACAGTGCCTTTTTACCGAAAACCAAACTAAACTGGAATATTGCATGATATTTGCAAAAAGCATCAGTAATGGACAGGAAAAAGTTTTAGATAAAAACACTCTGGACGGTTGAAACAAATCTGGACGGTTGAAAGAGAACATAATAAGCTACCTTAGGAGAAAGTTTCGTTGGTGTTTTTTTCTTGTAAATTGACTTTCGATTTTAAAACTCGATTTTTTTCAGTGTAGGATTCGAATAGGCGAATTTCGAGCAAAATCGTATTCAGAGTTGACAGCGTACAGACTTTACCACAAGAGAGCCACTTTGCTCACTTTATTTGTCCAAAATTGATCTAGACTATCTTTTGAAAAGGACTAGTCATTTTTCAATTTTTTTGTGTCATCCGGTGAAAGATCGTAACTTGGTTAAAAACGGGTATAATTTATTTAATATAACAAAAAAAAAAACATTTTTTTTTGTAAGTAACTCGTGCAGAAAAATGACAAATCCTAATAAAAATTGATGTGCTGTTGATGTTTTTAGAATAAGTCTAATTTTCGATTGAAAATACTGAAAAAAACAAAAGGATCAGCCCCATGCGGTTGTTCGTGCCATTGATGTGGAACAAGGCAACCAAAATTTCTGATGATCTACAATCAAACAGATCAATCAATCGTCACACTTTTGAATCCGCAATTGCACGAGAGTCTGCTTAGATTGATCTTGATTAGGAACCAATACCGAACATTGTTTGTTTTATAACCGACGAAATTACACCAGAATCCCAAATGTATGCAATTATATCTTTATACATACCTGCGATACGATTTTGATATTTAAGCTTCTCTTCGCCAAGCTTGTGTTCAAGTTTTGTATGCAAGAAGTTATTTTAGCGTTAAGTTTCTCTACCATTCTGCGATTTCGGTTGAAGCGATAAAATTTTTCTTATTATCAATCGAGTTCATTTTATATAAACGAGAAATTAATCCTAAGCACTCAAAATTTACCCTGGGTAGTTATCAATTTCTCAGGCGAAACGACATAACATGGAATTTCATCGGAGTTTGCATGATACAAGATCAGAGCATACCAATTAAAGCTTCAAATCGTTTTATGGCACTTTTTGTCTTGTTGTCTAGCAACAATCTACCTCTAGCATGCTACGCGTAGGACTGAAACGTTAGCTATAGCTTCGCTTCTATTTTCTAGATTCGCATGCTTCCAACAGTTTCGCTTTTGCATTGACTGACCAATTAAAGCGAAGTTTTCCCTTTGATGAATCGCTCACTCCTTCAAAACCGTCGTCTATGGCAGGGAAATCCGATATGCCGGAGATT